>NC_140618.1:19208094-19808094 GCF_057382275.1 Copadichromis virginalis
TTGGAGGCTATGTTACACCCGTGGCCACGGTGCAGCTTACATCTTTGGCATAAGGACATAAGGCTCAGAAACCCAAAGCCCTCAGACGCAGCTTAGAGTCAGCGGCTGCACGACTTCTTTACCCGATGCTTGACGTCAGTGTAAAGCTCGACTTCCACATTTGATCGGCAGCTGTTTTTCATTTGAACCTCAGGATTCAGAGTAAAATTGTTCCACACAAATCAAACAGTGTTTTCCCCCCTTTATAAAGCACAAGGATTATAGATTGTCAGTGCATTAGAATAAGTGTAATATACATGCTCATTAGGCTCCTCTCACTTTCCATGTCTTCCTTTTTAGTGATCTGCACGCGATAAATAATACATTTAAATAGTGATAAAAAGCTCTCGGTTCATTTTTCAAGTGCAAAAGAAGACCCCGTCAGAGAGGTTTGGTTTAATTCTTAGGTAAGTGATTTTATCATAAATGTCCTGTAAGGGTTAAGCGGTCGAGCCCTCGTCTTTCACTGCTCAAAGGGCTGCAACACAGATCCCATAAAATGGTCTGTGTGACACACCTACATGTAACCATACAAAGACTGATAGCATAATTAAAGCTGATCAGCAAATCATCTTTCTTGGTTTAATATAGTGATTCTCAACCTATGGGGCATGGCCCCCTGGTGGGACACAGACTCTTTGCTGCAGAGTGGTGTGGATGCTGATTTAAATTCTTTTTAATTCATTTTTTGTGTTGTTGCTGTTGATAAAGATCGATAAAATTTGAAGGTGAGAATTATTTTGGTGGCGGGGCCATGCCGGTTTGAGAACAGCTGGTTTAATATTTGATGTTTTTGTCTGTTTTCTTTTATTGCATGTAAATTTTGCATACGCTTTAAAGAGATTGATTAAGATTTGAACATCTTTATAATCACAATTACAGTCCTGAGAAAAACTAAGTGCACCCTGTGATTCAGTAGCTTGAAGAACAACTTTTAGCAGCAATGACATAGAAGTAATAGTTTTCTGTATGACTTCCTCAGCTCTCACATTACCGTGGAGAGATTTTGGCCCACTCTTCTTTACAGCATTGCATTCATGCACAGCTCTCTTAAGGTCCCCCCAAAGCAGGCTGAGGTCTGGACTTTGATATTGCAACACCTTCATTCTTTTTCACTTTCAGCCATTCTAATGATACATTTCATTTTGTTGTGTTTGGGGTGATTTATCTCCTACAGTACATAACCTAATTTAGGCCAAGCTTGACTCTTGACCTGTTTGGTTTTGTCTCCACTTTGGTGTCATCTGTGGTTTGTTCAGATGCTGCTTGGCAAACCTAAAGCAAACCTTGCTGCCATGTTTGTTTCAGAGGGAAGAGATATTCTCTTGGGATTCCTTCGTGCCATATTTGTCTTGTAATTCTATTTTCATGAAATTTAACCTTTAACATACTAGCTCAAGCCTGTAGAGCTGAGGCATTTCTACAGTCGGGCCTTGTTGGGACGTTAACATTTGGAAAGATTGTGTCATTGTGTTAGCTCACACCTGAACGCACCAGACCACCAAACTACCAAAACTGCTGCTTTTTTAAAGGTGCTCACCTATGATAACAAGGGTGAACTTAGTTATTCACATGACTGTATACGAGACCTATTTTAAATGCAACTTAAAAGAGGACTAATAATATTTGTATTATTATTTAATCTACATGAAGGGGTTTGAAGAGAGGTTAACGTCGCTCTTCACACTCATCAGCTGATTAACAGAGACTCAAAGTCTATTTAAAATAAACTTTAGAAACTTTAGACAGTATAGACTTATATTGCTGAATTTTACAGTTCAAAGTTTTACCGAATACCATTTATATATTTCACCAAAATGAGTCAGTAAAGGCCAGTGCTGTGTTTGGGAAGAGATACATATATTTATATTGGTATATTTATATATTAAGATTATGAGTACATTATATGGATTTACATGGATGAATTTGATTCTGTGTATTTGTGAATACATAATAATTTAATGTATGTGTGTACACGTCACATATCTTAATGTTAAATTCAAAACCTTTTAAGCGCTTTTTTTCTTTAAGTAAAGCTACACAACAAACACATATTGTTAGTTTAGGATTAAATATCATTAGTTTTTTTGCACCTAATTTAGCCTGCAGTTCATACACGGTGACAGAAATAAGTAGCGTTGCATAAGGTTTATTCACACTGATCCACGGCTCTGTTATTGATCTGACTGTTCAATAAAATTAGCTGTTTGAAAACTAGCTTTTTTCTGTGTGTGTTTTCTTGTTGACAATTCTCTTGATCAAACAAAGTGAGGCAATATTCTCTCATTAAAGGGAAATGACCAGCATTTTCAGTGAGTGTTGCAGCATTAGCTCAGTTTTTAGCCTGGCACTTAATCTGGACAGACCTCATTGTATCCAGTGTTGCATTATAAATGCCTGAAAATAAATAAAACAAACATCAACCGCAGATTAACATGTTCAACATTACTATAAAAAGCTCAGCTCTCAGCCCATCAGCCCAACAGTTGGGTGATCTTTGCTCTCCAACCAGTCGAGACCACCTGAATGAGCCGCTTCGCTGGTGATTTGCTGAAACAGTGAATCGTCCACCAGCTCCTCTGGGGCGGCGTGCTGATACTGGCCTTGCTGCTGGCTGGGGTCGAACAGCAGGTTTGTGTCCAATGCGTTAAGGTCACTGATGCTACTGGGAAGCTCCGATGTCATTCTGATTTCACCGGGGAAATCGGCCCCGCCTGCTGTTAGCTCTGACACCTGTTCCATGAGCTGATTGCCAGCAGCGAGGAGGTCTTGAGAGGTGCTGAAGTCTAACTGCTGGTGTTGCTGCTGCTGTGAGTTCAAAGCTGACATGATGGACTGCTGCTGATGCTGCTCTCCACCGGCTGCTTGTATTTGGCCTTGACCTGCCGAGAGAATCATTTGTTCACCGATAGAGTTTTCCATGAGGTAATTGGGCCTCTGCAGGTTGCAGGTACTGCTGGAGTCGGAGGTCATCAGGCTGTCAGTGCAGGAGAGGCTGGAGTTGGATTCGAGGATCTGGGTCAGGTTCATACGAGCGGTGTAGGTGGGAAGTAAATTATTGATTCCCACACCCCGCACACTATTCTCGTGATCTCCGTCTAGCTTGCTCAGGAGGACGCTGGCGATGCTTTTGGTGCTGCACTGCTGGCCCGGTGTGGGCGGGGCCTCGCTTTGCATCATGATGTTGAGCGGCACAGAGCGGCTCCTCTGGGCCATGCTGTTCACGCCGAGGTTTGTCTGCCTGTTTGCGAAGATGTTCAACACCTCAGCCGTCACAGGAGAATTAAAGGGAGACACTACCGATCGGGAGGCATTGGAAAGGTTGGTTCCTGCTCCTGTGCCGCTGAAGTTCCTCTGATGTACAGCGGGACTCACGCTGCGACACCTAAAATTTGCAGCAGATGTGTTGGCAGTTTTATTATCCAGAGGGGCAGGCACTGCAAAACCCTCCTGTTTGGCCATGCTCGCTACCTGCTGCTGCACGGGCGAGATGGGAGTCAAGCGGCCGAAATGGCTGTCGTGGTGCCGCGCGTGAGGAACGGCGAAGGCGTGAGGTTTTTGAAAATGGTCGTCTATCAGGCTGTGATAGCCGGGCAGGATTTCCATTCCGCTGTTGGATCTGCTGGTGGTCCCGCCGCTGCTATTGTAACTGTTATTCATCCACTCCAGCCTGGTCTTGTCTGGATGGGTGGCCATCGGTCTCTGCATCGGTTTCACGGGGCTGCTGGAGATGGTGCTGCCGTCATGGAAACCAGTGATGCTGGAGTTAATGGGTGTGAACGCGAACGGGTTTCTGCACTCTACTGGACTGGGAGGAACATTGCTGCTGCAGTTGGAGTGTGGCGTCCCAACCGGGGTGTGGCGACTGCTTCCGAGCGAGCTGTCCACCGGGGTCGTGGAGGCGATGTGGGAGCAGGGGCTTTCTCCTGTCAGTCCCTGGGCTCCTCCCATCATTTCCGACATGGGTGTAGGTGTCGGCGTTTGAATTGTTTGGATTGGGTTACTGTTGTTGTTCGCAGCATGATAGAAAGCCATGTTCTTATTAGCGGACGTCATGTTGTTTGGCATCGCAACCTGCTGGCCCTGCAGCGTGACAGAATCTCCAAACTGCTGCAGGTTATTAAGTTTCATCTGCTCCTCCATCTGCACCAACTCCTCCACTATGCTGTCCTGAGTCACATCATCATCAAAGCAAAAGTAATCTGTCATGTCTGTCTGCATGGGCAGTTGACCGGATGATGAAGCGTGATTCAAAAACTCTAAGGTTTCAGTAGCAGGACTGGACTGAGAGCAGGGCTGCTGCCGGACTCCTTCCAGGCTTGAGTTTGAACCCACACCTGAATGCTTTGGAAAACTGGGATTATCGGGCACAGCATGTGCGTCAACTGCTGCGTGCCCCTGATGTTGCTGTATTAATGCGTGACTGACTGAAGTGCCAGTTTCCATAACGGCAGAAATGTTTTTCCTCTGCAATGAACTATGTGTTTTGGCAACAGAGTAAAAGCCACTCGCTCTGAAAGAAGGAGAAGTGCCAAGTGCGTGGACTTGAGTGGTCATTTTCACTTCTACTTCCCTGGTGGCTGGTGCACTTTCAGGTCTAGCTGGAGCGCCTGGCCTGGATACATTACCCGTCATGTTTCTGATACCATACCCTGGACCAGCAGCACCCTCTACTGGCTGCTGGGGTATAAAAACCCTTTTGATTGGTGAAAGGTCTGGACTGAGCCCTGAACGTTTTCTGAGGCTCTTAGTGGACAAGAAGCCTTGCTTTGTTTGGTTGTTTTCCCCACATGAAGATGTTCTGCTGGTGTTCAGTAGAGACACGGTGCTGGTATTCTGAGTGGAGGGATTTAAGTGCAAAGTGCTTGTATTTTTAGCGCTATTATTGCCGCTGTCGCCTGTGGCCACAGTATTAGTGCTTGAGGAGGACTCTCTGCTGCATTTATTGCTGGACGTTTCCTCGAGACCCAAGAAGCCTCTAGTTTGCGGTATGGGCACACTGGCGGCCCTCTGTACAGCCCCTTTGACTCTATTGGTCATTGCCACTTGTGGCAAAACTTGACTGCCCAAATTTTGCATTTGGCTGCTTTCATGTATAGCTTCAACTTCCATTTCAACATCGATGCTTGGAGTGTTAGAAGTCTGCCCTTGCCTGGCCACCGGGGCCAAAATGGGGACTGTTGAGGAACTCCTCGCGCTCTGACTGGAGCTGGCGTCTTCTGTAGCTTTAAAGTTGATGTCTGCAGATGCCGGCCGCAGCACGTTTGTGAAGGATGTGGCAGTTTCACTGCTGTTGGGTGCGAGCGATATGGCTGCCATTTTGACCAGACTGACTGGGCTGACATGACATGGCGTTACAACAGTCTTAATGGGGCTGTTAGCGATGATCATGGTGGAGGGCGAGCGCAAAGCGATGGCAGTGGTGGCTGAAGGTTTAGGGAGGATTTGAGCGTAGCGCTGCCGAGCTGCGCGCTCCCCCGCTGGATTGGACAGAATATTTTGGGGGTGTTTGGGGCTCTGCTTCACTCCCTGAACTGGCTGGGTCACCATCTGGATGTTAATGGGCAGTACTTTGCTCTCCACTGTTCCCACTGGACTCGGGGACATCAGCGGCCTACTCCTCTGAACCTGCAGGGGGAAAAAAGAGGAATCATGAAATCAAAGTTTAGATCCTGTCTTTGACAGAGAGAGATAGAGGGGGCTTTATGGTACCATTTTTTTTAATGATTCCTTTTCGGACTCCCTGCACGTCTGTATGAATATATCCTTCGTCTCTTTTTACTTCAGGCTTTATTTCAACGGATATTTTTACTGTGTTTTTACCTCGCATGTTTGTTGTCTTCTCCCCTGTCATTGCCTGACGAGTTCACCTTGTGCCTTATTACTTTTCTCCTTGGTGTTACTGTTTTTGATAGTTTTGACACCTTTTTGATTTTAACTATGGTTATTTTGTTTTACATTGCCACTTCAGTCCACTTAAGAAACAGCTGGAATTACAGCTATCCATGCAGTTATGTTGTAGATATTTTGTTTATTGGTAAAAACAACTATTTAATCCCAAGTGTTTGATTTTATATTGCATTAAATATATAAAGCAGCCTTGGTGACATTAAAAGGGATACAAAAATGTGTTGGAATATCTACTGATGAATTCTGTGGACTATCATTTCTGGCTTATCTCTTCTTCAGACTACACAAAATAATAAGATCAGAAATGTGATGTGACCTCAGATAAATGAAAGTTTGACTATTATATTGATGAAAAGAAAATTCAGTGATCTATAAGAATGTAAATCAACAGTAACTGCAGCAACGTGTTGTAGCTAATTAATAGATTAGAAAAGGGTATATTTTTTATCTAATGTGGGTTCATTGTGTTCTAAACATTCATGACGTGCAGTTAATCTTTCCTTCAGTGGGGAAAGAAATGACACATGATGGTGTGATCCAGCTCTCTCTCTCACCGTGATCGGGCTTGGCACGGCAGCAACCACGATGCCTATAGTTGGTTGAGGCGACGGAGGGGTGGGACTACCACAAGACACACCGTCGTCTGCCTTCCTAATCTGTCCCTCTCCGGGTAGAGGAGATGTCAGCTTTTGTTCCTGTTGCTTTCTCTGGATCTTCCTCTGGAGCTGCTGCTTTGCGTCGACAGACGGAGAGGACAGCATGGTCACATGAGGCTGGAAGGAGTGAGCGTCTGCAGCCGGGGCGAAGGCTGAGACGGTCTGTGAACCTTTCACCTCTGAAGAAAATCAAAAGAAATTTGTATTCAGTATACATCAAATGCTCCTACAAAAAGAATATATAACACTATGCAGGGGAACTTAGTACTGTACATCTTCAGTTATTGCAAAAACAATTACATTTGAGGTAGCAGAGTGTTTTGCAGCATGTTCCCTGATATATTCAGATGTAATTCTACTGGTTTCAAAAGGGAATTCCTTATTATTAAAACCTGGCATCCACCAGCGCTACCCCAGCCTCCTAGTGGATGTACCAATGGTATAATTTTGAAAATCCAAGGTGATTTTCAGGAAAGTTGACCCCTGACCTTGACTTTGAGTTCAAGATCACTGAGATTCAAACTCATCTGAGACTTTTAGTAGATGCACCTATTTCTCTTACTCCTTAGTATTTGTGGGTTTCTGTATTGTGTATCAGGTTGTTAGTCACTCTGTGTTGAGCATTTGGATTCACAGCTTTTAGTTGTTGTATTTTGTATTTAAGTTTCTGTCAGTGCAAGTGAAATGTTCATATTTTCTTGTTTCCGTTTTTTTCTTATTTTCAAGAAATATAACATCCAATTTCACTGCTGTGCAGATTACACTCAGCTCTACTACAGCTCTCCAAATCCACAGCTACTCTCCCACCCATATCTATTTCTGATTGTTTAAGTGAAATCAAGGTCTGGTTTGCTCACAACTTTCTTAAACTTAATGGCACTAAAACTGAATTTATTTTAATAGGCACCAAATCAAAACTTTAAACCAGATGTCTTTCATTATCCATTGATAACTCTGTTGTCACACCTTCCCCTCAGGTTAAGAGTCTTGATGTCATACTCGACAGCACTCTTTCCTTCACAACACATAAATAATATCACTCGGTCTTCCTGTTTTCATCTTTCAATAACCGCCTTTGTCCTTCACTCACTCCGAACTATTCAAAACTCTATTCAAAATTGCATCATGATTTTTACCTTGTTTAGCTTTTATACTTTCATGCTTGTTTTTTCCATGTTTACCTTGTGTTTTTATTTATTTACTTATTTTTTGTAATATTGTAAGGTGACCTTGAGGGTCTTTAAAGGCACCTATAAATAAAATGCATTATTATTATTATTATTATTCCATTCATCCATTCGCTTCCGCTTATCCTTTTCAGGGCGCTGGAGCCTATCCCAGCTGTCATAGGGCGAGAGGCGGGGTACACCCTGGACAGGCTGCCAGTCTGTCGCAGGGCCAACACACAGGGACAGACAACCATTCGCACTCACATTCACTCCTGCATTCTATTATTATTATTATCATCATCATTATTTTCATTATTATCCATCTGACTAACTCTGTTTCTAGTCTTTTGTTCTTTAGTTTCGTATTCTGGTTTTCTTTTGGGTTTAGGTTATTATAAATCGGATTCCTCGTATTTTTACTTTAGTTTGGTCTTTGTAGTGTGTTCTTGCATCTTGTTAAGGCTTTGTCTTTGTTTTGTGATTCCCCTTTTAGTAGCTTCCTGTTTCATTTGTGCTTTCCCATCACTTTTACTTCCTTTGTCTTAATTAGCTTCAGCTATGTCTTGTTACCCTGGCGTTTCCCAGCCCCCTGATTACTTCACGTGTCTATTTAAAACCTGAAAAGGTTGCCTTAATTCTTTGTTGAGTCATACTTGCTTATGTGTTTACTGTATTTCTGTTTGGATTTATTCACTTATTTAACTTTTCCGTATGTGTACTTTGTGTTTTGCCTTCATAAAAGGTTGTTTTACGTTTCTCAGGTTTGACTTAGCAGTGTGCATTTGGGTCCCTTTCCTGTGCAACCCTGATATCATCACACAAAAAAGTCAATAGCTCATTAAAATGAAAAACAAGGACTAACAAAAGAAAAGTCCCCCTTGAGCTCCCACCTGACATCCACATTGCTCTGCATCTAGGAAGGGTTGCCAAGAAACTTATTCTTAAAACCTGGCAGTCTGCCTCTCCACCTGCCTTTGTACATGGGATTAAATCACAGAATCAAAGAACTGTGCAATCTCAGGGTAAATTAACAGGAGATGATGGGCCTTTATTTCAACCATCGCACATTACAGCAAGAGAACAGCAGTAGAGATTCCTGCTGTTCTCTTGGCTCAGTTATGCTTATATCCCACATGTTTCCTTTGCATCCTCACTGTACATTTCAGTGTCTGGGAGCTTCTTGTTGGTTCTTTGTTAAACAATTATTTTTACTTAAATCTCAACACTGAACCTTCCAGTTTATGAGGTATACAAATATATTGTGTAGTGGTTTAATAAGCCTAACAAGTGAAAAGCTGATCTACCAAAATAAAAATGCAGAACTACCTGCTGAAGTGAGCCCTAGTGAATAAAGGAGCAGCCGAAGGTAGCTGTTCAGTTTATGTTAAAATGATGTGACAATTCAGAGACATTATTATTTTGTTCTTTTTCTTTGCATTGATTCAATCACAAAATGCTCTTCATCAAAATTACATGTTTAAGTAATATATTATATATTGAACAGCTTAGATCTTTGCACACTTTTGTGGAAAATGCATATTGTGCTACGCTCCATTTGAAGTGGGAAGCCTGAAATCCCGAGACACCTCTGAATCTGTCTTCTTGAGCTTGTCACTGGTATGCAAGCTTCAGGGCAAAAATGATCGCCCATGAGTTTTATATACTGCTTCTGGTTTATAAAGAAAACCTATTTTAAGTAGTTTTACTGTAAATTGAGTATTTAACAAACACAAACATGTTTTTTTCTGAAATGATCACACAGTTGAACAAAAAGTTCTCTAATTTATTTTAAAGTAAAACTGAAGATTATAATCGCTGTAAAGATTTATTGCAAGGTTCGCAAGTTAGACTGCTTGATGTTCCAGAGCATAAGAGTCCAAGAACAACATTAATCTGGTGTAGAGACAGAACTTCAATAGACGGATAAAGCCATAGGTGCGTTAACAGCGAGCTGCCACCAGAAGTCACTCTTGACCTTTATGTTCTGCACTCTGGGAACATCAAGTTGTCAAGTGTCCTACCTGCTGCTGTGCCGGTCATTATGGTGAGAGCTGCCAAAGACTTGTTGCTGATGTAATGGCTGTCGATTAGGAAGCGAGCCAGGTCCTCCACAGCATCAAACTGGCGTTTGAGCACCTTTTGAGCCCACTCACACACAAGATCACAGGCTGCAAACCGCACCTCTTCCTTAATACTGCTCAGCTGGCCCGGGGAGTCGAGCACATCACACTGGGGCTGCAAACAATTGACATTTAGTTTCATATATAGACACATATATATGGAAAAAAAGCTATATTCCAAAGACATAATATTAATATCAATATGAAAATAAGTGTAAATAAATGTGCTTACTCCATCTCCTGTTTTATGGAGGTCCAGAGTTGGTAAAGACGGCATCTGAACAAATGGTCTCTTCCTTAGGCCACTATAGCAGTATGTGAGTCAGTGTTAAGATAAAAAATCTCAAAGGATCTCCGAAGAATACATATGACAACTATACAGAGGAAACCCTGAATAAAACACAGCCTGTGTAGTATTAGCAGCTCAATACGCCATGTCATAACAGAAAACTGGCAGCGCCAATTCTCATTCGTAAACTGCATCCAAATTTCCATATTTATCTTTTGTGTTACCTGAGCCTTACATTAGTATTACTGAGTTATCTTATTGGAGTTACTTTTTATCTGTTCTTGTTAAGTCTTGTTGTTATTGTTTTCCTTTTCATTTTGTTCCAAAGTCCCGTACTACAAAGCAGGATTTTGGCTTCTCCAGCCAAATCCAAGGTGGATCTTTTTAATGGGACATATCACTATAGTAACATTTGGCGCAGCCCTAACCGGCAGTTAATGAGGTTATATACCCGATTAGAGATCAAAGGGTGTGGAATCACCACGACTGCAGTGTTACAAACGCATTATAAGATCATCTGGACCTCTGTGCACGGGGAGTAGGAGGGCCGGAAGTTTTTGTTTTATTAAAAATATAGAACCTTAGCCGCTTCTTTACTCCCAATTTTTTTCCCTGTCAGCTGCAAAATAAGTCACTCCACTTTTTTATTGTTCTATAAGAGTTAATACATGATCCTAAAACAGGTACATGATTATAATTTTTCAGATTCTCGTGTATCTTAATGATAGAGCTGTGATAATGATAAGCCTTTTACTTTCTACAGTCAGCATTTCTGCCAACTGTCCTTCCAGCCTTTAAACAGGTTCAATGTTATTAATATGGCAGCTCCCCCCCCACTTTGATTTGATTCTGTATCATGTTCTTAACCTTTTCATATCCCTGTGTAGGATTGGTCACTTTGTTCCCAGTTCACTTCATATTTGTTATTGGTTCAATGCTGCCAGTGACACACTTTTGTCTTTACAAGTCCTTACATAGAGCTTTTCTACTCTTACTGAGCACTCTATATAACTTGCCTCGTTCACACAAGCACTGTCTTTGGAGATGCAAACTACCAGCCTTCTGCTTAGTATATGACCCGCTCTACCTCCTTCCAATCTACCTTTATCAAGGTAGACTGACAAAGCCTGGGTTGATCACCACCTTTGCCCGACCACTCGTCCTGATTTTCGATGTTGGGTAAAGCGAATCCAGATAACGGATACTTTGGGTATGTTGATTTGGCTTTGCAGTACAGGGACCTGGTGTTTTGGTTGGGCCACAGCTTTTCTGTATCCTGTCTGTGTGTTCAGTTATTTCCTGTTTTACTTTGTTAATTAATCCCAATTACTTTCAGCCTTTTCTTGTCACCTTCCTGTTTTCACTTCCCCTAATTACCCTCTGAGTGTCTTTCCTTTGTTCTTTGTTGCTTTGCAAGTTCTCTTGTTTCTTGATCCCTATGTTTTCTGGATTTTCTCCTTGGATTATGCTTCTTTTGGAAATAAAGAGCTTACTTTTTGTTTGAATCCTCTGCCTGCAGCAACCTGCATTTGGCTCTGCTACTCTAAACGATGATAATATATGATGAGTAGACCAGTGCAAAACAGCAGAAAAAAGTATTTATAGTATTCACTGGCTGGGACAGAGTGTGTACACACTTCAAAGATGTTTTTTTGTTAAAGATTCAGTTCTGATGAAGCTTGATTTATACTTTTAAGTAACACTCTTTGATGACTTTGTCTCATGCTACACTCAGGCTTTGTTTAATTGTAGATGAAAGCTTTGCCGACTGTTACTAGAACAAATAACTAGAATTATTGGTATGCCATCGTACGCCTCCAACAGTCAGCGAAGTTACACGTTACATTCATGTTTGTCCAGTCAGGTAATAATTGTAGTCAAGAAATTAAATACTGTATGTGGGAACCAAGCATCAGTGTCACCAATTCAAACAAAGATGAACAATACAGGGTGGGCCATTTATACACCGTAATAAAATGGGAATGGTTGGTGATATTAAAGTCCTGTTTGTGGCACATTAGTATATGTGAGGGGGCAAACTCCTCAAGATGGGTGGTGACCATGGTGGCCATTTAGAAGTCGGCCATCTTGGATACCGCCTTTGTTTTTTTCAATAGGAAGAGGGCCATGTGACACATCAAACTTATTGGTAATGTCACAAGAAAAACAATGATGTGCTTGGTTTCAACGTAACTTTATTCTTTCATGAGTTATTTACAAGTTTCTCTTTGTTCACAGCCATTGACATGTCGAAGAGGTTAACACGTGAGGAGCGGATCGAAATTGTGTTGATATCTGGTGAACGCAGTAACCGGGTCATTGCAGCAGATTTCAATGCAAGACACCCTACGAGACCACCCATCTCCCATGCTACAGTCAGCAAACTGCTTGCTAAGTTTCATGAAACTGGTTCAGTGTTGGATTTGCCAAAATGTGGACACAAGAAAACTGTCACTAATGAAGAAACATCAGTGGCTGTCCTAGCTTCATTCAGCAAGAGCCCACAGCGTAGCACTCGCCGCATGTCACTGGAGAGTGGCATTAGTCGAACATCCCTTCAGCAGATATTAGCTACTCACAAATGGCACCCTTACAAACTCCAGCTACTGCAGCATCTCAACGAGGATGACCCAGATCGGCGCACAGAATTTGCAGAATGGCCAAAACAAAAATTTGAACAGGACCCTCAGTTCACGCAGAAGATTTTGTTCAGTGATGAGGCAAACTTTTATGTGAATGGTGAAGTTAACAAACAAAACCACCGCTATTGGTCTGACACTAACCCACATTGGATGGATCCCTCCAAGACTGCTGGAACAACAAAAGTGATGGTTTGGTGTGGTATATGGGGTACAACGATAGTGGGTCCATTCTTCATCAATGGAAACCTCAAGGCCACTGGATATTTGAAATCGCTACATGATGATGAGTTTCCCTCTTTATGCACTGAAGCATTCCTAGATGAACAGTTTCCTGGAAAGTGGATTGGTCGTCGTGGGCCAGTTGAATGGCCCCAAAGGTCTCCCGATCTGACCCCCTTAGACTTTTATCTTTGGGGTCATCTGAAGGCAATTGTCTATGGTGTGAAGAAGGAGTTTGCCCCCTCACATATACTAATGTGCCACAAACAGGACTTTAATATCACCAACCATTCCCATTTTATTATGGTGTATCCATATAAATGGCCCACCCTGTAGTTGCAATCTCCCATTCTGTACCTGACTCACAATGCATTTATTTTTTTTAGACATCTGTGTGTAAAAATGTTGTAATAAAAGGAGCCAAGTCTACAAATTATGGTCAAAAATGTACTTAACAAAGGTCACAGTGACCTTTAATCCCCAAATCGTAACCAGTTTATAGTCTGAGGTCAAGTGAAAGTTTGAGCCACATTTAAACAAATCCACTCATGGCGTATTAACAGTGATGGTGCTTACAAGAATAAGGCAGACAACCAGATAACCTTAAAATTTAAAGCCTCTTGCATGGCTGTCGCTGGAGTGGAGGCATAAAAATAAATAAATAAATAACAGGATGGGCTTTGTAGTGAAAAGTGACACTGACAGCTGGTTCTGTGAATAGCAGCAGCAAATACTTTGCTTCTGAAGCTCACAAAGTCCAACAAATCCAAGTAATTATTATTATTTTTTTAAATTTGTCAGGTTTCATAAACATTTCAGTTGAAAAAAAAAAATAGAATTTCTGGAAATTATTCAACAGTTCAGGCTTTATG
Organism: Copadichromis virginalis; assembly: GCF_057382275.1. NCBI lineage: Eukaryota > Metazoa > Chordata > Actinopteri > Cichliformes > Cichlidae > Copadichromis > Copadichromis virginalis. Next base: position 19,222,011 of record NC_140618.1, read on the forward strand.
GGGTTAAGACTCATTTATATCGTAAAGCTTTTTAAAAAACTTTAGTATAGATTTAACTTCATCTTATTCTTTTAACTTCTAAATTTTTATGATAATTCCATTGGAATCATATTGAATATTATTCTTGTTCTCAGTCTTTTTTGACCTATTTTAATATGTTTTATTACTTTTTCCCAGACAGTTTGTCTAATATTAAATTAAAATTTTCATGCCATTAATCAATACCCTTAATTTAAACAATTCTTTACAAGATGTATGAAAAAATGCCCACCACCCTTTTTAGAGTTTAATTTAAAACTAACTACAACAAAATTAAGCATAAATTAAACGCAAGTATGTTATAGTCCTGGATTTTGAACTAGTTTTTTTTCAGTTTATACACTTTAAAATATTTTATATCATTACATATCCAATATTTGGTTCTTAGTTTGTTAATTATTTACATTTTATCTTAGATTTTTAGCATTTAGTGCTTACTTGAATTTGGTGCTGGTATCAGTTTGTTAGTTTTCTTTTTGCCTCACTTAAGTGTCTTTCCCCCATGTCAAGTTTAAGATTGTCAATTTCCTCGTCTACTTACAATTCTCACTTCCTGTTTTGGTAGTTGACTTTTGATAGTTAGTGGTCTTTTGTGTATTGTATTTAGTTTTACTTCATTGTACATTACCTTGATTGTTTTCAGCTGTGTTTAGCTTCCCTCCTGCTCCCACTTCTGTTACCTCCTGCTTATTTAAAGTCTCAGTCACACCTTTTGTTTTGTTTTTTTATGTTTGGACTTTGAGTCTGCATTTGGATCCTGTCTTTCAACACATTATGACAAATTTCTAATTTAAAACAATTTCACATTTTTCAAACATTGGCACAGAATTAGTTTTTGTAGATTATGTAGATAAGGACTGACGTGAGGAGCTGAGTTCTAAGCAGACCATTTTACCTGAAAGTTAATAAGACTATAACGCAGGTAAAGGTCATGACAATAAACCAAGATGTTCCATTAGACGTCATGAGCTAAACAGAAAAAATATAAAAAATAAAATCACAATGTTACGTGAAGGTCAAGATCACAGTGACTCCCCTGAGGGTCTCTGCATTATTATGCTTCTGCTTCGAAGGCAGAGGGGGGCTTTATTTCATTTCACGTCTATATTTAGCGAGCTTATGAACTGCAGCAGCAGATGGTCTGTGACCAGAGACAGAGGCCAGACTGCTACACTCCTTTCCAGTAAAGGATATTTTGATTTTCCCCTCATGCCGAGCCGACGCGCCTTCATGTTCGGGAATACATTTTTCATCATCTTCCCAAAGTCTGCAGCACTTAGTGGGTGGTAGTTAAGATTGTCACAGAAGCTCCTGAAACACAGAAACAGAATTAATACAATTAATTTTATTTAATTAGGAACACAGTGCAGGTCAGCATCATAGCCAGGCTGTCATTGTCTCTGGGTGCAGATGTGAACACACTAACCAGGGTGGGGACCTAAACAACTGTACCGAGACCCTATGGAGGGGGTGGTCTCGATGTGGTTCCAAAATGAACTCCAGAGCACTTTGTTTATGGTGTGAACGTGACCGACCTTGACCTGAGCCAACCAACAAGCAGACTTTCAAGTCTGAGCTAAAAACTTTCTGTAGCCATGTATGCTTTTGTGCGATAGACACAATAGATGTTCAAAGTTCTGTACGAGTTAGCAACTAGCGACGAAATGATTGTCTGTTTGTCTTCTTTGTGAGCTCCCTGCTGGTTTTTGAATTCTGTTGCCTCCTTTGTTTCTGAACTGTTAGACTTTTCTGGACTTCTGAAATTAATAAAATGTTCACCTTTTGTTTACTTGTAGCTGTGAATCTTGCAGGATTAATTTAAGAGATTTTAATTTTTTTTTTTTTAGCAAAGAGGAGGTTTCGCAGTTACACAGATGTTGAAATATCAGGACTAAATGCTTCCCAAGGAAGTGTCTGACTATGTTCCTGATGGTGAAAGGCATGTGCCATTTTTCAGGTATAGCAAAGGATTTAAAACACTTATTAAACACAACTTATTTCATGACATAAAGCTGCCTTTCTTTTCTTGACAAGTATAGTAGTAATATACCGTATGTAGTATATAGGTAACTGAGCTAGCAACGTCTTCAAAACCCTGAAAGCAGCAAGCTTGTCTGAATCTCTCTCATGTTTAAGGTCTGTTAGCCGTGGTTTACTTCAGAACAATGTGATGAGTAGAAGTGGAAAATTACAAAAAAAAATCATAACCTAAGATGCCAAAAGAAACCCATACATATATTTTCAGGATCATAAATGACACAACTTTTGATTATCTTTGCTAGACCGATGTGCCTGTTGTAAAAGCAGACAGATTCATGGTAGTCAGAATTTTTTTAATGAAAAATAAAACATGTCAATGGCACATATGACCCCACTCAATCACTTAAAGTTTAACATCTTGCTGTTCGATAAGCAGGTACAGCTGACCTTTATTTCATATCATTTATTCTGAGTAGAAACATCTGCATCTGCTAAAACAGCTAGCTAATGAAGACCTGAGCAGTGGTGGAGCACCAAAGTTACACAGTGACTGTGTCCTATGTGCTTGTTTGACTGTGAAAAACATGAAGCACGTTAGGTCTGTTTAAAGCCTTTTGACCTGTCTGCACTGAAGGCGCCAATATTTCTGGAGGACGCTGTATTTTTGTTCTAGCTGAGTTAAAAAGACAGTTGTATAACAGCGTCAGAACATTTCAATGGCTGTCTCAGACTTTCCATTCTAATATTACCGACACATGCGGCTCTGTGATTCTCATGCCTGCAGCATCTATTTATACTGATGCTTCTGCCTGCAGTAAACTGGAGGAGAAAGAGGCTCAAACATTGGAAGCAGCTATCTATGCAAAAGGTGAACGTCAACAATGACTTTATTTCTCCAAGAAAACTGGGTTTATGCAGTGAAACTAAACTCCGCCTTTCTGTTTTACACCTACTTGTATTCGTCGTAGACTTCCTGCTTGGGGAGCGAGGTCTCGGGGTACTCCTCTAAATGATTTCGGATCCAGGTGAATGCGTGCATCTGCTGCGTGCGACTCGATGACAGGGCGCTCTGGTCACTGCACAAAGATGTGGGTCAGTGATGTTTGTGAAGACAAGCAATGCAGTGCTTACTGTCACCTCAGGCCTGATAAATGACACCAACGCTAATCGAGGCATTTTTGTTTCAATAAGCTTGTAAGCATTATCCCTTTGTCCAGTTTTCTATAAAAACATTTAGAAACAAGTATATCCTCACCTTTTATCGACACTGCTGCTCGGACCAGAAGGCAACTTGAGGTAGAGGTAGAGTTTTTCGATGTCTGAGAACTTCTCGACATCTTGCTGTAGAAACAAAAAGTCAAAGATGGTTAAACAAGCAGGTCGGTCACACCTGCAGCACATGCATTAATGAAAGCAGGACTAGGATAGTTCATAAGGGACATTATTTACAAGTTCAACATTTCATCTGTTATTTTTCATTACTAACTACTCTGTCATTATTTTAATTTTAAAATATCTAATAACGTAGTTCTTATTTTGCCGGACTCATCAATAAAACATAAAATCATTACAACATAAGAAAAAGAAAAATGTGAAATATTGTTTGAGATGGTGAGACTAGAAAATATTTGTTCAAAATATCATCATAATATTATTTTATGTTTATTTTGAACAAATATTTATTTGAACGAATAAATATTTGTATTATTATTAAAACAATATTATGTCTAATTATTAGTCCATTAGCCTATGCGTGTCACCCCTCTCCTATAACCATACTTGATTTCCTCTTACTTTTATACAGATAGAAATGTCTGCATTAAGCATGAATTGAAATACGATTTAGACAACAAACAGAACAAGCAAAGCATCCTTACAACAAGAAAAATCTTCAGTCTTTCCAGTAAACACTGAAACAACGACAGAGCCATGGCTGAGCTGCCTGGCCACCCACTGCATGCATCCAGATGGCACTGATAGCGCTCTCTTTTCTGTCTGTTACATATCAGTCTGAGCCAGCAGCTGGTTTCAGGGGAACAGTTAAAGTTTCAGTCTGAAGGCAACAAAATCAACCTCTCATCTCTGCTGAAGCTCTCTAACCTCCTGAGACTGATACTTACACGCAGACATTGCATGTGGGTTTTTTTTTCCTGCACATTACACTTCAGTCACTCATACTTAGACCTGTTGCATCCCATGAATCCCAAACAAGAGCTTAGGTTAAAGGCTGAAAAGCATAATAAATACATTTTTTGAATTGTTACAGATCATTTGAGGTATTAACAGAATGCAGTGCTATTCTTTAAGCCAGGGAGCAGGTCAAAGGAGAAAAGAGGCTCTTTGACAATTCAGGACTTACAAGTTCAAGAAGACTACATAGTGGAAATAACAAACTAACCCAAGATGCAATCTTAATATAAAGATTTGTTTTGTTTATCTTAAAAAAGCACAAGCCTCAGCTGCACAGTTAACGTTTTAAAGCTGAAACATTACAGCGGGGTCTTCTGTTAAGTTAAAACATCACTCGCTAATAAAGTGTTATGTCATCTCTCAGTAATTGAATATGTTAGCTACAGCTCTATAAGCAGCATTTTAGCCTAAGCAGGACTGATTTTAGCATCACTCTTAGGACGTGCTGTAAATTTTACATCAGTAACTGAAGAACAGCAACAGCGTGCTTTCACTGGAATTGATTTTCACCAAAACCAATGCTTCAAATTAATAACTCTCTCTTCTATTCCAAGCAAACCAAGACATTTATTATAAATAAATAAATTATTTCAGCCCTCATCAATTTATCCTTAAACAGACCATAACAAAACATCAAGCAATCATGAAAAGCATCTACTTGTTCATGTTCACAGATACAAACTGATGCCTTTTTTCACAACAGTCAACAGGAAACTATGTATTACAATAGGAAGCACATTCGTGTCAGAAACACCTGCTGTGTGTCATTAAGACAAAGTGAAGCTACATCACCACGGCAACTGACAAAGCTTTCATAACCAACCCAGTAGTAGAAATCCTGTCTTCCTCCCCTCACCTCCAAGCAGTCATAGGAGACGGCTGTCCCACTCCCAGCCTGTTCTGCCAGAGGTTTTCCTGTTAAAAGGGAGTTTTTCCTTCCCACCGTCACCAAGTGCTTGCTTATATTACCGTACCAAATATAAATACATATATTCTATTTCTATTTATATAATATATATTAGATATATAGATATTTATTTATAAATTAAATTAAATTGAATAGTAATGCCTGATCCTCACCAAGTATTGAACTTGTTTCCCTCTGCATAGTAGAAGTGTGAGCTTCACCACCAACCCCTCCAACCTCCAAATGTGGATTTCCCCTCCCCCAACAAAAATAATGGGTGTTGTGGGTTTTGAACCCAGCGTTTTCAGTTTCGGACTCTCAGTTTCTGTTTGATATTTTCTGTTTAAGAGCTTAAGGATTGTGAATGTTTAACAAACTGCTGTCAGACTGCACTGAAAAATAAAAGACTGGCCATTAATCAACAAAGCAAATATTGTGGCATAAATTATATAGTGCCTGTTTTGATGTACGCTAAAGGGGCTCTAGAATAAAAATCATATTCAGACATTAATCTGACACTTTACTGATTCGCACCGTTTCATACTCCATCCACTGAGCTGATGCTGACTTGTTAAGAGTGCATTTATAGAGTCAGATCACTGTGTCAGTGTAAACAAACGATTACTAAATTGTTGCATAAAACATATATAAACATGTAGGCCTCGGGAGTAGTTGTGCAACCCTTTTATAGTATAATAGTTTACACATTCACCTAAGAAGCACGAGATCCCTAGTTTGAAAAATCTGCAAACTAAAACATGTGATGCTACCTGCTCTTGTACCCTCTTGCAAGGGTGCAAGAGCTGAAAGGGAGTAAAGTTTGGAGAATAGGGGTGGAGTAGACTGATGACATAAGTGGGGGCCTCACCTCGTAAGACCATAAAAGCAAGAACGAAGATTTTAAACTCATCCTTAAACCTCACAAGAGGCCAGTGCAGACACTTTAACAATGAGGTAATATAAGAAAACGCAAGTAGGAGTTAGAAGCCTTGCAAAAGCATTTTGGACAAACTGACACAATTAATACAACAGACAAGAAAACAGAGCATTATAATATTCTAAGCAGGACAAGATTAATCTAACTTTTGAGACAACAGTCTTGAGTTTAGCGATATTTCTTAAATAGAAAAAGCAAGAGCCGGTCCAAGACTTGATGTGAGCATCAAAGGTTAAAGACTGAAAGCTAATGAATAGATTATTGGGCTAAATTTTGGTCACAGTGGATCAGAAAGGAACCAGGTGTGTCTAATACGGGGGGAAAATACTCCCCAGAGCAATAATTAGAGACTGTCTTGTCTGTGTTAAGCTGCAAAAACATTTGCAGAATATAATTTAATGAAAATAAAAAGGGATTTCAACAAGATCCTTGTGGAACACCACATAGCAGCCACATTAGAATAGAAATTTCCCACTTAAATCAAAAGTGTTTTATCAACAAGAAATTAAGTGAACCACCCCAACACATCAAAATGAGCACTTGAGGCTAGCTACAAAGAAATGTGGAAAGATTTAAAGTTTATAGAAGAAACAGCTCTGGTTCATTTGTCTTTAACGACTTAAAAAGGTTATGTTATTGGACTGAATTATAAACTGTGTTAATCCATTATGCCTACCCTTGTCACCCTGTTGAACAGTGACGTATGGCGGATGTGAGATGCAGCAACAGTTTGAAAGATTACATTTTGTGGAGGGGGAAAAAAACTCACCAGTTTCTTTCCTTCTAGTTTTGAATTCCTCTCCTCCTATACCCACACTGGTGTGGGAATTTTGTGTGAGTGGAGACACCTATTGTTCAGGAGAATACTGCAGCAGGTACCCATGCCCTAAACACTGGTGTACATGGAACAAAGCTGTGGTGACGTCACCGCTAGCGTGCAAAGCAACTAATGCGGTGGATGTACTGGGATTCTTAGAGGCGTGGCTGCTAGCTGTCAGCAAGGCCTCACCTCTGCTAATTTTAGACACTGAACTGTATATTCTAACTGTGCTATAAACAGAATATAAAGTCTGTCCAAGAAGTCTGTGTTCTGGTTTTTGGTAGTGAAATTATTTTCTTTGTTCGTTAATTCACATTAACTAGCAGGTGACTGCACATCCCATAGATACAATGCAGACTATATTATAAGACAAAGAAACCATCTTTGTTATACAGTCTATGTTTCAGCCTTCAGATACACCCTTAACCTCCTGAGAACTGAGGAAAAGAGATTCTTCCGATTGAACTTTTTGATTTCCTTCCTCTTTGGAGCTAAAAGAGGCCACCCAAACGCATGAGATATCAATGGAATGGATGTCCTCTATTTAGCACAACAAGACTTATTAGGGTAGCTCAAATAAGTCAAAATATATAGATCAAAAACATCCAAAAACGTCCATTGCACATGCCATAAATGAATAGGCTGGTTCTCAGGAGGTTAATGCTTAACACTGCTACCAACGGATCTTCTATTTTTATTTTTAAACTATACATGGATGGTAGGAATGTTTTTTCTGCTCAACCTATTGGGAACACTAATAATCTTCTGACAATATCTGAACAGAGAGTATGAAAAATCTCCTTAAAGTTGTTATCTGCAGATCACAAATATGTCAGGAATACTCACCAGAATGTTTTCCACTTTTGATTGAACAGATTTGCTGCAAAACAGAGACATAGTACAAATTAGCATGAAGCCGGTGTAACATGAGCACTTGTGTCTGAAGTATATTTATTTATAAAGCAGAGGAATGTTTGGTATGAGACGACCCTCCCCTCAGGATCTCTCAGGTCATGTATCCCACCACCACAAACACATGTGGTCATATGTAAAAAGAAACAGGGACATGAACATTGTTTAGGACAGAAGATCTTTTTTATCAACAGTTTTCCCAAATATTTTTCTGTGTTTACAGGTTTTATTCTCATACTCCTATTCTATATTCAACAGAAAGGTTACCAGTACAATACAAAGTTCTGGCAAATTTTAGTGAAAGCCTAACTTAAATGAAAAACTTAATCAAAAATAACATATTAACACATGTAACTGCTTCCCTGTGTCCCACCATGATCATGTGTCACTTCTATTTTTTGCCTTAGCATCTCACACAGGCCTCGGAAGCATGAAATTCTCTTCCTGATTGACTTTTAATGATGTAGGTTTTAACCTGAGGTCAATCCGGAAGAAGTGTAAGATTTGATTGAGGCTCATAAACAGCCACTGCTGAGCTGCAGCTAAAAACTATCAAAGATCACTACAAAAATCCAAGAGTGACTGGAATGATGCTCAGGCTACAGCTAAAATTAACATACAATCAAACAGACTTTGATAGCGGGAAAGATCACAATTAGTCGCTCCTATTTAGGTCCACTGCTGCAGACAGAAAAACCAAACTGAGGAATAAAGTCCAGGTTTCATGTGTAATCCACAGACAGGGCAGCATGCTGTCAATGACTGTGGGGCAGAAGGTAGGTCACATTTAAAGACTATTACTTGGGCTGGGCAGGTCAGAATCAGGAGACGCTCTAAGCCATGACAAGAACAGTTCACTTTAATTGACTGTTACCAGGGGGCTGAGGATTTCCCAGTGCTGAAAGACCGTCAGTAAGCCGTTTGTGAGGCAGACTTAGCAGATAAACTGAACGACACCTGACGCAACTTTCTACAAGACCTAAGCCTTGAAAATAAAGAACTGAAACAAGACAAACAAATGTTGCTGATAAACCAGCAAGATGTACACCTAACCCCAGACCAGTGATTCCTAATTAGGGCTAAAGGTACCCCAGTAGGTACTTATACAGAAGTTAGGGGGGGTTCATGGAAAAATTTGTTCAACTTATAAAAATTAAAAATCCTCAAACAAACAAGTTGGAGCAGAAGCAGTTACAGTAAACTAAACATAGTGGCTATGGTGCAGAGTGGCTCCATAGTTTGAGGTTGTGCCAGTAAGAGCATCTGTCAACTCAAACATGCAGAGCTACCTGCTGTGATAACCCCATGTGACAAGGGAGCAGTGAAAGTGGATCAATTTTAGTGGATAAGGTGCAGGAAAAAAACAAATCACAAAAGTCTTTAAAATAAATAAATAGATAAAGCAGCTAATTAAAGTAGTCCTAACCAAAGAAAAGAAAAGAATATCGAATTATCATTAACAAAAGGTTGTCAGTTGTTTAGCTTATATGCTTTTAGCAGCTACGGTAACTGCTAAAACTATCACTTTAATAAGTAATGAATACCTAAAACAGGACAAAAGAAACAGCAAAAACATAAGCGATAAATACATAAAATTGGTCACCGAGTTTAATTAAATCAAAAATTAGTGACTCTAATAGTAACTTCTAATTTAGTGGATGAATATTTAAATTAGTAAACCACTATTTATGGACAGCCAATAATTCTAGCTAATCATTTAGCTACTAGAAGTTACAGGATAAATATTTGAAATTGTCGATTAACAGAAGAAATATAACAATTGTCAAAATATTAGGGATAAATTAATGAAATCTGATTAAATGAATAGCTGTTATATAGAGTAGTAGCTACTACTAACTGAATGGACGAAGGGCTTACATAGTGGTCTAACAATTTATGGACAGATGAAACGGCTAACAATTTAGCTGCTACAGTTAGCATTTTAAAAGGCAAGATTACAGTGAACAAAAAAGAAATGAAATTAGAGATGAAAGATGAAATTTGTTGTTGGATGAAGGGTTAAATAGTATAGTTTTAGAGTAGATTAGAGATGTACTAATTGACCGACTATGGACCAAAACTGGATGATTTCCAGTGTTCTCGGCCTGGACCGGTGAGCGGCTGGTCAGCCTTCGATATGATTTATTACGAGCCCACTCATTTTTATGAATACACAACATGTGCACAATGACATGTGGCTCACAGCCACATGCTACGCTGTTACCATGGAAGTGAGTAAGGTAAAAAGTTTGCTAAAGTAAACCACAATGGGGAAACAAAAATGTTTGTAACAACAAACCCAATGACACATGTAAACATGCACATTTTAAACAAATGAAAAGCAACTAAAGCTAAAGCCATCCACAATACAAAGCCAGCCATAAGTCAGTATCCTCTGTAAGAGCCTCGGTATTAGCAAACAATCAAAGCAGTTAGGAGTGAAAAAGATAAAAGGGTCAATGTCCTGTTGTCTGGTGAAGCTATAAAATTAAGAAAGTACATGACATTTGTTTTGTTATATAAAAAGATTTGTGTCTGCTTTTATTTAGTAAGGTAAAATATGTCAGGTAAAGGTAGGTGTACAGCAACTCATTTCAGCACTTTATTTTCAGTTATTTCAGTAAGAGAAGATCCTGTAACATACTGCAGTTTAGGGGAAATTTATGTTTAATAATTTCTTTATTTAATTAGCAAGTAAACAATCCAGATTAAAATGAGTTCGATTAAGCTAACATGAACATCAAAGGTGGGGTTTTGAAAATCAGTGCTTTGATTGTCCAGACTTCCTGTGCAGACAGAGTGACGGTATGTTGCAGGTGAACTTGTTGACCCAGACTACGACTGTATCACTTCACCAAGAGCCACCCAGAAGCAGGTCACTGAGGTGAATGCCAATATTTATGCTCTACTCCTCTCAAAGGTTAAACCTGTATGGAGCTGGGCAAACGTTCAGGATCCTAACATGTTATTGATAAACTGTTAGCAGCACAGTGACGTGATGTTTCTATTGAGGTATTTCCTGAAGAGATTTGAACTCTGAACTTCTGTGTTTCCGGTTGTTCAGCTCCTTGACATTTTCTTGCTGTCTGATATTTAAATGATAGAACTTAAGTTCATTCAGAAAAAAAGGTCAGAACAGGACCTTAAGTAGCAGACACAAAAGAACACGTGCCTTACAAGAAATCAAGTCTTTTCCTTTACTCTGTTCACATTAAGCCTCTTATCGAGCCATAACCAATTTAGAATCAACAGTTCTAAATGAGCAAGCTGGAACCCAAACAGGCACAAGGACAACATGGAAAATCCACACAGAAAGGCGCTGGTATTTTCTCAGGATTCACTAGCAGAACCTAGAGGTTAGCAGTGTTGCCTCACTGCAAGAAGGTCCTGGATTCAAATCTATTGGCTGCAGGTGTGAGTGTGACTGGTTGTCTGTGTTAGAGCTGTGACAAACTGGCTACCAGTATGACAGCTGAGAGAGGCTCCAGTCTGCCAGAGACTCTCAAACTGAGAACTGGTTAAAAATATAAATTTGATTTGCCTCTTCTTGATTTGTTATTATTTTTTCTTTATTTTTTATTATTTTGTTTTTTTGAGCTATTCAGAAGTGGACTTGCTAGTGTGTTTTGGATCGTTGTCCTGCTGCTTGACCCAAGTACCACTGATTTTTTTGGTAGAGAGCAGAATTAATGGTTCCTTCAATTACAGAAAGTCATCCAGCCAGAGCAAAGCAGTCAGACCATCACACTACCACCACCACTTGACTCCTTGTATGATGTTCTTTTTATGAAATGCTGTGTTTATGCTACTTTATGGCAGATGTAACAGGACTTGAACTTTACAATAAAGTTTAGCTTTTGTCTTGTCAGTCCACAGAATATTTTCCCAAAAGTCTTGGGGATCATGAAGATTGGGTTTTTTTTGGCAAATGTGAGCCTTTGTCTTTTTGTTCAGCAGTGTTTTTTTCCCTTGAACTCTTTCATGGATGCCATTTTTTCCCAGTCTCTTTCTTATTGTTGAATCATGAACTCTGACTTAACTGAGGCAAATAAGGCCTGCGGTTCTTTATATGTCATTCTGGGTTCTAATATGACCTCTTGGATGAGTCGTTGATATGCTCTTGGAGTAATTTTCGTAGGCTGACCACTCCTAAGAAAGTTTATCACTCTTCCAAGTTTTCTCCATTTGTGGATAATCACTCTAAGGTGGTTCACAAAGCCTTAAAAATGGCTTTTCAGCCCTTTCCAAACTAATAGATGTCAATAACTTTGTTTTTCGATTGTTTTCTTAAATTGTGGCATGATGTGTTGCTTTAGGCTTGCTTCACTTTTTTTAGACAGGTTCTATTGTACTGATTTCTTGATTCAGCAGGTCTCAGTGTTGCTGGTGAAATTGAAATCAGCTTCATCATTCAACTTCATCATTTTTACAGCACTGTATATTACAGAAAGAGAGAAAGATATTGGGGAAATATGACTCCTTCCTCTCTTGCATTAGGAATCAGTCTTCAAATTCCTGATTAAGTGTACACTGTTTTCTGTCCCATTTTACATATAAAACTAAAATATAAGACAGCGCTTCAGATAAATGAACAGCGTAAAACAAATAAATGCAAAATAAAAATGATAATAAAGTTGCCATACACGTAAGAGTAATAAGAACTCAATAATCACTAGAATACAATGTGCTGCTCTGACAGAGACCATTATGTCAGCCATACAGAGTAATTTTACTTTTGCTATTTCTAGAGCATTTTCCTCGTGATACCTGTGTTAAATATAGCTACTTTTACTGGAATAAACACGGTGGTGGGATGTAAAAAGAAATACCTTTATTCAAGGAGTCGAGTAATTAGTTACTCAAGCATAAAACAAGTTCCTTAAGCTTTATTTGAGTTATTTAATTTTTCCATTTGCACAGTGTCTACTCTACCAGGTTTATCCGGCTGTTTTATCACAAGCACACGCTGCAGCTCGTGCATGTGTCTAACATTTAACATGCTGGACTTCTACGGTTGTTATTATTTACTTACTATTATATTTAAGCAGTGAAGATGCGACTGCGTCCAAGCATGATAAGAGCAGTTTAAAAATGTTGTGATGAGTTTCCCTTTAAGCATCAAATTGTGCGTATGCACAGCACAACAGTGTGTGAAGTAAACATCTCCTCACCAGATGGAGTTCTTGATCCTGAGCTGCAGAGCGCTGGCCTCAGCGCCCTGCAGCCCGGGGAGTAGGCCGGGCAGGCTCCCCGCCCCGCTCTCCGGCGGCGGCTGCTGCTGCTGGGGGTCCTCATCAGCCATCACTGGAGGTCACTGTGGGACGGGAGTGGACCGGTAGGGAGGCGAGGACAGGTGTAGTCGCCCGGCAGGGTTAAACATGGACCGGAGGACGTTGCGATGCTAGGGGGACAGCAGCGCGCCCTGTTGTTGTTGTGGCTGCCACCCTGCGCTCCTCCGACATCGCTCGCTTCGAGCCCGGACTGCCGGTCAGTACTGGCGCCTGTGGAGCGGAACTACGAGCCGCTGTCAAACACGGGCCAACACATGAATATAAATAAAGGCAAGAGTAAACAGGCAACCTGACAGCTGCAAAACAACTAGCTAGTCCCTCCGGTGTGCTCCGCCTGCCCCGCACGTTATGATTGCTCTACATGTGCATGGTGAGTAGTAGCTGTCTGGCAGGCGCATGCGCATTGAGAGGCTCAGCATTAAAAACAAAATGTAAGCAGAAGACATCACTGACCGTGCCAGACTGCATTTATATAAACACACTCCTGCTTTACATGTGTGCTAGTTTCATTATTATTATAGCATTATTGTCTTTATTAACAGTAGCAGTTGTAATAGGATAGTATTATTATTAAAAACAAGAATTATAACAAATCCTCTACAGATTTTATTTTGCTCTAGGAGGGGTAAATGACTTTGAACCTTGATATACAGAAAGGTAACAAAAAACATAGTTACTTTTCAGTTAAAAGACAGATAAAATACAAAGCCATATTTAATATTCCTTTTTGTTTAATATAACAGTAAAACATGGAAAACTAGAAATAAAATGGACAATAAATAAGAAAGATTAAAAAGTGAACAAAACAGCTGGCTAAAACTGACTTGAAGCTAACTCTGGTACTTCTCCTAAAGTGCCCTGGAGATAAGGTGTTGAAAGGTGTTAAAAACCTGAAGTTGTGACAACTCATTTCCTTGTTCCAGTTTTGATGTGGGGACAGCAAGGAGTGACTGTTCAGCTCATCGGAGAGACCTTTGTGTATTTGTACAAAGTATGCCAAGTCAGTGGGAGCCAAGCCACTTAAAACTTTAAAAGCAAACAATAAAATTTAAAATGGACAGACAACGAATGTGAAGAAGCACAAACAGGAGTAATATGCTCATGTTTGCTTGTCCTTGTCAGCAGACGAAGAGCAGCATTCTGGACCATTCGTAAGTGTGATATTGAGACCTGATTAATACCGACATAAAGTGCATTACAATAATCAAGGCGAGTGCTCACAAACTCATAAAACTCTTAGTCACAAAAGGTGATAAAAGGTTTAACTGTAGAGAGCTGCTGCTGCAAAAAGCTTGTCAGGTTAATTTGTCATCCCCACACTGTATCCATGATCTAAAATAAGTCCATGTGATTTACATTTCTATGTTATTATTATAATGAATAGAGATGGCACATATAACTTTTTTATGTCCGATACTGATACGATATCATAAATTTGGATATCTGCCGATACAGATATAAATCTGATATAGCACATTTTGTAATCAATAAAACTTTTTTTTAAAATATTTTGCTGCATTTTGTATAAGTTCATACTCAAGTTTATAAAAAAACAAAACAAAACAAAAATAAAGCTATTCTGTTATACCTGTATGCAAAAAATACACTACACCCAAAATATTTCATAGTTCAGCAACACTGATCAGTCGAATAAACTTAAACCTACACCATTCTCCCTATTCTTGTATTTTAAAGAGTACTTAGTGGAAATATTAAGCAACCTAACTACACTGAACAAAAATATGAACGCAACACTTTTGTTTTTGCTCCCATTTTTCATGAGATGAACTCAAACATCTGAAAAATTTTCTACATACACAAAAGACCCATGACTCTCAAATATTGTTCACAAATCTGTCTACATCTGTTAGTGAGCACTTCTCCTTTGCCAAGATAATCCATCCCACCGCACAGGTGTGGCATATCAAGGGGCTGATTAGACAGCATGAACATTGCACAGGTGTGCCTGTTTTTTGATGAAACTGAAATGTGCAGTTTCATCAAACAGCACAATGCCACAGATGTCGCAACCTTTGAGGGAGCGTGCAATTGGCATGCTGACTGCAGGACTGTCTACCAGAGCTGTTGCCCGTGAAATGAATGTTCATTTCTCTACCATAAGCTGTCTCCAAAGGTGATTCAGAGAATTTGGCAGTACATCCAACTGGCCTCACAATTGCAGACCACATGTAACCACACCAGCCCAGGACCTTCACATCCAGCATGTTCACCTCCAGGATCGCCTGAGACCAGCCACCCGGACAGCTGCAGCAACAATCGGTTGGCATAACCAAAGAATTTCAGCACAAACTGTCAGAAACTGTCTCAGGGAAGCTCATCTGCATGCTCGTCACCCTCATCGGGGTCTGGACCTGACTGCAGTTCGTCGTTGTAACCGACTTGAGTGGGCAAACGCGCACATTCGATGGCGTTTGGCACATTGAAGAGGCGTTCTGTTCACAGTCCCAGTTTTTACTGTTTAGGGCAGATGGCAGACAGCGTGTGTGGCGTCGTGTGGGTGAGCAGTTTGCTGATGTCAACGTTGTGGATCGAGTGGCCCATGGTGGCGGTGGGGTTCTGGTATGGGCAGGCGTATGTTATGGACAACCAGTTTCTGTCTGAGCAGGTTATTGAAACTGGTTCACCCGAAAGACAAAACGCCAAAACACAAACTTAACAATGTGGTGTATGCTGTACAGTGCAGCGAGGAATGCCCAGACCTCTACATTGGAGAGACCAAACAGCCACTTCACAAGCGCATGGCACAACACAGAAGAGCCACCTCCACAGGACAAGACTCAGCAGTCCATCTGCATCTTAAGGATAAAGGACACTCTTTCGAGGATGCCAATGTTCACATTTTGGACAGAGAGGACAGATGGTTTGAAAGAGGAGTGAAAGAAGCCATCTATGTCCACTGTGAGCGACCATCTTTGAACAGAGGCGGGGGTTTACGACACCAACTCTCTGCCATCTATAATCCAGTTTTGAGATCCCTTCCCAGACACCTTAACGCCCACTCACATCCTGGGCCATCTGACCTCAGGAATTCGCATGATAAGGTGGGGCCAGGTTTCACAATGAACACACCCGAAACTCTGGCTGATTGGGACCCACGCCCAGTTTCACACCTTGGCTCAGGCGATTAGAGGATCATCAGGGGGTCCTTTTGTCCCTCTGTGGGGGGTTACTCCCACTAGGTTTATATCTGGGACTCTCCACCATTTGACCTTAGAACTGAAGAAGCTTCTCGGATGAGAGGTGAAACGTCTTCAAGCAACTTAAAGAAGTCCAGGCACTTTTCTTTGCAAGCTCCTTTGACTTAGCTTGTTAACGTGTTGACTCCGTCCAGCCCCATGTACGGGCAATCCGCGGTAACTCGTTAACGGAAATTTGCCGCGTTATGGCGTTAATGTCATTTTAACGAAATTAACGCTGACAGCACTAGTGGGAACACAACGAATATGACTGCACATTTACGCTGACATCATCCTAGTGCAAAGACAAGTGGAAGCAGGCAAAAACAACAAGCACGCATGCTACAAACTTTACCCGAGTCATTTAGACAGCTGTTAGCACATGATTCTCCTTATGGGGACCTGATATGTTATGCTGCTGAGAATATAGCCCAGAAGAAGGGTATAGTGTAGCTTTTATTTTGGAAAGAGCCATTTCTCTGTAATAAACTCTCTTTGCCAAAGATGAGTGATTTCTCGATCAGATGGATTTATTCTTTTTTTAAATTATTTTGTTGTTTCAGCAACATTAAATTTAAAAACTGTACTTTTGATTTAAAATATATTTTTATAATTTTAATAAATGACAAATTAAAAAGGCATGAACATTTTTTTGTATCAAAAAAATATCGAAACTGTGACACCAAACTATTGAACCGAACCATGAATTTTGTGTATCGTTGCACCCCTAGTGTTTATATAACTATTTTATTTTTTTTACCCTGTTTATTTGTATTCATGTTCTATTCTCTTGTATACTTCATCTGCTTGTATGTTTTATACTCATTGTTTGTTCAATAAAGTTCTTGTTTGAATAAAACATATCCTGTATTGCAATATTTTGGAATAAAAGGTTTTAAAAATATAGAATCTACTTAAAATAGATAAGAACAATCGACTTTGAGAGTGAAAACTAAATTGTGTTTTTGTTACTATTGATGCTGCTGAGAAATAAAGTGTTTTTCAATCCTGTTTTTTTTAAAAAAAAAAAAATCACTATCCCTTCAGCTTTTTTGTGGCAAAAAGTGTCAGTTTCTGCATAACAGGGGCGCTGGAGCCTATCCCAGCTGTCATTAACATCACATTGATTATTATGCAGTTATTTTTGTGCAAGGAGAGCAAAATAGACAAAACTCCCTCTCAGCTTGTTTGTTGCCAAAAATGGCCACCTTTTGTTTACGTTCACAAAATGCTATAAAATTTAGATATATTAAAACATTTTTCTACTTTGACCAACTTCAGTCTTTAAATTAGCACCAGTCCTTGTCACCAAAACCAGACATTTATCTAAATTCATTTTTTATCCTTTAAATTCCACGGAGATTATATATTACCATCACCAGTGTGTGAATGTGTGTGTGAAGGGGTGAATGACTGAATGTAGTGTGAAGCGCTTTGGGGTCCTTAGGGACTAGAAAAGCGCTATACAAATGCAGGCCATTTACCAGTAACCTTTCAGAAAAAAGGGGATAAAGGTCTAATTTTTTTCACCATATAATTGATGAAACTTTCTATTTTTTTCAGTTGAGCATCAGGGACAAGGCTGTCTTGCAATTGTTGAGGTCACTAGTGTGCTCCCCATTTCTTCCAGGATCACTCTTCATTTGTAGGTTTTAGAAGACTCCTACTACTGTGAAGTGGTTTTCATGGGAAAAAGGCATTGTATTCCAAGACATCTGGGAGATTGTAGAAATGAGCAGCAATGGCCTTCTTGCCATCTTTCTAGAAAAATAAGTGATCTGGAAGCTGTCAGGCTTACTTACAGCAGTAGCACTTTCTGCACCTGCATAAAGGACACATTTACTAGCAGTGTTTGTTACTGTATGTGCTACAGCTGCAGCTTTGAATTTTTATTTTTATTTTTTTATTTTTTTGGAGAGTTAAAAATTTGGCCATGGTATCTTGTTATGAAATGTACAAGAGTAAAAGTGTTTTTAGCATGTGCTTCAAAGCTAAGTTTGACTGGGAAACTCAAAGGTCAATAACCTGCATCAACAGAAATTCACTGCAGCCTGTGTAATATTTGATGATAATATATTCCAGTGTATCTTGCAAATTGTAATGTCATGTACAAACTATTAGATCCTTAAGATCAAACCTGTGTCATTCTATTGGTCCATTGCAGTGTAGTAAGTCATCAAAAGCCCCTATATGAAACTAAGAATATTACATGAAATTGGTTGTTGGCCAAAAATGGGTAAATGATGAAATTGCATGATTTAGCACTGTCAATAACAAGGAATTTTAAAATTTCATAATAATGGGTTTCGGGTGGCCAAAAGTTTCCATGATCGAGGCAAGAGGAACTGTCATGGTCCGGGTGTGTGCCAGTGTGTCTCCCTCCGAGCCGGCGTCTCCACCCCTGGGAGGGGCCTCAGTGTTTTTGCTGATCGCTTACATCTGTGGGTAATTAGCCGGGGACTCATAAGGCCAGCGTTCTCAATCTCTCTTCGCCAGATTCTCTGCTAAACATCACTACACCTAACTGTCAACCCCTGGCGAAGAGCTTCTACTTGGATGCTGGACCTTCTGGCAGTCCCTCAGGCTATTACCAAAATTACCTACCTGCCTCTCTGCCTCCACGCCAGGAGTTTTTGGATTTACACACCCGGACTACTCACCCCTCTATGTCATCTCCGACCTCCGTTGGCAAGTACGCAGTACGAAGGAGGATTCTGAGCCAAACAACATATTCATATGCCTCCTTATCTATGTTTGAACATCTGCATTCTATTACAGTGACCCCGACCTTTTCCTGGACCCTTTGTGACTTGCTTTCCAGTCCAATCCCCGGAATAGCTGTCCTCTCTGACCCGGACCAGATCGTTATTTAGTTTAACGTCTACGCTCACCTTTTGTTTATGAATATTTTGTGTAAACATTAAACATTATTCTTAAAATATACTTACGAGCTGTTCGGTGTCTTGCGTTTGAGTCCTGTCACTCGTCTGAAACGGTCTCGGCCGTAACAGGAACAATGTTCAGTGTATATATTTTTGATGAATTTAAGAAGCTGAAAATTATTAAAGCTGAAAAAAACTAGACCCTTTCATTCCATTGGCATAAACACAGCAAAAATGGTCAACAAAAAAAAAAAGAGAAAGAAGTGGCCACAAATGGCCAGGATAGAGACCAGAGGGTTAATGCGTAAAATGTATAAAAATATTATTAATTACAGGGTAATACATTACTGTTAATTGCAACTGTAAGCTTTTTATTTTGAAGTTACAAGTATAAACAATGCTGTTACATTTACACTGTAAATTTTTTTTACTATTGAACTATTGATTCTTAAATCAATGCAGTGAAATACATCAGCCCAATCATTGCAAACTTAGAAATCGGATGTCCTTGCAGAGCCATAACTCCATCTTGTACATCCGATTTCGACTGAAGCTGTCTGGTGAGGCTTGCTATGTCCATTTTGATTGTTAATGGTTAAAAATGTTCTTCTTTTACTGTTACTTTTTGTGGATGACAAGGTTTAATACAACTTAAAAAGACACACACACACACACCAAAAAAAGTAACTCCGCCAGAGTGCCTATTTCTGATCACTTTTGCCGGTCCAAAGTCCGGATAAAGGAGGAGGGTTGGAATTATTGAAAACAGTAACAAGAGAAAAGAAAAAAATAATTTGTAGTTCTAAATATATTTCAAATGCTTTTAGGCTGTTTTTTTTTTTTAAATCACTCTGTCTCTTCCACGATGTTATTTCTCTCCTACAGCGTCTGTTACAATTACATAGGCAGGACCAATTATGCAAATTGGGCGATGACGTCACTTAGCTACTTCTAGCGACTTTTAGGACACCGATTATCCTTACTGAAGAGTTGACAACACTGCAAAAGACATTGCAGAGTGCAGAATGACTTTTGAGTTAGGTGTGGTTGGTGGCTATCTAACCAGTTATGTCTTCAAGGGAAGCCTCTGGGCCAAAATATTGCTTCTATACTTAGTTATTACAAAGACACGGACCGTATTCTGTCATTCAACCCTCTGATGTAATCACATTGAGTCTGCATGAAATAAAATGTTAACATATGACTAGGTTTCCTTTATGTGTATTAAAATGAATATTAAGTGTGAGTAAATGTTTTTTATATAACAAATAACTCAACAACTATCCGAGTACCCTTTTTTAAACATTATTTTTAGTATTTTAGCACAACGTCGATAAACAATGACTTGCTGTAATCGTTTAAAAATCTCCGTAATTGTCTTTCATGGGTTGCCGTACTGTGCCCGCGGTGTACCAGCTGTTGCTATGCAACCATTATCGCGTCGTTTCGGTCTGCGACACGATGGCGGCAAGAAGTGCTGATAAAAAGGTCCAGCCCTTCATTTCGCAGGTTTGTAACATTACTTTTTCATGTTAATGTCTCTCAGACCATTAAGCTGAGCTTTTTAGTTGTGCCTCACCAAAATGTTTTACTAACTGAAGTAACTATGGCAACCGTTTCTGCTTCCGCCAACAGGAGCACTGACAAAGCAAAAAAAATACATACAAAAAAACAAAACAAAAAACACCAAAACATAACATCACAGTCTCATTCTTACTGTTGCACATCAAAGTTACAAAAAAGAGCCTTATAATATGGCATAGCCATGTTCTAGTGAACTGGATAACCTCTGATAGTGATAATATAAAATAATGCAGCACTTATAAAAAGAAATTAGAACAGCTAAGTACAGAACAAAGCAGGTAAACTAGCAAAAACAAGTACAAAAGGTGGAAAATAGTTAAATAGAAAAAAGTAGAATATAAGAGCTTAACGAGTATAAATCTAACAAATAAATGCTGGTATTGTTGTATCAGATGGAAAGTGAAATTTGTCCTTCAAAGGGTTTTGTATGGATGCTTGTTTGTGCCACTGATAAAACATTATTTCGACTCACTAACTGAAACTTCTGAGAAAATAACTCAAAGCTGAGAAAATAGCTTGAAATTTGAGTTATGTTAAAATAATAAGTCAAAGGAAAACTTTTTTTTCATAGCTGTTGATAACTCTCCTGTTATGTCATTTTTTGTTGATGCTTAGGTCAAGAAACGCCCATCCTCTACCAGTAAGGCTGAAAGGTCCAAAAGAGTTGAATTAAGGGCACAGTCAAAATCTGCTTCTGGTCAGGCAAAGAAGCACACAGATGAACTTTTAGCCAAAGAAGAAGAGTATAAGTAGGAGTTGTTCTCACACCTGCTTGCTTTATTTTTGTATATAGTAATTGCACTAACCCTTCTGATAATTTTAACATTGCATTTTAGTCTAAGTTGCTCATTTCTGTCAGAATAAGTTATATGTGGACTATTTCTTGCACTTGTTTAATCAGTAGTTCTTTAGGGCACTGACCAGTACTGGTTACCTATAATAATAAAAAAAAGTAACTCCAGATAGAGTGACCCACTTGTATCACCAACAATCCTGCAGTACTAAATTTCAACTTGTTAAAAGTTGTTTATATAAATCTGCTTATTCATTATTTTATTTCCAACAGACTCCTTAATGCAGAGCTGGAAGCCAAAACAGCAGATTTAGTTAGACAGGCTGAGCAACTTATGGTAAGTTATTAACAGGTTTGCATTCAATAATTGGAAGAAAAAAAATTTGTGAGCGCAGTAGCACTAAAAAAGTCAGATGAAAGAAGTTAAGAAGGGAGCATGCTTACTTTAAAGTCAAAACTCTGTGTTTATTTTAGAGAGAACAAAGTGAAGTTCTTTCAAAGCCTTTATCCAATGTCCTGCTCACAGACACTGAAGAAGAAGAGACGTCCAGGTAAAAGGTTTGATTTCCTTATCTCCGATCATTCGGATATATAATTTTAGCAAAACCTCCTTGAAAAGAAAGATATTTTTTTATATTCATGTACATTTGCATCTCTCTGTTTAACTTTTCACTTGCAGGATAACAAAGACTCACACATGTGCTGTGCAGCAGCCTGGTGTGAAGGTCTGTATCTCAGGCATTTTGCTCAGCAGTTTGTATTATTGTTGTGGACGTTTTCAGCTCTGTTCAGTTTTATTTTTTTTAGCAGAAGTTGAAAACAAGGTTTTTTATATTGGTATTTAAAGAAGAAAAAAGGCCCAGTACTATTAAAGAGAAACCCCATCAATCAGATGATCTCATATGAGCAGCACTTGTCTACTGTGGTAAGGAAAAACTCCCTTTTAGCAGGAATAGACCTCACGGAGGAGCAGCCAGTGGGGAGTGAAGAAAACTGCTTGGGCATCTTAGAAAACGCCCCTCAACCAAAGCTCTTAACAGCTTAGCATAGGGAGGCTTCAGGTTCACGTGAGCCAGCCCAATTAGCTTTATTCAAAAGTAAGGTTTTAAGGCCAATCTCAAAAGTAGAGAGACTGTCAGCTGGACTCAAACTGGGAGCTGGTTCCACAAGAGAGGGGCCTGATAACTAAAAGCTCTGCCTCCCATTCCACTTTTTTTTCTTTCTTTTCTATTTTTTTTATACCTTGGAAACAACAAGTAAGCAATCTGTGAGTGAAGTGTACGGCGGCCCTGAGAGGTCAAACACACAGTAACTTCATGGATGAACAAGTAAAGAACAGCAGCAGAAGTGATAAGATAACAGTAAAAAGCTAAAAGCAAACATCGATGGACAGCATTATATGAATCTTGTTGAAACCCCACGACACAAAACATAATCCTCCATTTCTTTGAAGTATGTCTCAGTGCAATCCTCCAGATGTTTTGGTTTCCAGCACTTCTGCAGCTGTTCCATTACTTTATCGTCTCTTCAGATACACTTCTTTTGTGAATTTGCTTTTTTAGCTTTTGTGGCACATTTTTCTATTTGCTGGTGTTTTCTTAAGTTGCAGTGTTTTTGACCTCTCAGGGTCACCTTAGAAGTGTCCTGTTGGGGTAACAAGGTGCTGTAAGTTCTTTAAGGTCACTTCAGTATTTTTGTGTAATTCTTTTAGGAGGCGACCAAAAGAATTGTTGCATCAAGATCACAAAATATGCTGAGTGGAAAACAAGTGAAAGATCCCCACTTTAAAACTGGGTGAGTTTTATTTGTATATAATTTCTAAATCCATTTCAAGCCTTTCTGCTCATAAATCTTTTGTGAGATTTATTCTCCAGGAGGAATCACAGTTTACAGGTTTTCACGAAATTGTGCTTGATTGTTTCAGGAGCTCAGAGGATGATTTTGAAGCTGTAGAAGATTCTGCTAATTTATTCTTGGCAAAGACAATTCACAGCATGGAGGAGAAAATGAACAATGCTGTAGTTCATGAAAATGCTGTGGATGAAATACCTAACTTTGGAGACAATGTAGGATCAGGTAATGCTTATTTCACTTAAAAAATAATAAACCACATTTTTATTCAGTGGGAACAATGACTAAATAACATGTATAGTTTTCCACGAATAGGCTTTTTTCTGTCAGATGATTTTTGCCCCTTGAGAATCCCAAATGAAGGCCAAACTGGAGCTTTGAGATTATTTAATTTATGTGATAAGTTTCATATGCTTATATAGATTTTTTCACAAGCGTATAAATCAGATTGTTGTCGCTTAAGGAGTTTCAGAAGCTCAAATACGAGTCCTGAAGGCAAAACTCCGGATTATGCAAGAGGAACTGGACCAGATCTCATGTGAATATTACAAGAAGGTAATGTAAATATTTATATATACAACTATAAACAGAAATGTTGCTGCTGATGCCTTACATTAGAGAAACAAAAGTTACTTTGGTAAAATATATAGGGTTATTTGTCCTGATCCTTAGATCGTTTAACACAGCATGGATGTATTATTGTATCTGGATTGTTTTTTCTACTGCTCAGACTGAAGTGTCTGAACTTGTGTCTCTGCAGGACGATGAAAACACAAAGCTTAGCGCAAAGATTAAGGAGCTGGAGGAGGATCGAGCCCGGCTGCAGAAGACCGTGAGCATTCAGCAGACACAAATCGAGAAGCACCGAGCTTTAGCCGCAGAGTCCAACAAAAAATGTGATGGACTTCAACTGGAAGTGTCTGGTTTGAGCAAGGTGTGTGTCGCCAACAGCTCAGAGCAAATTACTACTGCAACAATTTCTTTAAAACAAGCAGTAAAACTGGACAGCGTAATTCATCTGAGCTGCTGTTGTGTGTCACCTGTTTTTGTGCTCTGTGTAGGAGATAGAAAATCTGAATAGATCCCACAAACAAGCAGCAGCTGTCCACAGCACGGTAGAGGTCCGCCTGAACCGAGCTCTAGAGGAGGTGGAGAGGCTGAAGACTCAATTGAACAAAATGAAACAGGAGAAAAAGGTAACAGCATTAAAACAAAGATTCCTGTATAAACATGTCTGTGTTTTCTATGTTTGTCTTTATATCAGAAATACACACTAGTCAAAGAAATTAAAGGAATACTTTTTAATCAGAGTACAGCATCAAGTCAGTTAAACTTGTGGGATATTGATATGGTCAGTTAAGTAGCAGAGGGGGTTGTTAATCAGTTTCAGCTGCTTTGGTGTTAATAAAATGAACAGCAGATGCACTAGAAAGGGAACAATGAGACAACAGCCCAAGACAGTAATAGTTTTACAGGTGGAGGCTGCTGACATTTTTTACCTCTTCATCTTATCTGAGGGCTCTGCTCTGAGTCTGCATAATAAAGGGAGGATTTGTATGAATTCAATTCAATATAAAACAACTCTCTTACCAATTTGCTTTGTGTACAGGTCTATGGAGTGACAGTGGTGATTTTCCAGTGTCTGTACTGAATAACGCTACTTTAACCTTCATCTTGTGATAGCTTCTGTAACTATCTCTAAAGTTAACAGGTCAGTTTTGACCCGTGTCTTAAATCAGCCAAAGAAAATAGCCTCAGAACAGTATTTAACCCTTGGAGGGTCTTAAGGACATTTATTGTCCTTAGGCACAAAGGTGGATGTCTTTTTAAGGACCCTCCAAGGGTTAATCATCCAGTGTGTTTGTTGCCTATCAGTTACCTTGTTAGGCTGCCTTATGTCTGACAATATTGGTTTTAATTTTTTTGGCATGGCCTTTCAGGTCCTTTCTCTCCTCAGCATACCTTTTGTTTCTATCTAAAAAAAATTGTAAATCAAACCTCAAGAGAATTTAGAAAAAAAAAGGTTATATTACCTACTATTACTGAGAAGTGTTATTGCCTATAGTAACACTTTTATATGGAAAGGAACAAAATATTCTTTAGCGGTCACCTGTGGCCCTGGGTTGAACCTCAGTGGAAGGAGCTGCACCCATCTCTCCTATACATCCTTGATGGGAGCAAGTATATCAGATGTTGCTCTAGTATGTCTGCTGTAAAATCTAAGGAATATAAAGGTCTGAAGCAACATTGTTGCCTGAAAAATAGTTCTGCCTGTCGATGCTTGGTCTCGCTGCTTCATCTGTACACTGCAGCAAGAAGGGCACCATTATAAGCATTCAGGTATTCCTCATCACTGTCATTCCAAATGTCACCGTGGACTTTTTTTCCTTCAAGGGCTGTGATAGCCATGATGACTTTTTTTAGTGACAATGGCATGAACAAATCAAAACACGAGCAGGTTCGCACCTGTGACCTCCTCATCAGATCTGTTTTTGTCCTCTGCTTGATAATCTATATTATCCTCCTCCTCAGAAAGAGGGTCATCCATATTGCTGTGCTGTTTTATGTCCTCAAAGAAATTATCCAGAGCTTTGCTTTTTATAACTCTTCTTAATTTTGCATGCCATTTGCATGCTGCAAACTTGTGATGTGTACTCTGCAAGTCACCAACTACACTGAGTTGGTCTTATATGACTTGCGTGTCTGTACATTTCTATCTGAATGACCATTTCAATGAAGCAGTAGGTATAAAAAGGGCTGTTTGTTCAGGGTAAGAGACAAACGGGAAAAGAGAGAAGCCCCTAACGTCGCTCTGACAGTGATTGAGATCAGTGTTTATGATTTTAGTTTTGGGTCTAATTATTGTTTTATAGTCTTATATTATCTGCTTCAATATCTATAATCAAGTAAAATGGAATATATATATATAATGTGTATGCAGGATATATAATGATTTTTGTTTTTTTCGAGTGGTCATGTTGGGCCGCCTGGATCAAAAATGCCAGGACAGATTTTTTTTTTCCAGTCCAGTCCTATTAAAAAGCAGACTTCCATTGCAGGTATAAACACTACCATCAAAATAAAACATTTGTTTAAAATACAGAGGTTTAAAACCGATAACAAAAACAAAATTCCAATATGTAATCATTAAATCTTGTTATAGAGACACAACAGCCACAAAGTGTCTTATATTTATTTGTATATCAGCTATTCTAATTAAAGAGGCATAGCAGAAAAACTTTTATAGACATGAATTCATAGGTGTAGTTAAAGATACAGAGAAAAAATATGAGTTAAGGTAATGCTATTATGTCCCTCACACCAACATCTTATTTTGAAGATCTTTCACATGTACATAGAACTGAATTTTAAGCCGCACACTAAAATATCTGCTCTGACAACTTCCGATTGCACAAACAAGGTGAGGTCCTGCTGAGCCTGCACTAATTTCTGCTTTTTGCCTTCTTTTATAAATAAGGACAAAATAACTGAGGAACATCAGAGTAAAGAAAATTTGCTGGCTGAAAACAAAATGCTAAAAAAGCAGAAAGCTGAACTCATCATGGCCTTCAAGAAACAACTGAAGCTAATCGACATTCTCAAAAGGCAAAAGGTACGAGTCATCATGTTACTCTGTTAGTGGATACTGTGCTTAGTTTTTAATCTTAAGGGTTTTTTTTTTGTGTGTGTGCAGATGCATTTTGAAGCTGCTAAGCTGCTGAGCTTCACAGAAGAAGAATTCATGAAGGCTCTAGACTGGGGGAAGTAATAACCACTGAATGTCTCCACTTCTATTTTTTAAAAGCTAAAAAGCTTAACAGTGGTCACTGTTATTTTAGGATACTTCTTTGTGTTGTAGGCCTCAGTTGTCTCTCAGAACATTGTCAGAAAAAATGATAAGTAGATTTGGTTTGTCTCTTCAGTTAAACATTGGCAGACTGAGTTGCCACGTCTGTTTGGAATGATGTTAACTCAGTGCCTGTCAGCACCTCTTAATAAAAATATGTCCCTGAATCGGTCCCTTGTATCTATACTTCTGTAACTCTACACTGCCCTCTAGTGGCAGATTGGAGGAGAAGCATCTAATCGTTGGCCTCCCAGCCATCATCAGAGAACGCATCAGCCTGACGTGTTTTAAAGTGTTTTCTGAAGTCTTCGTCTAAGTGTTCCAGGTCATCCTCCCGCAGCAAGCCCTGGAAACAAAACACAAGCGGTCATACATGTGTTTGATCTGAAGCTGCGTAAAATTATTTGTGACTCGTGTACCGCCTCACACCTTAGGCAAGTATCCAAGGAGTTGTGTCGCATGACGCTTCAGAAGCCTCTGCCTCTCTTCTTCAACGATCTGTCTCCGCAATGCCTCTTTCTGCTCCTCAATCGCTCTCTCTTTAGCCTCCAGCTCCTGGAAGAGCAATCAAAATATCACAAAGCACATCATTAAAAGTATACATTAAGATAAAAAAAATGATCAAAGAGAGTAATTTGCACCATGTCGGCCTCCTGCTGTCGTCTTCTGTCCTCTATTAGTTTCTCCACCTCACGTTTGTGTTCAAGCTGCTTCATGCGTCGTTTCTGGGCGTTCATCTGCTCTATACGGTCGTCCTCTGCGAACTTGGCCATCATCATCTTCCTGAAGGCCTCCTCTTCCTCTTTCTCAGCCTGCCTCCGCATCTCTTTGAAAGCCAGCTGCTCCTGGAAGGTCTGTTGCATCATCAGCCTCTGTCTGATTTTCTTCTCCATCTCCTCCTGTTACACAAAAGAGTAAGAGCGAGTGTCACACAGAGAATCAGACAAGCATTCACACCATACAGTCAATTCAAAATCGCAACATAACACACTCTTTTTCCTGTGGAAGGAAGCTGGGCAGAGTAAAGCTCCTTACGATTTCTCTCTGCCTGTTAGCCTCTTCTTGCTCTTCCAAATAAAGCTCCTGACGAACGCGCTCCATCTCTTCACGCTGCTGCTGCTCCTCCTCAATCTTCACGCAGAGCTGCAGAGGACAGAGACGTTAGTTACAGATGCACTCCGGCGTCGTCACCAAAGAGTTAAGAAGCCGAGAGTCTTCACCAATTTATGAAGATGCTCCTTCGCCTCTTCTCTCTCTTTGAGCTTGGCTATCCTGTCCTTCTCCATGTGCTGCTGCTGCATGGCGAACTCCATGATGCGCCGGTTCTCGGCCTCCATCCTTTCTCGCTCCATGCGCCTCCACTCGGCCTGCTGTCTCTTGAACTCTTCGATATGCTGCTGAGTGGCTCGGACTTTCTCCAGTTTCAGCTGCCGCTCCCTTTCAGGAAAACATTTCAAAAAGTCACTCATCCTGTGCTACCTCTGCATCCCGTTTAGAAGGAAGCTGTTGTCTGAGACACTTGCTATTGTTTTTTGCAGGTATTTTTTTAACTAACCATGAAGAGATTATGAATTAGTAGCGACTCACGTCTGATCCTCCTCGTAAATCTTCCTGACGATCTCGTCCACCATGAGCTTCTCTTTGAGGAATTCCTCATACGCTTCCTGTCTCCTGCGCTCCCTCTCCATGAGCTGCTGCTCCAGCTCTTTCTGATACTGCACCATCTCCTCCTGGCGCTTCTGCTGCAGCTTCTGCTGCTCAACGGCTACCCGCTCCCGGTCGCTCCTCATCTTGCGAGCGTAGTCTGCCTCTTCCCGCTAAAAGACACATCATATTTATACAACCTACAGACTTCAGAGCAGCCTTTGTATTCTTTGTACTTACCCAAAAGTAGTAGTTTTGGGTGGGGAGAGTTTTGGGTGTTTTCTGTTAAAATTTCCACACTTCAAGAGTATTTGTTATATTCAAAGAAAGTCTGCCCTCAGGACTCACCATTGTCTCAAACCTCATGGCCTCCTGCTCAGCAATCTGTGCGGCTCTGTCCTTGTTCAGGTACGCAGACTTCAGCTTCAACTCCAGCTCTCGAAGCTCCGTGCTGAAAAATACACAGAGAAAATATTTAACAGGCAGAAAGTGACAAATGTCAAATGTGTTTGTTTACTGACCCAGAGCCTCCAGTAAGTCAGGGTAACGAGGTCAGTGTGTGTGTGTACCTGTTCTCTTTGATATACTGCCTCATTTTCTCCTCTTTCTGCTTATCGTGGTTGATGCGGGCCAGCTCCCTGGCCATTCTCTCTTCCTGTTCAAGCTGCTTTTCCCGGTTAACTCGATCCTCCTCTGCCTGCGAATCACATTTATTTATCACATTTAAAGCTCAGATAAGAGAAAAGTGTCAGAGGGATATTTTTTCAAAGTTTGGATCTAAAATCTGTAGTCAGTTATTGATTATGAAACAAAATAACTCCTGGCCACAAACATGTGCTGCTGTCTCTCTGTGATCTTTTGTTCTTTTTTTGTTCTTAGGGGGTAAATATCATATAATTTTAACTCAAGGATAAGACAAAGTGCCGCCTGATGCTCTAGGGGCTTGAGTCTGTGCCCAATAGGCACTGTTCCTGTCAGCACTGTCAGTATTGGCTTTTTAAGGATTAACTATACTAAAAACAAACTCAAAGAACAAGTTCTTCTAGTAATCAAGCAGAAATCTGGGAACAACCTTTGAATTTTCCAGTATGGCGAAGTATCAAGTCACAAGGCATTAAAATTAACATTTTTAGTTGAATTAACATTTTGGATCCATGGACAGTAAACTCCTCACATCTTAATCCGATCAAGACTTGGTCAATACTTTAAAAAGCATGTCTTATTTTGGACTGTAAAGAGTTTAGCTGCAAAGATACTGGTCTGATGTAAAATCAGAAATGGAAAATATATTAGATCTGAAATTGGAGACAAATTCCAATAGGTGAGGCTGAGATGGTCTGGACAGGTGCAGCGGAGGGACATTGGATATACTGGACAAAGGATGTTGAAGATGGAGCTGCTAAGAAGGAGGAAAAGAGGAAGATCTTAGGGGGAATTCATGGCTATAATTAAGGACGGAGGGTTGGTGCTATGGTGAGATAGGAGTTGATCCACTGTGGTGATGGGAACAGTGAAAGAAGAAGATTATATATGTAAATGGAGATGGTCTCAAAATCTCTTATTCTATGCCTTTATACTAGATGTATTCCATTACTTTATTTATGCTGCAAGGAAAAACAACTACTGCTTTATTTAGTTTCATTTGGATACTTTACATGCATTTTAATTAATTCCAGAAGAATTTTATTTAGTTTTTCATTTGAAGTATTTGCTATTATGCTGAAAGGATTTTTCTGATTAAAAATTTCACCAGATTTCAGAATGGATCCATCTCTCACCTGTAAAAGTGAAAACCAATATATTCAGAAAAATAAAACCGAATAGAGCGTGCTTAAATGTCAATTGTCACCCCCGAAACAGACACACAAACCTTGAGCAGTGCGCTCTCTATCTGCTTCTCCTTGAGCTCCTGCTGCACCTGTCGCAGGTACCTCCTCCTCTCGAAGCCCTCCTCCTCCCTCAGGCTGGCCTGGACCTGCCGCTCTCTGTCCACCCGCTGGGCCTCCTGCTGCCGGTGCTGCTCCTGGACCCGCCGCTGAGCCATTAACCTCTGCTGGTGGCTGTACATCCTGTTACCACTCTGTGTCCACAACAATAACACGGGAGGAGAAAACACGTGACCAGAAACCTGCGTTATGTTAACTTTGAGGTCGTGAACTAGCAGCCAAGCTAACGTTAAATTTGCTTCTAGGATTTACCATGTTTGAGGTTCTTCTCCTGGATTCCCGCTTTCTCAACTCAAGCCTTTAACTTTCTTTAACGCAGAAAACTTCGAATGTACTGAAGCGAATGTTAATCCTCGGTGTTTCTGAGCGGGTCAGTAGCTGCCGCAGGTTACCTCGGTCAGTTGTTTAGCGTTTTGTTGTCCTGGGAACGCTTGGTCTTCCTAAACTGGGCCAATGAGTGAGCGTTGGCAGTGACGTCAGGCCCGGGAAACTCAAACCGGTTTCAGGATGGAGGATTGTTTCTAGGATACACGCCATGAATAACTGACGCACTTCTGAAGGCAGGTGAATGTTTATCACAGTGTTAACAATGTGTCTAATAAATTGTCAGAAGAAAATAACAATAGATTCCACGTTAATATTTGATATAGGAATACTTTTGCTATCAGTTTAGAGTTTTAGTTTTCAGTTGTTTTCAGCTGAGGTTAGCTTTAGGAGATGCATTGCTTTTTCCATTTTAGCTTCTAATATTTTTATTTAGTTTCATTAATTTTTGATTAGGTCTCGGAACTCTGTGAACGGTAGTACCAACAACAACTAGTAGCGAGGTCTCATTACCACAGGGGGCTGCTGCTGCAAGCACTAGCTGTAGAGAAGTGAGGAAGAGATGAGAACCATAAATGCCAGGGCCAATTTTTTGTCTCAGTCCAGCCCTGCTCATAGTAACAAGTCTGACCAAAGTGACTACAAATGTTTTTTCCAAGTATGGCTTTTTAGTTTTCCTCCTAAAGAAATCTCACCACTAGCTTCAAGATCAAAATATTTCCTTGATTAAAAGAGGTGTATGTGGCCAACAAACAAATCACACTCAAACTGGCTTGTATTAAAGATTTATTTACATAACAAAGAAGAGGAACACTTGGATCTAAGCCAAGAATGTTGATCAGAGGAAAATGTGTTCTAAGGGGAACCATAGTTTTATAAGAATGTATTAAAAACAGGTTGGATGGGGGTACATTTATAGCGCCTTAATAGACATAGATGCATTTACAAACTTGCTGTACTGTACAAGTGAAAGATCTTTTTTTTGTTTTTTTGTTTTTTAAACAAACCTTCTGACATTTCAAGCCAAGTAAAACAAACACACAGTATTGTAAAAAATATTTCCAGATCCCCCCCCCCTCAGTAATTGTAAATCAAAACCCATCTAGTACCTAATCCAAAAGGTATTTATTTTATAAGCTGGATCTGTCAACTCTGTTAACACAGTGAAATCTACCTAATCTTTCACTCAATGCTAAAATATTCAGGTTATGTTCACCTTTAAAACGCAAACCTTTCAGAGCTGAGATCACTTTCCATGTGGGGAGGGAACCCCCCCCCAAAAAAAAACATTCCACGTATTTTCCTAATGGTTTAAATCAGATGTCTTAGTGTTGATAAACTTACTTAAAACCAGCAGGTGATCAAGGTAAATATGTGCTACATCACTTTAACATTTTTACACTTGCTGCACAGCAACCTGACTCTATATAAAGGGAGCAGCTTTGAGGTTCGTTACAAATAAAAAATGAAAGGAAATAAAAAGCACATACACAATAGTAGCAACCACACATTAAAAACCCAAAACACTTTGACTGCCTCTCACTTCCTTGATCCTCTTCCTCCTATCCTAATTAATACAAAACACCAGGAAAACCTATGGATGGGCCCAAGCTGCTTAAACATTCAGTAATTACAATATTTTTGCAGGCAAATTTTTAGGAGGACTACATGCAGAATTTAGGTATAAGTAATTTGAGCATTCTGTGCCAGGAAGTGGGATTTCTTTTTAAGGAAATCTGGTGGTCTTGACAAATTTATGTGTCAACATTTTTTGACAATCACTGCCCTCTTTAGGCCGGCAGGGCGCCAGACACTTTGTGTGTTGGGAGGATCTTACAAAAGAATCAAAAATATTTAGTGGGAATACTCCTGATCAACTTTGCAGGGTAAATAAAACTTTACTGGATCTACTTTTTTTTTTTTTTTTTTTTATTCACAAATATAAAGACGTTTTACATCTAGTACACTGGTGAGGTGTTTTCTGAATAACGGGAAGTCATTGTTTAGTTAGTCTGTACAGGTTTAATCTGACTGAGACTGCTGGTCCACAGTCGCACTCTCTGCCGCAGACACAGAGTCGGGACGCTGATCTTCCTCATCTCTGCTCTCTGAGATCTCGTCACAGAGGTCAGGTGTGCTGGAAGACGGTAAAGCGGGCAGCACCGACGTCTTTGAGTCATCTTCAGAGGAAGCCTGGATAACACTTGTTCCTGTGGAAATCTCCTTCTGATCTCCTGCTGGTAACGGCGACTCTAATTCTGGTTTGTCAACAGTGCCGATGGCTGCACCTCCAGATGAGACACATTCAGCTTGTTTTGGGTCCGTTTCCTTTGGTTTTTGAGCAGGTGAGGCTGTCAAGACGTACACTTGGACTTTGGCTGGCTGCCCCACGATGAGCTGCCTGTGTGAAGGGAAGAAGACGGCATTATAACGACGTACTTCAGATTGACGTTCAGCTAACATGCATTTTCTACCAACAATTTAAAAAAATATGAACCTACTCATGAACAGTTATATATTAGGGGTGCAACGATACACAAAATTCACGGTTCGGTTCGATACAAAAAAAAAAAAGTTCATGCCTTTTTAATTTGTCATTTATTAAAATTATAAATATATATTTTAACTCAAAAGTACAGTTTTTAAATTTAATGTTGCTGAAACAACAAAATAATAAAAATCCATCTGATCAAGAAATCACTCATCTTTGGCAAAGAGAGTTTATTACAGAGAAATGGCTCTTTCCAAAATAAAAGCTATACTATAGCTTCTTCTGGGGTTTATTCTCAGCAGCGTATTAAACATATCAGGTCCCCATAAGGAGAATCATGTGCTAACGGCTGTCTAAATGACTCGGGTAAAGTTTGTAGCATGCGTGCTTGTTGTTTTTGTCTGCTTCCACTTGTCTTTGCACTAAGATGATGTTGGCGTAAATGTGCAGTCATATTCGTTGTGTTCCCACTAGTGCTGTCAGCGTTAATGTCGTTAAAATGACATTAACGCCATAACGCGGCAAATCTCCCTTAACAAGTTACCGCAGATCGCCCCATGCGCAAGGCTGGACAGCGTCAACAAGCTAACTGCGCTAACGCACTAGTTCCCACCAATTGAGCATTGCGTGCATAGCTGGACTGGCCATCGGGCTGGCGATTTTTTGTTTTTATGGGCCGATCGATTTTTTTTTTTTTTTGGAAGGGTATAAATAATGAAAGGTGTTGGATCGGCCAATTGGTCATGATCGACTCTGGGCTGGACCAATTACAGCCGAGGAGGTCGGATGCACCCTCCCCCTTGTTTAGCAATCTTATAGACGAACTAAAGAAAATGGAGAACAAAAAAAGGAAAGGAGGTGCAGAAAAAAATTAGGGCCAAAAAGAAACAAGCCCTTCAGGCAGACGCTGCCAAATGTGTAAAAATAACTGAATTGTTTGGCGGTAGCTATGGCATAGCTTCCACAGATTTAGCAACATCAGCAAGTGGTGGAGGCCAGCAGGTGGATAAGGGAAAGGGGAGGCAAGAGGAGGAGAGACCCGAGGCGGCCGCCGGTCATAGTGGCAGAGGAACTGAACTTCAGGTAAGAAGTCAGGTATTTTTTTGTCCCAGTCCAGCCCTGATTGCGTGGCACATCCGACACACTGTTTTACTTTTGTCCATGACTTTTGTCCATCAGGGTCATGCTTCACATGAAAACCAAGATAGTTCCAAACGCCAGATCTGAATGAGGGTGGGGGAGGTTCAATTTGCCATGTTGCAACGAACTTAGCTTCTGTCTTGCTAGCTTGCTCAGTAGTCGAACGCAGATCCACTGAGCGCTCAACACAGACAGCATCGTCAGAAGAAAAGTTGATAAAATAAATAAAAGATTTTGTATTGTTCGATACATACAGTGGGGCAAAAAAGTATTTAGTCAGCCACCGATTGTGCAAGTTCCCCCACCTAAAATGATGACAGAGGTCAGTAATTTGCACCAGAGGTACACTTCAACTGTGAGAGACAGAATGTGAAAAAAAAAATCCATGAATCCACATGGTAGGATTTGTAAAGAATTTATTCGTAAATCAGGGTGGAAAATAAGTATTTGGTCAATAACAAAAATACAACTCAATACTTTGTAACATAACCTTTGTTGGCAATAACAGAGGTCAAACGTTTA
This sequence comes from Copadichromis virginalis, assembly GCF_057382275.1. Classification (NCBI taxonomy): domain Eukaryota; kingdom Metazoa; phylum Chordata; class Actinopteri; order Cichliformes; family Cichlidae; genus Copadichromis; species Copadichromis virginalis. Next base: position 19,257,308 of record NC_140618.1, read on the forward strand.
CTATAGGTCTTTACCAGGGGCCCGTTCTTCGTACCTCGCTAAGTAGGTTAGCCGGATTAGATTGTTGACGATTTCGCGTGATCCTGGATCAGTCGGTTCCCCGAAGCTCATCCGGGACTTGCTGTCATAGCAACAGAGCCGTAAGCGTAAACCTGCTCGGGAGCAGGTTTACTTTATGTAAACAGGATTAGATCGCGGCCACGCAGGTATGTCCGCTTCATTTATACGAAAGCAACAGCGATATTTTTCCACTGTTTCACCATAAATAAATATTATCAATGTAACTAAAGATAATGCAGCACTTGATCCTTTTATTGATGTCACACAGATACATACAGGTCATTTCCTAAAAAAGGGAAATGTACTATTAACATTCTATTACATGTATGTGATTATTACAGATGTAATTCATATTTCAGAGTAGTAATTGTAAATTACTTCGTGTAATCAAGATGAGAGACCACGGCTATAAAAGCGAAGGTGGATTTGGGAAGCCTGTCGCAGCCATGTCCTGTCCGTATACGCGACCAACCCATTGCGGAAGGTGCAAGATTGATAAGGAGAGTCCTCAGAATTCAGCGTATATTGCGGGACAGACAGGATCCTTTAGCTCAGCGCGACAGTGTGCTCATAGAGAGATATCGATATTCCCGTGAGGGTATTATTTACTTAACCAACTTGTTGACAAGGGGGTGCAGGACCACCACCTGTCTTTTTTTCCTCTGCCCTTTTCTTGGTTGCTGTTATGAACAAACTAACAGAGTATTACAGGCCAGTATTACCTTGCCAAGAGACGCAAAGCAATCTAAGAGATAAATATTACCATTCTGTAGAATACTCCTGTATTCCACTTTTACTTGTTCCCATGTTCTTGTGGGTCCTGTTGTGGCTCTAATGTGAAAGGGGATATAATATAACATATTATAATATAATATAATGCCATATGATATTGGACAATATAGTGTCATATGATAGATCTACCCTACCGCCTACTGGTGTTGGCCAGAGGGGCCGATGGCGCGATATGGCAGCCTGGCTACAACCGTAGCTGCCTCCACCAGTGTGTGAATGTGGGAGTGAATGAATAGTGGTATCGTAAAGCGCTTTGGGTGCCTTGGAAAGCGCTATATAAACCCAATCCATTATTATTATTATTATTAAATTACCTACGAGTTTGATTTGTCAGCAACTTTCTGCCAGCCCTCTCTCCTTGCTTTTGCAGCCTTTGCAGTGTTCTCTTGCGTTTTAATTAAACTCTGAAACTCCTGAAATCCCTCACTCATGGGTTCTTGCTCTGCTGCCGGAAAATACCGAGCACGCCCCTTGGACATTTTCGCCGACCAATCAGCGGGTTGCCGATCAATGTTTCTACTATCGATGCGTAGCCCCTTTTACGACACCCAGTGATGTCACATTCCTGCGTCCAGCTGTAGTAATCGTCAACAGCAGGTGTGTTCGGGGAACCGGATTAGCGAGCTCACGGTTAGCGCGATGATTTGATCTTGGATGTGTCATTTGATCTTGGATGTAGTAAGCGACGTACGAAGAACGGGCCCCAGGTTTGCACACACAGTAGCTGGTATTTTGGCCCATTCCTCCATGCAGATCTTCTCGAGAGCAGTGATGTTTTGGGGCTGTCGCCGAGCAACACGGACTTTCAACTCCCGCCACAGATTTTCTATGGGGTTGAGGTCTGGAGACTGGCTAGGCCACTCCAGGACTTTCAAATGCTTCTTACGGAGCCACTCCTTTGTTGCCCGGGCGGTGTGTTTTGGATCATTGTCATGTTGGAAGACCCAGCCTCGTTTCATCTTCAAAGTTCTCACTGATGGAAGGAGGTTTTGGCTCAAAATCTCACAATACATGGCCCCATTCATTCTGTCCTTAACACGGATCAGTCGTCCTGTCCCCTTGGCAGAAAAACAGCCCCATAGCATGATGTTTCCACCCCCATGCTTCACAGTAGGTATGGTGTTCTTGGGATGAAACTCAGTATTCTTCTTCCTCCAAACACGACGAGTTGAGTTTATACCAAAAAGTTCTACTTTGGTTTCATCTAACCACATGACATTCTCCCAATCCTCTGCTGTATCATCCATGTGCTCTCTGGCAAACTTCAGACGGGCCTGGACATGCACTGGCTTCAGCAGCGGAACACGTCTGGCACTGCGGGATTTGATTCCCTGCCGTTGTAGTGTGTTACTGATGGTGACCTTTGTTACTTTGGTCCCAGCTCTCTGCAGGTCATTCACCAGGTCCCCCCGTGTGGTTCTGGGATCTTTGCTCACCGTTCTCATGATCATTTTGACCCCACGGGATGAGATCTTGCGTGGAGCCCCAGATCGAGGGAGATTATCAGTGGTGTTGTATGTCTTCCATTTTCTGATGATTGCTCCCACAGTTGATTTTTTCACACCAAGCTGCTTGCCTATTGTAGATTCACTCTTCCCAGTCTGGTGCAGGTCTACAATACTTTTCCTGGTGTCCTTCGAAAGCTCTTTGGTCTTGGCCATGGCGGAGTTTGGAGTTTGACTGTTTGAGGCTGTGGACAGGTGTCTTTTATACAGATGATGAGTTCAAACAGGTGCCATTCATACAGGTAACGAGTGGGGGACAGAAAAGCTTCTTACAGAAGACGTTACAGGTCTGTGAGAGCCAGAGATTTTCCTTGTTTGAGGTGACCAAATACTTATTTTCCACCCTAATTTACGAATAAATTCTTTACAAATCCTACCATGTGGATTCATGGATTTTTTTTTCACATTCTGTCTCTCACAGTTGAAGTGTACCTCTGGTGCAAATTACTGACCTCTGTCATCATTTTAGGTGGGGGAACTTGCACAATCGGTGGCTGACTAAATACTTTTTTGCCCCACTGTATGTGTACCGAACCGAAAGCACTGTATTGAACGGTTCAATGTCGATACGAGTATTGTTGCACCCCTATTATCTATAGATATGACACACTTATTAATAATAAATTTGCCTCTTAATGTTTTACTAAGTCATCTTAAAGGGGCACTCCTACGTCCACATGTTTATTAGTCACAAATCACAAGACGGAGCATGTTGGTTCGGTTTTAGGCCTTAATTTGCTACACTGTCCTCATCAGTGACCTGGCCTACTGTAAGACCTCAGTAACGCCTGTCGGTCCCATGAAACAGCCGCTCTGGACTGAGCTGTAAATAAAGCTGCAATGTTTGCAGCTTTGTGCATTAGTGGAAGAAGTGTAAATTGCAGGATTTTATTTTATTTTTTTAAATTGCTGCATCCACCAAGTTTTTTCAGGTTTGGGGAAAAAAAGACTAATGCTGTGAAAAGAGTCAGAGTCATGTATACAGTCCTCACAAACAGTAGTTTTTGGTTTTAATGAGTATCATGTGTCAAGTTTTGATTATTTGAAAATTACTTACACACACTTCCAAATAAGTAATTTATAAATTTTAAACTTCACATATTTTATCTATCTCACAAAAATCAAAAAAATCCAATGCATTTGTATCGTATATCTTTCTGCTAATTCCATCCTCAAAGATGCACCTGCAAACATTCACTATAGAGAGCGTGGATTGTGTGTGTAGACTCCATTTCACACACAATGTAACTTCAGAAGCAAAAGACAGTAAATACAAAATGTATCAAATTAAGGTCCAGTGTAAATATTAAAATGTTAACTATAAAATTTAGCAGTCAAAAGACCTATTTTGAGGAAGTACTTGATGACAGGAAGAAACGTCTGAATGAACCAAACTCAACCATCTGATGCAACTAGTTGAGAGGGATATTACATAAGCTGCAATGTAACCAGTTATAACACTGTAAGGTTACTGAAGGTTATTGTCTCAAATAAAATGACCACATGCAGGCCAAATACTGCAGACACAATAAAAAATGCTGATGGTGGCCAGTGGTATCCCTCTGCCTCCTAGCAGATTATCGCATCGTATTTGCAAGAGTTTCAGAAAATTTGACCTCTGACCCTAACTATGAGTTTAAAGAGATTCAAAGTTGTCTGAGAGTTTTAGTAACTACACCTGTGGTATCAATTTGAAGATCCTACATCACTTTGTTCTGAAGTTATCACATTCACAAATCTGGATGAATTGATGTCGTTTATGACGGTAAAAAGTTCTAACAAACCTCTTTTTCCCCTAACCTCTTTGATAACATCTACACAGACAGATATTCAGCCCTGAATTATTCTCCACAGCAAGTCAGTTACTATTGTCCACGATTCATGTAATTGTGAGGTTATTTCAGTTTTGTATAAAGTATAACAGGACTGAATAACAGAATATAAGAGATTCTACCTTTGCAGACGCTGGAGTTAATCGAGGTGTATGATATACAGATATCTCAATCTCTGTTATGTCTCTATTTTGACTATATTTTAATCTGTTAAAGTCTGTTGCAAGTTGTTCAACTTCATGAAAGCAAACTATAAATTGAAAAGAGTGCCCCTTTAAGTATTTAGTGCATTTTCTTTAGGTCTTCAGTGTGTTTCAGAGATTCACTACAAATCACAACATGTAAATGTTGGGAGCGGTTTCTACTCACACACGATCTTTGGCTTTCATATCTGCTGGGTTAAAAACAAGAAACAACTTTTTCAAGCAACGTGTGAAACTAAACACTGGCCATGACTCCAGCGGTAGTGAAAGACAAACACAAACCTTTCTCAGCTATGACTTTGCATACGTGATTCGGCCGATCGTTTAAATGTTTGGTCATCAGGTCGCCACGTGATGCATCGACGAGAAGGTCACAGTTGAGACAAACCAACGTGAACCTGAAAACAGAAGAAGAAATTTTATTACTATTTTAACTCAGATTTACTGCCAAGTGAAAGTATAACTTGAGAAGTACTCTTACTTTGAGGCCAATGAATTTTTCTTGTGATCCATTTTCAAAAATCTGTTCTTGGTGATGGTGCTGTGAAATCTGATTTTTTTTTTTTTTTTAAAAGAAAGAAAGTTTTGTCATAAAAAAAGTCAGCAGATGCTAAAAGTCACTCAAATATCAATGGAAATCAGGGTCTTGCTGACCTTATCATATGATTCCCGATAGAAACTTTGCAACTTGTGCGATATTTGCATGCGCCGCAACTGGAAACCATTGGGAAATGAGAGAAAAAGTCGTCCACGTGTGCGTTGCATTCGATGCATGTGTAAATCCCTCCGCTAGCACTGAAAGCACAAAATGTAACACTTTAAGATACTGTTAATGATGATTTGAATTTCTCATTAGTATGATGCGTTGTCTGCTGAGAGGTCTGTAGCTTTCTAATTGTACAGTCCGACTTGTTGTACCACTACATCATCTTATTTCTGATCTGCTTAAAAGCCCAAATAATGTGACTGAAGCCAGCAAATCGCTGTTGATTACTGAGCCTAATTAGCCAAATATCACACACACACATTAATTTTTTTTAAAGACAGAAATCCTGCTATACTCCATGTTATTTTTACTCAGCCTAATGAAGAGTGTCCAGAAAATTAATTGGAAATACAGTCATTTATTTTGTGTACTGCGGGGCTTTAATAACCTCCATTAATTTGCTCCCACCCTGCCTTGGATACCCAAGAGGTGGGGCTCCATGTTAGTGGTTGTGGTGCAATTTTAACCACATGCAAAAGACCCATTGTGTCATTAAGATAAATGATCTGCACTTTAGTGAAGACTGCAGTGTAAACATTTAATTTATTTAAAGACTACAGTCATTTTAAAGGGTCTTGATATTTAACTTCTTAATAAATTTGCATCAGCTCAAATTGTATTAAGGGCTCAACGTTTGCGACTTCACAATAGTTTAAAAGAGTCCAAATGTATTTATTTACACCACCTACAGTGGAACGCAGGAACAAGTAATCCAACAAGAGACAACTACAACTAGAGCAATTGATGCAATGATGCAATGATGCCATGAAAATGTCAAAAACTGATTGGTTGGAAAAAGCTGTCTTTAACAAGAAAACGAATAGCAGTCCACAAGCAGAGGAGGAACAATAGCCAACATTAGCAGATGTTTTTTTTTTTTTTTTTTTTTTTACACATCTGACACCGCCCCCTGGTGACAACACACAGCTACAACAGGTAGACATGGGTCACATTAAATCCTGAAATAAGAAAGTCTGTGATGGCTTTGTCTGTGAAAAGTTTTATAATAAGGACTGCTGAGATATTGATCAGGCTGTTGGCTGTGCGAAGCAGCGTAGCTGAAGCTGAAATGAGCCAAGAGTCCAGAGTGTGAACTAATCCAAGCAAATAAAGAGCGAAATCCAGAGGACCTGAATAGCTCGAGTTTCAGATATGAAGAAATGGCTGAACCTTCGTGGCAGTTCTAATGTTATCATACCAAGTGAAGTTTTGAAAAAGAACACTCTGAAATCTAAATTGATCTTCACTGATGTTTACATGCTGCACATCTTTAGAGTCTGCTCCTGAGTTCTGTGTGAAAAAGTTGCCAACCTGAGATTCCTGAGTGCCAGGTTGTGCTTGGACTGAGGGTTTTGCTTCTTGCTCTGAGGCATCTTTGCCTTTCCTGTTTCTGAGGTGGTTGGTTTAGACTTAGATACAGTAACATGAGGTTTTATTGGATGATTCACACTCAGACTTTCTGTACTGACGACAAAACCAGGTTGCTTAGGGGACACCGGCAGTGCAGGTGACTTTCCTGTGAGGGAAGCTCTAATGGTCACCTGCAGTGAGAACACAACACTGGATCAAATTTATATTTCTTTAACATTTAACATAATAGCACAGATCTTATTATGACTGCCTCAGACCTTTGTACCAGGAGGAAGGCCCTCCAGGGCTTTAGGCTTCCTAAAAGTCTTGTGGACATGAGTCCTGTGCTCCACTTTCTCCTTGTAGGTGAGAAAATTCAGTCTACATTTTCCACAGCGATGGATCTTTTTTTTCTGAAAGGGGGGGGGGGGGGGGGGCAGAAACACAAAAAAATGTGATTAATAAGTGGTTCTATGGGAGGCTAATAGCTGATATGTTTCATTTGGATTCGCTGAAAGAGTCTAACAAGTACGAAACAGACTAATTTCACTTCTATTAATAGAGTGGCAATTAATTTTTTTTGGTTCTAATTCAACCAAATTTATTGCTTTGTAGGGCAAGAGAAGCAGGTTTTATTGTGGAAGCTTTTATGTATTACACTTGTGTGCTCGGCAGACACCTAAATCAATTCAAACTTGGAGGTAATGGCAGGAACCAAAAACAACTCCAAGCCTGTAAATGTTTAAAATTTCCTGGAGAAAATCTGAATTCACTAAACTGTATTTTGCACTGCGGCAGTTAAAACTGACATCTGTTTCCGAAAGGCGCTCAAACCGAGGGTGAACTTAGCTTCATACCTGATGTTTCATGTAGTGCTGCATGTATATATGACTAGTTCTAAGAACTTTGAGACAGAAGGGACACAGCAGGTCTTTTGTGTTTTCGTGGACGCTCCTGAAATGTGTCTCCAAATCAGAGAAGAAGGAAGACCTGTAATTGCAAACCTGTGGAAGCAGTAAAACCACAAATTCAGTACTGGCCACCGATTCTCTGCACACATTAAAAGAAACTGTAACCCTAAGACGAATGCAGACCTGGCACACATAAGGCATTTCCCCAGGTTTGTGGTTTCCCTTCATGTGCTCCAGAAGCACCTGCTCTGATTCAAACGCCAGCTCACATATCTTGCAATTGGCTAAAAGGGAAAAAAATAGAATAAAATCAGATATGGAAAATAAATTTCTAACCAAAAAGCCAGAATGAGCTTCATGAATCATCGTGTTATACTTGAGGATTCAATTGGGCTGTGAGCACTCTCAATGTGGCACTGCAGCTGGAACGGGGTCATGTACTGTCGGTAGCAGTGGTGGCAGGTTGTGTGGCTTTCCCAGCTCTCGCTGTTCTGCTTTTCCAGCTCCAAGTGGTGTTTCATATGGTTCATGAACCTGCAGCGAAGAATGGAAACACACAGAGCACGGAAATGTCAACCAACTCGTTAGCATGTGGCAGCCTTTGAACAATTAGCCAGCTTTTAACTGTTATCAAGAACAGACTGCTGACGTTTATTTGAACTGACGATTCAGGCCTCAGTAAAGACCTAGAGACCACTCAGAACAGGTTGCTAAGAAAAATCGGTGTTCCCAACTGGTTCGCAAATAGTTGGTCACAAAGATGTATTCTTAGTGATTGCTTTGGTTGCTAGCATCGCTTGCCCATAAAAGATGCTAGCTTGTCTGCAAACACTAATTATTTGCAGAGTGGAACTGAACCTGTGAAAAGCATGAAGCAGGCTAGAAAGAGCAATCGCCTTCATCGAAAAAGTTTTGAAACCTTTTGGTTTTAGCGTCGAGGCACAACTGTGCTCATAAGGCAAACGGCCGTTTCTGGTTTTCATCGTGTTTTCATCTTTGTTACAGATCAGTGAGTAGTTGCTGAGTGTTTGCAGACATGACTTTTGCGACTTTTGTTAATCTGCTCATTACCAAAGAAATCACAATGAGGCTTTCATGTAGCATCATATCATTACAACTGATATCCCCTAGCAACAGCCAGCAACCACTCATCATCCAGTTGTTACCAAGTTACTGGAGGTTGCCAACTGGTCTCTAGCCCTGTGTGATTGAAACCTTAGAAAGTATGAAATGGATGCATTTACCCGTATTTATTCATTCTAGCCCAGACCACCTGCTGCTGGAATGCAAAATTAATCTTAATAATTGCTTTTCATACTTTAAATTATATGAAAACATTAGTCAAACTTTTTCCCCCCCCATTCATGTCTTATTATATTTGTTGCACCTGTAATATTGAATCCTGAATCCTAAGAAACAAAAGGTGGAGTGAGTAAACTAAGAGTAACATTTTTTTTTAATTAATTTAAAAAAAGTTCATTTCAGGTTATAAACGAAAGGAAGAGTTTCTATAATTGTTCACAAATATACTTTATATGATGAACAGGTGTTCTGACTTTACAGTTCAGTTTTTGCTCATTATTAACCCTGTTTTAAATGTATTTAAATTGGTTAAATTTAACCCATAACAAAAATATATTTTCAAGATATTAGTGTTGGTACTACTGATTGAAAATTTTGGCAGGCCACTTATATATTTGTTGAATAGTTAAAGATCAGCTTAAACCTGTTGAGATCAGCTACAGTGCATGCTAACTGAACTTACTCCACAGCTGTATACTGCTGGTTGTCTAAGCCCTACATTTTCAAAGCTGCTACATTAAAGAATTAATTTATAAGCCAGAAACTATTAGGTGAGCTATTACTTTACATTTAAGTGTATTTTCCACACAGCCCTTCCATTCATTCATCATAACAATGTTTGCGTTTGGTCAGTACAAACAGCTCAAGGTTGAATAAATAAATACACAAGTGCGGACTTGAACAAATTTGATCACGATTTATCTTTAAAGAGAAAATAGGTGCACTAAAACAGCATCAACTTTAGCTTTGTGGGGGAAAAATTAAATATTCATGGCCTGTGTACATGCACCGGATCCAGGTCCCAAAGGTTTTTAAGATGAATGAAGCGCTCTGCTCGCGCTTCACTTTCTAAGCATGTATAATGGCTGCTATAATATCAGCAATTACACAAAGATTTTTGTTTTGCTTAATGATACAGTGCCCCACGGCTGCACTGAGCACCTCCTCAGCTACCTGCCACTGCTGCCCTGACGAGGCATGGCCCATTTTTCAGCCTGCACATTCTGCTACCTCAGCTCCCCTAATAGAAATTTTTATGTGGCTGATCTCTGACCTCCGCTGTGAGAGTGTGGTTGCAGTACAAATGTGTTCTCCCATTAAAAGCAGCTTACAGAAGCTTTTTTTGCCCCACTGTTCTGAAGCAAAGTTATTTAATCAAAGGAGCACTTCTTACGCCACCTAAACTAGCAGTCATTTTTCATCTCTACGCCCATGAGGGAAAATGGTCAGATACTGTCATCCATCTGAGACAAAAGCTGCAGTTAGGGCAGAGGCAGATAACCTCCCTCCCCATCCTCTCTTTTGTTTTATTGGCACTGGACACAAAGTCCTTGAAAACTCAGTTTGGTTTTTGAACATTATGTGTGTAGACAAAACAAGCCAAACACTACAGCACTGTCAATAAACACCATAAATATTCACTAATACTTTATTCAAATCCATGTTAGAGTTGGAAAAGGCAGATGGTTTTGCCTTTACTCCCCTTCATGAAGGGAATGTTGATTTCAAAATATAATTCCCACAAATTAACAATACCATTGGAGTTTAGATCAGTATCCGTATGCCTTCCTATTACTGAGCAAAACAGAATACTAAAGTTGAATAATTACTACTAGACCAACCTGCCTATTTATTACTGTAATACAATCAGATGTTCCCCAGCAGAAAGCGATTAGCCTGGTTATGAGGTGAGCAGCCACCTGTAAGCCGAGCTGCTCAGACTTCCTTAAAGCAGGAAGCCCAATTACTACTATAAAACAATAACACGACGACCCAATCTAATGGCTATTTGGAGCAAATATATGCTGGTTAATTTCTATTTAGTGACAAGGAAACACACATAAAAACAAACCAATATTTGTAAATGTATAGTACATTATATCCTCCTGAGACCCAGCCTATTCATTTTTTCCTCTATTTTGGACATTTGTTTTCTTTCTATATCTTATGACTTGTTTGAGCTACCCTTACTAGGTGCCGATGTGCTCACAGAGGACATGCTGGCCCTTCCAATGATATCTCATATGTTTGGGTGGCTTCTTTAAGCTCCAAAGAGGCAGGAAATCATAAAATCAATTTCCTCAGTTCTCAGGAGGATATTATGCATATTAATATAGTGGCATATGTACCAATCAAGGAGTAAGGTCTGATTTAGACTTTTGGGGAATCTTTGTAGAGCTTTTCATGTAACTTGCGCAAGTGGCCGAAGTCATTGCTGACATTTATGGATGTGCACCATTCATTATGCTTTAATTACTGTGTATTTGCGTCCTGTTGTTTTACATGTGGTGCCAGCCAATAGGAACCAATAAAATAATGTAAATAATTCAAACTTACAAAGGCAAAATGCTGAAATCAGCAAGAAGTCTGCACTCTTTGTGGGAAAAATGACAATTCATAAAGAAAAATTATGGCTATCTACTTAAGAATGAAAGCAAATTTTCCTACCTGATATTATTCTTGAGAACTTTTAAGCAGCTCTGGCACTTAAAGGTGGTGTTGGTCTTCTGTGCCTCCTTCTTTTGCACGTCTCCCTCAAAGTTACCGTAATAGAAATCTGCGACCAGCATGATGCGCTTGTTTGAGTTCGTGTTCAGGGCCGCTGGAGCTGTGCTTCCTCCGTTGGCACGGCAGTTCTGACATAAACGGATTAAACATATTAATGTTTCATGGAAACCAACACACGAATGATTGTTTGCTAAAACTGACGGGCTTTTAAAAACATTATTTTATATAATTATTTCATATAATCCCATTTGACAATAACATATTCTTACCAGAGTTTTACTCACCATCATGTGATATTTTAGAGCTTCCTCTGTGAGAATTTCTTCTTGACAATTGGGACACTTTCTCTTTACCATGCCATTTTCCACTCTGATGACTACTTTTTGTGGTGCTACAGAAAAGGAACTGAAGGTTAAACTTAATAAAATACAGCAGGAACTTGGATTAGAATCTTTTTGAGTTTAAAAAAAAAATTGTCAATAAAACTTACACAAGTCAGGCTTTGATTTTTTTGCTACGTTGTCCATTTCCTGTGGTGCCAGTCCTCGTTTCAGTAAGCTCTGATCTGTACCGAAATGTAAAACAATTGACAATTGAGATAATTGAGCTGCCTGAGGCTAAAAACACAGTTGTTTTTTTTGGTCACAGTTCCACATTTTTATCCCTAGACTCTACAATAAACATACACTAGAGGTATACACAGCAAGAGGTTGTGAAGAGGTATATTGTTTTCTTTACTTTTTCATCTTTGTGGTCTTGCTACTTAATTTCACTGTGCAAGCAACTGTATACTGACAATAAAAGTTATATGTTCTAAGTTCTACAAGAGTAGCTTCACATGATTCATAGATCAAAATAATCCAACAATTCCTGCGCTTTCTGAACCAATACATTTTAATCTCCTCCCCCCTTAAAGTTGACTTTTTTCTATTTCACTGCTCTTCATTAAGGTGTGAGCTAGAGCTTTTGACTAATAAAGACTATTTGCACAAATACGGACCTCATTATCTGAAACTTTGGCTGTGTTTAATATGAGGAACCACCACTACAAAACATGTACACGTGGCAGAAAAAAAAAAAAAAAAAAAATCAGGAAAAGCAAAATAGCTAACTTTTAGAGCGTTACCTCTGCTATTGGTGTCCTTTGCAGACATAGAAAAGGTCTGAAGAGGTTGTGAGGTGGATCTGTTTGGTTGAAGCTGACTAGGCTGTGTTGAGTATACAGCAGGACTCTGGACATTTGACAGTGTCACAACATTGTTGCTAATTTGTTGCACCTGTGGCCTGTGGACAGCGCCAGGTATGACTGTGGCTGGAGAGACCTGCTGAAAAATCTGCTGCTGACCAGCTGTAAGCAACAGGATACGCACTTGGCATTGCAAGACTCAAACTAAAGAAAATAAACAAACAAAATATAGTGCAATGAAGATTTACTCACAAAAGGATTACTATATTAAACTGAGATTTACCTGGAATGATTGTAATTGATGGTCTTGGGGGATACGCGGCCCCAAAAGAGGCAATAAAGTCACTGCTATTTGTTAACTGTGGAGAAGTGACAATAAAGCCCTGAAAAAACAAACAAAAATCACCCTTATCAGCTTCTGTTCCTTCTGCCTGCTCTTATCATTTAGTTTTTTGGTATTTAGAAACACTTAAATGCAAAAATACCTGATTATTGACAATAACAGGCTGTGGAGTTACTGTTGTCAGACTGGTTGGTACAATACTCTTTGTTTTCCCAGGTATATTCAATGGCAGCACTATTGGTGAGGGGACCACAGCAGGCTGAGGAGGGGGGCACTTTACTTCTTGTTTCGCTGCACTTTTCCTTTGAGGAGTCGGAGGGTTAGAAGGCTTTCCATCCTTCTGGTTATTCGCTGTGAGAACATTAAGGGGGGCAAAAATAGGCAATTCAACAACAACAACCAGAAACAAAGTCAAAGCATTGAAAACTTAGAATTTTAGCAGGCAATATGTGCAACTTGCTGGACAACAAGTAAAAACCCTAGAAAAACAACTTCTGTAATGAGCTGCAATTGACTAAAAATAGCGAGTTACAGAAAATTAAATGTACGCTATTTCTCCTCTGGATGCTGGGACAATATAGGGACATTTATACGTCCGAACTGTGTTTGGTACAACTTGCAGTTTGTGGGTTTCTCTGCCTACAGTTTATAATGCACTATCCAATCAGTTCCGCAGTATGTGGGTGAATCTGAGCAGAGAGTACACAGTTCAACAATTTATCCTGCTACTTCAATCTGCAGTAACATCATCAACAAACCCCATCGACTCAGTTCTACTGGCAGTCATACGTGGCAGCCATAACATTACCACCATCATGTTTGACAGATGATGTGATATGCTTCAGATCACGAGTCAAAGAACTGCATCTATTCGTGACAGCTTTTTTTCCCATTGTAGGCTTTGTCAATGACACATTTACTTCCTCATAACTTCACTAGATGGTGTACAGGGTGGCGTACTGAGGCAAAAATTTACAGACATTGTCACCGTCTCCTTCCAGAAAACACGACCCAATTATTTAAAAAAAACTATGAATCTTGTATGCCTGATGGCATAAATGAGTACTATAGAGTAAACTAAAACAATCTAGCAGGACAAACAGCTCTACATGTCAGAGACAATATTTGATCTGGTGCCAGAAATTTCTTTGAAAGGACTTTTATCCTGTCTCCAAATGGTTAAAAGTGGACATTTAGTTATCCTATATTTACAAGTGCATATTAAGAACTGGGCGATACTGTGCGGATGTTCCCGAATATTTAACAAACTAATCTGGATCTGGGCACAGGGAAGCTCTCCAGGTAAATTTCAGCTTTGGTGGAGGAATCCAGTCTGTTTTTGTATTATCATACATTCATTGGTGCCATTAAAGTTTAAACAATAAAATAAGACGTTTTTATATTTCTAAAAATGTGGTGTAACATACAGAGCACTCCAACAAAGATGGGCTCATCGTCATCATCTTCTATCAAGTGAACTTCAGGAACTTGTTTCTGCCACGGCTCCAGCTCCTCCTCTACACACTCCATAAAAAGTTCGGACATTGTGGACCTACAACAGAAAAACATTAAAGTTACTGCTTCAGCAAACAACACACGTATCTCCCATCAGCCACTTTGAGATGAAATAAGAAACACAGATATCACTGATGGTGGCCCACTTAGGTACAGATCCTTGGATGATCTAATTATTGAAAGAAAAAAAACAAACAAAAATGGTGTTCCCAAAGTATTTCATGATAAACTGTCGAAACAGGCATTTGATCTTTACCTGTGATTACTTTTTCTGATTATGCCTATTAAAAAAGTAACGATAAGAATCGCTGCAGCAAATGCATGGAAAACGGGTTACTGGGAGAAATTCGATTCAGGTGTGCAATCTGAGCATCCGGTGCCTGAGTCTGCACCAAAAAAACTGCAAAATCTGCATTTGGCATACAGCTGGTCAGCACTCGGTTCTACAAGAATAAACAAGCTGAGCATAAAATAAATGACCCCTGATGAGGGCTTTACTAGCTGGAGTGGGACTGCTTTTAGTAGAACTGATAATCGATTACTCAACATGTTAAGTAGCTAGATTTCTTAAACTTAATAAGAAGAGACTTTGTGTATTCAAACGGATTTCCTTGAATTTAGATTAGAAATTGATTATAAACTGGTGGTATACTCAGATGCTACCATTTGACATGGCATCTTGGGGTTATGCCACAGCGTTTTAAGGGTGATGCCACGACCTATCCCGGCTTTTTGAGACGGTGCCATTACATACCTCGTCCAAACAGCTGAGCTGCCACAGCTGTGTGGTTGTGGGTGTGTGTTTTTTTTAATAATGTCTTTACTGTGGCTTTTTTGAAATACTGGAATGTCACAATGTATAGTGGTTGTCTGGAAATGTTTTTAGGTTGGCCATGGTTTGGAATGAGTCAGAAAAGTCAGAATTCTGAGATTAAAGTCAGAATTCTGACTTTTTTCACCGAATTCAGGAAAAGAAGAAAAAGAAGAAAAAAAAAAAAAAAGACGTGCCCACTTTTCCCCCCCCCCCCAGTGGCCCTAATCCTCTTTCGTAAGGACCTGATCAACAAACTAGCTCAATACTTCAATTTAACACCAATCAAACAAAAAGCTAAGAAAACACCCAAATCACGAATCAAAGAAAATAACATAGTTCAGACAAATGACTTCATCTGGTTTGGTTTTAAACAATTCTGACTTATCCTCTCCAAATGCCTTGGCAGTGTGCGGCACCACCCCAAAATGCCACGGAATCATCTCCATATGCTACAGCATCACCCCAAACGCCGCAACAGATTGAGGTATTAGTCTAAGCAGCCATGGCATCACCCCTAAATGACATGGTAAGCCTCCACCATGGGTGCCACAGTTAGAGGCTGATGCCACAATTTGATCCAGCCCTCAAATTGCATGGCATTTCATTGCATCTGAGGGTGCCACAATAAGGGGCCGATGCCATAATTTGAACCAGCCACTGGCGCATAAACACAGGTACCTAAATATTATACAGTATGTGATTAGTCATTTGACACCGGACGTGAAGAAAAGCAAACTTTGTAGCTTATCCATCCACCGCCGCTTATTTCTACAATAAATCTCCAGAAGTATTAAAATATGCAGATAAACTGTTAACTTAGTGACTTAGTTAGTCTGATACAAGACTGGTTAAATTATACAGCTTTTTTTTCCTTTTTTTTTTTTAACATGGAAACAATACCTGCAGCAAACAGGGGTGAGTCTAAAGGGGGGTATGGGGTGCACGAGACCATACTTATTCCAAGGCTTTCATAACATTTTTCAGACTAAAAGTGAAATAATATAAAATATTTTATTCATTAAATTGCATTAATGTTTAAAAATAAAAGCTTTCTTCACAAGCCAATTAAAATGTAAAAGGGCCATTAAACTCTGAGCCACTGACCTGAGGGTTGTTAGGTCAGACACAGAATTATTATTAATATGAATTAACATCTGCAACATCGTGTCTTTTTTCAGCTGCATTAAAACTTGCCTCCGATTAATTTTAGAAAGCCTTCTAAGAAGACAGAGTAAAGGTAAGACGTGAATTTTTTTTATTTTATCTTTTTGATATTTATTATTTCTCATTAATAATACAAAAGTATTTCTTATTCGATTACTTGATTAATTGATGGAATAATCGATATACTACTCCATTCTAAAGTAATCAATAGCTGCAGCCCTAATGGCATCACTTTCACTTCATGGCGCACAATGTTTGGCCAGTTTGTTTAGATTTTTATTTATTTATTTTTGCTTTGAATACATGACTTTAAAAAAACAACAAAAAAAACAAATTTTAAACATGCTTCAGGTTATTTTCAATCTGGAAAAATCTCATTAGTGGGTACCATTACCGTTTTTTTACCCTACAGTACAAACCCCTGATTATTTACAGTGATTATTGGTGAACAGGATTTAAACTGGGTCTCAGTGCTTTGGTTTTTTGTGTTGTGGAGACCCTAAAAGGAGCTTTTATAAACTGAAGGTTTTACAAAGCTGTGTAATTGACGTTAAGGCGGTGACAACACTGCCTGCTGGTGTAGCTGTGCTCAGTTTCTATTGTATAATAGTCATACTAATGCCTCGCGTTTTAATGCATTACTTATTTGGGCCTGAACGCTTTTATAGCGACAAACAACTAACTGAAATTGCATGCACAAATGCACAAAGGTCTTTAATTTTAAGCGAGCTCACCTCAGTGCACATTTCATAAACACATGAAAACAGGTAGAGTAAATGAAGACATTATTGTGTGCTACATTCAACAACAGAACAGCTAACGTCATGTTAGCCTAGCTCCCTCATAGCGAGCAGCGCTGTTTGACGTTAATGTCTCTTTTCACTAGCGGCAGAGCTAATGCTAAGGTCCAGTTTTCTAGTGCTGCTCCTGCTCTTCGGCCGCTGCAGTCTGCCACAATATTAGAGCATTAAATGCAAAATCAGATTTTAGAGCTGCGGCACAGTGTACTGTCAGATCATTGTATCATTATTTTGCAAGAGTAACCGGTCATCGAGCAAAGCCTCATAACATTAGCCAGAATCGGTTAGCATGCACACATTTTCTGGGACAAAGCCTGCACCGGTAGGACGTGTGCTTAAACACAACTCTTTCACTGCCAGCTCGCAGTTTAGGGGAAAAGCTGTGTCTACATACCAGTTTCGGCAGTCCTTGAGCTGAGGACGGCGGATTTCAGAAAGAGCGGGTGCACATCACACACACCAAGGGATGTATCGCTGCCCAAAGGCGGCGGAAAAGCTCGGCGTGTGCGGACCAATACCCGGTGCTCCTCGCTGGGAACTTCCTTTCAGTGATGTACTGCTTCCTGGTCTCGCCATCAGTTCTCTCCACCTGCAAAGGAATAACCAGCTCAGCAAGACACATTTGCACACATTAAATAAACATTTGTTTAGGTCTGCATTTTTATTCAGTCATTCCTTTTAGATATATTTCTAAGTAATCAAGGGATGTGTAGATAATTAAAATAAAACAACATATACTTTGTCTCACATTTAGGAAATTCCTATGCAACATGACAAGACAAATATCTTAATGAGGTAAAAACTAAAGTAAAAAATATACACAGTAAATGATGTCAGATGACATTAAAAGACCCTTAAATCTTCGTGCCATGAGGTCAACAAGGTGCAGGAAACATTCCTCAGTGATTGTGGTCCATATTGGCGTGTTATCCTCCTGGAAGCAGCCGTCAAAAAATCGGGTACATGGACATGGTCAGCAACTATACTCAAGCAGGCTGTGGGATTAAGCAATGCTCAGCTGTAGCTAAGTTTCCCAATGTGTGGTAAGAAAATATCCCTCACATGGTTACACCACCATCAACAGCCTGAACCACTGATCAAGGCAATAAGGATTCATACTATTTACACCATCTGAATATCGCAGTGGAAATGGAGTCTCAATGGACCAGGCACCATTTTTCTAATCTTCTATTGTGCAGTTTTGGTGAGCCCATGTGAACTGTCTCAGTTAACTGTTTTTACCTGGTAGGAGTGGCACTCGGTGTGGTCTTCTGCTGCCGTGACCCATCTGCTTCAAGGTTTGACATGTTGTGCATTTAAAAATGCTATTCTACATACTTTAGTTGTCAGTTTATTGACTTTGCAGCTCATGGTGCAGCTGCTGTGACGGGAAGGAGAGGAACAGTCACACTCGTATTTTCTCTAATTTATATGTTCAAAAGTTTACATACAAACTTAAATATATACACAAACTCCCTTAAATCTGTTAATAGGTGGTGCTGAAGGTTCTGCGTCTTTTATCTTGGCAAGGCCGAGACCTATTAACTTCTTGTTAGTGGCATTAGAAATAAGTGCATACAAACTTCTAATGACATCTGTAAGTGTATTTAACTGCAGGTTAATAACAAGCTGTCTTTAAAGCTGTTTTGTAATGGAAAAGTAATTATTCATCAAAATAATTCCCAGAAACAAACAAGATTACCCGGTATTACCTGAAGAAACATTTTTTGACAAGCCCTGAATTACCTCTGAGTAATTAATGGTACATAGACTGCACCACACCTGCCATCTGCTCCTGCAGCTCTCACTGCAGTTGTTTCAGATCGTTAGATTAAAAACAGATCTGCTGATAGAATCAAGTGATGCATGATGCACACAGCATAATAAAGCATAAAATAACGCTCTGTTTATCAAGTCAAGTCAAGAAAGCTCTTTAATATATTCTTATCCACTGTGATCTCCATCTGCTCAAAACTGCAAATGATAAAATACAGTGATGACACAAAATGACACATGTCGACTCTTTGAGATATTACAGATCTTGTAGGTGCAGCAGGGAAAGCAAATGATCAATAAAACACCGCATTTTCCAATTTATAGCCAGTTACATCATTCTGAAACAGCTGCGCCGATCAGATCTTAGCCAACAGGCAGAGGCTGTCCAGACAGTTAGGTACTGAATACGGATACTTTGCATGACTCGCAGTTTATATTGTTACTTATTTATCTCACGCTGGGTCTAGATGCAGACCTTCTGTTCATGTACCGTCGGAAATAAGGCCTTTTAATGCTTTTCCCTTAAAGAAACTTTCTTCTGATTGGCTACCTCTTTCATCAGCAACTGGGAGGGGCTTCCGTGATCCTGACCATATTATGGTTATGCCTTCTGTGACGTTTTACAGAGCCAAGATTTGGGGAAACAACAACAACAACAACAAGAACAAAAAAAACGTCAGGATCTGAGTGTTTGGAACAGACTGAAGTGTTTGGCTCATAAGGATTACTCATACATGTACTGACCTCGTTATCTGAAACTACAGCCGTGTTTAATATTCATATCCACCATTGTGAGAATCCAGAAATGACAGAAATGACAGACAACACAACTGTTCACATTTACATTTATATTCCTCTTATTTTTTAGCATTTATTTTAATTTAATGTAGACAATATCCACTGGGGATCATCAGTGCTAATCTCTTGTGTGTCACTTTTCAAATCAGGGGATGCAGATTTATCATCATGGCAGCAGATTCTACTCTCAGATCAAGGTCCTCATTTCAGTCTTTGCTCTCCCCTCACCACAGCTCAAGGGACTTCTTCAGTTTCTCTCTGTAGCACTGTAAGCTGTCCTCTGATGACTTATACTGTAATTTGGCAGAGTATAAATAAAACTGAATTCTACGTACAATTAAATTTGCTCTGGCTCAGTTAAATCCATCTCCCACCTGTCCAGAATACAGAGCCCAGAGAATGAAAGTGTCTCTGATTATAATGAATAGAGTACGTAGTAAGTAAAACTACTGCAGCAGGGAAATGTCTGTGTTCATCTGTGATTAGTATATTAGTAGGGGCAAGGAAAAGGTTAATGATATAAATAACTGATCCATGTTGGTCTTCATTACAAACTTTACAAAAATTTTAAAGGTACACTGTGGAAAATCTTACTGCCAAATGTAAGGAGATTGCAAACAACTGAATTCTATTTTCTTACCCCTCCCGCAGAATCCTAGCATCACAGGATGAAAGATGTTTAAAAAACTGTTACGTGTCTGCAGACTGCCTGTTTTCTCCCTCTCCTTTTGCTAGCCATTTCCCAAGGTAGACTGCAGGCTGGTGTCATTTTGGGAATCTCCACCTAATTAGAGGGAGGAGGCTTTGAATGGACCAACCGGGAGTGAGGACACCCTTATAAAAGGAAACTCACCTGTGGCTAGAGGGGGCTCTTTTCTCCTTGGTTAGGGTTGCTTGGCACATGTGTTGAGCTGCTCTGGTGCATTTCTTTTGTTTGTCTAAAGTCTGGGGGACCCTGTACATTTCCTCATGTAGGCTGTTTTCTGTTAAACACACCAGGTAAGAAGGTTGTTGCCACCCATGTAATGTTTGAGCTTATTTTGTAAGCTGGGGACTAAGACTTTTTTTTCTTCTTCGATGTTTTCTTGTTGTTTTTCTTTGGCATAACCTGATGGTCCCTTTCTCCCCCACATTGTTGTATGGCTGTAAGACTTTTTTTTTTTTTTTTTTTTTGAGAAATTACCCATTAAACTTCATATCTGCTACAACACTTGCACTGACTTGTTAACTTAGCTTTCAAGCAGAAAGCAGGCAACTTCAGCATCGCTCTTAAAACTTTTTTCTCTGCAACCCTTGAATGTGGGAAGGGCTACTGTGCTGGTGTTTACTCTTATTTTGGTGGCGTTGTGTTGTTCCTTCTCGTTTTTACTCCTTTGGTGAAGGAGTACCAATATTAAACGTACATATGAGTCTTCATATCTTGCCTCTGAAAATGCAGACCCAAAATAAAATTTGCTTCTACATCACAAAGAATCCTCCACCTTTGGTGTACTCCATGTATTTTTCTAACCACATAGGCTATGGGGAAGAGGCAACAAGAGAGAAGGAAAGGTAGGTATACGGAGGTGAGAGTAGGGTGTTTAAAATTAGCTAGCTGATATGATGGACAGGAGGAAGGCAGATATATTGTTTCTGCAGGAGACCAGGCGGAAGGGAAGCAAGGTGAAGAGTGTTGGGATGTGGACTTGACTGTTCTACCATGCTGTAAGGTAAAGTCACAGTCCTTGGGTTTTCTGTTATAAACTTTGAATTCTTGCTATTATTTCATATTCTGTTTGCTTGTTATTGTTTTTTTCTTGTTTGCCACATTTTAAAAAGTTTAAGCTTTAGTGTCAGTTTCTGCTTATTTTCATGATTCTGCCTTAATGTTTTATTTTTTATAGTCTATCGTTGCTTAACCTTCCCCTCCTGCATTCTCCATTTGGATCTGCAAACAACTAACCATTCTCTGGTGTAGAGGCTGGGTGGATGAGTACGTCAAAGGTGTTCTGGGGGTGAAGAGTGTCAGACAGGATCGTACAGAGTTAAAGATTTTAAGAGTTTTATTGTGAGTAACCAAGATGGACAGCATTAGAAATGAGTGTAGCAGAGGGACAGAGGTTTAAACATGTGCAGAGGAGGGATGGTGAAAATGTTGGACGGTGAAGATGGCGCTGCCAGGTAGGAGGAAAAGAGGAAGACCATAGAGAATGTTCATGGATGAAGGAGGACATGTAGAGGGTTGTTGTTGCAGAGGAGAAGGCAAAGGAGGGGTTAGATGGAGGCAGATAATTTACACTGGTGATGACCCGGCAGGAAAGACAAACAAGAACTAGAACTACTAACCTTCCAGAAGCAAATTACTTAGAAAAGGAAAAAGTAGCCCAACTTTTCCATTTCTGGATATTAAGGCAGCTGACTTTAAACTGTTAGACTGAGCCTAATACCATTATTAGAGCATTTCTATTGCATCTGTATATATTATCATTAATTTAGAGTGGAGGCAGTCAGAGTTTAAAGTACAGTTGTTGGGTTTTTTGTTTTTGTTTTGTTTTTATAAAGCAATTAAAAACAGTTATTTTCTTTGTTTCAGGTGCAGGCATACCTCTTGAACTTCAAGAGAAGTTTTATCCTCCATGAAATGGAGGTCCAGATGTTCAGCCTATTTTAAGAAGTGTGTAAAGATGCCTCCAAAAAACAAGGAATGGAAAGAGTTGTAAGAAGGATGATTCCAGGAAACGTCTCCCAGAGGTGGCATTCATGGGCCTGTGGGTCACTCCATCCTAAATCAATGTGGGTCCCCAGTTTGCCTCAAAATTGAATGGTTCATAGTTTGGAAAAACATAGTCCTCTCTCTGAGGTTTTAGCTTCACTTTTCAAGATATATTCCTTTGAAAAAGCTTTTGTTGACCTACCTTCTTTCAATATTTTTCATTTTTGAGACCCACTGCCCAGGAGAACTCTGGTCTAAGAAGTCTAATTCAGGTTAAGTTTAAATGTAGCAGTTACAAGCATGGATATCAATCACATCACACACACACACACAGCAGCATTCATTGTAAGTCAGCATGCCAGTCACGTGATCCCTGCTTGCCTGTGACATTAAGGTTAGGATTAGCATAGCACCATATAGACCCGACAACTTGGTCTTGCAAGACTACTCACGTGAAAAAAAGCTTTTAAACCCTTTTTCATTACTTAATTGTTCTGTTATATTTATTTTTGTGTATGAAAAATGTTACCGGAGTACTTATTAAGCTTTTAATGACTCTTAGTATATTTAAAGCTTAACCTGAATTATCAGGCTCATTCAGGGCAGTAGGTTAGAAAGGTATGTTTAATACAATTATTTTCTGAATGACAAATAGTGTAGGAAGTGAAAAAACTGCTGGGGATTTACCTTACAGTGTGATGTGCCTTAAGGACTGGTGCAATAAAAACTATTAAAACAAATATTCTTTTATCCCCCTCCAATACTCATCTGGCTCTTTGGCTATAATGTCAGCTATGATGTCATCATGTTAAACGTCTTCCACAGCAGTTCACAAAACCTGCAAGATCGTTTAACAGGACTAATCACTGGAGGTATTTGGAGAATGCTTGCTGGTATTCAGCTCTCTCTGAACTTTTACACTATTAAACTTGACAAGGTAGAAATTCAAAAGTTGCTTAAATTAATATGAACTTTTCTGAAAGTGAATGAGTAGAATACGGGTGACAATCCTTAACTTCTTCATATATATTCATAAAAAATTTCTTTGAAAACTGACTTTTTCAGGGTCTGAAGTATTGATAACTGGTTTGCACCAATCATAGCACACAACACTTCTATTTTTATTTATTTATTTTACAATTTCTGAAGCCTCCAAATGCATTTATTTACCTTAGCATCCCACATGCACGTGCCACCTTCTGACTCAGATGTGTTCGGGTGTTCTTGCTCTCCCAAATAAGGAAGACAATATCAAAATAGACTTGAGAATTTTAAAGGGAATAGTTCAAGTGGGGAAATTATGAAATACCACCTTTCATCAAATTTGAGGTCGTGAATGAGCTTTAACCACTTTCTGCATCTCTTCAGGTCTGTTGTACAGAGTAGAAGACTTGCGTAGACCTCACAGCGCTGACCACTCTGTAGACCACATATTGGGATATTTGAGATAGGGGACAAGGAATAGAAATGCTGTGCAGGTTCAAATAAAGACGGAAAGATTCAACCTCATTAAACATGAAGCAAGGTGAGAGAGCACAAGGCATGACGGAAGAAGTAACAAAGGTCAGAGGGACACTCAGACAATACATACACACCAACCAGATTATTGGACAGATGGGAACACAGCTGAAACTAATTGGAGTAAAACAAGACAAAGGAAGAAGACTTAACACAGTGCACAAGAGACGAGGGGCAATCAAAATAAAACGGGGAGTAATCAAAACATGAGAACACCAAACATCAAGATGGAGACTTGGATGAAACCATGGAGACTGTACAGAGAGACCAGACAGAAACAGCGACATGAATGGGGAAACGGAAAGGGATCGCAAAAGATGACAAATAAATATTACATAACCAAGGCACATGGACTCGACTACAATATAACCTAGGAACATGAACTAGTGGATATGCAGAGGATGTAATAAATGCTAAAGGAAAAGAACAATCGTGAAAAACAAAAAACAAACTAAAACAGAAATCCATAACCCCTCATACTCAACACTCAAGTCAAAGACAATAATACTGTATAAACACATTCATTTCCATTATTTAGGAACTCGGCTCTTTCCCACTCTTTCCACTTCTACAGATTAAGTTGGTTTAACTAATAACTTTATTTATCCTTAACTAAGTTGGAAGTTAAAGACTTGAAGCCTAATAGTGTTTTTGTTTGCCTTTTAGTGTTGATAGCTGTATTCTCTTTCATTCTGATCAGATACCCACGATGATAACAAATCCTTTCCTCTGATCCTGCCAATTAGCTTGACACAAGCTTGTTCAGTGACTGTCTTCTGGCCTCAGTAAAGCTAGAAGGTTACTTTGTCTTCTCATGTGTGCCCTCGTGTTTTCAAAACCAACAAAATGGGGACAGCAGAGAACAGGGGTGGGGTTTTTCTGGCAGTAGCACACAGCAAAACAGTGACATCAGCCTCTAACATGCTTCTACGATGTGTTCAGATAAACAGGCATGCATTTGCCTCAGCTAGGTTAGATCATGTAGGAAGGAATTGGAGGGATGTGAAAATATTGTTTTGAGATGTTATGTTCTAAGTTGAAGGCATTGTATACGTTTTTGTTGTTCAAATTTAGATGATGAGGATGTAAACCTGAGGGGGTAGGGCTAAATAAGTATATACTTCTGCCTACTCCTTTTCAAACAACTGTATGGAATGATTTTATGAAACGTTGGTGAATGTATATGTTTGAAATAAAAAAGAACTGAACTGAAACCTTCCTTTGAGTTTTATTGTTACACTGACCTAACACTAGCAAGAGCCCTGTGATATATCGTACCCTCGTGTACATGCACTATGTGTTTAAGATGGCACAAAAATGCCATATGAGCACGTTTGCTCACAATGCCTGAAATATCTCTATAACGATAATGGTAAATTCTTTTAACTTATTTGATGTTTGCTTTAAATGGTTGCGACATATTTGAAATTAAAAACAAAACAATATTTTATCACCTTATCTTGTGAACCTTTCTCGTGTTGGGTGAGGTACTTAGGTTATAGGCGGTGACATCATAGCCTGGATGCCCTTAAATTATTTTAAGCTTTAATGAAAAGCAGGACTGAGGTCATGACCTAGTAGTGCTCAAAAATAACCTCGGTGTGAAAATAAACAGATTAATCCTGTATTAAGGTTTTTAGCAAATGAGGCATCTTTCTAAGGTCAAGTCCTTCTACTCTTATTGTAATTTTGAGAATGTTATACATGGTTTTATTGCAATTCCCCTTGACTACTGTAATGCCCTTTATGTTTGTGTGAGTTATGCTAACTTTCACTCCTCGAATTGGGTCAAAATGCTGCTGCTTGCCTGCTTACTAGAACCTGTAACTTGGAGCGTATCGCCCCTTTCCTGGCCTGCCTTCACTCTTGCCTTCAGGATTTTATTGCATGTTTTTAAAGCCTTCTGACCTCTCAACACCTTATGTTCATTAGATGTCTGTGAAGGTTCTCAGTCATCCAGGTCATCGTAGTCAAAGGAGCTTGCAAGGAAAGCGTCTGGACTTCTTTAAGTTGCTTGAAGACGTTTCACCTCTCATCCGAGAAGCTTCTTCAGTTCTAAGGTCAAATGGTGGAGAGTCCCAGATATAAACCTAGTGGGAGTGACCCCCCACAGAGGGACAAAAGGACCCCCTGATGATCCTCTAATCGCCTGAGCCAAGGTGTGAAACTGGGTTTATATCTGGGACTCTCCACCATTTGACCTTAGAACTGAAGAAGCTTCTCAGATGAGAGGTGAAACTTCTTCAAGCAACTTAAAGAAGTCCAGACGCTTTCCTTCCAAGCTCCTTTGACTATGTTCATTAGAGGTCACTGACATCTGCTAACCAGTAACTCCCCTCTGTCCTGAAGACTAGACTGAAGAATCGAAGGGACTGAACTTTCTCAGGACGAGCCCTGTAAACTGTGGATTGAGTTCCACTTCCCCCTTCTTGCAGATTTGTAAAGTACGCCTCAGTTTCATTGCTTGGCTTGAACCCTGAGCGAGAGTTGTAGATATTTAGGCTTTTAGCTATGTTTATTATTGTGTGGCTGCTCTCAAAACTGTGATTCTTTGCCTTCAATAAACAAAGAATAATAATTTGTTTATTTATGTAAATAGTTAATCATTAAGAAAAATATCCTTGGTATAAACCGAATGTGCACCAATCAAGTACATTTTACTTGCCCGGTTAAAATGTAACACTTTACATTTTAACAAAATGACAGCATTTCAGACATTTTATTTTTTGATTGTTATTGTATCTGTGCATGCGTCTGTGGTGTCTGTGTTAAAGTACAGCACTTTGGTAAATGTTGTTTTAAATGTGCTTTATAAATAAAATTGTATCGGAAGTTCAGGGTGATCTGTGTTTGTCCAACAGGTGGCAGCCTGCAATTAATAATGTAAGGTAGGAGCGCTCTCAGTGGATCCTCAATGAGAAAACATGTTTTTAACTCATGTTTTCTAGACATTTTGGTTTTACTTCAATATACATTTATATTCAAATAAAGTATTTTTTTTTTCAACAAGTTGATAATTTAGCCCTGCAGTTTCCATCATTAAGTAGGTTCAGCGGTGTTTCAGGTGGTAATAAATCATATGAGGCACTATGTTCAGTTACACAATGTGGAAATCATCTCTCGTCTACAATCTTCTGAGTTCATTGTGCTCTGTTTGCTTGGATCCTTTATGTCCAATTGCTTATCAATAAATCTACTTACTTTAATGGGGTAACTGAGTAGAAAATGAATGGCAGTGAAGCAGGTGACTGACACAGTGTGGATGTTCTCAAATTAATTCAGGGGGGCTTCATAAAAAAACTCAGCCCTGTACCCGTGTAATGATCAGCAGCCTGTGCCAGATGTAACAAATGGTTCACTTGGTCTAAACATGTAATGACTTGACATATTTTTGTTAATTAGCTTGTAATACGTGTGTTTAATAAGAATAATAACTGCCCTGCTGTCACATCAGTGACTGTGTTTTATCATTTTAAGATCGTTGTGTCGCAGGCTTTACATTCATATTGCGGTTTGTCAAAATCTGTCTCAGAGTGAGAGACGAGGGAATCCACGGTACAGGTTTAGTGCTGATTAGAAATGAGCAAAAATACGGGTCTTTCTCTTTATCAAAGCGATCCAGTGAACACGGGGGTCAGCTTGTTGTCGGCCACTTGTCAGCGAGTGATGAAGAATGTGAAGCCTCTAATATTTATCATTACACTGCACCCCATAAGTCACCCTGTCTAAGCTGGTGCCAGATGTGACTTCAGAATAAATGTGCAGCCTTCACCAGTGTTCACATGCAGCAGTATTGAGATGTTTTTGTTTGCTGGGATGCACCCTTAAACAGTTCAGCGTAAATGTTTTAGGCACCACGACTAAAATGAGGCTGATTTGACAGAAAAAATGAAGACCTCGAGCCTGCACCTGCACACATTCTTTCCAAAACTTCATTGACATTTTCTTTGAGTTTAGGACTAGACTTAATCTATATCTGGGAAACTGGCTGTCAGCATCTTAATCTTAGCTTAACTTTATGATGTTGGGATCAGGGCTCTACAGGAGCCATGACATCTGTTCCATTGCTCTTCTTTTCCCTGATGGTAGCTCTCTACGCTCTACAATCTAAAAAAACTTGTGCATGCTATTGCAGCTGCAATGTTATGTCCTAATCTAAAGCAGTACTGCTCAGATGATGCACTAAAACTTACATATTTACATTGTATGCGCTACGGTGCATCACGTGTGCTATATAGAAAAAACACAATATGTCCAGCTATGTGTGTGGCTTTTAAATGAGCTTGCTTTGGAGGTCGACTGCTTCTCTCCTTCCCACACATTTAAAACCTCTTATAAGAATGAGTAGAAATTAGAAACCCACAGCACCAACACTGAGCTTTTATGTGTCACAGCAAGTCATGCCGCACACGACCACTCACATCTCTCAAAGAAAAGAAGCAGCCAGATTACTGTCTAAAGAGAAGTTTGTATCTCTGTTTTTTATTTCCCTAGAACAAATAAACAGTCTTAAAACTTAAATTATAAACACTGATATAAAGACTAGATATTAATTTTAATTTGCAACACAAGATATCAGTGCGGAATGTAGCCAAAGGGAGTCTGCACAATCACAGCAACAAAGGAATAAACATTTGTCCTCCCATATCCTGGTGGGCCTCCTTTCCCAGCCTCTCATGTCTATTTAGTTTTTTACATGAATCAGTGAGAACAGTGCCAGAAGTGTGTGGGTGGTTCTGGGACAAAGTTTACTGAAGCTGAAGTTTAGGTGGAACAGGCCCCATTCAATAAAACATCTGGATAAGATGGGAGGGGAAAGCCCTGGTGATGCACACCCCTCTTTGCTCCTCATGAGGTTCACACATGGCTTTTATGACACCTCGTTCCGTTGGTGATTTGTAGCTGTTTACATACTGCTTTTAAGTTTACGGTTTGCGAGATGAAGTGCTTAAACTTTAAAAACTAATGTTGAGTTGGGAGATTTTGTTCTTGTTTAGGCAACTAGGAGCATGTCTCTTGTAGAGCTTTGATTCTGGCTGAATGAGACAGATTTAGGTACACCACACGCAGGGGCGAGTGTGGGATCTCACCCTTGCACGGCTTTGCACTCTATGAAAATTCTGTTGCAAACTTGTTCCCTTTTCAGTCATAACAGTTTCAATCAACCGTGAACACCCACACCTAACTGCCTTCTCACTCAAACTCAACCTGTCAAACAGAAACAATGCTAACTCTTGATTTAAGCATCTGCTCTTTGAGTTCAGGTTAAAGAGGTGCTAATTTTGTGTTAAAGGACCAGTGTGTAGGATTCAGTGGCCTCAGTCAATCAGTTAAAGACCCACCGCTTTCCCAAGTGTGACGGAGAATCGGTGCCCATCAGGTCCCACTTACAAAATTATCTCAGAGTTTAAGCTCAATTGCCTATCCAACTGGAAACATCTAGAAGAGACCAGATCTGTGTTTTGTACTTGTTTTCTCTTGTAGCCTGCCCCAGTTTTGTTTCACTTTGTTTTTTATTTTGAGGGTTGCTGCTCTTTCTTGTTCTAAATAATATATATGATCATTCATTTGTGAAAATTTGCTGCAAATTCAACATGAAAACACAAACAGCCCTGATTGGAGTGTGCTACCATCAAGTGATTGGAGAAGTAATCAGCAAGCCCAAGCATGAAGATGAACAATGCCGGCCCACCTCATATGTGGACATAGCCACCAAGATGGTTGGTAAAGTCCAACCACGAAGACTTGTGTTGAGTATACCCTACATACCCTGGATAATTCTCCTTTCTAATTGTTAGAATGACCACCATTTACAAAACTGACTTCATGTTTTGTTCACTGTGATCTGAAACTGTGACTAAGCCCGTAAACTCATTAGGAAAAGGCTTTCAGAGGTCATAGAGCAAGAAACTCTGCCCTGACTTCTACACAAACTGAAGTCATGTTGCAACAACAGGAGTCGCTCCCTGCTGTCCATTAGGTCTAAGGAACTGTCACAAAGTCCCAGACTGTTGTTCAGAACAGGTCTGCTAGATTTTTACATCATGATGATCATTGGAAAAGAATTCACAGGAACACGGCTAATATTACTGTTATTGGTTATGTGTCATTAGCGTGGAATTATTTCCTTTAATGTAGCAGCCACATTTGTTTTAAAAGTAATGTATGTTTTCCAAACTTCTACTAAAAGTTATTCCAGTGAAATATTTTTTTAATCATTTCAGACATATAGAATACACACAAATTTTAAGGAGTAATACTTTTATGAAAATGTTCTGCTTTGGCATAATTAGGTTACATAAAGAACATTTTAAACAACAATTGTAACAGTTTTCAGAAATCAAACAAAAGTCAACATCTACTCTCTCTCTTGGAAAGAACTGAATCAGACACACACACACACACACACACACACACACACACACACACACACACACACACACACACACACACACACACACACACACACACACCTTTTGATCCGCTTATTAAATCTGTGAAAGAAAAGCAGACCCAAGAGTAATTCACGAAATGCAGATACCTTTATCTAATTGCATTAACAAAACATAAATCTGCCTCTTAACTGAGAAATAAAGGAGTGAAGTCCCCGAAAACATCTATAAAAATGAGAACTTGATTAAAGCAGAAATTTTGAGGTGAAACCTCTGCAGTCCTGCTCTTTGAATAAAGTGACTTTAAAACAGGGGCATACTTTACTTAGAAACTAAAGATTGGGGTAAACAGATTTTAAATAAAGGTATCATTTACCACACAACGCAGATAATACAGGATCCACTCTGCTGCTGATTTACTTTAATCACTGGTTTAGACTGTCTTACAAATTTATAACAAATAAAATGACCATATCTTACATGCAGTGAACATGAAGGTTTTTTTTTTTTAATCTGGAAGTGTGGGATGCTCTAGTATGTACTACGTTTATGCAGGAAAGATAAAGATAAAAGGTTCAGGTTCAGGTTATTTGTACCCAGTAGGTACAGTTGATTTGCAGTAGGTAAGCCATCCATCCTTAAAGGTAAATTTTCAAACAAGCAGAGACAACAGACAGTGATTAAACTGGATACAACATAACGAGGGAGTATATAAATAATTTCCCCCAGGGATCAATAAAGTATTCTGATTCTGATATGGCAATTATGGCTAATCTTTAATAAAAACCTATTTAAACTGGGAAATCAGACTCCCATCATTTCATTGCCCTTATTTCTGAATTTTGAGGAACAGTGTTACTCCACAGTCTGCTAAAACTCGCATTAGCAGTCAGTGATAATAACGCACAGATAAACCTGTCGTGCATCAGCGCGACCCAGGACAGCAGCTCGCGCTGACTCCCGCAGCATCTCCCCCTGTGTGGGACCATCATGTCACTGAGCTCGGCGGAGGGATACAGTAACCAATGTCATCGTGGTGCTGAGGCTTTTGCAAAGCAAAAATGTCTGCCTAAGGGAAACTCGTAACTGATATATATAGAGGATATTCCCCCAGTAATTGCTGTTTAAACCCACATTTCGCTGTTCTGAGGCGTCTTTTCAGAAAACGACGCTTCACCAGATCACCCTAGTCGGGATTTTAATCGGAAAACAGGTAAAATATCAGAAGGAGTTTGCCAAAAAGCTTTCGGACCCGTGAAAGAAGTTGGGAGTTGAGAAAGACCATCACTGCGTTTTGTATTCCGGAGCTGGAAATTGAGATTATCATTTACAGTATTTGTTTATCTGTGTTGCCTGTCTTGAAGTGGTCTGTAATTTACGTTTCGGTCTATCGGAGGGCATTGTCTTCTCCGTACTGCTGTCTACACGGACTAAAAACGCTGCAGCTGCCTGCAGCTCGCTAGCTATTTTCAACCCATATGAACTAGGGACTGCAGCTAGTGTTAGCCGCTTAGCTAAGCGACGTTAGGTGCCTCCGCGAACAGTAGGCGATAACCATCGTTATACGTGGAAAATAAGCCGCACAGACCACTGACATTAACACGGTTAGTGACAGCCCGGGCAGAGGGTCGTTTAAACGTCTCGGAGTGATAACAGAGGCACGTTGACGGCGCTCTAACGCGATGCTGCAGGTCCTGGCTTTAACAAGCAGAGCCATCCATTCAGAGCGCTCCTACTAACGGTCTCATCTCTCTTAATCAGCGCAGTGAGAGAAAACAAGTAAAGAGAAACATTTCTGCACACTTTCATCAGTGATTATACGCCCGTTCTGTCCGTGTTTGCCACATGAAGGTTAAAGCCATAGTCAACTTTACTTCACAGTGATGGTCTTTATTCTTCATCCATAACAAATACCTCCCGCGGCAGTCATTTCATGTGGTACTAGTCCCCTCTGCTCAATAAACCAGCAAAGATGTAATCTGATGGACTTTGTCTTCTCCAGCTTTCTAGATCGCCAGGATGAACCCCCAGCAGCGGATTGCCGCTCTCGGAACTGACAAGGAACTAAGTGACCTGCTGGACTTTAGTGCGGTAGGTTGGGTTTTTTTTAAACGCTTTGCCATGCAGCTCCAAGACATGTGATGATTAAACAGGCTTAATAATGACTAATTGATCAATTCCTGTTAGTATGTCGAGTAGTATGATTTCACAGGCTAACCTTGATTTAGTGTCATGGCACTGGATTATGTGAATGGTTGCTTTTGCACATCTGACTTGCTCTAATTGTAGGTATGCATTTCTGTGTTTCTCCTTTCAGATGTTCTCTCCACCTGTAAGCGGAGGGAAAAATAGGCCTACCACACTTGGAAGCAGTCAGTTCAGTGCATCAGGTAGGACCTGGTCCCAAAGACCTCTCTGTAAACCCTCTGATACGTAGTCTCTCTTTATCCCTGCTCGCATGACTCATAATTCTGCACTTGAAGATCGGTTGTTTACCTGATTCTGATTTGTTTGAGTTCTGTTTGGACTTATTTATATAAATGGAGACTGGAAGAAAACTGTCTTAGTTTTCAGCATTGCATGTGATTCTTCTCTCTCCTCTGTGTGTGTGTGCTTTTCACATCTGGTGCTTGAAACATGAGCCCTCCACCTGGAATTGTAGTGCAGTGCTGTAGTAAAGATGTAGAACAAAGCTTGGTTTAGGACACAGACGGGTGTAAATGTTTTATTGATCTAATGTGAGTGTTATTCATTTTTTCATCGCATTGTCAGATGCTTTAATTAGGCAGTTCTTTTGTCAGCTTGTGGTTAAGGATTCGCTGTAAGGTTTCCTTCAGGAAAATGCTGTTAATATCCCTAGTGGGATTGTGTGACATTTTCTTATTGAGCAAGTTTACAGGAGCATATTGATGATGCCCCTCAAATATACGCATACATTTAAGTGTGTTTTCCATGAATTTCTGGTCTCTTTGGGTTAGGGTTAGTAGGTGGTTTGGTCGTAATAACTAGCGTTAAGCTTTTCTGCTTCTGGATCGCTTCCTATATCTATAAACGCTACAGGACATGAATCCGAAGCACATCTATTGTCTGATGTGCCACTAGAGAAAGTCAACAATCGAGCTTTATGTATTGTGAAAGCATGTCTTGTGTGCATCCACAAAGCCTCGTTGTCATCGGTTATCTGCGAAACGAAAGACACACACTGAGGAGAAATGACAAAGAAACAAGAACAGAGCTGTCACACATGAACTGCGGGGCTGACTTTTATAATACCTAATCATTCAAGTAACGATGATGCTGTGTGTGTGTGTGTGTGTGTGTGTGTGTGTGTGTGTGTGTGTGGTCTCTTCAGTAAAACAAATGGCAAGAAATTCTAGTGAAATTGCTCTGAGAATTTTCAAATAGTCGCACCTTTCTGGTAAGCTTCCCACGCATATGTTCATGTAATGTAATAATAACACAAAGTTTCACATTGACAACAGCGTTGTCAATATTTTTGAAGGTTTTCATGTGACAGTGTTTTAGGTATACCTTTATAAAAAATAATAAATCTGAGCATGCCGCCACCACTACTATCTGCTCCCTGAGAAGTCAGAGCCGATTTGAAACAAGTTACAGGAGTGCCAGACAGGAAATGTATTGTAGAGCTTTTTCACTTGATTGTGTCAGATTACACAGGTGGAAACCTCAGTGAATGTTTCTCTAATTGTGGATGTTTTCAGCAGCCGGGTTGTTTTGTCATTGCTGCAGCAAGCTGATGACAAAAAATGAAACAGGTTTCTTTAACGTTGATTTATCTGCAAAACAAGCATTTTTACTAGGATGACTAAACATTGGTGTTGTCCATGCAGTGCACTGTAAGGCATAACTATGTGCTGTTGTGGTTTATTGTAGGAAGGTGCTCTTAAATACACTGTGGCCAGCCTGGTGCTTTTTCTGTGGAGAATTGTAAGTTACAGCTCAAAGCTCATTGGCACCGGTGTGTGTCTTCTGGTAACCAAGTTTTTTCTTCAAAACTGAACTAAGGCTACACCTGGGCTGTTGGTTAAAAACAAAAATGATAAAAATTATGTGGGCGTGACTGTGTAATTACAAGATGTTTTGTAGATTTTATTTGCAATTTGTAAATGTAATATTTTGTGAGAAACATACTATCTGCAGATATTTTTATTATTATGACATGAACTATGTTTAGAGCAGATTTAAAGAGCTCAGATTAGGTATTAATGTCTCCTTTTGCTTATTTCTATCTAAGTACAGATTTATAAATAGGCAGCTTTGTTTCAGTTCTTTTATTCCCCCTACAGTCTAGGTTTGACTGTTTGTGTTAGATAATTAAATAGTTTTTCCACACATAGTTTTAAATTGGAGCTATAATAACTCTAATTATTGTTTTATGGTAACACTTCAGATGTTTTTGTTCTTTAATTTGCAATACATCTTTGTTTGCTGTTAAATAACCGTGTTTGTTTCTAAAAATAAAATATTAGTTTGTAATGGGGGTAATTCCATGTCAGTTCTTCACCTCCGTTACACCTGACCGCATCTCAGATTCGCCTGAAAAAGAAATAAAAATCCAGGGGACAGATAAACTTCTTAAAAGGAATTATGCAAAACAAATCAGGTCCCTACAATCATTAGGTTTCTCAATATAAAGGTAGGGCTGGTGATGTGGCTCTGTGAATGTGGACTCGCTGGAGTGTGGCTCAGGTTATCTTAGATCGGTGGATTGAAGTCCTTAATATATTTGTTTGGCTGATCTCTGATAGCAGAATTGGAGAAACCATAACTTTGCAGGTAGGGGACTGATATTTCTTCACTGTGATATTTCTGAGGTATGACACCATATACTAAATCTAAATTAACTATTTTACAAAGAGCACCTTTCTGTTAATATTATACTCAAAATATGTCATGGTGGTTTTTTTTAATTGGATGAATTGAGATTGAATGATCCACTGTGTTTTTAAAAAATTATATATCTATATAGATATATAACTTGATTGATAAATAATTAGATGTAGGACAGAGAGATTACACTCAAGTGTTTTTGAGTTGCATGATATTTCTACATCCATTTATGGTTTCGTGTCACAGGATATATTTTGCTGTAAGAGACACACTCTGGAAAGATTTCCATAGCTTTTTAGCTTTTCTGTTTTTTAGTTTCAAATTTTGTTAAGTCACATCTTAAATATTTCCTGTGGAACTTCAGCAAAATTCACTACTGAAACTATATCACGCTGCAGTATCATGGAGAAGATGAGCCACTAAAAGTGTCTTACATCTAAATAGCGAGAGGGAATTTATTGTCTGCTTTAGTATTTTGTGTTTTTGTAGCAAAAACTGCTCGTATGAGCTATACCACTTTTTTCCAACAAACAAGCATCCGCACAACTTTGACTCTTGTATTGGATTGTAATTTCAGGAGGCTAAATTTAGTTTGCATATGTATGCATGTATACGTTCTAATTTAAATATTCCAGCACTGACACCTATAGCGGGTAAATCCCTCTTCCCTTTAGCCTACAGCCAGAGCTCATGTCTCTCTGATCCTCAAGGTAGGGGAAGAAGCACCTACATAAGTGATTGTGAACTTAAGGCAAGTGAGTGTGCAGTCATGAGTGTGGAAATTGCAGGGAATGAGGGTTTGGATTATTGCATCTC
Organism: Copadichromis virginalis; assembly: GCF_057382275.1. Taxonomy (NCBI): domain Eukaryota; kingdom Metazoa; phylum Chordata; class Actinopteri; order Cichliformes; family Cichlidae; genus Copadichromis; species Copadichromis virginalis. The sequence goes on from NC_140618.1 coordinate 19,293,202, forward strand.
AGCTGGGCATAGCCAGATAATTGAGGCAGAGTGGGACATGCAGGACCCTTCAAAAGTGTGTCAGAGAAAGATGGATTGGAAAAAATAGCCAAAGTGGCTCTAACGGAGATTCATCATTTCTCTCCTCCAGCTGTGTTGATGATGCAAATCTGATGAGGCCATTGACTCTTCAGTGGAGTGGGGCTGCTGTGAAATGGGTAATTTTCATTTAGTGGGTATGTAGTGGTACATTTGTTGACTGTGACCAGCAGCTGTTGTAGGTTGGTTTGTCAGTCAGATGGATCCCAAAATGAAATGTCTCATTGCCGGTCGTAGCTACAAAGAGAGCGTCACTGCTGCTGCCTCACTTTGAGGTCAGTTTTGTGTGCAAAGCATCAGATTTGGTTATTAATTATCAGATTGATGTCACCTAACAAAAATAAATACTCTTGCCTGTAAAGTCAAGATGGTTTTCAATGATTTAGAAATGCATTACAGAGAAGATACATGAAGGATGTAAGCATATGCCAGTTAAAATTGTTCAACCGTGTATGAAGGAACGATACCCTGCAGGGTGTCACCTCGCAGGAAGGCTCCTAGGTTTGAATACACTGGCTGGCTCAAGTCTCCCTGTGTGAGTTCATTTCATGTACCCTGGCTTTCTCCCGCAGCCCAAAGACATGTGTGTTGGGTGAAGTGGTGATTCTGAATTGGCTGTTTGTGTGAATATGAGTGTGATAATTAAACAGTTTTTCCACACATAGTTTTAAATTGGAACTATAATAACTCTAATTATTGTTTTATGGTAACACTACATCTTTTATTTGCTGTTAAATAACCGTGTTTGTTTCTAAAAATAAAATATTAGTTTGTAATGAGGGTAATTCCATGTCAGTTCTTCACCTCCGTTACACCTGACCGCATCTCAGATTCGCCTGAAAAAGAAATAAAAATCCAGGGGACAGATAAACTTCTTAAAAGGAATTATGCAAAACAAATCAGGTCCCTACTATCATTAGGTTTCTCAATATAAAGGTAAGGCTGGTGATGTGGCTCTGTGAATGTGGACTCGCTGGAGTGTGGCTCAGGTTATCTTAGATCGGTGGATGCTTGAAGTCCTTAATATATTTGTTTGGCTGATCTCTGATAGCAGAATTGGAGAAACCATAACTTGGTTGTCTGTCTTTTTGTGTTGGCCCTGTGATAGACAGACTTGCACCTCATGAATAGGCTCCAGCTCCTCTCATATCTAATATAGATGCCAAATAAGACATTTGCAGTGGTTAATATTTTTCTGGCCAAATGAATCAGGGCAGTGTGATGTAGAGCAGAAGTTCTAGAGAAAAGTAATCTTTCCCTGCGAGAAAGGGAGGAGTAAAGGCTGAATGTTATGAGGTGTAATCAAAATGTTCTGGAAACCAGATCATGAAAATCAAAAACCGTATCTGATTTGAGTTTACCCGATCTCTCCCTTTAAGATTATCTTCACGTGCATCTCTTGACCATTTTCAGCCCCACTTTTATTTTTCCTTCCTGCATGTCCCGCTATGACCACTTGCACTGTGTGCTCTGTGATTTCTGCACACACCCTTGAACTTGTGCAGAGAGCAATCCTAAACTTCTCTTTCAAACTGTGTCCATCTACAAATGAGCATGTTTCAGTTAAAGAATTGTCAGTGTCAATGAACAAAAGTGGCAAGTGAGGTCAGGAGCACATCCACGAGTGTGCCGTTTGTTTTTCTTGATAGTCACACGGTCGTGCATAAGAATTTCTTTTCCTCTGGGGTCAGTCTGAAGTTTCTGAGGGAGAACATTCAGAGCAAACAGCCTGAACTGTGCTTCATGCCTCTTGATCACACCTCATATTATCAACATTTCTGTCCCGATTAGATGCATCCCTAATTTTGGGCTAACAGGTCTTAATTTAAATTTGTTGAAATATAGTGTTTGAGATTGTCGATTATGTCAGGAAACAGCGTGTTTGAAATTCACTGTTTCTAGCTGTAATCATGGACATGTTTGTTTTGTAGCCAGTGTTTGTAGCTAGTGCAAAAGATTGTGGTAAATAAAAAGGTGTGGTGTAAGTGTAGCTTATATGGAGTAATGGAGGGTTGATGTTAACCCTGTGTATCCCTGTTGGAATCAGTTGGATTTGTCTGATTTCAGTTGCTATTTCACATTATTGTGATTTGCGTGAAACATTTGGCACAGTCATAGTTTTGACTGGGCTGCTCTAAGATCATTTATACAAGAAACCATCAATTAGACATCAAGCCCAAAAACCTTCTCCCTGAGGGGCCCCATGTGTACTTGTGTATTGTGGAGTAGTGTCTTCATGGACAAGTCTGTGTGGTCACAAAAAAATTGGCAGGCATGTGGACGTCTGCACAGAGCCTCACATTCATCATCTTTGCGATGTAGAAATTTACGTCACTCGGACCTGTGTGAACCCTAGCATTACTCTAACAGACATGGAAACTATATCACGCTGCACCATTTGCCAGAAGTGAATACATCCCTTTGGAAAATAGATCTGATTATCAAATGATCCACAGCCCTCATTTACTGCATTAAAGGCCCCATGGTAGAAGCGTAATGAGCGTTAGTCAACCTTTTTATTACTGGGATAGTGGGATAATAGTGTTGCACCAATATCTGAAGAAATGCTCAAGATATGTTTGCGTTGCTCTGGTTTTTTGAGTGTACCTGGCACTTATGGGAGATTCGTCTAGTCTCTAGTACCTTGTGTCTGGAGACAGGAAATAATGTTTCTAGCTAGTGTTTTGTTATATAGAAGATTTTATTACACACAAGTTCAATGTACTTACCCCCCCCCCCCCCCCCCCCCAAATAAGAAGCAAAACTGTACAAAGAAATAAAATATAACTCGACAAATACACAAACACAAGCCACAGGTCATCACAGTCCTTTTTGTGTGTTACTGTTTGCATCTCATTTACTGTGGTCGTCCGGCCCACTTTCATGCCACACACCTCATCTGAGTCAAACAGATTTATCTCGGCCTCATATAGACAAAGATTATACACCCAGTATTCATCAAGCTTCTTTTCATGTTCTTTTGCAAATTGTAATCCTGCAGTTTAGTACAGTTGTGTACTTCCATATAGTAGCTGCAACTCATTATTAGTTGGCCATCAGTTTTACTGCAGCCTTTTTCCATCTTGATTTAGATTTTTTTTTCTGTTCCTCTGCCAACGCTCATGTAACGCCATGATGCACACATGGAAATAGATATAGCCCAAGGGTCCAAAACTGAGAACCCAATATGAGAATGTATGAGAAAGTACATGCATAACTGTTTCAAACTTACTCTACAGCTCTTGAGGTTTCCCAAATGACTGGTAACACACACACACACACATACATACATACGTGTATATATATATATATATATATATATATATATATATATATATATGTATATATATATATATATGTATATATATATATATATATATATGTATATATATATATATATATATATATATATATATGTATATATATATATGTATACATATACACACATATATATATATATATATGTATACGTTCTAAAAATAACCTGCGATATGTGAAATCCGTAAAGTAGCCAACTTAATTTTTTGACAATTATTATAGATTTTAAGGCTTAAGGCTATTATAGGTTTTTTTAAGGCTACACATTTTATACACTTTTCTCAGACAGGCATGAAAATTTTCACACTTTTCACCCATAGGAGCAATTTATGTATTATGGGCCCCATGTGTTATGCCTTTGATGGTGTATAAAAGTTTTGTCAGCATTGGTGCGTTTGTTGGGTAGAAAACTTACAAACATACAGTACAGCACTTCAGAGTCACACTGCTAGCGATCGAAGATTTATGTAAATTTGACAAGCTGAATGCATTCTGTACTGTACAGGAGACACGGTACGAGATTGATTGATTGCACTGCAAAAAAAAAAAGCATGCAAAATTGCACAAAAAAATCCGCAAAACATATAGCGAGGGACCACTGTATACAAAATGTGTCACTGTCTTTGCCCATAGGAGCAATTTATGTATTATGGGCCCCATGTGTTATGTTAAGTGTATTTCAGATACTGCCAGGACCAAATGCTCTTTTTTGTAAAATAAATGCATAACATTTGGCGTGTGGTTGTGCTGCCAACTGTTTTCGAGTGATGGAAAGTATTCATTCTCCAAGTGAGTAAGATGATATAGATTCCTATCTCAGCAAATGTCACTAGTAGTGAAATTCTAAATACAAACTGTAATGCTTGGCTATTTTTTTCCTGCAGTTTGCTGAGCAGACACTTTCACAGCCTTGTTGAATTTTCTTGCATCAGTAATATTGAACTTAATGCTCAAATCTTTTCATTTGTACAAAAAGTGCACAAATAATTTTATTGGCTGGCTTTTAACTGAATCTAGGTTTGGTGCAAGCTGTTCATGAATGATGCCGTAGAGATGGTAAGAAAGGAGGAGTCAGCATGTTATTACAAACACAACCACTACAACCACACTGCTTGCTTTTTCACCCAGAGCCTTCTACTGAAAACATGTTGTTGATAATGGTTTGATGGACTACATACTGAATATTAGGGATGTTCCTACAAATTTGCTGGTCAATTAAGCTGGAGAACAAAAATCAGATGAGGTGGACAGGTCTTAAAGTCATAGAACAGAAAAAAAAAAAGAGCTCAGTCTAATGCAGGGACGTCAAAGTCATTGGAGACTGCGGGCCACATAAAGCCCACTTTGAGCTCAAGTCGGGTGGACCAGTTAAACTCCCCTTTCTATCAGTGTAAAGAACTTCTAGTCTAACATAGTGGAAAACACCCTGAGACACACTCGGAGACCAAACATTTCTTAAAAAAATGATGAATGTGAACCTGATTCTCCATGTTTCATTATGCTTACATTGCAGCCAGCCAGTGTATTTGTGTGTTTTCTTTATCCTCTTGTATCAGTGAGTAATCTCATTGTGGTGGCTGTCTGTGTACCGAGAAGAGAGGGAACCCTAGAGCCCTTTTGGAGATGGTAATCAGACAAGATGACAACCAGTGGCCCAGACTGCAAACACTGACCATTGTTACATTCACAGTGTAAAATGCCTCAGCTGGGCGACAGCATGTCACCATCGTGTCATCACACTACCAACACTAGTAGTTCAATTAGTAACACGAGTATCACGGCCTCAAATGTGGATGACAAAACCGACAAATCACAAAAGCGAGACAAATTAACTTTATAGTTTGCCCACTGAAGAAGAGGAAATGAATCTACTCCGTGCAAGCAGCAAAGCACCATGTCTGTCAGGATGAAACTTATTTGTTGCGCTGCTCACTGGTGCGTGATTTCTGGTTACAGAAATGTCACTGACTTTCGGGTAAAATGTATAATTAGACAAACAGGTTTCTGACTAAGAAGTTCTTGGCAGAATGGAGGCTGAAATTGTAGTATTGACACTAAAAATTAAAAAAAAAAAATCTAACTGCAGTATCATTTCAGATTGGGTATTTTTTCCGTATCTTGTAATCATTGTTCCACATCCTCATCAATTTCCGATAACACCAAAGGGCTTTGTTTGTGATTATTAGCTTTAGTGACGCATAAAAAGTTCCATGTAAGCTGCACTGAACCTCATTAGGTGAAACTGAACATTATATGTAGGGCTGCAGAGCTGTATTTAGATGTTGGTGAATTAGAGGACCACCACCAAACACGTTTTGATCAGTGATTATAGGTTTGTTTTTAGCTGTGCATAATTAACTTTTGCTTTTTACTTGTTGTTTGTTAGTTTCACTTGGAAAAATTCAGCTTTTTTGATTATTAGACCAACTTTGCTGCATATCATCTGTTAAATTTGTTAAACCTGTTAAAGTGTAAAAAAAAAGTTTTTTTTGTTTGTTGTATTATTTTTTCTGAGCATACCCAATATTTATAAAATCTGATATTCTTTATTTGAAGTTGGAAATGAACAAATGGGATTGCATTTTACTGGGACAGATATTATTACAACAGGGACAATCAATAACTTCGAGAATATTGATGCTTTACTCGCGTTGCAGTTATGTTTTCTTTGTGGTGACTTTGGCTATTACAGGAGCACAATAATGTTCAATCGAGGCATCAAATATTTGTTACTGACTATATCACATAAATTAGATTGTAAAAATCAGATATTGTGTTTTTCAAGCTGTGCCAGATGCTCTAGCTTTGCAGATTGGTTGGCGTTATTGATTTTATTTGTTTATCAGTTTGAGTTTTGAAACATTCAGGTTTTCTTTAATTTAGAAAATGAGTTTTATCACGTTTCAGTGCTCAGCTGTTTAGCCTGCCATACATCGGATTACCAAGTTTCTGGTTGCTTTGTGGTACATGAGGAGAATTTGAAGGAAAAATATATTTATGTGTCACATTTAAAGATATCAGTTAGTCACTTTTCTTTTTGTTTTGTTGTAAAAATCACACTGCTGTCATGGCAGTCTGGGTGTTAATCAGACCAAAGGCTTGCACCTGTAATTAAATAGCATTTCCAACTTGTAAGCAAGACAAGAGTCTGTTTATGTGACCCACCCAGGTTATTAAGTTTTTCTTTTTGTTTTTTCTTTTTTGCTCATTTGTGGTCATTGTTATATCCAAAGCTGCTGGCTGAAGATGTTTTTTGGCGGACATTAAGTGTTGCAGCTCAGAACTAATTTCACTAATTACTGTCATCAGTAAATCTGTGAATTATTTTCCTCCAGATTTTTTTTCCTGAATAAAATATTAGAAAATGAACAGCATATGCAAATATCTTGTTTTGTTCAGACAACCACCCGAAACTCAGATATATTTCTTAATAATGAAAATTGAAAAAGGAAAAAAAAACCCACAGAAAACATTTCAAGCTGGAAAAGCCAGAATAAAAGAGAAGTGCATTTTTTTTTCATTATTATTATTGTGCTGTTGTCAAACTGGTAAACTTAATCACGTTGAGAAAATTAAAAAAAATATGGGTGGTAGATTTGTTTTGACAAAGAAATAGGTAGATATAGGAGTCATACTATATTATATATATTATATATTTTATATATAGTATATTATATATAATATAGGGCAGCACGATGGCACGGTGGTTAGCACTGTTGCCGCACAGCAAGAAGGTCCTGAGTTCAATTCCAACATCAGGCCGGGGTCTTTCTGTGTGGAGTTTGCATGTTCTCCCCGTGTTTGCGTGGGTTCTCTCCGGGTACTCCGGCTTCCTCCCACCGTCCAAAGACATGCAGCTTGTGGGGATAGGTTAATTGGATAATCCAAATTGTCACTAGGTGTGAATGTGCGAATGAATGTGAGTGCGAATGGTTGTCTGTCCCTGTGTGTTGGCCCTGCGACAGACTGGCGACCTGTCCAGGGTGTACCCTGCCTCTCGTCCTATGACAGCTGGGATGGGCTCCAGCGCCCCCCGCGACCCTGAAAAGGATAAGCGGAAGCGAATGGATGGATGGATATATAGTATAATGTATTTAATTGTCAGATGTTATACTGTAATGTTAATGATTTAAACATTGCCATTGGAAAATGTGAAAAACAGTTACATTCGATATTTGCTGAGTAGGATATTATTGTTGTGAAATAAAAATTATACAATGCTTTTATAAGGTGTTGTAAGTGCATGAACGCTGCACATGGGTCATTTTAGTCCTGGTAGGTGGTTGCCAGGCAACATGATAGCATCATGTCACATGGATAAAAGTTATATCTGTGTGATGTACCTATGTGCCAAATTTGGTTCATTAGGTGTCAATCTTGTGGAAGGAATTCACAGGCAAACAGAGACACAGAAATTTAATTTGTTATAGTACGATTAGTTGGATATATTATTAGTTCACACGTGAACTCTTTCCTTTATCTGTAAAACATATTCTAATGTAATCTAATTCATTATGGATTATAATAACTTTTATACCAAAAAAAAATTAGAAACGTAAATTGGACAAACACAGATTTATATAGATTGTTCTCGTGCTTGTCTTTTGCTACTTACAAAATAAATATTCCGTGCGGAAACACACAAACTCTTTACATAATTGAAATGTCTGAAAATTCCCAAAAACAAAAAAAATTTGCCAGCAAATCTGTAAGAAATCAAAGCCTTTAATGTTAAAAAAAGGTTCATATATTTTCCACACATTTCCAATGTTCTAGCCATGCCAGAACAGATGTGTAAGAAACATTTTTTTATAGTTAAAAAGATTACAAAAGCAAATATAAATATAAGGGTCATTATATACAGTGAGTTATAAACAGAAGATGTCGTGTTAAACACAACCACAGGGACACTAAATAAACCGGTGTTGTTTGAGTGAAGACACAGGTACATGTGGTACGGGTACACTGAACTGTGAGGGTAATCGTGACTTTCTGACTGAGTTGTGCTCTCTGTTTCTGACAGGTATGGATGAGCGGACCACCCAAGCATCTTGGACCCCAGGTGGCGAGTCCAGTCCTTCCTATGAGTCCAGTCCTTCTTATGAGTCCTCACGGGTAAGATGACCCACACGATAATGCTCCTGAGTGACCTTTCTGCTCCACAGCACATCGTTTAACACTTACTATAACAAAGACCTTATCCCAGCACCATTGTTGCTGTTGGACCTATGATAGACATGTATTTGTGTGACAGACGGGACCAGCAAAGGTTAGAAAACACTGGAATCTGGTGTTATTCTTGAGCTTCCTTTTAGTTTAAAAAATATTTCAGTTCAGGCTATATTTAAATGGTGCTTGTTATTCATTTCCACAATGAGGCAAGGTCTTTTTCAATAACATAATAAGACTTTTGATAAAGGGATTGATAAAATAATCCAATCCCTGTCAGAAAGTAGATGACTAAATTAAAGATATAAATGAAAGATTAAAAAAAATACCCTGTCACGATTTTGCAAAACTAAATCGGCAGTTTGAGTGTCTAATACTGAGAGTAGTGAAAATATCCGCATGTTAAATTAAATATGGGTTTGTTTCTCCTTTTGTTGGTTAATTGAACAAAATATACTTATTTTTAAATCATATAAAACAGAGAAATGCAGGCAAAATAATCTAATTTGAGAATGTAAAATGCCAAGGATTAATCTGTTACCAAAATAGTTGCAAGATTTTTATCTGTTGATCCACTGATTAAGTCAGAAAACTGAGCTTCAGAATAAGCAGGTGCTTTTTGCCGTACATTTAAAAACTTTACTCTCCATGAAAACAAGACAATATTATGTTTATTATGTTATAAGCTGCATTGCAGGAAAATATGGTTTGTGATCATCTCCGCAGGCCAATCAGCCTGTCTGTAAATGTAAATGTTTAATGTTAGTCCTTTTTTAAATCATGGCGAATGGTGGACTTTAAAATTAAAGGATCAACTTATTCATGGATGCATATCCGAAGATATTTACAGAAAACAATATTTTTAGTTATTTTCTTCATTCTGTCCATAACTAATATCTGCTGATATCCAGCACTCTGCTACCCTGCACTATGCACAGTTAGTTCAGTACAATTTAGCCTATGATCTCAGGCCTGTGTGAAGTAGAAATGAGAAATTTGTTTAAATTTGTCACTTTAAGGAGTGTAAATTAACATGATATGTCATGGAATTAAAAAATTTTAAAGGTCATGTAGCTTTATTTGTGATGACCTAATCCACTGTAAATCGTATCTTCAAAATATTTTCAAGTGTAGTTCATTTGTAAAATAATGAACAAGATGTGTGCATGTTCATTTCCATGTGAAACTGTATCTCTTTGTTTAAGTGAGAACATCTCACTGTTTGTGTGAGCAAGTGTGAACAGCTCTTCCCGTTTGTTTGTCCCTCACACATTGGTTGTTCTAGATGCCCTGTATGAATTTCATTTAATGTCAATCTCCTGTCACTTTCTATTAGAATTCAGTTAAATGTCAGAGCCACTCGAGCTGCGTTACCTTGTTTATTTCTCTGTGCCCTTCCCGAATGAACATCTACAGGCTATGGTAACATAGGCAGCTTGATTTGAATTATAAGACTGAGACGCTTGAGATATCTTTGCTCCAGGTGCATATAAATGAGTGATTCTGACATTACAAGGCACACCATCAGCCAGCAGACAGCTGTTTGCACCTCCATAAGGCGTGCATGTCAACACTCACACACAGCTGCGTACGTACCTTACAGATTTGATTTATATACCCTATAGAATATTATATCCCGCATATGCTGGTTTAGGAAAGAAGTGGCTTTTCTTGTAAAGCTCAATAGACTATAGTAATCTGTCCAGACAGTTTCAGGTTTTTCAATGAATAATGTATTTTGAGATTTTTTTTTAATACAGTTCACATAGTTTTGATGTCTGCTCGCAAACATTGTTGACCATCTGAAAGGTGACCTAATTAGATTCAAAGAAAAGCTGCATATTTAAAAAAAAAAGCTTTTTTGTTATTATTATTTACCGCAAGAAAAATACTCATGAAATAACTAAATAAAAGGAAAGAACTGAATTAAAAACGAATAACAAAAAATTTCACAAAACCAAAGCCTAAAGAAAATAATAAATACATCATCAGTTAGGGCTGCACGTTTAATCGTTAGAAAATCGCGATCTCGATTCATACTTATGTGCGATCTCATTTCCAAATGACAACGATTTAAAAAAAAAAAAAAAAAAAGACGACGACGATTGTACCGCATTTTGATCCGGGACGTAATCTGCATGAAAACAAGCGCTCACTCTTCCTGCTCAACAAATGACAAGGGCGGAGCCTTATACCACGTGATACAGAAGCTGTGCCGTGTGATGCTAAAATTAGCAGGGAAAAAACAACGGAGAGCACGTCAGGGATGACGAGAAAGTGACAGGAGAAAATCCGTCCCGGTCAACCACCCAAACACCAATAACGGGAACCTTATGCAGCGCTTCCCTATACCCGTCGAACTCCCGCAGGCACAAAGAAATTACGGAGGCTATCACTTATCACCTGACCAAAGATATGGCTCCCATCAACACTGTGCAAAACGAGGGATTTAGGGAAATGATCAACACTAACTAATGATTAAATGCAGAGTGCTATATAAAGAAATGGTGAGTAAAGAGAGGTGTCTGTTGCTGTCTTTCATTGATTTTGGTACATCAAGACACGACAAGACTGATGCCTGCTGTCTATATTCCCAGAAATTCACATTAAAAAGAGATTCAATTATTAACCACTTCTGGTCCTGTTAGAACCTCATATAGAATAGAGAACATAACCTTTCAACCAGTTGAGTTGGGTCCCCACTGCAAAGAGATTCATTGCAGATGACTTAAGCTCACTGGCACAGACTGACTAAGATTGATTACAGTGTGCTGGCAGTCCATCTATGTTTATAAATTAGACAGTGGTTACTTATAAAGCGCCACTCATCTGTGAGTGATTGCGTGCAGTCCAAGTCAGACCATGACTTTTTGGAGACACTTTGCTACGTATTGTGCAATCACTTTGTGATCAAAAGTGGTCACCCTGAGGTTAAGGGTGTTGCATGTGCAGTAAGCATTCAGTGCGGTCACAGGGCAGCCAACTGATTTTTCCTGTCACAAGGAGGTTGCTGTAGGTTTTTACTGTTGAATGACTGAACCATATCATGGTCATCTCAGGCACCAAAGGCTGCTATTGAAACTTAATGTTAACAAGGTGCAGCACAATGTTGGCTTAAAGAGTGTTGAACTAAAAAAGCTTGTTTCAGACAGTGAATGAACTAAACAGGTGCAGCAAAGAAAAATTATAAGGTAAAATAGGGAATATTTTAAACTTGAAATCATGGAAAGCTACTGTAGTAGAATGAAAGAATAAAAATATAGGGGCACACATGAGCATAACGGTCCACTTTGAGGCATAACTGCACTAAATATTAATATCACAGCAAAATCTCCTCATGTCATGATATATGTGCTTGTTGCACGGCATAGCTATGAGAACACTGCTTTAATTTACATTTTAAACAGCAGCCCTGACCACAAGCCCTTACCAGACGTCACTACAGGAGTCTCAGTAATGGTGGGCTGTTAGTAGGTAAACCATAACACTGTTCTTGGCCAGGCAGGCAAAGGAAACCACAGCAACCAAAGTCTGAACACAGCATGGCTGAAGTAATAACCCCAGCACTACTAAATAAATGACTGTGTGTGGCAGTACTGAACTCACTGAAGAAGCCATAGTGTTCATGTGCTTTGTAATCGATAACAGCTAAATAATGATTGATTAGCATAGTGTTTTGCTTAAATTTACCTAAATGAAAGCTTTAAAATAATGAGGCACCTGCAGTGGAAATGGATATGATGTATGATGCAAATTTGTAGACAGGCTAAATATTAACATTGTTATTTTCATAAATGGAACATTTAATTTGTTTGTTTCAGATCCATTTTTCCATTTAGAACTAATCTGTCTTACGTTTCCTGTAACCAATTTTCTAGCCTTGTTTTTTAACTTAATATAAATTTGCACACAAGAGACAGACAAAGTGAATAATCTTGGCTAATTTAACCTAATTGTAATCATTAATTATAAGCATTAGTAAGGGAGTATTGTTGTGATGATGGGAATTACTAACTTGTCAATGTCTTTTCTTGAACCTGAGCACTCAGGACAGACCATAACCAAAACAGGCCGATATTAAAATCAGGTGGTGCCAGTAAAAGTTAGAGTAACTCGGATTTCTGTGATTGCCAACTTTGCATTTACAAACCATCTAGTGAAAGATATTGTGTAAAGACTGAGATTTCTGGATAATATAATTCAAATACATCTGTTTACTGAGTTCCATTTGCTGAATCACCTATCCCAGCAAGAGCCTGACATTTGCATAGGCAATTTATAGAAGCTGTTCCACTAAGATAAACTTTTAAAAATCTATTTGCAATTAAACCATCATTTATATGTTTCTGCATCTTTACAGAAGATGAGATTTTTAAATTGAGCTGCAGAAATCTTGCTGTTTTCCCCTTTTTCCTGAATTTTTTTAGGCAGAGACAGAACAGTAGAACAGACTCTTGGATTGTTCTTATCTCAGGTGAAACTTTGGAGATTTGATTCAGTGTAATTTATAGAACTTATTAAATTAGTATCAAATAACTAAATTAAAAACAAGACTTACTTTCTAAGATTTCCCAGTTTTTCTCTGTTCATTGTAGCTGTCCAAGGCTCGTGGAAAAAAATCTGAGTGCTTCATCTTTCAGTGTGTTACAAAGGGAATTCAGTGTTGTCCCTGAGCTTGTTTGAGCTGCTGCTACGAGTGTGTGACCAGTCGACTGTGAACAGTCCCGAGCCCTGGCGTGCTGACCTTGGCTCCCAGCCATCGATGTATCCTGGGCAGCTGTGGCTGTAGGCTGGCGGTCTGACAGGCAGGGCTGTGCCCACCGCCACTACACAACAACCCCCACTTCCCTAGTGCCTTGCCCCAACTTGATACTCGACCCCACACGCATCCATCATGACCATATCATTACTTCCCAAGCTGCCACATGCAGCCACATGTTCACCTGGGATGCAACACAGAGTGTGGAAGAGATGACTCTTTAAACGCTGTGGCGAGCGACTGGGGAATGAGGCATGGGCTCCGGCCTGTACGCTGCCACAGTGATCTGACAGTTATTTAGCCACCAGTGCTAACGTGGCCCTGTGGCACAATGACAGCGTGTGTTAGTGTCTTGGATGGATGTAGGCCACCAGTGTTTGGGAATGATGAGGGACCTTTGATTGATGATCTAACAGTCCCAGTGTGAACACGCAGATGAATGTAGAAACATGCACTAAGCTTGGATTGACCGTTACCCTCCTACTTCTTTTTCCTGCACTGCTGACTGACCCTGATGGTCTCTTCCTGCTTTGCAATTATAAAACTGAAAGGAAGTGCTTTTCAGTTTGATATTTTGCTTAACTTTCCTGTGTAGAGTCAAATATATATAAATATATAACTCTCTCTCTACCTACCTACCTACCTACCTACCTACATACATACATACATACATGAATATTTTTAAATGTATATACATATATACACTGTATGGAGTTGAATGCAAAGGTTTGTACAACACTGTATGTTAAAGATATCTTTTCACCTTTAAGGGTGAAAACAGGGGGATATTGCTCTAAAGTTTAGTAAAATGTTGTGAATTTTAACAACAAAAAAATTGAAATTTTACATTAGATTTTGTGTCAGGTTTGGCTTGGCTTCAGACCTTTAAATCCATCTGCTCCATGAGACTCATTCCTTAGGTGGTTGGACATAAAACTGCAAGTTTTCAGTGGAAAAGTAAGCAACAAATTCCCAGTCAGCATCATGGGCAGGATTAACACTACTGTCAGTCATAGAATGTATATAAAATATGGATGTAGTCCTGTCATCATCCACTGGCCCCTCCTGGAGTTGTTTATGGGTGCACCTTGCATTCATATAACTTACAAACAAAAACAAACTAGAATTTCATTCAGCAAAACTCGAGCATAAACTTCTTGCTTATGCTGTGTTTCACAGCTGGCCTTATTATCTATTATCTTTTTAATTAAATTAAAAAGACGCCAACAAGGCAGGCGTTAGTGAGAGGTCCAGCTCAGTGATTCCAAATATTGGACATCATAATGTCTTCATTAACTTCACTTCTTCATAAAATCCAAATGGATTTGTTGCAGTTGTTACGAAGGGGGGAATCTATCCTTAAAACCTTAAAACTTATTTGTTTGTATCAGGCTCTAAACGTGTTTGTTTCATAGCTGAAGTTTGGCATTTTAGCCAGAGAGTCTGTGGGGAATAGCTCGCTTTTGAAGCCAGCCTCAAATGGCCATTAGTGGAAGTACAATTTGCTACTTGTTGCCAAGCTAAGTGCTCGTGAAGTGAAATTTTAAATTGCCAGTGCTCACTTATTTTCTTCACCCATGAGGCATGGCTACTGAACTGTTTTTTTCTTTGCCACACTTTTAAAGTCCTGGCTAAACTAGTATGTTGGCATAGTGACTTAACCTCATGTTAGATTCAGGCAGATATATTGGTCTCTAGTGATCGACGAGGGAAAACCAAATCCCCTCTCCCCTGGAAACTGTTTGGAGTAGATGCAGTAAGACTGAGGATGAAAACAGTTTTAACGAGCTGACAATTTGGTCTGATATCAACTTTTGTCAGATTGTTTTCTGGCCATGAGCAGTTTTTGCCAGGCAACAAGCAGAGACTGTTGAAAGTTGGTGTGTTCCCAGCCAAGAAATAGTTCAACCTATAAGTCTCTGTGAAACCACACATTTTTTCTTCTTCTTGATATTTGCACAAATTTTAAAAAGGAAGAAAAAAGTAGAGCTTTTCATATGGTTTTATGTTTATGTTTATGTTTATGATTAGAATCTATTTTTGTTGTTTAACCATTGTTTTCACTGTCTGCTGACCATAGCTCAGTATTTCATAGTTTGGTCAGCAACCTTGCAGAGAGTGGTCAGGTTGATGCTTTTTACTTGTATATGGGGAGGAATGCTTTCCGTATGTGTAAGTCTGTGTATGTGTGCTAGAGCTTCTCACGGGGCTGTTGTTGTTATTGAGTCGGTTCATGGTGTGATTAACAGTGAGCGCGGCCTGGCAGGAGCACAATAGGGAATCTCTGAGGATTCCCTCGACACAGCACAACACTCCACTGCCTTTGAAATTACTCCATCCACTCATAAGAAAAGATGGATAATAAGATTTACTTTTTTTTTTTTTTTAAACTGTATGTTGAATGCAATGGGTATGAGTTGGTGAAAATAGCTCCATACAAATGCAAGCCCACTGCTGCTCGGTCCCTCTGGTGGGAGTTAATGTAGTTTGGGAAGATGTATTTTACTGGAGCACAGGAGGATTTTCACAGGACTTGGGATTAGCACTGTAACGAAGCATCTTTTATTACATGGGACCCCAAGTTTTCAAAAACCATACTGTGACCGATATTTAGACCTGAGCTCCTGAAGCTGATAACTGTCATGAAAAGGCACTGTTAAGCTGCAGGAGAAAAAAAGGCAATTTTTTTAAGCTGCAGGTACCTGGAAATGGTGGAGGATTGCATCTCTGTGTTTCTTCCTCTTCTGTTAAACAACACCATCTGCAAGCATGAAATGGTATACAGACCTTTTATGACTTGCACAAAACGACTGAATAAGACAGAATACTTTAAGAAACTGGATTTATACGTTTTGATTTTATAGAACTATAGATACATTTAAGGTAAAGAGTTGTTGGGTTTAAGATGACAGCACAGAATTCTTATACTGAGAAAGTCGGTGGCCTGTTTGTGGAATTTGGAGACCTGTTTTAACCATGTAAAGCCTGAACTAAGAAATAATTGCCCCCCCCCCCCCCCCCAACAACACTGGAGTATTTATTGAAACTTGAATCAAATAAAAAGACAAGAGAGGAAATATGAAGTTCCATGTATGAATTTTCATTTGTATAATTTTTGCTATATCTGACATTTATGTGCAATTTATTGCTTAAAAATTTATTGTGCAAATTCTTATGTTTTCTTATTTTTAGGCGAGGGGAAAAAAAGTATGTATCATATATGACACACTTGGTGTTAGAGGGTTAAAGAGTTTGGTTTTGAATTCCGTTTGCATGATATATTTTATTGTACAGGGTGGGCCATTTATATGAATACACCATAATAACATGGGAATGGTTGGTGATATCAAAGTCCTGTTTGTGGCACATTAGTATATGTGAGGGGGCAAACTCCTCAAGATGGGTGGTGACCATGGTGGCCATTTAGAAGTCGGCCATCTTGGATACAGCTTTTGTTTTTTCAATAGAAAGAGGGCCATGTGACACATCAAACTTATTGGTAATGTCACAAGAAAAACAGTAGTGTGCTTGGTTTCAACGTAACTTTATTCTTTCATGAGTTATTTACAAGTTTCTGACCACTTATAAAATGTGTTCAATGTGCTGCCCATTGTGTTGGATTGTCAATGCAACCCTCTTCTCCCACTCTTCACACACTGATAGCAACACTGCAGGAGAAATGCTAGCACAGGCATCCAGTATCCGTAGTTTTAGGTGCTGCACATCTCGTATCTTCACACCATAGACAATTGCCTTCAGATGACCCCAAAGATAAAAGTCTAAGGGGGTCAGATCGGGAGACCTTGGGGGCCATTCAACTGGCCCACGATGACCAATCCACTTTCCAGGAAACTGTTCATCTAGCTCGGACCTTGCACCCATAATGTGGTAGTGCACCATCTTGCTGGAAAAACTCAGGGAACGTGCAGCTTGAGTGCGCAAAGAGGGAAACTCATCATCATGTAGCAATTTTAAATATCCAGTGGCCTTGAGGTTTCCATTGATGAAGAATGGACCCACTATCGTTGTAGCCCATATACCACACCAAACCATCACTTTTGTTGTTCCAGCAGTCTTGGAGGGATCCATCCAATGTGGGTTAGTGTCAGACCAATAGCTGTGGTTTTGTTTGTTAACTTCACCATTCACATAAAAGTTTGCCTCATCACTGAAGAAAATCTTCTGCGTGAACTGAGGGTCCTGTTCAAATTTTTTGCCCATTCTGCAAATTCTGTGCACCGATCTGGGTCATCCTCGTTGAGATGCTGCAGTAGCTGGAGTTTGTAAGGGTGCCATTTGTGAGTAGCTAATATCCGCCGAAGGGATGTTCGACTAATGCCACTCTCCAGTGACATGCGGCGAGTGCTACGCTGTGGGCTCTTGCTGAATGAAGCTAGGACAGCCACTGATGTTTCTTCATTAGTGACAGTTTTCTTGTGTCCACATTTTGGCAAATCCAACACTGAACCAGTTTCATGAAACTTAGCAAGCAGTTTGCTAACTGTAGCATGAGAGATGGGTGGTCTCGTAGGGTGTTTTGCATTGAAATCTGCTGCAATGACCCGGTTACTGCGTTCACCAGATATCAACACACTTTCGATCCGCTTCTCACGTGTTAACCTCTTTGACATGTCAATGGCTGTGAACAAAGAGAAACTTGTAAATAACTCATGAAAGAATAAAGGTATGTTGAAACCAAGCACACCATTGTTTTTCTTGTGACATTACCAATAAGTTTGATGTGTTACATGGCCCTCTTCCTATTGAAAAAACAAAAGTTGTATCCAAGATGGCCGACTTCTAAATGGCCACCATGGTCACCACCCATCTTGAGGAGTTTGCCCCCTCACATATACTAATGTGCCACAAACAGGACTTTAATATCACCAACCATTCCCATGTTAGTACGGTGTATCCATATAAATGGCCCACCCTGTACATAAAATAATGGTAAAACATGATAAAATCTCTTGGGTTAATATAACAGCCTGATGGCCCAGGACCAGTAAGGCCTCAGTCTTACAGGGACCTTTTGGTTGTCACTGGTTGCTAGTGGAAAAATGTGTGCCAGACTTGTCGTTAAGTGAGACTGGTCGTAAAGAAGTACGCGATGCTGGACCAAAGGCCTTGTTGTGATTGCTTTGGTCAGTAGCATTTGAATGGTGCATGTAGTTTACATGGAGGATGCCAACTATTTGTTGAGAGGTAATACAGTTTTTACTTCAGAAGTTCTACTTTTCCAATTTACTTGATACTTTTTACAGTTTCACTACCACTTAGCTAGTAGTTTTCTGCTAGCTACTAAAACATCCTCTTCTTGACCGATTTCGTGTAGCCTTCCTTACTATGGTAATTTCCAGTAGATCACAAAATGCAATGCACATAGCAGCTTGTTATGAGAGGTTACTAAAACATCTATAGAGTTCTTGTATTTTTTATGGCAGATACTGGGGGTTTAAGTATGAACCAGTGTTATTAATGTGAACCATCTTTCTCTTCAAATTTTTGGGCTTCTCTTGCAGATTTTATTGGCATCAATTGTGTTCTCGCCTTGCTAATTAGGAGTACGCTATAGCACACAATTATCAAAGTTGCCTACTAATGTGCTTAATATTCTGATCTCTTCCCTCAGGGCTTCGCAGACAGCCCTCATTACAGCGATCATTTGAGTGACAGTCGATTAGTGTCCCATGAAGGATTGTCCCCAACACCTTTTATGAACTCAAACATAATGGGTAAGTAAGTGACTCCTTTCAACTCACCCTCATATGCCCTTTGGTGGTGGAAAGACATCCTAAAAAAAACTGATTGAGATTAAGGCACATCATTTACTGGAGGCAGCAGGACTGAAAGGCTTGCAGGCTACAGGACAATTTTCTTCTCGCCCCTCATGTCTTTATTTCCTCTCTTTAATCCCCCTCCCCTTTCCACATCTCCCTCTTCCTCCTCCTGAGATGACCCTCCCCCAGGCTAGGAGTCACACCATCAGTATAGGTTTCCGTCATAAGAAGCTGTGTCCTAGACATCAAAACCGCCCTCAGCAGCTTCCAGCAGCAGCACAGTTATGTATTGTTTGGGTGTAGGGTTAAACAGACTGTTGTATCAAAGACCCCACTGTGAAACAGAAACAAGCTTTTAAACTGAAAGTAGATCATACAGTTGTGTTCATTTGGGATTGTTGCTGTGCTTGCCTTTGGATTTTTCAGGTGCTGCGTTTCCTTTAGCTCAATCTGGTTTGCTCATACAAAAGATATATATTTATTTATTTGCATTTGTTTGGCTTTCATTTTACTAGTTAGTTAGATTTCTGGACCTTTACTGTAGTGTTTCTTGGCTTTTATTCTCCAAGTTTTTTTTTTGTGACTTACTCTGCATTCCTATTATTAGCATCAATTTAATCACAAGCAGGTGGACGCACTTTCCCCAAACACATCGTACTTTGAGTTTTAATTCTCTGTCATCACTTTTTAAAAGACATAGTGTTACTGGCTTACAATATGCTCTGCTATTGTAGCGGTTAAAAGCTGTGTGCAGCTCTTTGGCCTGGCATCGTTGTGATGTGTAACCACTCGACAGTTTTATGGCTAACTACAGCTTAGCCCATTATGTAATGGCCCTGGAGACTGGTTTCCAAGCACAGCGGTTAGGGCGCTACTGAATGAAACAAATTATTATCTTTCCTGCAATTGATCACATGACTGCTTCCCCACCCATTGCCACTGTGTGTGTGTAATTGTGCTCACCAGCTTCAGAATATGGATGTGATCTGTCGCAATGATATGTCAGAGTTGGGCAACATGATTGTAAACTTGGAATTGCCTGCGCTTATCTCAGGATGGGAATTCAGGATGACTGTGGTCTTATTAAATTGTTTTTCCAGAAGTAATATCTGCGCAGATTTATAGTTTTCAGCACCCTCATTAAGCCATGTCTGAAAGGTTATTCCTCATTAATGCACAGGATAGAACAACTATGTAGTAGTGAAATATATGGTTGGGGCTGTAAATATTTGTGCAGTGACATCATTTTCATGAAGTTAGGCTTTTTACGCCACTATAATACATTGGAGATTAAATGGTTGAGATGCAGTTAAAATGGAGACTTGAGGGGGATTGAAGAAAAGTAAAAGTACCACAACACCAGTGAACAGACAAAATGCCTACTGTGACTTATGTGCAGGTTTATATTTAATGTATTTTTGGCTATTAGGAGTGCTGTGGAGTGTGTTTGGATGAGATCTCTATTATAATGTGTGCCCTTCTTACTCATGTTCTAATCATGTGATGCAAAAAAAATAACATAGTTAAAAACCCGCAACAAACCATCTTAAAAAGGGCAGACATCATAGCATAATAATAAACATAATTTGAGAAACTGTTTTTAACTGTATGCCACAGAACAGAATGTTGGGTAATGCTAGCTAACCAAGTTTCATAAATGTCTGTTAACTGCTGGGAGTCTCTTGCTACATGCAGCAACACTACCGACAGTTGGAGAAAAAGATAACCTGTCACTTAAAGCTAAAATAACAGGTGTCATTCCTCACAGCAGACTCATTTGTGCACCAAATAGGGCTGCCACAATTAGTCGACTAGTCACGATTACGTTGACTTTCAAAATCGTCGATGACTAATTTAATAGTCGACGCGTCGTTTGAAGCTTTGTAAGATCCCAAAAGACGCAGGAATAAGTAGTAGGATTTAAGAGTGTAATAATGGACTGAAACAGAAGATGGCAGCACTGCATGTACAAGGATGCCAGCTGCCGTTAAACCCTGAAGAAGAAGAAGCAGTGTCCGGTATCGTAGCTGTGTCCGAATTCAGTAAGCGCATCCTCCTGTGAACGCATTTGTAGGCCGATTACGTTACAGCAACACGACGAAGCCTGTACAAATTCGAAGACTCCGACAAATGCGGCCGAGAAATGCGTCCTTCATTTCCCCAGATTTGAAGGATGGGTCGGGTGTATACTTCATGGCCCAACCTATCCCAGAATTCATAGCACGGCCCTGCTCAGTTTCCAACAATGGCGGCAGCTAGTTAGTTTTAATATTACTCTTATTATTCTTTCTGGGTCACAAAATAAACGTTTAACATATTTTCAGGTGAGAATGTAGCTGTGTAAACTTCAAATATCTGCTCAGTTTATCAAGACACCACGTATTTTCAAAAGCGCTCCGATGTTTTCAGAGACGTCTGTTACCCACTAGCTCGATAGCTAGCCGGGGTTCAAGGCTCACTAGAGCCGTGAGAACACCGGACTCCCGGCAAATCGTTTTCAAACCCACCGCCGTCTTTCACTACTCAGGTTAAACATATATAAGTCACTTAGATAACTTAAAAATGTTATTGTTTGGCTTTTTTCAGTATTTTATTTGTTCCTGAGTAAATCAGTTTGGCTGAGATTAAAGTTATAGTTTTTATACCGCTGAATAAATGTCAAGCAGACAACTGATTATCAGAAGTGTGAGATGCTCGAGAATATACTCCAGTGTCCTGTTATATTTTAGATAGCAAGGTGCAGATGGCTGAGTTTATTAAACTCCACTGAAACAATCTGCAAATTTCATTAAAATTTAATAAACTATCATCTTGTCTTTATTTTTAGTTGGAGCATACCTTAAAAATTTAAAGCTGTAAGCTAATGATAGATAAGAGCAGATGCATGCTGGTGTTTTAAGCTGTACATTTTACGTCCAACGGATGCATGATCTGATTAGTCGACTAATCGCAAAAAAAATCGGTGACCAGTCGACTATCAAAATAATCGCTTGTGGCAGCCCTAGCACCAAATATTGTATTCTTTTATTAACAGAGCTTAGAAGTCGAATATTAATTGTTTTTTTTACTGTTTGTTTTATTTTATTTGTATTTATGTTTTGTAATGATATGTGTGTATTTTGTGTGTGTGTGTGTAAAATGTTTGTATTCATATATATTATATTTATACACTGTATTCTGTATATCAAATAAATAAAACAGTAAAGCTGAGGACAAGATTAATTGTACTGTTCTACTGATATTCATGACATGACTTTTCTTTTTTATTCCTCCTGTATAACTCCTTTATATAAACACTATTTATATAGCACCAAATCACAACAAAAGTCGCCTCAAGGCGCTTCATAGATACAGAAAAACCCAACAAACCCGAGAAACATTGGAGAAACTGGGTTGTTTTTTGCATGAGGGCTTCAGACAGGGACTCCAGTGTTGCTGAAGTTTCTTGAATCTGAGCATATGTTGTAGATCTGTAAACTTCAAGGCATTCGCAGCAGTTTCTGAGCTGTTAAATGAACTATTTTAAGCCAGGAAACATCTCGCAGAATACAGCAGATGATTTTTCCATCAAGTTTCTGAAATTCAGCGATGAGATGATGAGAAAGTGGTCAGACTATAGGCATATACACTCAGATCCTCAAGATATGATGTTGGGTTAAGATCACATTGATTAGTCTGTAATCTGAATACCAATCATTGCCAATGTGAAACGTGGAGAATAAACTTGGAAACTAATTTGGTAGAGGATCTGAAGAGGTAATTTGTCTCAAGTCAAGTCCTCTACCATTAATTTGTCATTTTGAGTTTCAGTCAGTGAAACCGTTGCTGTACCGTCAGACAAACTGTGCCCAGTGAATGGCTGCAGACATCTGAAAACGACCCAGAGCTGGTCAGCAGTAGCTGTGGTGTGTTAGGGCCCTGAGGACCGCTTCATATTTCCTGCCTCTCAGTCAGTGTATTGTTCCTAATCGGAAGCTCCCAGTCCATAACTCTTAATGACATTTCCATGTTTACATGGACTTGTTTAGTCTAGTTTATCAACACAGTAGATCTAAACCAGGCTTGTATGAGAAAAGCTGCTTGGAAATTTCCCTTGGCAAAAATACCAACTAAAATATCTTTCATGTCCTATGCCCCCATCTGCTTTCCTGTTGCCCATTAATTGGGAAGTCATACTGCTACTTGGATAAAAGCTAAAGATTTAATTTGTATTTATTTAAAGATCACTACAATTAACCGTATGCACTCATATAGTGCTTTTTAGCTCTAATAGAGCACTTTCTTTTTTACTGTAAGCAAAAGTGCACACTGCTCACATTTCTGTAAAATCCACAGCCTGTGCGAAATAAGCTGCTACTGTTTCTGACATCTGCCAACCAAACTCGGGAATAAAAGTAATTGTGTGCATCAGAAGATAAGCGAGACAGACAATGAATATACAGTGTTTGAAATTTTTATATTAGAATTTGCATGTGGTTAAGATTAAATCTAGAGAAAGTGCTTGAATGTGTAGTTTCTAGAGCATGATGATATTGGGATTCAGAAACTAAAAGTATTTTATTAACCAAATTCTCTTTTCAGTTTTGCAACATTTATACTTCCTGCATTAGGAAGAAAAAATCTGCACAAGAAAACTGCACACTGCAAATGCACAGTAGACCTCTGCACCTGTAAACTACTCCTACAAGCCACAACACATACATAACTGTTCCTGTTATTACTGTTCATTATTACTGCAGGGTTGTACAACATAATCTATCAGTGTTTTCAGTGTTTCAGAATCATGTAACTCTCAGTAATCTGTATATTTTTTTCCGTTAAGTTTCATTTCGAGAAGGCATAGGTTCCATGTTCTTAACAGGGCAGGAGAGAGGTGAGGCTGTAAGTTATTATGGGTAACATATAGATGCAGGAAGTGGTTTGTTCTGTTATTTTTATCATTCATTTTAAAACAGAAATTTAGCAAACTTTTTTTCCAAATCACAGGGTTTTTTCCCGCCTAATCGGGAATGATTGAAGTTGAAGAACGGGCATTTTGGTTTAGCGCTGGGGAGCCTCTGAGTGCCTAATGATCATGTGATGCTGCTGTCCTAAAGGGGGGGCCGGGTTCGAGTTAGGGCAGACTACGGGCTTCACTCATGCTAAAATCCTCTTACTCGCCGTCACGCCATCCATGTGTAGAGCCTCAGCCATGTGAGTCTGTGTGACTCAGCCACTCATAACATGTATTAAGTACACAGGCTACACTTGGACAGACTTAGTCAGAGCATTCATAGCACATCGTGTGATCTGATAGGATTTAAATCGATTTCTTAGTGCGACGATTAATTTCAGAATCGTCTCTGGATTGAAAACAATTCTCAGTCTGTAAACAGTAAAGAGACGCTGCATTTTAGCTTTTTGTCAGAGGAAAAGCAGCTTAGAAGAGTGTGTGAGGGAGTCTTCACCTTTATTCATTTATGTTTCTTTCATCGTGGCACTTCACTTCAGGTCTTCTGCTCGCCCTGCAGTGGATGGCCGGTTCTCATTTGCTCTTTCTAAATGTTTAGCCACATGGATTGCCAACAGTTCACAGCCCTGACAAGGAATGGTTTCGTCTAATTACCAGCAGAGATTTTTTTTTCCTTGTGATGTAAGCTCAATATGGGAAAGTCAGTAGGGGAGGCTGATTTCAAGCAATTCTGGGCAATTACCAGAGGCGATGAGCTAAAACTGAAAGAGCTGCACTCTGCCCCTTTATTTTTCTTTGTGTTTCGAGTCTGCACTGCTTAGTGTTTGCCTTTTTGCTGTTATTTACTCAATGGACTAATGCTGTTTTTCATTAAGTGTGGCAACTTTAGATAAATAGCTTTAAAGTCACAAAATTAGTAGGACAGAACTGAAGCTATTCACAGCTGTCATTTGTCAGTTTAAAAATAACGTAGGGGAAATGTATTATAGGGACTTCAAAGGAATAATAAAAATACTCCAGGCCTCCCTATTGTTCTTTTATTTATTTAATGCTTTTCAGGCTAAAATTACAAGCTATGTTAATTCACAACAGTCTTTCTCTTTCTTGTGCTTTAAGGTCTTTTTTCCATTCAGGGTGGCCTTGGCTTGGATTTAAAGGCACGGCCTGTGATTGGAGAGTGGGAAACATAAAAGAATCACAGTTGTAGTTGCAAGTTTGTCAATACGAACAAGGTCAAATAAAAATCGTCTGGATTTCTATGTGTTTATTTTGATTTTACTCTCCACACACCAACACCCACATATACTGAAGCATTCATTTCAAAACGAAGTGCCAAAGGCATGCCCGTGTTTATTGTGAGCTGGGCTTTATGTGGGATCTCGCTGTGAATCTGTGGACCGCTTTAGCATCAGTTCTCTCCGGCCATGTGTCCGAGGCGTGATATCACAACTGCTGAGTTGTAGTTTCTCCACTCACGTTTCTCTGGTGTGCTTCATGTATATTACTCATACGGCTTTAGCCCTGCATGACAATTAATCAGCTTAATACTGTCATCGACGCATGCATAAAGCCGCATGCATAAGGCCGCGTGCTCCGTCTTGCCGGTCTGCACACACGTGACTTTTACATGATGACCTGGCAGTTATTGCTCTCCTCTTTTGTTTCATCCTGCTGTAAACTTATAGGACTTCACATATTTTTGTATTTAATATTTGTAAAAATGCATAGTTGTTTGTTGTGCTTTCTATCTAACATTCACACGCTGATGGATACAACAAAGATACTTTTAGCATGCAGACTGAAGCAGCCAGGAATCTAACCATCTTCCACCTTCCAATCAGTAGATGACCTCTGCCACTTCAAAGAGAAGGGAGGTACCTGCTGTGGTAACAGTTGTGAACAAGGCAGCAGCCGAAAGTAGCTTTCTTTTAGTGTGATGGATTTAAGTGCTAGCTAACATTTTTTTTTGAAGACTATAACT
Organism: Copadichromis virginalis; assembly: GCF_057382275.1. Classification (NCBI taxonomy): domain Eukaryota; kingdom Metazoa; phylum Chordata; class Actinopteri; order Cichliformes; family Cichlidae; genus Copadichromis; species Copadichromis virginalis. The sequence continues at coordinate 19,319,238 of NC_140618.1, forward strand.
TCTAAAATGATTGTTTGACAGCTTCTTGTTGCTTTCATGGTAGCTCTTTATTTTTGTTCTATTCAGTGGAAGCTCGTTGTTAGATGCAGTTCAGTACAGGATCATCCCATGAGTACTGATACAAGTTCTACATGGTAACAATGAAGATTTCTGCCCAGGCTTCGTAAAGTTGGTAGGTCCTTCATGATAGAAATATACACTGATCCGGCATAACATTATGACCACGTGCAGAATATTGTGTTGGTCCCCGCTTCTGCTGCCAAAACAGCCCCAACCTGTCGAGGCACGGAGTCCACTACACCCCTACAGGCTGGCTGTGGTATCTGCACCAAGATGTTAGCCACAGATCCTTTAAGTCCTGTAAGGTTTGTGGTGGGTCCTCCATGGATCGGACTTGCTTGTCCAGCACATCCCACAGATGCTCGATTGCTGGTTCAGCACCATTTCTTCCTTGGATCACTTTTAGATAGTGACCACTGCAGTTTTGTAGAGGACCCAGTCGTTTAGTCATCATAATTTGGCCCTTGCCAAAGTCACTTAAATCCTTACGCTTGGACATATTTCATCCTTCTAGCTCATCAACTCTGAGGAGAAAATGTTGAAAATGTCCCACCTACTAACAGGTGCCATGATGAAGAGATACTTGATGTTATTCTCATCACCCGTCAGTGGTCATAATGTTGTGCCTGATCGGTGTAGATGAAAAAGACAAGCATTAAATTCCGAGATTACAAATCGCCTCCGATAGAAGCAGGATGACAGTATAAACCCACAGAGCAAGAGCTCGTAACACTATCAGAAAAAAACTTTCATTTTCAGTCAAGCACTGAAGGCTTCTATCAAAATATGAGGATATTAGAAAACTGTAACACAGAGAAAATCAGAGCTGAAGGATGAGCCTGATGATAAATATAGATAAAAAAGGAGATTTTATATGATATGACTTGATTTCAACAGCCACTTTTCCCACGTGATATTATAAACCTTTAAAGTTTTCCACTTTTCAATGTGACACAGCAGATTCAGTTCAGTTCAGTTTTATTTATATAGCGCCAAATCTTGACAGCAGTCACCTCAAGGCGCTTTATATTGAAAGGTAAGGACCCTACAATAATGAATAAATAATAATAGATCAAATATCCAGTTTACCGGTGCTCGGTTCTGTTACTCCAGATCTTAGATATTAAATTGGTGCAGTTTTGCTGTCGAAACTGTGATCTGCCCCATGATAGATGCTTGAAGTCGGTTGGGGAAAAAAAGAAGAAAAAAGATGCTGGATGAAAATAAAATTTTGGCTCTAGATTGTGACACTTCAAGTGGGTGGAATTGGTTTGCTTGCAGTTTGTAATGGAGCTTAAATGTGTTTTTCAGCCCTGGAAATTTAATGTGGATATATCCTGTGCTTAAGAAGTTAAAGATTGAAAAAATGGGTTCAAAAAGGGTTCAAATATGTTGGAAGAAAAAAGGGAAAAGCTCAAAATTTTAAAACCAACACAACATATTATTGTAGTTTGCTAACTTCAAACATTTTAGAAAATTAGCATGTCTGTGATAATTTAAAAAAAAAAGGTGATTCTGCAGGTGTCAGCTTATTTTATTTTTACATGATTGTATATGAAATGACCCTTTAGAGATTTTACATGGGAACAGCATGCTGCTGGTAAAACAGAAGTAATGTTAGCTAGTAGCAAAATTTGTGATATTGTTTCTTTGTAACCAGTCGAACTTAACATTTTGATTGTATTTTTAAAGTACAAAGAAGACACAACAGTGTTTTCTTTTTTGCACTGATTAGTGTTTCGCACTGAGAAAGAATTCATCCCTTCCAGACTTTTGCCTTTTCATGTCTAATTGTTCCTCAAGGCTTTCCCTGAAGTGTCAAATCCCACTTCACACTGGCATCCCCAGTGTGTTTTTACTGGGGCAGGTGTCATGTGCTAATGCGCCGTCCCACAGGAGACCCTCCTCATACCCAGGCTGTGATTGTGGCCAGGTGCTGTTCAGGTGTGCACTCGGTTTGCAGTGCAGTTTGGGTCACAGGTGCTGCCAAACCTGCTCCCTTTTCCCTCTTCATACCCAGACTCTCTCACATACACACAGACACTGTTTACTACAAGCTTTCACAATAAGAGCAGAAAATATGGACTCAAATATTGTTTTACACATATTGCTTTATCAAAAGTGATGTGGCATAGATAGACTGTGTGTGTGTGTGTGATGAAGCAGAGACGAGAGAAGGGAAAACGAGGGGATGTGTGTAGTACAGTTTAGTGGCTGTAGCCGGTCATTATGCAGAGCTGCAGGGTGTGCTTATCTATTACTGCGGTCAGTGGAGCATGAAAAGCTGAAGACGAGCTGAAAGGGTCCAAATCCTGTTCCTCCTTACCCGTGCCGCCCACATCTCCCCACGCATCCCAGCCCACCCCGCCTCCTCGCTTCTCTCGGCCCTACCCCGCGCCGTCCTGCCTTGCTTCCTTAGGCCCCGGCCCCCAGCATGTGACTGGTGAGGCTGACCAGCTGCAGAGGATCAGCTGTAGTCTGAGTAGGCCTCGAGGGCCGTCTCTCCATAGAGGATAGAAGAGTTGTGGTATAGCTAAGGTATGATGACATAATAAGTCTCTGAGAGACAGCTGCAGGGGTTAGAGTGCCAAAGTTATATTTATCAGCAGTGGAAAGGTGTCTTAATGTTGCTGCTTTCAGTCACTTTAGTTCATTTTTGTAATACTTAATCATGTTGAAATTGCAAGGTCGAGGCTATAAGATACTTAATTGCACACATGTGTTTGCAGATGTTTGCACAACAAAAGAGTCAAATTCTGTGTTAAAACTTTCCCATAAAAGAAGTTTTTATTAATCCAAATCCTTCCTCATTGTACTTGTTTCCTCGTATATCCCACATCGCTCTCCCCTCCCCCCGTTCTCTCGTTGCTTTCGTCTCTTTCTGCCTGCAGCTGATGCCAAGAGGAATGTTGGGGGATTATTTAATACAAGCACAACACTAAAAGGGAAATGATTCATTCAGAAGAAATGATGTTAGAGGAACACTTTAAGTCTGCTGACTTTATTGCTTCACATTGCGTTGTTGATAGCAATGTTATATGTCTGTAGCTTTGATGTACAACGAGTTAAATGAGATTGTTAGGCAAACTTTTCACATGATCCTTATATGTGTTATTTAGTTTTGAAATGTTATACAACATCACCTTTGACTTTAGTACTGGTGATATTTACAGATGTTGTCTTTCGATCATTCGGGCTAAGCTCCTGTTGTTGTCAGTGGAGGCCAGTTGAAATTAATATCCCCATGCTCATAATCTAACCTGTCAGCACGTGCTGCTGTACACACCTGTCGCACACTGTAGCACATTTAATAAAAAATGTTGGCCATCACAAATAAAGAACACATGAAAAAAACAAAAACAAAGAAACTATGTCTTGAGAGCTTTGGTAGGTAACTCCGGACTAACGTGTTTTCAAGCTCTAAAGATTAGAGCTTGAAAACAGTAGAGCTGTTCTTGCATTCATCACGTAAACGTCTGGACCAGTTTTGATAAAATTCCCTTTGGTAGCAGTATTTGAACCCAGGTTGGGCACAGATGGGTGACAAATTCATCCTTAGATCTTCTTTTTTGCTAACTCTACCAGCTAAACTGGAGAATGCATGAAATTGACCCCTGGTTCCCGCACATCAATTTCTTCAACACGGACAGGTCAGGTTTTGAGTGAACTTTGTAGTTTCCCTCCAATAGCCGATTGGAGGGAAACCGATTGGCCACCACCTCAGAAGTTGGGTCCTTGTCGAGACGAGGCACAGAAAGCCTGGCCGGCAGTAGCTCGTTAATTCTCTTGCCCACCCCTCCTCTAACTCCCGCCTCCATTTTTTTCCACGGTCACAACTGCTTGCCCAGGCGTCCTGCGTCCATGCTGGGAGTGCTGGCAAACAAAACACTAGATAATGTTACACTCCCGTCTTGTTGGACTGCAGTGGACTGTAATTGGATAATAAAATGCAAACATTTGTTTCGCCTTTACTCCCACTTGACAATGCCTGACATTTTCTCCTGCGCTGGCACAGCCCCGAGAGTGTGAAGTGTGGGAAGTGTAGAGCGAAGCATGGCTCTGTGAGACTTTTTTTTCTCTTTACTGCCATGAAAACGGGGGTGGGAAGGTAAAAAACAAAACAAAACAAACCAACAAAATTCCAACTTGAAAATCAACAAACCTCTTTTAAATGGTGACTACAATTTATGCCCTCATGCAGTGCCATCCACACAGAGTACTCATCAAAAGATTTATCCCCTTCAGGCTTTTTTTTTGGTGTTTTATTTAGTGGAGGCTTTTGTTCTGAAGACTTTTCGGGGGGTTTAGGGGTATATCTGCGTAAGGAAATATTCCCACAGTGCTTGGAGCTGGATCAGCATTCCTAACCCATGTGTGTATCCTTCCTTGTCCTTCACCTCTCTCCAGCTCTCTCTGTTGTTTTGCTGTTCAACAGTTGTTTGGCATCTAAGACCAAACATAATCTTGTACTTTGATGCAACACACTGACTTGATTCTAATAGCCGGCTGGGGGACATTTCTTCAGCTTGTTAAATGTGCTCTTGTTTCCCCAGACAGCGCTCTGTCTCATCCTCACAGAGATGATGGCGCTGAGCTCACACGTGAATGCGAGATGCAGGGGAGCATGTTAGTGTCCCCACTACAGCAGCATCCATTACAGTGTTGGTGTTCACATGGTGGGAGACGTTATTAGGGAGCTCATCGCCTTTCTCCTCTGAGAGAATGGATGTGTGATTATGAAGTCATCAGCTATGAACCAGTGAGGCTGCGGAGAAGCACCCCTCCTCATGGGTCCTCAGGGTGCCATTGATTGGTGACCATGTGTTTGTGCCTGATAGACTGTGAAATGGTGTGTTGCTGCACGGCTGTGTCACACCTGCGTCCCACCAAGGTGATTGATTGGTTTGGTCATGTGGAATGTTCCCATCTGGTCCGCAGTAATGCATTTTTTTCCTCATTTGTGAATAACAAGCACTGGCAGGAGAATAGTTGGGCTTGGAAAAAGGCAAAGGCCAAGCGAAAACATTTTCCCCTGTCCACCTCCACACCCCCCCCCCCCTTTTTTTCCCTTTTACCGAGTTAGAAGAAATTCAAATAGACCGAGCCACGGCACCTGATTATCCTGGGAGAGGGGATAAATACAATCAGGAAATCCCCATCTCTCCTCTCATACAGAGAGATGGATTTTAGGGGGAAAATAAACTGGTTAGCTGGAGCGAAGGGCAGAAGCTAGCTGCTCCTGATTTTCAAAGTCATACTTAAGGGGTAAAAAAAAAAGCGCAATAAAACGAGGAATATCTTTGATCTCGCTGATTTAGACACCTTCTCTTGATTAGTAACCCCTTCTGGATTTTTTGCCTCATCTAAAAGCAGTATAGTTTTTTCTCCCCCCCTGAGCCAAGTGTGTTATTTTGTTCCTCCTTCTTGCATTCTTCCCAGTTTGATTTCCCTTAATCCTGGTCCCTTGCCTTTAATTGATCTATTCATTCCACCTAATGGCTAATTACACATCAGGCTGCGTGAGCAGATGCATTTATCATCATAGTACATAATAATCAGTGACATTTCAACAAAGAAAAAAATAAATATGCAAATAAGAACTCATTAACATTTGCTCTTGCTGTTTTGAATAATGTTGGCGCTGACAAGGCTGTGCGCAGAATTGATGTTGAGCTCAGGGCGAGGGAGTCATGTTTCCTCGGTGCTTTGTGGCTCTATTATTTCCCTCTGTCCTACTGTTGTTTCTAATGCTGGGCTGTAGAAATCCTCCACCAGTGTACACACACACACACACACACACACACACACACACACACACACACACACACACACACTGCCCTAACCTCTAACCCAGTCAGCTTTTATTTACAGTCTAAAAAAATCTGCTGGGAAGCATCAAACAGATTTGGATGGATGGATGTACACAAACTCATAAGTGAAGGAAACAAAAGGAGGCGTGTTAAAAGGTATGGGGGAAAAGGGAGTGAGTGTACGCCTGGCATGTCCTTGTACCATCTCTGGTTGCCAGAGGAATGTATTAGTAACCATGGAGCCTGCCTAATTTTACTTCCAAGGCACCCAGACAGGCTAAAACATTAGCGTCGTGTAGCCGAGAGTACCCTACTGACAGTTTATCATTTAGTCACGTCGGAGTCTGACTCCTGTAGTGCACATCTTTCTCTAGGGATTCAGCATTAAGCTGTATTAAAATATTTACATTTAAATGCTAAAGTCACATAAAAATTTTTGAATCTTGGCTGCAACTAAACCTTTTTTAAAGAAACGTTTTGAGTTTAGGAGTTAAAGATTCAGTTTTATTCATCATGTTTTGATGTATTCGACCGTAATACACATCGGGTTTACTCAAATAGTCAAAAATGCACAGATTCCAGCGAAATAACGTTACTTTTGCTGTATGTTGACCAGTTGTTCTTACATCTGTAGTAACCCCCCAAAGGCCCATTGGGAGCCAGAAAAATGATGGGGAGTCATCACATAATGACGCGTATGAGCAAAGATCCACAGACACAGCAAAAACAAACTAACTGAGTCGGCGTGTGATAAGCTCACTTGCTTTAAGCATAATTCCTCATACTGTATTATGTGTTTGTTTTCATGGTCTTGACTTTCCTTTTGAAGCGAAGGAAACTGACTCATTTTGTGGATGGAAAAAAGAGACCCTTGGAATGCATCTGAGAGGCAGTGAAGCACGCTCGCTAATTGGCTGTTTTTGTGGCAAGGGTTTTGAATTGATCCCTGGGGATGCTTAGGTCACTACCTCTCACAGTATCAAAATAAGGGGCTCAGCACAGTGCAGTGCTATACTGTGGTGCAGTCTTGTGATCAATAAGGAGGCATGCTGTGAATGACTGGCCAGCTTGCCTTTTTTTTTCTGCAAAATTCCTGCACCTACTGTTGTTTACACTCTGCTCCACTAGCTCTAGGCAGATGACGCTGAACTGGTTTAAAACTTGCAGGAAAAATTTAAAGTCTTTTAAACATGAGTTACATTTTTATTGGTTTAATGTGCAGATTGTATTTAGCATTTACCTACAAATTGTTTGCTTTTATTTAAATTAATTTTGTTTATTAACACCCGAAGAGGGGTGCTTTATAGACGCCCGTTAGACAGTCTGGGCTTCTCTGCTCAGACTGATGCCCCCATGACCTGAACCCAGATAAATAGTAAAAAATGGATGGTTGGATGGATGAAAGGAAACGGAGAACGTTCGCCTTTAGAGTAAAAGTTGTGCCTTTTGAAACATGATTGAAGGGATAATGAAGCCCTAACGATGTTGAGAAGACAATCATGGTTCTCAGTCATGTGGTCTGTCATCTTTTGTGCTTTATACTCTGGCTGTTGCAGGAAACACCATGTGGAATTCATTTTTAAGCAGTTTAAGAAGTATATGCCCTCTGAGGTTGGTGGGTTAAAGTTATGAAATGATAGAAAACATCTACAGAAGTCTTATTGAGCAAAAATACCAAATTCCCACCTTTTGTAGTGTAGCTGTGTAACAGCTAGTAGTGGAAACAGGTGTCTTGGACAGTTCTTGCTTGGTGAGTACCAGCAGTCTAGGTTGGGAAATTAAAAACAGAGATGTGCTCAGCCCCAAAATAAGAAGGGAAATAAGCAGACAAGGAGACCAAGACCCTAAAGAGAAAACTGACAGAAATATGTTCCCTCTTGAGATGCAGTGAGAGAATGTGCCAGAAGTTAATGTACCAGGGTAACACTTGCGAAATTTAGTCTGTGTGGAAGAAACAGTAGAAAGCAGCCACTCTTGATAAAAGGCACATGGCAGTAGCCCGGAGAATGGAAAAACAGCAAAAGACTGAAAAGCATGAGGAAAGCAACTGTTGGATCTGGCTCAACAATAGGTGAACTAAAAAAAAAGTCATAAAAGTGCTATATTTAGCAGAAACTGGGCACAGAGGAAATCATATCTGTCATCTGAAGCACGATGGTAGTACAATAGGACCATGAAGAGCCAAATTATTTGTTAGATATGAAAGTTTTTCTGCTTCACTGTGCCAAAAACTTTGGAGTGGCGTGATGATTAAAAAAACTCTTAAATTCTGAGTAGAGTAGCTTCACTACAAGTGTGTGAAAAGCCTCGCGTGGCACTACTCGAGCGATGCTTTAAAATCTGTGGAATGACTTCATGATGCCTGTTCACAGCCTGTGCAAAGGTGCCAGTGACAAACTGCAGTGCTGTATTTGAAAGTGTGATATCCACACAGAGAAGAAGACCCAAAGCTGTTAAAGCTTCCAAAAGTGTCTCTGCAGTGTGTTAACACCGAGAGCTGGATGTTTTCAGTTTGGTATTTGATTCATCCGTCCATCCATCCATTTCCTGTCACTAACGGGGGTTTAAGGAGACTTTGGCATTTCCTAGGCCGTCTCACAGGTCTAATCTCTCCAGTCCTGGATGTGCACGGGCCTCCTCCGAGATGGGACATGCCCAAAACCTAGGAGGACCCTGGGTCCCCTCAGTTGGCTCAGTCAAAAAACATTTATGTCTAAAATGCTGACTTTAATTTTATTTCAAGTAACTTTTCCATTTAATTTTGTTACATAAAAACAGCATAAAATGTTACATTTACTGGAATGACTGGTATACATTCAGTTTATAGCAGACACGTTTTCCTTACTAATGAACTATTTGAATTAGCAAACCTTTGTTTTCATATATTTCAGTTGCAGTCTTTAATCAAAATTATCATTATATTATTATCATGTTTATTGAGGGTGAAGAATCATTTCTTTGAGTGCTCCTTCTGATGTGTAGGAGTAGCGGCTGAGCTCCTCTGAATGACCAAGCTCCTCGAAGGCTGATCCCAGACACACCAGAGTGTTTGCTATTTGTTCTCCTTTATTAATATAATACTATTTGTTTGGGGAAGTCCTTTTTCTAGTTTGTTGCATGGCTGCAGGATTTTAGGTTTTTACCGAACTGCCGATGAGGTGTGTGGCCTGGGAGATAAAGACTTACCTCAGTGAATCAGCTGCGTTGTGCTGAAGATGGATCCTCCTCTGCAGTGAAATTGTAGTTACACCTTCTCATCTCTGTGTGATATGCTAATGAGCAGCTTTGCCGAATATTTAAATCAGAATTGATGGGATTTTTTTTCCCACTCTTGAGATTGATTTTTCATTGCATTGGGGATATACTGAGTGATGTCTGCATATATACATTCGTATTATTGATGGTGATTGCGGTAATTAAGCCACTTTACTCGCGTTGCTTTCTTACATTTTCTATCTCTCACTGATGTTTTAAGGCACCTAATGAATTGTGCTGTCTATCAATCACTGCACTTCGGTGACTCATTAGTGGGCCTGTGACGGCACAAAAAGAAAACACATGCTTTAGTCCCATGTAGAGCCGCACAGAAAAAATGGGCGCACTCAGGAAGTAATAATAACAATATTTGTGTTGCTCTTGTTGTGAGGCTGTGATCACACAGACTTCCACGGAGGAGGCAAAACAAAATGTGGCCGATAACAAGCCTCAAGTACATGAAACGGTTAAATCCTGCTTTTATTTTAATTCTCTTTCCTCACAGTAGGGATGTGCTTTAATGTATAAGCTTCAAACGTAACTAATTCAATCATGAATGTGCAGTTTAAAAAGTTACTTTGAGTCGTGTTCATTAATGGGAAATTCACTCTTGTACTGTGACCTATTTTCCTCACGGTAAGTTGCAGTATTTGTGCGTCAGACAGAAGATGGTGTCACTGCATGATATTTTATTCAGCTAATTTAGGCTCCTGGCTTTAGAACCGGCCAGCCCAGCATTATGTTCCATTTGATGTATCACTTTGTTCTACTTTACCTCAGCGTCATAAATATGAATTCTCCTGAAATTTGGGAGCAAATTCCTGTAAATCTACATCACACCACAGAGAGATTTAAGCTGTGTTTTTGCACCACACATCGCAGAAGGCACTGAAGTGTTTGCTGAGGGCAGCAGGGAGAAACATGATCAGATAAAGAGGTTAGAGCTGCTGCATTTGCTGAAGAATAGTTTAAATAAGCTAAGAGACCTGCTCATCCATGATCCCTGTGCATACTCCTGAAGTTAAACCAGCGCTGCCATTGGATTGGTCCTTCGAGTGCTGCTGCATCCATCTCTTCTTGCTGACAGATTCATGAGAGATAGAGTGCGGTCTGAATGGGGGTTGACATGTCTTGTGGTCTCACAGGTGCTTAGTCTAGCTTCAGTTTCTCCAAATTTGTGGCTCTGACACCTTATTTCTCACTGATAGTTGTAAACCTATGTACATTAAGTGTACATTACACTTGCTGTTCCATGATGTTTTATTCTTAAAGTCAATTCAATTTGCTAAATAATGATGTTTTTACTCTCAAGAACAGGGTAATCAAAGCAAAAAAACAAGACAACTATGCCCTATATTTGCAAATTGGCACCATTTAAGGAAAAATGCAACCTGTCTATTATGATTAAGTAACATTACATACAAAGCAGCAGTTTTCTGACTTCTGTAGCTGTTCATGCCAACCGTGTAATTTTGCAGGACATATTTGTGGCATTTATTTTTTCAGATTAAGCGAAATTCTTTAGATTATTTTTTTTGTCAAATAAACAGATTTGACTAATCAGGCAACTGCATTTGGCAACAAGTGCGCTTGTAGCTCAAAACGCAACCTGGTACTGAATTTTACAAAGATATGGAAATAGTAAAGCCATGCTGTTTTACCTCAGACACACACTTAGACGCTGCTGTGGGTCAATCGGCTCTCTGAAGTGATTTATCTGCCTCCTCTGATGTGCTCCCAACTCTGCCGATGACAGCTGAAACTGCCCTCGCTCACATCCTGAAATATGATTCAGCCTCTACTGCTGGATCAAACCTTCTTGTGAGAATTGGATGAATTCAGAATCTCAGTTTCTTCTTTCTTCTTTAGAAAAATCCAGAGCAGCTCATCATCACTTCTTGTGGATGAATTTGTTGCCCCCCCCCGCAGATCTTTCGGCGTGTACAAGTTTCCATCTGAGAAATTGGGAATTTTATGTAGTTTTTTAGCAACACGCTCGATGTAAAGGGCTAAACACAGTAGGCAGCACTTGTTAGACTTCGTTCTGTTAGGCTTTGTTCTCATGGCCCTGAGGGACTGCTTCTCTGTGTCATAGTGTAAAGTGCGACTGTTTTTGCAAACACATCTGTTGTTTGAGTCTGGGCCTACGACACTAACGATCAATTATTCACGTCAGACGCGGTGTGTGTGCAAGAACACGTGCTTGCAGTGAATATTCAACTCTTGCCCTTGACCAGACCTTTCTCTCTGATTACATCTGATGAGTGAAAATGAATTTCACTAAACCGTCTTCGAACATGAGGCAGAAAATAAAGAAATTAATATTCTCATTCAGAGGAGACATTTCATCATCCTGCCATGATGGAAAACGTTGGTGGTAACTGACAACTTAATCCTATTTCTTTTTTGCAAGCGCAATGGCTCAGAACTGTTTCACATCATTGTTAGAAAAGAAGCAGCTTTGCCAGTTAAACGATCCTCTCTGATTCCCTCAGCTTCCCTCATCTCTAAAGGCGGCATGGACAGATGCAGAACAACTGTCTCCTGCAGGACTGCTCAGATAAGCACAAGTGAATTCTCTTAGATGTGCCTCGGTTCACCTGCGCATGTGAAAGTGCTGTTCAGATCAGTCATTGTGTAACAAAAGATCTGAACTATGCAGGTTTTTAACGCACAAAAAATATTTTCCTTGTCCCCAGAGTAAACAGAATTTAGTTCCAACACTTTTGTCTGTGCTTGTAATATTTGGAAGTCTGACAAAAATAATGTACGATGCCGTTAAAGTTATTCATCATTCTCCCAGAGGAGCTCTCATTTGTTTGTTTGTTTTTTCCAGGGGACTAAAAGTGCTGAGTGTGGATATTGTGATGTGTGTGATTCATGGGTGTTGTGTGCTTTAAGGTCTATTTCCTCCCCTGACGGATCCTTGGGAGCCTTCCTCTGAGGATTTGACACTGAGAGACGGACTCTGACAGTTGGATCAGTAATTATTCACCAAAACATACTTTGCATACAGAAAACTTTGAGAGTCATAACGCAGTTTTACAGAAGTATTGCAGGTGTTGCTATTGGTCTGCTGAATAGTGCTTGTAACAGAACCTGCTTTTACTGGAATCCAGATAAGGAAACTTTTCGTGACTGAACCATTTACTGCAGGACAGTTGAGTACATTTGATCTCTTGAATGTAAAGGATTTTCTGTACATAAAATATTGGTTTCAGAACTTCCCATTTTGCCACTGCTGTGTTGATGTTTTTGGAGCCATACTTAGATGTCAGTCGACTGCAATAGTTTTGCATTTGTGGACTTTGTGTGTGTCAAGCAGACACACATACCTACTAGTTGGTGCTAAATAACAGACTAGTGCCCCATTTATGCTTGCTGTTGTTACGCTAACAAACAGAGTTTTGGCCTGCTGCACACGTTTTTTGTAACTTGGCATTTCGTGGCTGGACTGAAGACAGGCGTGTATGAGCAAGAGGTCAGAGATTACAGAGAGGGATCATCTTGCAACATCTTGAAACTGATGTGAGACTTTCTTGAGAAAACTCTGAGAAAGACTCGGCAATTGCTTTCCTTGAGTGCAGCGAGTCCGTTCTGCCTGAAGCACCAGTATGAAAGTTGAGAGGGCACATGACGTCATAGTGGGCTTATTAAAGTTCTAAAATTCCTGGTCCTGAGTGCAATTAATGCAAAGTAAGCCATTTTTTTCTACATAGCTCCATTAAAAGTTCTCTACAGTTCACCAACAGGGTTAGGGTTATGTCCAGTTCGGCTTCTCAGATTCAGATTTGAGACCCTGAAGGCAGTTTCTGCCTGTCAAAAGGGATATACCCCTACCTTCAAACTGGAAAAAAAATCTTAAATAGCTGACTTGCTGGAGATGGGCTACACCCTGGACAGGTCATCAGTATATTGCAGTGCCAATCATTTACACACACATTCACACCAATTTAGAGTCACCAGTTAAGCTAACATGTTTGGTTTTAGACTGGGGTGACCATGACTAGGGGATTCAAACCTGTGGCCTTCTATGCTCACAACAGAGAAGCAACAATGCTAGTTACTGCACCACCACACCGCCCAATTATCCAACTATCAATAGAGACCAAAACTATTTTCTGTACTGGGCTGTAAATATGTTTATTTCTGCTGTAAAATTGTTGAGTTTAACATGCAAGTCTATGGGGATTGGCTCACTTTTGGAGACAGCTTCAAGTGGCCATTAGAGGAACTGCCAGGACTTGGCTTCAGTTTTCAGCCCCGGAGATTTCCACTTGATGTACACCCATGAGTCCGTCAGCTAATCCGTCTACTGATTCAATCCCTCGTTCTTTGTGTCCTTCTTTTTCCTGCCAGCATCAGATGATATTACAGTAGACAGCAGATGAAAGTGGGACAAACTGGGCTGTTCGCTTCAGTGAAAGGAACAGCAGCTCCAAGATTGTCCAAAGATATTTTATTATTGCTCTAAACAGAAAAAGAATCCTGCTCGTGTCCTCGAATAAAAGCTCCCAAATTTGTTAAATGATATGTCAGTATACTACAGTAGAGTCTTTGTGGGCTTCTGTGTTGTTTACATGTTGTTACCCAGAAAGAAAGATATGAGTATTTCCTTTGCAATAACATTTTTACCACATTTAAGTTTGAGTTTTTTCTTTTTCATTTAAAGCCCTCAGTTTTGCTTAGTAGACAACATCTGACAGCAGCAGAATAGGTGTTCATCAGGTATAGCAATAATGTTTTAAATCATTACAAGGGCAACGCACAGGGAAACCAAACTCCTCCTTTCTGTGACTGCTCGGCACAGGAGCTGCATCACAGCATTCACCGCTCCAGTGTGGCTGCTTTTAACTAGCATTGTTTGAGTGATTGTGTACTAGACAGGCTCCAGAAGCAAATGTGTGACCTTAAATTGAATAATGTGAAAATCCTGTTTTAAGCAAACAGGTGCAACAATGTACAAATCACTGTGAGTAAAGCTAAGAACACATTACAGCAAATTAAGTGTTCATCTTGCGCTAAACGCTTGACTGCAGGCTAAATACCGCAGCCTGTTATTACTTATAAAACCATCTGCATTCCATAAAAGTTCCATAAAATACTGAAATAGTAATTATTCTTTTTTTGTCTGTTTTTACAGGTAAATCAGAGAGGGCTTCGTTTCTTGGATATGGCAGGGATCCTGCGGCATCTGGCTGCCAGGTGAGTCTCTCATTGTTGCTTCTATATAGACCTTTGCATCATTTCCATCCCGCTTTTAAAATGTTTTACTTCAAAATAAGTCAAACAGTATTTTTTTTATTGTTATAGGCAGTCTCATTATAGCAAATATGTGTGGTGAGTGTGCTGTGCTGAGTAGTGAGCGTTAAAAGTTAAACAGACCCCCATACCTCAGGCTGGTGCCAAGCTATGGCTTCTCGGCTTTGTCCCATTGAGGCTACAAGACCACCAAGACCCCCTCCTACAATGTAAACTATCTTTGCTTTGGCTTTCTGACTAACTCTACTGTTTTAGATATTGTGAATAAGCACAGAGGAAAGAGTGCACACCTGCAGCTGCACAGATCTGAGATTAACCAACTGACATCTAATCAGGACAAATAGCTGAACAAGACGACTGATCTCATGAGCTACTTGGCACATGACGTGTGGTCATTTTACAGTCAATCAAGACTTACACAATTCCCAACTTGGCTCAGAAGACAGCGTGGTAACAGTTTGCATATGAATGATTATGAAACTGACCTCACGGCCAATTGTTTGTCAGTGGTGCTAGTTTCAGTCCTTATGCAAATATAACCTGCAGTCAGCTGAGACTGAAGAAGTCACTTAGATGAGTGACGAAACGTTTCTCCCACTGAAAACACTGTGTCCAGATGAACAGAATCAGCTTTTTGGGAGAGCATGGTACCATTTGTACCTTTGTGCATATTGGTGCTGAGGTGTGCCTCACATGAGCTGTGGCTTCTTAACATTTAATATCAGAATTTCAGGATTTTTTCACCACAAAATCTGAGATTGAATAGGGAAGCTTGTACAATCTTGAGATCTATTCAAGCTGGAAGAGCTGAGCTGATGATTGTTGAGTGATGTTCATATGTTGTTCCTCCCAGACTGACTACAGTAGCATAAAGGAGGTCAGACCCAGTGCTGCTGAAGGTATTCAATGTCACTGAACAAAGGCAACAGCAGAAGTGGGTCTGTTGTGCCATGTGAAAGCTCCAGCATCAGTGACAGATTGTTTTTTTGCAAACTATTTTCCTGACCTACATTTCATATCAGCGAAATTATCTTCATTTCTTTTGTGCTGCTTCTCATGTACACATTGTTTTTTTAGTCCCAACTAAATTTGGAACTTTAAAGCATCAGATAGAAACGTCTCAGTGGTAAACTGTGTCAATCCTCAGCTTGCAAAGAATCCAAGAGGGCACATGAGGCAGGTTTTCAAGCCAACTACTACTACTCTTCATCGGGCTGAGTTGACCTCACTCACACACTCTACGCTCTCCTGATCTCCAGCCGATTACTCTAATTAGACCAAGCTCTTAATTGGGCGTCTTAACCCAGTTTGTCAGGGTTGTAGAGGTCAAACAGATATTGGTGGCAGGGTAACATGGTAAGCTTTCAAGGCTGGCAGAGTCTGTCCTCTCATGTTAAAAAAAAAAAAAAAGATATGTGAAATCTTTTTTTAAAACAAAATAGAATTTTTTGTTTTCTGCTTTTTTTTCTTATTATTCATTTCTTTTAAAATCAACCACATCTGACAGAAAGTTCCCAGTCAGCTGATTTTTATTTAATAAAGACATGCAGAATTTCACCAAAATTTCCACACACATTGAGCTAGGCTCAATTTTACACTTTTTAATTCTTTTAAATTTTTTTTTTCCAAATTCTGAGCCCTCACAACTTATAGACACATTCAATTTGCAGAGCTTAAGAACGTATTCCATCTCAGTTACATTTTATAGCCTTTAAATTTTAAAGGCATTAGAAGTTAATGCTCAAAGCTGGTCATAGAAAGTGCTGAAAATACTGAGAAGAAGAAGATTTTGGTTTTTGATTGTGGCATTTGCTGTGGGTGTAAAACTGATTTGGTTTTAGATTTTAACAGAGCCTAAATGTGCTTTTCAGCACTGAAGGCTTCATGTGGATACTTAAGAAGTTATATGGGCTCATAAAAGCTGGAATAATTATGTGAATTAAAAGTGCAAAATTTAAATCAACTGCTTTCTACTTTGAAACCACATAACTCAGAATATTCATAGCATGAAGTAAATTTTTTGCATGTTTTTTTTTAAATATACTGAAGTTAGTGTACTAAAGAAAGATCTAATACAAGCGGTCAAGTGAGAGACACTGAGTGCTTCTCTTTATTAAAATATGTGTTATTTTGAACAAAGCTCTGTTTAAATGCAGAGAGCTTAAAAAAATGACTGGTTGAAGGTCAGTTTGGACAATAAAAGTTGTTCTTTTCCTTTAGTTTTTAAACATTTCTGCGTTTTCTCTTTCAGCCTTCTGTAAGGACAGACATTGGGTTGGCGAGTCCGAGTTCAGTGACTACGTCAGGGAAGTCTGCTACTCCTTTCTTCTCCTTCACTGCAGCCAATCCAAGAAGACGTTCTCTGCCAGACCCTCCAGCCATCGGTCAGTGCCGTCTTCATGACTGAAAGAAAAGTGCTCTTAAATGACCAGCAAAGCAGGTTTTACAATATTTGAATTTCACATTGTGCTCCAAAAGTAGATCAAGTTTAGATAAAGACAGCCTTAATTATGCAATGCAGGATTCGAGCCTTTCTGATAAAGTTGTTTTTTGGACCACTTTAGCTCATGCTTGAGAAATCCCAATTACATACGAACTATTGCTCAGTCAGTTCTTCATATGCCTCTCATCTCAGATTTGGCTGTATAAAGGAAAATATTGTATTTTAATCAGAAATGTGCAAGATTTTAGGTCCATACTGTCATTACTTTGATTAAAAAAAAAACAGGATGAGGATCTGGGCATTTTTTTTCAAGCTCCTGTTTTGAGGTGCAATATTTAAATTCAATTATGTAGAAAACTACTTGAGCTAGGTCCTGCAAAGGAGTAGAGTAATTATTAGGCGCTGGGGCTCTATGATCACACACTATCGGGAGTGTAGCTCAAGTTAAGGTAAAGTTAACTGAATTACTGTATTTTCCACACAATAAGGCGCACTTAAAATCCTTTAATTTTTCAAAAATAGTCAGTGCACCTTGAAATCCGGTGCACCTTATGTATGAATTCTGGTTGTGCTTACTGTCCTCTAACCGATTTTATGTGGTGCATGGCCTGAAAAATCTGTCAAAAAAATGTTTTAGTATGACTTTGGTAAGCTACCAAGCGGCACTGCTTGATGGATTGTCTGAGCATTAGGGCTACCGTAGTTAGGAGCCTCATGGACTCGGAGTAATCTGGGTCCAAAACTCCGTCTATTCAGGTCCCAAAGTCAAACGAACACTCTGGCGTCACTGAGAATTTAAAACTGTCTAAATTCTTTCATCTTTAATAAAATGATCAGCGTTGCTGCTTTACCAGGTGTAACAATTACGTTAACACCCAGGCATTCATTCATTCAAAACAGAATTTATTAAATTTAATGGAGTTGGAAGTTAGCAGGAAGTTAGCTCGCTAGCTTCGCTACCTAAACGTGATATAGCATGTTCTGACTGGAAAAAAAATAAAAACGTACAGCTCTGCTATCACTTCCAACATAAATGAAGACAGAAAACTAAACAGCAGTGACGTTTGCGGTTGGGCTAGCTGGTATATAATGCTGTGCTATGTGATCACTAGCAACACAGCTATGTTAGCATAACATAAAGCATACCACAGTGAAGCTGGAGGATGAACGCTAGCTAAGTTAAGGTGAGGGTTCCCGATGGTTTTTGACAAATGCAATTGCATGGTAGTGTACTGTAAACGGACCAAACTTCAGTCAGGAGAACAACTGAGATAATCCATCCACAATAAGAGGTTAGTTATTAATATACTGCAACAACATGGGAATGGAGCAGCTGCGAGAGAATTCAACATCAATGCCTTATGTATGAAAACAGATCCCTTCATCTACAGTGTGCGTCTCATAATCCAGTGCGCCTTATGGTCCGAAAAATATGGTATTTTGTATGTTTGATCTCTGATGAGTAGAAATCACAATAGGTTGTTATATTTACAGCTTCACATTTTCATGGCACATGTTCTTTAAAATTGCGCAAATCATGTGTGTGGTTTCACAGATATTATAGCTTCAATATGGAAAAAAACCAAACATTTTCATCTAACTTTAGTGTGATATTCCTCAGGTGTGAAACCATTTCCAAGATCTAAATGAGCTCTTTTAGAAAAAGAAACTTTCTGTTAATATTATATCAAAAAAATTGTGATTCTCTTATTTTCGCTATGTAAATATTTTTTAAATACTTATTTATATTTATGTACAGCCATGGTGAGGCTTTGTTTCTAATGTTTATCGAGCCTTGGGGCGTCTGCGTGACAGTGTTAATTGTTTGACAGTCTTAACATCCACTGCACAATAAAGGAAAACTAAAAGTAACAGCAAAACTAATAAAAGCTAAACTGAAACAAGCAGGTAAATAATGGTAAATAATTCAGTTAGTTTTCCTTTTTTTCAAAAGTCTAGTTTTTATATTTATTTTAGTTACTGATTTTCACATCTACTTTTAACTTTTAGTTTAGTTTTATATAATCACTTGATAAGATTAATAAAAAAAATGACAGCTGTAATAACTCCACATTTGATATAAAACTTGGCCAGCCCTAATATGAACACACCCTGCTTTGGTGTCTGGCTTCAGTCGTCATCAGGCTGCGTTGAAAGAGCAATGACAAAAACACACAAAAAAACAAGTATCGACATATTTCTCTGATATGTCATGTAGGACTGTGTGTAGTTTTCTTTTATTCTTTATGTGAAAATCACAAACAATGCTTCGTAGGATTTTGTTGGTGAGTTATGGCTTCTGTACAGTTGCCTCTTTATTATTTTGTTTTCTGCCTTTGAATGAATACACCCTGCTTTCATCTTTCCACAGATCCTCTCCAAACAAAAAAGGTTCGCAAGGTCCCTCCTGGCCTGCCTTCATCTGTGAGTGGAAGATCATCTACCTCTCATATAAATAGATTTCACAGTGAGCTCACCTAAACAAACACACTCACTCAAACACACATACACACACACACACACACACACACACATCTTTACCACTCACACACCCTCTCTTTTCACAGTTGTACACACAGAGCGCTCTTGACAACCCCGGCACACTTCTCGGATTGAAATTGTGTTGTCTCTGTGCGGCTTGTTCAACAGCGACTGCGGTGGTGGCTGTTTGATTTAGACTTTTAGTGTTTGTTGTTTACATGCTTGTTGTTTTAATCCGAGCACGTAAAGGTCTCGGCGGGCGACAACTTCCTGCAGATTTTTTGGTGTGTCGTGCAAAAGCGCATGCATGCGTGCGTGCGAGTGTGTGAATACACATGTGGACCTTGAGGTGATTGATTTTCAGTGCTGCCCTGTCACAGTCTAGCCTCCTCACAGCCTCTCCTGGGAGAAAGAGAGGCTGTCAGAGCGGATCCACAGCTCTGCTCTTTTGATGTTTAATTAGTCATTACGTAGCCGAACAGGAGGACAGACAGAGATTAATAGCACAGAATATCTGAAATTTCTATTGGTAATGATCCCGGTGGAGCAGAAACCATTAGGATGCAGAGAAGTGTGGAGCTCAGCTTGTATTCGCTTAGACAGGGGGTGTTGGAGTTCATTAATATGCATAAATCACTAAGTCAGATGTTCATTGTTAAAAACCCCGGTGGATCGTCAGAGGTTTTTATTAGGCTTTGCCTTGAATTCTCAGAACTAGTAGAAGACAAGGATTTTTAAAAAATGTTTTTTCCTTTTTAATCAGAAGCAACTGGTTTACCAAAAATCCAACATTTTCTTTCCTTAAACAATGACGGGGTTTCTTTTCTTCTTTTGGCGAGGGAGTCTGAGACTGGATTTGCCTTGCAGAGCTTTGATAATCATCACCTCTACTGCTGTTACTCTGAAATTAAATATGGAACAGGCCACCGAACATAAAAGGGTGGCATGTGTTTTGTTTCTGGATTTGTATTTGAAAAGAAGTTTGTCAGAGCATGAGGGAGAGAGAGCAGTCCCTGGCAGGAGCAGGAACGTGCGCTGCCTTCCTCTTAAGTAAGTGATATATTTGAGGTCTTGTCAGACGGAGGGAGGGAGGCAAAGAATGGTTGCCTCGCGGGTTACATCTCTTTGTTGTGTAAATGGACGCTGGGCTTTTATTTGTCAGTACTTAACACATGGGCGCAGGTGCGGTTCTGTGACTCATAAGAGTACAATCAAGCAGTACAATGCTAGATGGGGAAAAACAGTGACAGAGCATGGGATAAAATACAGCTTCTTCTTGTCACTCAGTACAGCTCAGAAGATAAAGCCTGGAGCTTGGAGGAATTATCCCAGTTAGTCTTTGATCCCATTTGAAAGAATAAAGATGGCAGTGTTGAATAAAGGGCTATAGGTCTCTTCTTACCTGCTGACAGAGAAAGGAAAACATAAAGAGTTTTTCTCCTCTTTATTCTTTTAGTTGGCATATGTGGAAAATGTTAGAGTGGGAGGTTGTGTGGCAGCTTTTAGGAGCTGTTACTTTATTGCTTAGTGAGCTAATAGGAAGCAAAGGTGAGGCATGGGTGTAGCAGCTATCGGATGGGGAAAAGTGCTACCTGCGGCCTTCCAAGGTGTGTCTGGTGACTGTTGGAGGGAGTGTAAGCTGCATTTCTGAGGATGGTTATCAGCTGAGAGCCGTGTTTGTATTGCGGGCTGTGGATGTAGCGAGGTTTGCCGTTGAAGAAGTGTCGAGGGGAAGGCGCACCTGGAGTCAGATTTACTTTGCCACAGGCAGCTGTGTGAAGAGCCTGCAGCGTACCTGTAAAGCATGAATGCAGCTGCATATGCCACCGAAAGCTTTTGCTTGTGTAAGCAAACGCGGGAGCCTCACCAGAGACCTGAATAGCTGCTCGATTTACAAAAAAAAAAAAATCAACACAGTGCTTCCTATCATTATATCTACTGCTGGGAATTTTCTTATTTATTTATTTCATTCTCAAATCCCCTCTTTATTCCCCAGCTTGTATTCTTTGCTCTCTCAGTCTAAAAATAAATTTCAGACTTTTAAATCAGATGGGCAATGGAAGATGCAAGTCCAGGCGTGATGTGTGTGTACACTACATGATGGAGCTGAATCAAAATATTTACGGGAGCACATCCTCTGTGCAGTTAGGTTTTGACACTGCAGTGCACCGGGATGTGAACACTATCTAGACGGGCCAGCTGGTGATTGCAAATATTTAAATGTTTATAGGGCTTTTTCATCTTATATACAGACAAACCCCCCACCCCCACATCAACCACACTCATACTTTCCTCTGTGGTCTGCTGGCTGTGTGCTTGCAGACGTGGGATTCTGCAGTGGCTGTAATCGTTTAATCGTGTGATGTATATGCCTAGCAATATGTTGTTTAAAGGATTCTTCAAAGCTGTTTGTTTATCTATAAATTTATAGCTTACCACTTTGTGCGGGAGATACCGATAGAAGCATTAGTTCTGTTACAGTAGACACCTCGGATCTCATTGGCCGCCTGCTTTTATTTGACTGTATAATCTGAACAGTGGATATGAAGGACAGAGCTTGTTGTCATTGGACAGACAGGCTGCTACGCCGAGGGATGCTGATGGGCAGCTGCGTGGGCACCTGTCTGACAAGAAGGACTGAAGAAGGAGGGAGAGAAAGCTCGTAGCTCGTGGGGGAAAGTTGCCTCTTGTAGGATATTTCTGGGAATCTGCAAGGGCATGGTGTGTATCTCTGTGTGCGTGTCGAGTTTGTTTGTGTAAATAGCGTTTGTGCCATCCTCCCCCACCGCCTCATCCCCCCATCCCCGCCTTGTCAGAGGCACAGCGGCTCAATGTGACACTTCCTCCCTGGCTTTGGTGACGGTATGGCTGCAGGATGAGAGAAAGAAAGTGGTGGGCTGAGATTCGGCTCCCCTTGGGGGCTTTTGCAAGCGAGAACCCTGAGTGTGGATGACAAAAAAGATTGACATTTGCTTTTGACAGATCACTCAGACACCCTTGTTTCTGAGAGATTTGTACTGTGCGAGCTGTAAGAAAGGAAGTCTGCTCTAGGCTGTGAATCTTAAGACCTAGAAATGTTCCTCGCAGTGTTGTCTGGTGCATGACTTTCAAATGGTATATTTTCTCTCTCTCTCCATCTGCCATTAACGGCTCAAAGACAAAAATAATACTGTACTGCAGCGGTAAGCTAGGGTTCCTGTTGTAGTGAGAGCAGCTTCTTTTTGTTTCTTCCTTTGAACCGTGGCAGGACGGGACAGTAACAGGGCTCAGGGAAGAGATCTTAGATGAAATGCATCAGTAAAGCCCTTTGTAAACCTCCGGGCCTTTTTAAGTCTCAGGCAAAATTAGATTCTGGGGCCACCCAGCAGAAAAGCATAAAGTTGCATGTTTTGTGTTTTTGCCTTTTGATATCCTGATGTAAATCCACAAAAACATGAATTAAACAATGACACCCGCAGGGACGAACATTATAAACAAACGTGCATGCATACACTTTCAATTACATCCTGAAGTAGCCTGCTGATTTTTATTTATTTATTTGTAGGAAGTCACTAAACAGAGATCTGTTTCCCAGTCTCGTTGTACAAGTTAATGGTTTCTAATGTGAAACAAGGGAAATATTGGATTAATAACAATAATAATGACGCTGATACAGTTTTTAGGCCTTTGAAATTTATCTATCTAGAGCGCGGCGTTGTCAGAGAAAAGCTAATTACACTTTCTTTTTTCTCACTTTTTTCCCTGTGGTGTTGAAAGTAGTATCGCGTATGGAGTATTTTCCTGATTTTTGGTATCAAGTTTTTAAATTCTAGTATCATGACCACTAGCTAATATTAAATACTTGCACAGCTCAAAAAGACTTGATTGCTGACAGTTGGTTGCTGTTATCGGACAGCAGGCCCTACTTCTGTGGGTTTCATATTAACAACAGAGCAAGCTGCAAATGTTAAGTCGTCTTTTAATTTTATTTCTTAAAGAGTAACACCTGTAAAGCTGGAAATTATTCCTGATTGTTCCACAGTTCACTGTAAAAATTAGAATTTGGTGTATGTTCTGTATGTCATTGTTTTGAATTTTTTATAATAGGTGATTAAACTGACAGGGGCCAATATTGTAGGCTTTGACTTGACCCCAGTTAGCGAGCTCCCCAGAGATGACCTCATCAGATGGCTGATTAGATAGACATCCTTGGTTTGACGGGATGATGCTGAACAGTCGCAGCCACCTCTGGGACCCTGGGCTTTGTGTTTATCTTTGTTTGGGTGGCTGAAATTTACCACTGACATTAGAGGCTGCAGATAATGGAACAGGCAAACAATCCAGAGGCCTGACCTCTTTCATCTGTGAGGAGAACAAGGAGTTAAAAGGACTAAGAGCACAAAAATAATGCACAGATTAAAGTCATTACTCACATTCTGGCCTGTTGTAAATTATTCATGTAAGCCTTGCGTGAGTGTACGGCATTAATGCAAACCTTGATTTGAGATCGCTGGGAGACTCAAGAACACAGCCTGTCAACAATCACTAAGTTTGTTATTTAGAGACCATCTAAGGGTGGCTGCTGTGACCTGGAAAAGACATCACTGAACCACAGGATTCTGCTGTAGGTCAGAGGTAATGTGTGATGCGTGTATTACTGAGGGATAAATGAGATCAGTGTAACGACCATAGATGGCGACTATTCAGGTTTCTGAAGGTGTGCCGGTCAGCTTGCTTCTAAGGCAAAGGAAGTTTATTCAGCTCGGAAGTATTGGAGCATCTTGAAGCGTTCAAGGACCCAGAGAAATCAATCATCCTCATAATGTTGGTGTTGGTGTTTAAAATTGAACATGTGCAGACACAATATGTGCAGGTGTAAATGTTTGCTCACCTCTTCCCATCAGCTGCAGCAGACTGCCAAAGAATGAACACTAGGTTTGCATTTTTGTACGTCTGGTTCTCTTGTGTCAAAGCTTCTTGTTCAATGCCTAAAAATAAGGTCTGCTGTAATAAGAAGCTTTAGTCACTCTCACATTTTGTTCTACAACAAATATGCAAGCAAATACCCATGTTTTACTATTCAGGTTATAACTGTGCTGCTAATTTGTGGAGATTATCATGCAGAATTAAATGTTTAAGAATCGAACACTTATATGTCACACTAAAAGCCTATAGAAAAAGAAAATCCCATTGCTTTTTTGGCGAGGGAGCCAGGGTGATGCTAACATTCAGGTTGGCCTACAACAAAAGTCATCCCTGCAGCACTCCGGAGGGATGAATGAGCTTTTCGTCATGCAGTCTAAAATACAAAAGAGCCATTTAAGGGATGGTTTTGCAGCGTAGAAAGACACCCTGTAAGTCTTCTTTTCCTGCAAAATTCTGGCTGGCCAGAGGATCATATAAAGATCTTTTGGGGTAGCTCTGCGATCCTCCATAATTATCCTACATAATTAGTTAGTGGATAGAAAGTCAGTCTCCAACTCACTGGACCGCTGCGTCATCCTGTTTATTCCTTTTTTTGATAGTCTTTATTAGATAGGAGCAGTAGAGGAAGGCAGGAAATGAGGGGAAATGGAGCAAGGAAATTACATGCAGTAAAGGTGCAGCTTCATCTGTTCGAATTTCACCAAATCTCAGTCGATATTCTCCTGTGGGAGACGATAATCTTATCTTATTTTAAACTGAAAGATCTGACCAGAAGTGGTGATTTCTGTCTCTGCTGCGTTGATGCTTCCAGGATGTTAATTGATTAGCTTTCTTGTGGTCTTCACCGGCTCTGCTGTCTGCCGTTGACGAGATAAGTTACACCTTTAAGATGCCCAGCACTTCTAGTGAGCACTGTCCTACTTGTGTCACGGCCAATCAGGGGTTTGCTTTGCTCAGTGAACAGTGCTGTTATTTATTTGTTTGGCGACATCATCTGTAACTAGAATCAAAATCATGTGAAAAATTAAGTTGGTAGATTCAAAATAGTGATTCTGGGCTTCCACTGGGTCATATCTGTACCCCGGATGAAGTGACCTTCTAGATCCTTCCAGAACAAATGAATGAGTCCCCGTGAAGGTAATGAAACTAATCCTTTGAAGGATTACATCCTCACCGTTTAACCACAGAAGCCTTCATTCTCTATGCCCCAGTCTCGCTCTGTCTTATTCAGTTCTTTCAATCTCTTCTATTCTCTTCTGGTTTACACATTTTTCACATTTATTCTACAGTGTAAAGTAAAAGTGTAAGCAGCAGGAGAAAAAGTCAAAAAAGGAAGCTTTCTTTCAGGAGATAATGTTATTAGGTTGTTTTTAGTTTCCCTGCCATATGGTTTTAGACAGATGTCCAAACAGCACAAATGTGTTATGTAAATTTTTAAAATTCCTTTTATTTCTGTTAGCTCGGAGAATAAAATAAATATGGTTAGAAGCTTTGTGTTATCATTTCCTGCCATCAGGTTTTTAGTCCAAGTGCCTAATTATTGAAATGTGTGCACTCTTCTTGTAAATATGATTGAAAACATAAGGGTGCTTTTTTTTTTTTTTTTCATTCTTGCTGATGAGTCCATGAGTCGTGTCACTTGTATTAAATTGCAGTCTGTAATGTGGACATTCAGTATTTGTAAAACAGCTTTT
This sequence comes from Copadichromis virginalis, assembly GCF_057382275.1. Classification (NCBI taxonomy): domain Eukaryota; kingdom Metazoa; phylum Chordata; class Actinopteri; order Cichliformes; family Cichlidae; genus Copadichromis; species Copadichromis virginalis. Next base: position 19,345,148 of record NC_140618.1, read on the forward strand.
GAGACCAGCAGTCACATGCAACAAGCACAAAATCCACAAAAAGTAAAATAAATAAAACCTTGTGTTTTATGTTATGAAGAGGTCAAATAGATTTGCAGCAAAACAGCAAACAGGTGTCCCATCCCAGCACTTTTTTACATTTCATGCAAAAAGGAGGTCTCTACTTTCACTTCCCTGAACTCTTCAAGCGGAAAACACAAAGAAGTCAGGATTAACGATGTGGCATCTCATGGGAAAAAGAAATTTAACCCTTTTTAAAAATGAGTTTGTAGTTTAAGATCGGATGGATCCAAAGTCAGTCTCTCTTACTTATAACTGTAGGTGAGGGTTTTTTTCCTCAAATGTTTTTATAGGCTAATGTTTTATAGGCTAATCTTACAAAAAACATCTTACGTGAACTATTGGGACACGTGAACATATAGCTCCTAAATCAACCAAAAGGTGCTGCTGTGCTGTGTTCTTGTACAGCATCTGTCTTGTCCTCTCCTTTTTGTCAGAACATCTAAATTTCCATCAAAAGCATCTCTGCTTCTGCTCTCATACAGAAGAATTCAGGATCCGGCCTCACATGACAAAACTGTGATTGAATGGATCTGCATGAGTAGTGTTCACAGTCTTAACAGCTTTTCCTCGTGTGTGTGTTTCTTCTCCGGGTATGGAGATAAATAATGCAGACAGGCCTCAGTGCTGTCAACCCCAAGTTTCATTTTTGTCTCTCCTCTTCATGCACCCCTACAAAAATCAGTGCCACTCATCTTATTGTTCATACACGTTCGTGTTTAATCTGTCCCCTTCATCCACTTACACTCTGATGCCTTTAACAGTATCAACTAAAGCCTGCAGCTGGCTTTGAAGCATCAATTTCCTAAACAGGTTCAGTAACTCACTTCTTTGCTCTGACTTTTTATACTTTCCTCATATGCAATTCATTGATGCAGCATAATGTATATTGTTAGTTTTATCTTCATATTTTAATGAGATTTCTCCTGCAGTACAGTGTGCTTTTATTGCCGAGAAATTTAATTTTTATAACTGGACTCAATTATACAAGCTCACTGCTCTGTAGCGTACGCAGAGGTTATAGTTAAATATAAACATGCAAGCTGTCATACAGTAACTGAGACTTTACAGAGATCATTATTTAATTATTTAATCCTTTTTTAGACATCACGTGTGCAGTGAATAGGTTTTTGCATTTTCTTTTATAGTTTGTGATAAAATGAACAAAAATACTTTAATAGACTTTAATATGTAAAGAAAACGAATCTCTTGAGCACTATGTAAGCAAAAAAATTTTTTAGTAAGTAAGTTTAAATTCATTTATTTAAAAAAAACTTAAAATACATATAAATAGGGCTAATGAGCCTGTTTTGGGTAATCCCCCATCTAGGGCTGGGCCATATTATACCGTTCACGGTAATACCGGTATAATGTTAGGCAACGATAGGAAAATGAAATATCGCGATAGAATGGGAGTAAAACGCGCGTGCGCAGTGCCTTTGTTTTCATACGCACATGGCCGATTGTTGAGTGAAACAGATGAACCAGAATTGGTTTGTAAAAATGGTGCAACTTCCGTGATGTGGAACTGGTTTGGTGTTTGTCCGTCAGATACACAACAAAGCACATTTTTTTGCAGAACATGCAAGCGGCCGTTGTTATTGTCGTATTTGTCGGACTAAGATGCTCTTAAATCTGGGAGTAATCTGGGTCCTAAACTCCGTATGCTTCAGGTCAAACAACACTGCAGCATCACTGAGAGTTAAAAACTGTCTAAATTCTTTCATCTTTAATAAAACGATCAGCATTGCTGCTTTACCAGGTGTAACTATGAAGTTTAACTTCCAGGCATCCATGAAAACAAAAGTTATTACATTTAACGGAGTTAGAAGTTAGCAGGAAGCTAGCGGAAGTTAGCTCGCTAGTTTCGCTAGTTACCTAAGCATGATATTGCATGTTCTGACTGAGAGATTTCTGAAAAAAATCAAACGTACAGCTCTGCTATCACTTCCAACATAAATGAAGACGGGAAACTAAACAGCAGTGACGTTTGTAGGGTTACTGAAGTTGGGCTAGCTGGTATATAATGATGTGCTACGTGATCGCTAGCGACACAGCTATGTTAGCATAACATAAACAGTGAAGCTGGAGGACGAACACTAACACTTTTCCACTTATAAAAGTTAACGTGAAGGTTCTTCATGGTTAGAGACAAATGCAATCGCATGGCAGGATGCTGTAAACGGACCAAACTTCAGTCAGGAGAACAACTGAGATAATCCATCCACAATACGAGGTTAGTCATTAATATACTGCAGCAACATGGGAATAGAGCAGCTGCCAGAGAATTCAACATTAATGAATCAATGGTACAGAAGTGGAGGAAGCAAGAAGAATGAGTTTAATAAAGTTTGATTTATCTGACTGCTTTGTTTCGCTTAATGTGCCTTATAATCCCGTGCACCTTATGGTCCGAAAAATGCGTACTGCACACTGCAGTTTAATGTTGCAAAGCACCTCTTTTTAACTTCAGTGGATATTATACATGGTTATGCTCAGGATATGTCAGCCCATTTCTACTGGAAATGCCTTTTGGTTAAACTTTCAGCAAGGAATTTGCATTTGCACTGTTATATTTTTATAAAGCTTTAATGTACATAAAAACCAGCTTCTTCTTTAAGTGAAAATAAATGGAAGGTTGTCTTTTTGCGCTAGTAATGTTGTGGAGTTGTATTTTGTCTCGCATCAATTATATCGTCGGTTATATCGTTATCGCAAATTTTCAAATATATATCGTGATAAATATTTTTGGCCATATCGCCCTGCTCTACCCCCATCTGCTGTTTGTTTGGATCCAGGTCAGCTAACTTTAGAAATTAGCATCACGCTGCCAGAGTCTATAAAAATATTAACCATCACTATCATTGCCAGTGTTACTACTGTCTGGGTAATGCGGGTTTAATGGTCCATGATAATAAAAAATGGTCTTTTGATTTAATGCACAGAAACACTGAATTTTGAGTCTCCATTCATGATAAAGCCAGGAGTTTGGGAGGGAGAAGGTTTGAATCCCCTCATGCGCCCCGCACTCAGCCCTCCCTAATTAGAACCAGAGCTTCTTACAGGAAGCAATCTTCCTGCCCGATGACATCACCGCTAAATCCATGCGTGAGTTGGGGGGTGACCTCAGCCTGTGGATTTGCTCGGGGTTTTTCAACACCCAAACAAATCCCAAGAAAAGCACCTTGTGATGACTTGAGTGTCTTTAGAGAGGATCGTGTGAACAGGTGGGCGGAGCTGAACCTTCACCTCCCAGCTCAACAGTGACGATTTCCAGCAATATCAAGCCTGTGAACTGTGAGTCACGGTCATTCATACGTTATAAATTAATGAACTCTTTTAGGCATTTTCTCTCCTTCAGAGTCAGTAGTGAGAGAAATTAGTTTGATGTATCCTGAATCAGCCAGAACTGGTGTGTGTGTCTGTGCCCATTTGTCCCTGCTTTCATGTGTTTTCCTCGCAACACTGCGATGTGTGTCTGGACTTGTTTTAAGATCTCTTCAAACACTTCTATCATGACCATTTTCCTTAAAGCATCAACTTGAAACAGTGCCAGATTTAAAGGGGTAACAACATGCAAAGCCAGTGTTTTGGATGAGTTTAAAAGGACCTCTGAGAAGAAAGGGGGATAAATAATAACAGTACTAAAAGCAAAAGCATAATAAAGGCCTAGTTTTCTTAAGGAAGTGGAAGCTTTCATCTTTCTATAACAGTAATGTTCTCAATGAGTCTACAGGCCTGTGTTTAGTCGAGCAAGCTTCGAGTGGCACACATGAAAGGCTCCAGTCAGGCTGTCCAGACCGGTCTCTTGCTAGAATATGGTATCTATTCTCGCCTCCTCCCCTCCTTTCTTCTTCTTCTTCTTCTTCTTTCCTTTACCCCCCCACCCCCCACCCCTCCTTCTCCTCCCCCGTGATAAAGGTAATGGGGAGCTGTGTGGCTTGCAGTGACAGTAAACCATGGTAAAATGGCTGTCAATGTTTTGCTCCCACCCACCCACCCACCCCTTTAGTTCTCCCCCGTCTGAGGCCCCCAGGGTTTAGGAAATGGAGCATTATTTTCCTGTTTCGACGTCACAAGCCAACCCCTCTGCAGCTGTTGCATGCTTTACAACTCTGTGTTTACAGGGGCTCCAGCTAAAGGTCCCCCTGCGCTAACACCCAAACTCTCACATTTCATAAATCAGCTGTTGTATTGCTGGCTGGATTTTGGATTCATGGATTTAAAAAAAAAAATTCTTGCAATGTTGAGCCGTCACTCTCTCCACTCTAATGACTCCTTGTTGGTGTGCAAACCATGTGTGGGAACAGGTAAAATGAGCTTCCAGATGGCTTTGCTCTTCCAAAAGCCATAATTCACCTCACTGCCTGTAGACTCATTTAATCATCACAAAAACAAAAAGATTAGACGCCCGGGATTAAAACGTGTGGAAGAGAACAGGCTCGCCGCACTTATTTAAAGCCCTCATTTGATCGCCTTTGAATTACACACAATAAAACCCTGCTTAGAACAAAATTATTTTAGTTCCAGTTTGTCGGGGTTCCCCTGCAGAAAATCTGCATTTTTCTATGCCTGGAATTAAAACATTTTTTTTCTCCTCTCTTTCTAAATCCGCTCACACATTTGTTTTCCGTCCCACCCACTTCCCTTTATCTTTTCTATACCCACCTCCCCATCGACTCCCTTCCCCCCTCCTCGTCCTCTTCGCCTCAGCACTTAGAGGCTTAAGGGAGGGATGTACCACACGAGCCACTCCCTTCTTACAGCCACCCCTTCCCACAGTGTGGAATGGTACAATCCTGCTTTGCATAAGTTTCCTCTGAGTGGGTCTGTGTGTGTGTGTGAAGGCCAGTACTGAAAGAATTATTAGTCCCTTTTGAACGGTTTGGATGTATGTCTAGAGAGAAAGCTAGCGTGCCGCTGTACTATACCTTTATCACTTAAATTGTTAAAGCTATAATGTATTGCGCCTACCCTGTCCCTGGAATGGGCAGTAACTCTTTAATGTATTACTACAACGGAAAATCGGTGAGTAGTCTCTCTGGGAATGTGTGTGTGTCTGAGACAGAAGGGAGCTGTATAAAGTGTGGTTGCCTGTGTGTGTATGTATACGAGTGTATCCCTTTGACTGTCAGTCTGATTTTATGTGAAGTTTTTGCACTTATTGGTTTGAACTTTTAAAGCACTTTGTTCGCCTCCTTGCATGCAAGTGCAAGCGTCCGATGCTCCTCTGCCTCATTTTCCACTGCATCAGTTAAAGCTGTCACACAGTGCAATTAAAACAAGTGACTCAAACCTGCTTTGTACCACGTACAAGTAAATATTCCAGGTTAGACATATTTTAAAAAAGGAGGTTTTGCCCTTTTTTTTCCAAAGCATTTTCCTCTCATGCAGAGAATGAAGCAGAGCAGCAGAAAGTCTTTTGCAGTCTTGAATTATTTTTACTGGCTGCTCGCTTCAACTCCGAGACTGGGTTGAAATAATAGCAAGTGGGAGTCTGGGAATGATTAAGGGAAAGAGGCTGCCTGTTGAGGTTAGACTTTCCTGTTTGCAGATTGAGCTCCAAGCACCAGTGTTGCTGTTATTCCATCTGTTTTTAATCACTTTAGCATTCTTGACGCCACAGGGAGCCTAATGTGATTTCTGAACTTTTCTGTAATGACTTCTTTGATTTTTGTTACTCTAAAAAGCTTTTCTCTGTGACTGCTTTTGTGTCAATACATACGTTAATTAAAGTGTGCTGCCCTCAGAACTTTGGAGTTTCCATAGTTTTTGTGTGTGTGTGTGTGTGTGTGTGTGTGTGTGTGTGTGTGTGTGTGTGTGTGTGTGTGTGGACTTGTAGGTGTAAAGGCGAGCTATGCTTGAGGTGTTTTACTGTAAAAATCTAGTGGACTGATGAGTCTGTTCAAGGGCAGTCTAACAACGGGTGAAGTAGCTCTGCAGTGCATTTCAGTAATCCTTAAGTAATGATCCTGTCATAAGCAAATTACGCAGACAGATTTCCACCTGTCACTGCACGTGTTGTTTTTGCTGTTAGATAAAAAGGGCATTTGAAAGAGAAATGAAGAGGTTAGCTTTTTTATGGCATTGTATTTAAAAGGTCATGTTACTCATGCTTGTGTTTCAGCTTTCCTCATAACCCATTACGGCATTTCCCTTTTTGTTCTCGCTGCACAAAAGATGACTTTGATCTTTTTCATATTAAGTATTAACAGGCTTGTGTTACATTTGGTGATGGGGAGAAAATTGATAGCATGTGGACAGAATGGGCAAACTTTTATGATCAAAAGCACTTGTTAAATAACCACCAACAACTTTTTTTTCTTTCTTTTTTTTTCTGTTTTGCTTGCAAGGAAAAAGAAGGATGGTGCTCATTCTTTGCACCAACTTCATCCACATTAATTTGTTATAATGCAGAGTTGCATAGCAGGCTCACCATCTGGAGCACTGGGAGAATTCACAGTGGGCCATTGGCTTGTGAGTTGGTGGCACGGTACCAATACAGATGGAGCAGCTCACTGAGCTTTCTTCCGTTGCCTATTAGTGGAAAAGAAAAAATTGAAGTGAAAGCCCTGCAGCGATTTTTTTTTTAGACCCCTTTTTGTTGTTGTTGTTGTTGTTGTTGTTGCTGTTCTGGTGGTGGTTGTTGTTTTGCTTCACAGAAAGCTGTCCTTCACAAGTGGAAGGACATAAAATTAGACCAGAAAATAGCAAAAACGCTAATGTCACAACATGTTTTCTTTAAAGTGCCACATGCCTGTTGTTGTTGTTGTTTTTGTGGTGCAACAGGTTGGATCCTGCTTTCTAGAAGCCTACATGGCGCATGTGTTTTCTGCACTGCAGTATGCATGCTTGACTAAATATCCAGGACAAAGTCAGAGTATTTGCATAAATTGTACGGCATACTGTGATTAGTCAGCAAAGTTGTGTTGATGCCAAAACCAAATTTTTGTGACATTACTGACTGGAAGGTATTTTTGTGCTTCTTGACGTTACATTTGGATGTAAGATTTAGCTGTTTAGCAGTTTATATGTTTTTATTAGATATGATATAATAGAATAAACATTATTATTCTCTTCAGATCTATCCATCTCCTTCAGTTGCTTTCTTTGCTTTCTTCTAGTCAAGAATTCAATTCTTTGAGGGCATTTAATGTTTATATTTCACTTAAATGTGAATTCACTGAAATTTTTATTTCTTCACATGCTCATGTAAGCGTTTGGCTTCCACTGCTAACTCTTACAACATCAAAACGTCGTGCCACTAAAAGTTGGTCTTTGTGTTGGCTCAGTGTCACGGTTTTATGCATAAAAATACTGAAGCTTTTATTTTCCAAAAAACATTGGCAGATATCGCACACAAATGTCGAACAACGCCCCTCTAAGAGAGGAGACTGAGCTCAGCTTTAGTTTGAAGAGGCATCGATTCTTTCTAAGCCCTGTAAGTGTTTAAGATTTGGACTTGAAACAAAATGCCCCAGAGAGTTGGTTCGATTCCAAGTAAAGACATACCATATAAAACAGGACAAGCCATTAAGAGTGTGTTTGAACTCTTCTCTTTGAGGTTTTTGGCAATTAGACAGACTGATTCTTTCCTTACTTTTATTTATTTTTACATTTCCCTTCCCTTCCTGTTATTCTGTGATGTCCTTTGTGGTCGTCGACAGATTTTCTTTCAGCCTTTGATATTTTGATCGGTAAGGCGTGAACTTCAAACACAGGTACCGCAAGGCTGGGAGGCACATGGGAAGGTGTGGAGGATATATTCACCAAAATCAAGCTTCATAGATTATCATTAACTAAAAGTCATTGTTTTCTTTCATAATTTATGATTCATATTCAAATAATTAGTTGTAAATAAAAAAAGGTGCCACTGTAAGATTTGTCTTTTGTGTTGATTTTATTTAAGAAATAACGGCTGGTGCTCAAATAGCCAGTATAGGCGTGTGCTGGTGTGCTGATCCGTGTGAGTGACGGCTTTTAATTAATGGCCTTGTAAAAGGAAACCCAGGCGGGCCCTCTCCTCCATAGGCCTGGCGGAATGAGGCACCCGGTGTTTGGGATGGTTTATTAATGCTTTGACTGGTTAGCCCAGGGTAAAAAGGACAATTAGCATTATCCGCTGCCATATGCTGCCCATTGAGCGTCTGACAGAGGCGAAAGACAAAGCCCGGGTTCCCGTGTGAGGCTAACCTGAGATCTCTCTGGAACTTACTATCAACCCTGGTCACATGTGTAAGCCAGAAGACCCATGAGGGTTGCACCCCTCCCAGAGCACTTTAATTACACACCCAGACAACAGCGTGCGGGAGACCTGCTCACTCAGCAGAGTCTCGCTTAAGCTGCATTTTGATGTGATGTTCACGTGTATGTGCGAGCGTTTCAGCGCGAACACTTTGTTTGCCGTGCATATTTTCCATCAGCACCCCGTCATAAAAGAACTTAAGTAAGTAAACAACCTTTGTGGTCGTCATCACGTCCACGTGCATTAGGAACCAATTTGGAGGAGTGAGCTGTCAACATCTGAGTGTGAAATGAGGCCATTAAACGGCAGGTTTATCTTGCTGAGTGGGGACACAAGCTGGAAATGTGCAGGTGGAATCGAGCTGGCAGGTCTGGCTCTGATTAGTGTTACACGACAGTGGGGTCATCCAGTCCTGTCTGTGGGAGGGAGAATTTGTCCAAAACTTTTTCTCCCTGTTTCCCTCCTTTATGCTCTGCCTCTCTGCCTCGCTCCCTCGACCTCCATCTGGAGTGGATGAAGTCAGAGACCACATCACTGGTGTTTGGACTCCAGTCTTTTTGATCTCACCGCCCAGATTGGCACACACTCACAGCTGTACAACAGCGTGCTCATTGTGTCTCCTTTCCCCCGCTAGCTTGCAGGTAGAAGTATAAAGAAAGCAAAGCAGGCTCTTTTTGTAGCGCTTATTTGATTTCTGCCTCTCTGGGAATGCTGCAATTTGCCAGGCATTTAGTCTATGCATGTAAGCGGGTGTCATTATACTTCCATTAGAGGTTGAGTTGATCTGAAATGCAAATACTTCTGATAATCCACTCCCCCCGTCATGAGCTTGATTGCTTGCTAGTCATTAGAATGTGTGTATTTATAGTTGTAGGGCTGTTTCTGCAGTGGATGTGTGCGTGTGAGATCACATACTTGTATAGACCCTAATATGATTGTGCTTTGCATTTTTAGGAAGCGTGTTTACTTCACAGAAACTGATATAAGAGAGCTGAATGAGTTTGAACACCCTCATACCGTGTGACAGTCTTGGTGTTTCGGTTTCTTCTAATGACGATCATGTTCTCCTGGCAGGTGTACGCACCATCTCCAAACTCAGAAGACTTCAACAGAGATTCACCTTCGTACTCTTCTCCAAAACCCTCCAGCAGTATGTTTGCAAGCACTTTCTTCGGTAGGTTCAAAGCAAAGTCTCCATGTTTTGGATAGAATTACCATCTACTGCTTATTTTTTTAATACCCTTTTATTACACTGGTGTGTGTTGAGTTTGTGCACGATTAACCAGCAAGTATGAGAAGGATTAAATGCACTACTGTATATTCCATTCATGCTCATTTCTCATTATTTAGAAGGATAAGCAGGATAAGACCAAGTGAGCATTTCTGGGTTTTGGGGTTTTTTGCAATCCCAGCCATTGACCTCTGAGAAACACAGCTAATGTCAAGAAATCTAGCAGCCACCTCATCTCACCAACTCATAAACAAGGACAAACGTCATATTTAACAGCATAAACCAGATGAGTGCATTCTTTCGACTGTTTAAACTCCCATTAAGTCACAAAAACTTTGAGAACCTCTGGCCTAAATTAAAGTCAGTGTGGTATGTTTTCATCAAGTTATCACCTAGAACCTCAGTTTGTTCCATTAGTTTGCATTTTTATTTTTGTTTTCAGTTCATTTTAGTTTCCTGAGTGGGTTTGCTCTTTTCAGTTTTGTTTTTATTAGTTTCAGTAGTATTTTGAATTTATTGTTATTATAATGTGGGTGGCTTGTGTCAGAGATCAGATGTTCAATAGAAATTTAACACTTTATGTCATGCGTCACGAAAAAACCTGGTGTTTGTTAGGTTAACGCATTTGGCCAGACTGACAAAAAATAAAGTGAAAGAAAATTGCCTGATTTTGTTTATTTCTGTCAATTTTCTAAGCTCACAATGTATTTCAGATGACTGAAGTATTTTGTTTACACCTAGTTTTAGTTTTTTGTTTAGTTTTGTTAACAGTTATAACCTTGGCGGTTATCGTGAGCTCCAAAACCACTGAACCAAACATCTGTTTATATTTAATTTTGTAGTTTATATGTTGTCAGACAGATTGAGTTGTTAGATGTGTGCTCAGATTCTTTTCAGTGGGACTGACTCCCACACACACACACACACACACACACACACACACACACACACACACACACACACACACACACACAAACACAAACGTCTTCTTGTTGCTCTTTAGCGTTTGTGTTATCTCAGCTGTGTTCAAGACAAGGATCGTGTTTCAGTCCCGAGAGGGAAAAAAACCTAAAAAGTGCTCTTTGGATGACCCCCAAGTTTTAAGGGTAAAGTTAGGGGGTTAGCCGTCTGTCTAACATGTTGTTTCCTTCAGTTCTAATCCATTGTGTGCTAAAGTGATATGTTTATTGGTTTTAGATGGTACCCACAGTTCGTCTGACCCGTGGAATTCGTCCAATGGCATCAGTCAGCCCGGCTACGGGGGAATACTCGCAGGATCTTCATCTCACATGCCACAGTCAGGAAACTACAGCAGCCTGCACTCACACGACCGTTTGGTAAGCTTCACAGCTCGGCCGGCAGCACTTAGGCTTTATGAATAAGTGATAGATGATTGCTAGTAAGTTTCTGTTTTGCCCTCACGTTTACATGAACGATCCAGTGTGTATTGTTGAACACGCAGGGCAAATAAATTCTGTTGAAGCCCTGGTTTTTGCTCTGCTCTCCCATAGCGCATCTTCCTCAGTTGGAGGGATCTGTGTGTGTCTTAAGTTGTTGTCTGGTTATTATCAGTGAAGACACCGCTGACCCTCTTTGTGTCAGCGTTTGATCTTTTTTCGTCCGCCTGCCTGCTTCACTTGGCAGGGCATCACAGGGAGGCTGCAGATGCTGCCTGCCCTCTCTTTATCTCTGTCCCTCCCCCGCTACACGAACTTTTACTGCGTGACAGCCTGGAAGACGTCAAAGGGCATTTTTAATTTCAAGAATAAATAAATAAGCTCTTTCTTTCTTTCTGTCTCACACAAACACATTTATGATTGAAAATAACACTTTTCTCTCTTCCCGATTTTCCAGAATTACCCCGCACACTCAGTCTCTCCAGACATCAATGCCAGTCTTCCTCCCATGTCCAGCTTCCACAGAAGCAACACCAGCACTTCACCATTCGTCACTGCGGCACACACCCCGTCCGTCACCTCGGCCGATGGGATCATGGGTACGTTCTTGTGTTAACAGTTCAGCTACCTGCTCAGGTTGGCTAATTACTGACACCGCAGTGTAATCATAGCTGAATGTTCATTCTGTGAAGGCACTGAGTCATGCAGGGGGACAGCTGCTTTGTGCACTGTAACCGCTCCACATTTGTCTGAGTTTGCGATTACAAAGCTTCGCTCTGTGTTTTTGTAGCTGCTGCAAATCGGGGGACTGCCACTGGAAGCTCGCAGACTGGAGACGCACTGGGCAAGGCTTTAGCCTCGGTGAGTTACGCTGTTATGTCTATGATGGAAAACGTTGCCTATCAATACTAAGTATTTTCCGAGTAGCGTCAGTGTTGCTTAAGGCATTTTGATCAAGTTCAAAGAAGTTTTTGCATTTCTAGTCAAGTGTGAAACTCATGTCTGACTTCTTTAAGCCCTCGAGCTCAAATGGTTCTGATTTTTCTGCAAATCAAAGTAAAAATACCCCCCCCCCCCCCCCCCCCCCCTTTTATTTATTTAAAAAAAAATTTTTTTTAGTGTTTTTTCTCCAAAGAAGGTGACCTCCGTAATCATGCAGGGAATTAAATGCTATACTGACCGCTGATTAAAACAGCCCAGAGGACAAGTTTATAGTTGTTTTTTTGTCTTTTGTTTTTTTGGCCTAAGCCTGGATAATTGTGGGCTTAAACTAAGAGTATTCAAGAAAGGCAACTGTACATTAAAAAATACTCCTAAAGCCAATGGATTACACTTCAGGGACATCCTGTAATGGTTCAGTCCTTTAGGTTGTTTATAGTGTTATGTGTCCGAAGTGGACTCACAGATAAACGTCACTATTTGAATTGCATGATGAAAATGATGACGTACATGTGCATTTATGTAAACGTTTTTGTGACACAACAGACACTTTTTATCCTAAACCCTTCCCTTGTTTCCTCAGCAACAATATTTGCTGTTTCCATTTACGCACTGGATGTATTTTTGCTTTGGATTTCAAACCTATGATCCTCGATATTTCAGCTAAATTTTCAAATGGTGTTTAACATGTTGCACAAACATGAAAGCAGCGTTTTAATTTTACACACAGCACGAGCTGTTCGTGTAAGAGGAATATTTCTTAGGAGTGTGAATCCAAAATATGAGAATTTGGGCATGGTAATAACAAATTAAGTCCTTTATATTTGCAGACTCAATTCTATTAGCATGACAAAGCTGGAGTGAAATGGACACGGTTGGACTAGGGTGGGGGTGGGTGCATGGATCAGGGGTGCACAGGGGAGTTTATAACTGCTGTGGCTCAACTCCATGGGCCCCCCTTTGTAGAGCTTTTGTTCTCGGCCCTTTTAAATTGGCCGTGCTTATTGGCCCAATGCCGCCTGCGGGAGCGTAACTGATGATGAGGCGGAGCTTCATTTATTCCAGTAAAATGAGCCATGTTTCACTTTGAATGCAGCGTTATTAGCCGGTGAGTGAAAAGAATAGAAAGTCATATATTGTCGGGTCAGAAGTCACGGTTGTAAACAGCTGTCGAGAAACTAAGAAAAATTTGGAGATTTGTCTTGAGTTTTATTGGTTTCCAACGCAGAGATAACCGCGCTATTAATCCTCCTTAGTTTTTCACTGAATTGCATGTCTGGGAGTGAAAATGCTGAGCAGAGAGAAGCTCTCTGCTCTCTGAGTGTCGCGGGGCATAAATACTCATTCTTCCCTTCAGACAACGGCCGATCCTCCTCCACATTCAGCGCCACACACTTCAGTGAAGCCTCTATCCTGATACTCCAAGCTGATTGAAAAACTAAAGCCCTGAGATCAAGATTGAATAAGGAGATTATTAATAATGAGTGCATTCTATCATCCCCACAGAAGTTGAACGCTTTCCTTCAAGCTCAATTTGATCTTAACTTGGAGGAGAAATCTCTGTGGATCTGTTGTTTTTTCTCTGCTAATTAGTCAGGATCCACCGTAATACCCTGACTTCTCCGAGGCATGTTCCATTATGGCACAAATATCCTCTTATTAAAGAGGAAAAGGGAAAAAAATCAGGGACGTGTTTGTGCTTTAATCCAGCATTTGTTTAAACAAATGAAATCCCTGTGAAAGTTCTGAAGACATAATCTCCTCGTTCCCTTGTGATTGACACGTCATCCTAAAACTCAGTGACCTCAGCGTGACCTATCCGAGGATGGCACGACGAAAACTGCCAGTATTGCAGCAATGAAACCAAAGTAATTCAATTGTAACTATTTGTCCTCTTTAAATAGACTATGAGGTTTAAAAAGAAGCAAGAAAAAACAACATTTGAATATGACGGGGTTTTGATATATGGCTCAGAGTATAATCTCTGGCTACAGCCTGAATTGTGCCCCTTGAGATTTCCTGTTGTTGGCTTAACGGGGTTTCCAGGTTGGGCGTCTGCACACTGGAAAAACTGGACACCTATAAGCAGAGAGTCTGTATACGAGTGAAAATAAAGTGTGCTCCTTTAAAACAGCCTCGTTTCCTAAAAAGGTTAAAAAACAAATGAAATTTGAGAGTGCGTTTAAACGATTAATTTAATTGAAAATAGTGCAACGACCTCATTGAAACATTTGAAACAGAAAGTTGGTGGCTTTCGGACTTTGGCTAATTTTCCATTTGATGTTAGGAACTTGATTTGGAAAGCCGGAAAAGCATGTTTACTTTACTGTTTTTATAGAAGGGTGGTGTACATTGGTAAACACGCTCCTGCTTCAAATTCATCTTATTTTTATTTTTATTTTTTTTTATCTATCCTGTCTCTCCTGATGTCTTCCTCTCTGCCTCTGCAGATTTACTCACCTGACCACACTAGCAGTAGTTTTCCATCCAATCCGTCGACACCTGTGGGTTCTCCTTCACCTCTAACAGCCACAGCAGGTGCAGCCTCAGCAGGTACAGTGGTGACTGCTGCTGGCACCCCGTCTGGAAGGCCAGGTAGGTCACCAGCCTGTGGATTTTAATCTCATAAACACTGTCTGCACACATATACTAGATACCAGCAGAAACTGCTTCATAAAGGCTTTTTTTCCCCAGGTAAAGTGCCGGTAACTCACTCAATGGCTATTTCTTTCCTAGAATAGCCAAGCTAATTATCAGGCTTTCATGAATATGTGCCCTATTTTAACTGTGGAAGTGCAATAACCCACACAAAAAGGCAGGTCTTTAGGCTGCCTCCAGCTGTGCTTTCTGATTCATGTAGTATAAAAAGGCTGGCTGAAACTGAAGTGGGAGGCAAATGAAAGAGTTTGATTAATAAACCGAGTCTTGTTCACTCAGTGTTGTCATCCCTCCTAAACAGCTGTGCTAACGACAGGTAGGCTTCTCCAGGAAAGTGTGTTATTGTGTGGACGCTGGAGTTATTGTCACAGCTAATTTTTCTGCTTTATCTCACATGATTAGCCAAAACATCATACAGTAACTGTGACCGTGTCTGCACCGTCATGCATCTTAGGAATAAAAGAGGAAGTAATGAATTTGAAGGTCTGTATTTTATGTAATAGTCACAGCTCTGCTTGTACTGGTCAGTGAATATAGGGCCCTGTGACTTCAATTAATTCAATTAATTACTTTTACTCTGTGCTGCATTAGTCGGATTAATTAAAGCCTAAGTAGAGTGAATTGTGAAGAGTTTCCCTAAAACTTAATTTAATACCCCCTTTTAGCTTTAGAGCATCTCTAATCATTTGGTCGTCATTCTCCGTGCTTTATCTGAGTCGGGGCAGTTAATGCCATTTCTACATGAATCCATCCTAAAAGAAAGCTTAGTTTAGTCTGGGATAAGGCTGAACATCCACTGAATTGACAGCCACGATGAGTATTTAAAACTGAAGAAACGCGAGAATTAATTTTCAAGCGAAAATGTTCCAAGGAAGTTTAATCTCAAGCAAATAGAAGAGATGCCTCATGCCAGATTTATCTGCTGGCTGTGCTCTTTCTGCGGTCCACGAGCACAAAAGTGACACCATTTATACTGAAAGCATGAAATCTGTGTTACAAGTTTATTCTTCACCTGCATCTGCGTCAGGGGCTTTATTTTTGTGGCTGAGGCAGCCGCTCCGCATTGACTCCCGGTGACATCACAGAGAAGTTTTGGCTCTCAGCTTTTTAGGAGGCACTTTGCTCGAGCTCGGGAGTTTAAATGCAGCCAAGAAGTACCTTCAGAATTACGTGTAGTTTATTTTTTCTGCTGTCATTTCCTTTAAGTGATAGAAATTTATGGACAAACTGTGGAATGACTGCGGCTCTTGGGGCGGCGAAGGGTTTTAAGTTATTGAAAAGCTTTTCATATTTGCAGAACTGCATTTATGGCTTATAATAGCAGCTCATACTATTCATTCTACTTTTAGTAAAACAGTTTCAGGAGTAGATTTATTGTTATATAATCCTGCTTTCCCAGACAAGTGTTTTTGTAGTTAGATTTTTTTTTTTTTGGGGGGGGGGATGGGACGACCAGTTTCCCTCTGAATTGTAATTATTTTCTGCAACAAATTCAGAGAACAAAAGCAGGAAAGTAGTAAGGAAATCAGGGCGGCCCCATCAAGGGGATCCTGTTTGTAGTACACAGTACTTTTAAGTACCGGAAAAGAGATGTAGACGAAGAAAATGGTCCGTCAGATATGTTGACAGAGGCGGGAGACCAATGGAAAGAGAATGAGAGGGGGGGACAGTAGGGGAAAGCCCAGTGTGTTGTTTTAACGGGCAGTTGTGTCATGTGTGGTAATGGAGTGGCGACAGCTGTCTCTACGTATGCCCCCCTCTTCCTCAGCTGTTGCCCTGCCCCATGGACAGCTGTTCCCCCAGCACACACACGCATACACACACGCAGACCAGGCGGCAAAATGCCCCATTTAGTCACCAGTGAGTGAAGGAAGGTGGCTGTGACTCAGCTGATCAGAGTGGCGGTGATGTGTCTGTTGACCTATTTCCAGTACAGCGCGCTGCACCTGAAAACTGCAACAATATGACAAGCTGAAAAAACAGTTCAGTGTTTTATTGAATGAAGAAAATCCATATTATATAGATATATATCTATATAATATATAAAGCACTGCTGCCAAATATGTCATGTGGAATTATGGGGAAAAGATATAGTTTTACTAATTATTCGTCCTTAATGTGCCTCCAGGCTTAGAAAAAGAACGATACTCTGAAAGTAGCCCAAAATTTGGCTAGTTGTTGATGTAAGTTTCCAAATCCATTTATCATTGGGACTGCACCAATATACAGCACATTACTCAAGGCTGGTTTGTTCAATTAGCCTTCTCTGGTGCACTTGGGGACCAGAGCTTCAGTCTAATTTTTCATAGCCGCCAGCCAGCAGAGGCTTATGTGAAGTTCCTGTCTCACTCACCTGGGAGAAAGCTGAGGCAGAACAGAGACTTTTTCATTTCCTCCTCCAAAGTCACTTTTAATAGTCTGTTAATTAAAGTCGGCTTTTCCAAGGCTGTGTGTGAGTGTGTGTGCAGAAACATGAAAACTCATAAGACCACAGAAGAGTTATTAGACATTTCATTGGGATGATTTAATGGAAGTTCCCTGAGCGTGAAAGGTGTGATTTTTCTAGTGTTTGTCAAAAATATACATCAGCTGCATTTTTACCACTTTTAACCCCTTAAAGCCAAGTGTGTCATATCTACTGCAAGAGGTTTTGAGGCTTCTGCATCATCAGTGTGATTGTTTTTTCCCCCCCCTGAAAAATCTGAAAAAATACATTTTTAAGAAATAATTGCAAGACTGTCAAATGTAGCAAATATGATACATATTAAAACTCACACATGCAAATTAATATACATAAACACAATGTTCTAGAAGTTATTTCATGGTTTAGGCTTTAAAGGATTTAATAGCTAAGTTATTTGTGTACTTGTTCTGACAACATCGGTCTGATTTTGTAAAACTGAGAAATAAAAACGCTGCGTCACCCCGCTCAGCACGCTATAGCTTTGAAATGATGTAAATTAAGCTTTAAATTAAGAATAAAAAACCATCAGCGTTCCTCAGGCTCCTCTGCCTTTATCATGGGGTTTTCATTGCTGGTTATTTTAGCAAAATGAATTTCTAGAATCATGCGAAATGACTGATAGCAGAAACAAAGTCTCCTTGTGTGGATCACGCAGCAGTGCGCACCATTTACAAGGATGTGGGCTGGGTTTAGCATCCTAACACTATAATAGACACCAGAAGAGCTTGGAAAGACTACGGACACCCTATCCTACTCTGTAAATAACCTGGAAAGGTTCATTACTGTCAAAGTCCATTAAGGTTATTTGATTGCAGTATAATGCATTGCCTCTTGTTGCACATGGCTGGCACTACTTGGATAATTGCGACTCCAAAAAGGAAAGAAAGAAATGTTGTACTGTAGCTGGAAATGTGATGAGCAGATGTGGATTCCTCTTCTTTAATTTACACCAGATCAAATCAGCTTGATTTGCTTTCCTGTACTGGCCGGTAGATTAAATTTTTGGCTCAGATAAACATGCAAAAACTCACTGTGCCAAAGGTAAATTATAATCTCTCTCCCAGTGCAGAGTGTCTTAGATATCTCTGTATTTAGATCATATGATTAAAATGCACTGGTCTTTATTTAGAGCAGAATTAGATTTGACTTTATGGGACACATTAGTGGAATATTCAGGCTCATATATTTACAGATGTAAATTATATAAAGATGATTGACTTTAGTGCTACCACATCACCAGTCAAAGATGCTTTAAACTGACTAAAAGTTAAAGAAAAAGAAAGCCCATGTAATTATTTCTTTCACCAAAAGCCTGCATGAAGATCAGGTACTAAAACAGTCAGCAACGGTGCACTTTTGATTACTGGTTCCTGATGTTTTTGCACGTTTCTGGAATAAAATTAGAACATGCGTGAAAACTAGTCCTGAGCGTGATATTTTTCACTGCTCACATTGTTCTCATAGCCATGGTTATTAATGTGCAGATGCAGCGTTCATTTCAGGGTGGAAGTGGGTGTTAGTCAAACCCTGCGCTGGCTCATGTGTCAGGATGCAGTCCAGCCATCAGGAAGTGATGCAGTTAAGCTCTGAAAGATAAAAATACCTCTCATAGAACAACAAGAGACCAGAAAATCAGGATGTCAGTGTGTTATGACTGCATGTTATTGTGTTTGTCAGTGAATGATTTTTTTGTGTCGGCGTACCAGGATGAGGCTTTTGGCCAAAACTGAATCAGATAATTGTTAACACTGACCTTCACTTTGTCTCTCCTCAGGTACCAACCAGTGGCCCCGTGTTGGTGGGCAGACCCCCTCCTCCCCAAATTATGAGAACTCCCTTCACTCACTGGTAAGCTCTCTGCCCGCCTCCATCATTCAGTGAGAGGAGGATATGATGGATGCTCGCTTTAGATAAGCTGCCCATGAAGGACTGAGCTAGCATTACAGTGAGATTCCTGTCTGACAAATGTTTTGCTGAGGAAGGTGGGGGTAGAGGGATAACCAAACTGAACAATACCTGTCCCTTGGGGCATGCCATCTGTCCTCCACTCTGTGGGCCGGGTCTGGGATGACAGTTGGGGGATGGGTTTAGTTATGGGGGCTGGTGTGGGGGTGGCAGCTGTTTGCTGAACCTCTTCTCCAGAATTCCTTCGCTGCCGTACGACCAGAGCTGAAGATCGGATTTCATGCAGCCCTGCTACCTGATGCACATGTCATGTGTTTACATACTCTACTGGGAGTTTATTCAAGGGATAAACGGACTTAAATAAACTTACTATACAGATCCACAGACATATTTATATGATAAATAAAGACAGTATAATGTTAGGCAATAACCCAGCTGATCCAAGCAATGGGTGAACAAGTGAATTCATAAAACATATGGATCATAAGTGTTAACAAAATGCATTTATGTTTCATGTGTATGAAAGAAAGAAAATATTGACCGATATTGAATTTTCTTATCACCAGCAATTCAAATTGTATTGGTGTCGAAGTTTAACATGATTATATGTTTCTATGACCTCACAGAGAAGACCCGCAGAAGTAAAGGATGGAGCTTTTAGCCATGCTGTGATCTTAGAGGGACATAGATTCATCCTGACATCGTCTGCAAAGCTCCTTCATAATCCGTATTCACACGTAACAATGAAAAGACATCCAGGTTTAATATAAAGGATCCTATATCTACCTGGTAGAGATGTTCCTTAAGAATGTCTTGAACCCATACCCGGTTGTTTCTGAATCATTTAGGCTTCTAAGAGGTAAAAAAACATCAATTGCAGTTTTTTATTGAATGATGAATGAAAAATGCAGCTGGCAGCCACTGAAGGAAATTCTCATTTATTCTCAGCAACGTTCAAGAGTGTGCTGAAATAAAATCGTAGATCACGGTCCTCTGGTAGTTACGACAGAACTACTTGGAACATTGGAAAGTCCCAGAGAGCTCTTGGAAATGGTGATGAAGCTCTTTGAGGATTAGATTACAGTCAAAATGACTAATTTTGTTACTGGACTGGGCTGTGAACAGTAGTTATATTCGTTTAAGACGAATTTTTTTTAAAAACGGCAGACTTTGGTAATCAACAAAACACGCACAGCTGGATGAAATGAACATAAGAAGGCAAAGCAATAAGGCACAAAAGACAACAACATTATTTATCCCAGCACATAAAGTCAGTGTAAAGTTTTAAACTTGTGGCGATGCAGAAAATGTGACAAGTGCTGTAGTAGGGGTCTGTAAATACGCAAACAGCGAACCATTTTTATCTTTACAAAGTGAGTCGTCAGCAGCTGTGTGCTTCTTTCTAAATCCTGCCTCTTTCTCTCTATGTGCTATCACAAAACCAAAAAAAGTCTTTACCCACAGCGTGTTTGTAGTATTTATAGATTCTGATCTTTTTTTCTTAATTCTCTCTTATTCTTATTTGACTTTGCCAGAAAAACAGAGTTCATCAGCAGTTACATGAGCATCTCCAGGATGCCATGTCTTTCTTAAAGGATGTCTGCGAGGTACTCTTCAGATAGACTCTTTTTTTTTTTTACCCATTGCGTGTTCCATA
Organism: Copadichromis virginalis; assembly: GCF_057382275.1. Taxonomy (NCBI): domain Eukaryota; kingdom Metazoa; phylum Chordata; class Actinopteri; order Cichliformes; family Cichlidae; genus Copadichromis; species Copadichromis virginalis. The sequence continues at coordinate 19,365,704 of NC_140618.1, forward strand.
CATCGTTTTGTTTTCTTGCACAAGTTCGACTACATTCTTCACAGTGAAATGCACTTTCATTTATTACTACTTCTGTCGCCTTATTCTCATGTTATGTTGTTGTCGTTTTTTTTGTTTTAGTCTTTTTCTGCAGCCATGCCAGCTTGTAGTAATCAGCTTAGGTTCAGATGACAATGAAATTAAGTGGCTGCAGTGCCTCTGTTCATTTGAAAAACAAATGAGAACATATCCTGACTTCTACAACTCAAGCTGAAATGGCTCATTTGATCTTGCATTTGAATTGCCTTCTTTATCTTGTGTTGTTTTTTTTTTCTCACCATACAATCAGCATTTTCAATTTTTGTCCTAATGTGCTTATACTAAGCTGCTCTGTCCTTCTTTTCCTCCCTTCTTTCTCTCCCTAACCCTTCATTTCTCAATCCCTTTGGTCCTCCCAGTCTCGAATGGAGGATCGCCTGGACAGATTGGATGATGCAATCCTTGTTCTGAGGAACCACGCAGTGGGCTCCACCGCCAGTCTGCCCAGCGACATACACAGTCTGCTGGGACAGGCACAAAATGGGCCAATAACAGCCATTGGACCAAATTTTCCTGCCTCTGCATTGGTTCCAAGTCGGACTGCAGCGATGGTACGATAACTTCATATAAGTATTTATTTATTACTATACGGTATTTTTCAAACTACACCACATAAAACACCTTGGCCACCTGGTCAAAAAAAGGAGAGCTTTGAGACATTTTCCGCAGACGAACAGTTGAATTTATACCGGCATATTTTCCATAAGTGTAATAGCTGGCCGTAGGATCACCCTCCTCTTGAGAGCGGCTGTATACACAAGTTTGAGAGAGAAATGAAGAAAACAGGCACAAAGAAGTAAAGTTGGCGTAGGACGTGTTTGTACGTTGCAATCCTTCTAGAGTTAAACTCGAAGCCCCTTGAGAACTGGGGAAATGCCGGTCTCTGTGTAAATCATGACGTGTTCGCCCATCCTCCTTCTGAGGTATTTGATTGTACAGAGCCAGGAGATTTGAACACATCTGCAGTGGAAATTAAAATGGGATGACTCGTCCAACTGTTATCTGGAGGTGTTTGGAAAAAGTTTGACACAAACTTAAAAAGAAAAAGATCAAATTAATTTGAACGTGGGAAGAAGTTTAGATTACTTTTTTCTCTGAGATAAATGATGGAAGGAAAAGTTAGACAGTGATGAGATTTTGTATCTAATAAGCCAGTGATTAGCTGTAAATGTGGTGTTGCCTTTAAATTCAGACCTAAAATTAATATTCTTGTTTAGATTACTGTTATACAGAAAGGCCAAAAGGCTCCTTTTGTGTGTAAATTGATTATTAATTAATTAGTTTAATTTTTTTTTCTATAAAACAAGCACGTATTGTGAGTAAAGTGTTTTGGTAAGGTTGTACTTTGATGCAGCATGAAGAAAGAATGAAAAGATGCATTTCTGAGTGCAGACCGACATTTTAGTGCTCAGTCTGCACTTTTTGTTTTCGTGTCTTGATCATTGCAGTGGAGCTGTCGTGCAGAAATTCATTTATTTTCAAAGCAGTTTCATTTTTTTCTTTGTTTTAAGGTGGTATTTTTCCTGTCGATGGTTGTTTTCACTCGTACGCGGAGGCTACTGGGTAGCTCGCTTTGTCCCTTAACAAGAATTTTACTGTGGTTGTCAGAAGAGCTCAGTTTGATGTATTTGTTACAGAGAGCTGGGTTGTGGCAGTGATGTTGACCGACTGCGACTGTGAGATAGAACATACTGTGTCTGCACTAACACAGCACTTCCTGTGTGGGAAGAGGTCCCTTCAGACAGGGCTCAACAGCCTCGACACGGCACAGCCACAGGCTTTTTACTCTGGCTGTCACCCCGCCCTCTACCCCCTTCCACCCCTTTTCATCACTTCTTTTTAACAACCCAGGAAATCTGAATCGTTGGAAACGTGTGTCTGAACCCGCAGCCTCCACCCAAATAGAGGTCCTCAGCTGTATGGTAATCAGGCCCAGCCATGAAAATGGCAGCGTTCTTTTCTTGCCAGAGCCCCAGCCTCACTCCTCCTCCTCCAGACAAAGAGTTGTTTGGACACCTGTTGAGAGCACAGCAAAGATTAGCGTAGCGCTGGGGAAGGGGAGGATCTCGGAGCGGTGGGGTTAACAGAGGCCAACAGTGACTGGGGATCACATTCCAGAGGAAAAGAGGGAGATGCTCTCCACCCTTAGTGATGATTTCTCCGCCTTTCCTCAGTCCTTGAAAAAGGAAATCAAATGGCTCTAGAGCATGTGGTAAAGGAGGGGCTTTGTGGCACAACGTGGTGGGAGTTGACCATTTCTATGTTATGCATGTGAACAAAATAACAAGGAGATAGTCAGACATTGGAGTGGGTTTAGCTTGACTTCTTTTGAAACTGAACACAGAAGGATTATTCTTCTCGTAGACATGAGGAACAGACGGGTCCTCAGTTGTGGTTACAGAGCGGGGAGTCTGAGAATGTCGCTGCAGCGAGCAGTAACACAAAATGCAACAGTGACAGAGACAAATGAGGAGGCTATATATGGACCTTTAAGTATGGCTAAATATTGTGGCACAGGTGTTTTTTTTAATTTGTGTTTATTTTCTATTTCCTACCCTTGATTATGCATTATAACGCTGCTGTGGAGCAAATCTCCAAAGTACCCACAGGTGTTGGTAATGACTGACTTGAATGGTGATTAAACCCAGAACTTGTCCCATGCTGTGACTACAGGTTTTAATAAACACTGCTACAGACAGCATCTAATCTAATGTATATATACATATATAAAAGCATCTTTTTTTATGATCCAACCAGTGTAGAGTGCTCACCAAAATGTGCAAATCAGTATAACTAAGGTTGCTCTTTTTCTTTAAAACTGTGGGATTTTCCATTTTAGGCTTTTCTCCTGCTCAAAAGTGTTGTTTCATTTTTATGAACAGTCTCCAGTGAGTGTGTGGCTGCTTCCTTTCTTCACGTGTCCTTCCTGTCTGTGTTGCAGCAGGGCGGCGACGATGCTGCCAGCCTGAACAACAGCCACGGAGGCCTGCCCAGCGCCGGCTCGACATCCAGCACAGAACTCAATCACCAAGTGGAAACGTTCAGAGGTCAGCTCCACCACGGCGTCCCACTCTACGATATCCACACGATTCGGTTTACGTATGATGTCTTACCTCCACATTTCTGTTACTAATAACAGGTCTTACTTCAGGCCTTCCAGCAACCCTGGAGCTGAAGGTGGAGAAACAGGACAAGGATGAGATGCTCGACAGCATCTCCACCGATAACAAGTCAGATGACGAGAGTGACAGAAGAGATATGAAGACACCCAGAGCAGGCCCACGCACAAGGTAAGAGGACCTTTCGATACGAAAACGTGTGAAACATTCTTCAGAAGTGAAAATAAGCTCTATGGCATGCTTTGAGATGGTAGAAACATGGGATAAGGCTGGAAAGGTTGTCTTTCATATGCGACAGGTAGTGGAAAATCTGATACATATCGTATTAACCTTTACTGTCATTATTTGATTTAAAATAGGCATGTCAACAAATGGGAACAAGAGCTGGGTAAAGAAATTCCAGAGGAGATGTGGAGAATACTGGATTCGGTGCTTTTTAACACCCCAAATTACAAGCAAACAGATAAATGTGAAACAGCCCTGCTGGAGATTATGGAACCAAACCATACTCACATGTTTTGGACATTCGGAAAAATAAAACCCCTTTTGGATAGTATTCATTCAGAGCTTGCTGAAATGTTTGGCTATACAATCCCATGATCATTTCAGATCCTATACTTGGATCACCTTAAAGGAAACATGCATCCAAAGACCAATACCTGTTTAACATTGACCTAGCACTGGCTAACGATCAAAACACTAAGCTACAGACAATGGGTGATTGTTGTTGTTGTGATGGTAAACTCAAATACAGACTGAAAGTGAAAGAATATTTCTAGAAGGCGGAGCTTCTCAGCGTCAAGTGAAATCGTTGTGGTAAAAACTCATGGATGTTAAATGAATTAAATTTTCTTCCTTCATGTTTATAGTTCATGGTTTAATCACGGTCATGTCAGATTAATGGTTTGAAGACCATCCTATCATTGGTGCAGATGACTGAATGGTGGCTGCGGGTTGATTTCTTCTCTCTGCTGCAGCATCACCGAAGACGAGGATCTGAATCCCGAGCAGAAGGCTGAACGGGAGCGCGAGAGGAGGATGGCTAACAACGCTCGCGAACGCCTGAGGGTGCGAGACATCAACGAGGCTTTCAAAGAGCTGGGTCGCATGTGCCAGCTGCACCTGAAAAGCGAGAAGCCCCAGACTAAACTGCTCATCCTCCATCAGGCTGTGGCTGTCATACTTAGCTTGGAGCAGCAAGTCAGAGGTCAGTGTTGCAGCGCTGCTGCGGCAATTAACTGAAATGCTACATCACATCAAATCACTGCTGACTCTTAAAAACAACGTGTGTTTTGATGCAGCGTTCCTGCAGGTGGTAATTTAATTTCACTGTCACATCCAGAGCAGATACATGTGGAGTTAGAAAGGAAAAAATAGGGAATGGAGCTGCCAGAGTATCACAGACAGTAAAGAAAATGCAGGGCGTTTATTCAGCTCAGATGTTTCCCTGCAGTGCTGCATTTAGAGGTACTAAAATGAGTAATGATGAAAGATTTGAGGCGAAAGACAAACAAAGTAACGCCCTTTTATAACACCCTTAAAGCTTCGGTCTCTCTCTAAAATTTTATCTTAATTTTATTTTAAAAAAAGCTTTGACATGTGTTTAATTAAAGTGTAATCTGTGTTTATGTGAACTCACAGAGAGAAATCTGAACCCCAAAGCAGCCTGCCTTAAGAGAAGGGAGGAAGAAAAAGTGTCTGGGGGCTCCAGTGATGCCCAACCAGCCCACACAGGAGTCCATCCAGGCCTGACCGACACATCCAACCCCATGGGCCACCTCTGAGACAGGTACTCTCACCTCTAATTGAGCGACACACACTGCTATGATGGTTTTCTCTAATAACTGAATAATCGGTCATCTCATGACAGCATATTTTCTTTTTCTTTCTGCACTTTGATACCATGATAATTGCGGTCATCCTGTGTGTTTTCCTGGTTTAACTGATGTTTAGTTGATTACACAGGTCAGCATGATTGAATCATATTGACGCAGCATGTTTAAACCCAGCTAAAGTCCACAATCTTCATTTTTTACTTATGTTTCCTAAAATAAAATTTTTAACTTGAAGATGTCAAACTGTAAAATTCTTCCAATCGTTGTTATTTAAAAAGATGCAGATAGATGGAATATTCACTAAATTATTTAAATTTTAATAAAATCTCTGCTAAGGTTACCAGAAACCATCAATCAGTCACATTTCATGAGAGTTAAAGTTGCCAGCCATCACTAAGAGGACAAATTTTGCTGGCTGACTGGTCGCGCTTCCAGCCACGTGCGTGGCTGTGCTGAGCGGGGTTTCCCCCTCATGGCTGAGAGCTTTGTTAAACAAGGATTTGGGGTGAAATTGTGCACGGCTTATTTGCCGTTTATGCATCAGAATCTGTTCAATAAACTGCACTTTCCAGACATACTTTTAGAGACAGTGAAGATAACAAACACTGGAAATATTGGAAAGTCTGGTTGTTCTTGGCCGGCGATCTGCATCTTTGGCTGGTTTTTCCTGTGCTGCGTCACTTTTTAGTAAGGCTCTAAATCTATGTTACCTCATTTAAAGTAAGCCAGTGCATTTTCTTCTCATTTTTGGCTATTCGATCAACAAAACTGTATTTTGTATTTGAATAAATTAAACCCCTTTTTTATCCCTTATTTTTATTTGGAGGAAAAATCCTTTAATTTAAATGTTATAATTGTCCTTTATTGATTTATGTCTGATTTATGTCAGACTTTTTAAAAAATAAATATGTAAAACAGCAGGACTTTAATCACCAGCTCTAGTGCTGAAGCTAAAATTTGGACGGCCTACGCTCAGCTCCTTTGATGCGCACCTCTGATCAGTGCTCCTTCTTTGCTTCCTCTCCTCCAGATCAGAGCGATGCAGATCATTTCTGTCCCGTCTGAGTCGGTGACCTTGCTTCCCAGTGACAGACAGGACTCGCAGTTTGTGACACCAATTGGAGGAGACAGACCACTTGAAGCAAAACGACGAGTCTAACACAGTCCACTCCTAAGATTGAAGTAGAGCCAAGCGTCCAGCTCCCTGTGACCAGATTCCATTTGCAAATTTCTCCCCCACAAGAAAAAAATCTTCAACACATATCACTGTCTGCAAGAAGTGTGTTGCTTCTGAACAATCAGAGACTTCGCAATCTCCTCCAACCGTATGTGGAAATTGCCTTGTGCCTAAACTAAATTGACGAATGCATTGTAACAGCAATTGTTTTTATTTGTCTGTTTCTTTGTTTTTTTTCCTATTTATTATGTTATTGAGCTATAAAGTGTATGTCTAAAGGGAAAGTTAGGTCAATACAAAGAGAAGCATGCGGCTTTTCAGTCGATCTATAGTTTGCCAGTGTCGCCATCAACCCTGAGCACTCCACCCCGGGAAAATCTTTGAGTCTGAGATTGGGGGAAAAATGTTAGATTAATTTATTGGCCAGTTTAGACTGATATTTATACCCAACTGAAAATCATCACGAGCTGAAAAACAAAAGCACCCGTTTTTTAAATATAAATTTTAAAAAAAATGATATATTATTTATATTTTTGTTTTCCTCGTTCTGCCACTGGCCACACGTGAAACCAAAACTACCTATGTTTGTTTCTGAGCAGTTTAGATCTGTCTCTGTGCTACTGACCGGCAGGTAACAGGTCCAGCTACGATAGCGTCAACAGCACGGGAGGTGACGCACAAACGGCAAACTGTAGCTTCACTGAAGGCTCAGATTTAATTGTTTTTTTTTTGTTTGTTTTTTCCCAGTAGTGAGCAGTGAAAATACAGAGGGCAAACTTTTTGCAAACCTTAGCATTCCCTGCGTATTTTAGTGTCTTAACTAAAGGAAGAGGCGACTCCAGCGCCCTCGCTTCCCTTTGCCATATAGTGTTAAACGTAAGCAGTGGCGTATGTTTGCAGATTCCTCCTCCGGACGTCAGCACAGAAGTGTTGGCTGTGTTGGCACAGAAGTGGCTTTTTTTCTTTTGAAAATGTGTTATTATTTTCTTGTTTCTGCCACCAGCTAATCAGAGATCTCCTAATGAAGACGTTCAAAAAAAACAAAAGTAGAAAAACACGCAAAAAAAACCCAAACAACACAAAACGACGACCACAGTTTCTCCTGGCCTGATCAAACATATCAATTTTCTTTCTGTTAATATCTCAAGACATTAAATTCTAATAAGCGCAGTTACTCCTGACTAAAATTTAGTTATGCTTATTTGTTGTAACAAGTCCTTTCTGTCCAGCATTATAATTTCTGGTTTTTAGCTAGCAGAGAAAATCTGTAAGTTATTTTCAGTGATGTTTTGATGGAAGCCATGCTATTCTCAGTATGGCAAAGCAGACTGAACATTTCATGGATTATTCTGAGTATCATTGAACTGTAGCATGATCATGATAATGAGGATGATGATGATGAACAAAAGCAGGATTTTTCTTTTTTATGTTCCAAGACATCGGTCATGGCTTTATTTCTTTTTCCCTATCCGTGTGCATGCGTTACGTTTTCCTTTTTTTGAGTCTTTTCGGTCTTAAGACTTGCTTTATATTCCATTTATTTCTTTGTATATTGCGTTCTATCATTATTTACACCTTAAACAAGGCTGCCGCATTCAGAACGAGTATTCTGTACGATAAAGGGACTTTGATTAGAATAAAGGATGATGAGTTTACAATTTAACAACCTCATTTTAGTGAAGAAGAATCCAAAAAGAGAGAGACCTGGTCGGTTGTGGTGTGTTCTCTGACTGAATGAGGCCTTGTTCATCATTTCAGTATTCATGATCCTGTATTCATGTCGGCAGACTTTGAGGGTATAATGTGTGTCACTTCCGGCTCGCTTCCCTTCATTTGTTTTCTTTCTTTCTTTTAAACTTCCCGTTCTTCCTGTGTTTCTTTGCTCCTCTGTTTGCCAAGTTAAACTTTGCTGTATCCCCAGATGCTTTCCCTTGTATAATATATGAAAAAAAAAAAGAAAATCAAAAGAAAAAAAAACATTTGGCTTATTTTTCACTGTAGTTAGTCTTTTATACAATAATACTGTAAGAATATTTCTTGAATTCTAAATATTACTCTTTCTAGATTTTTGAAAGCAAAAGTTTTGAGTAAAAAGTTTCTTACTTTATTTTACTATATTAGATAGTAAAATGTACGGTTATTTACCATAACCTGTCCATTATCACAAAAAAGTTACATATGGCATCTCAAGAACACGGCTGAACTGCTGCTCGTAGTTTAGTACTTCAAAAAGGCTCCGTATGAGCTCCAGATTCCTAAAAGCGCGACCTCCATCGTACTCCTCAGTCTCCGTTGTTGATTGATTGAAAAAAAAAAAAAGGAAAAAAAAAAAGATTTGTTCTTGTGTCAAATAAAAGGTGTTGTTGATGCACATTGAAAAACTGCGGCAACGAGAATTTGAATTTTCTGTCATTTTCAAACAGAAAAACACGATGTATATAACATTTATGTTGCAATAAATGTGCCATCTTTTTTTAAACTCGATCGTATGTGCATTTATTTCGCTCATCTTCCTCTCCATATTTACATTTTTCCACCTTTCCATAACCTTTGTTGTGTTTTAACGCACAGGAAGGAAGAGCTCTGAAACAATGGGATTCATTTAGACTTCCTTATCGTTTTTGTTATTTTGTTTTTGAGACATTTCTACAGTGGATTTAGGCCAAATGAGTGTTTTATAGTATGTAACTCTTTTTTGAAAGTAATACCAGTGGACCATTGTAGTCTGTATGAAAAGTACTATGAATATATGTTTCTATTTTTAATAAAGTGTGATAGCAGCGTACTGTATATGTGCTGTGCTCCTACTTTTTCTTTTTTGCAAGTTCATTTATACAGTATAGAGACAGATCCTCGTGCCTTAACCTCCTAAGACCTGAACTCTTCCATGGCATGCATTTTTAATTTCTCTTTGATATTTGGGCATATTGGGACCTCATGAATGTAAAAACAAAGAATTGCCAGATTAATTTTTTGACCTGATTTGTGTTTCTGACAAAAATGAGATCCACATATGAGGACATTTGTTTTAAATTTTGATAGAACAGTGGCAGGATAATGTCCTCGTAAGTGGATATCAGGCTTTTGTAGAGACAAATTTGTGTTTTTAGGTCCAGACAACCCAAAATGTGATGTCCACATATGTGGACGCCAGGTCCTAGGAGGTTAAATAATATTTGAATAAATTGTCTTATATTTTGACACAAAACAAAATGACCCACCCAGCACTGAAATTGAACTTCCACAGTCATGTTGAAAAGCACAAACCTAAACAGTTTTTTAATAAATGGCTTTGGTGGAAGTGTCTCTCTCTGTAACCTGCCGTACTCAATCTGCTACTTGTGCTGTGACTGAAGTTAATGAATCCCAAAAGCGTTGTGAAAATACTGCTCTGAACCTGGAAGATTGTTGCTGTGCTGTAAATCTCAGAGCCTGTACATCTGCGCAGAATTATCTCCGTGCAGATGTAAGCATGGAGACCGCTCATTGCGTCCTGAGAGGTCTGATCTCGAGTCATTCGTCAGACTGAGGTGACAAAAGTGCTGACTGCCGTTCTGTCTGCGGTGAGCTCAGTGATGCGCGGTGGCCTTCCAGCGTTCCTCGCAGGGATAAACGGAGCGTGTGACTGTGCTGAGCTCTGGTGGTGGTGGTCGTGGGTGTGCATGTTTTCTGTAGGAGTGGGACCACCATGTCTGAAGGCTGACTTCCTGTCATGGCTGCTGGCTGAGCCAGCTGACAGAAAGTCCTTGGCTCACATCCTTGAATCTCAACCAAAGAGCCTGCTGCTCCTCCTGCTCTAACAGTAAGATCATCCGCCTCTCTGCCACTTTCAGGATGCACGCTGCACTGAACAGGCCTCTTGTCTTCTGTTTCACTTTCTAATCTCAGCTCTTTAAGATTCAAGGCTTTTTGACCATTTCAACATAGTGAGGAGAACAGGATATGATATTCAGACATTTCACAGAGACACAAAGCAAGTGCTTATCTGTCAATAATGGAAGTTTTAGGCATAAAGTGTGGAAAACAAATACGACAGCACAAAAGTAATTTCAAAGATTACTTTTACATGTACTCAAAACAACAATGTACTGCTCCTCCTGCCCACACCAGCTGCACAGAGATCCATTTTTGAAGCAGTTTAGAGTGATGGATAAAATACCTAGTCCTTGTTTTATATTAAGAAGGCCACAAAAAAGCTCCAGGGTTCTGAATTAGACACAAGAAGTCTGGTAACTTCCACAGTTTGTCTTTTTAGTATCAGATTCCCTCAGTAAGGAATCCAGGGACAGCATCTTTATGAGGAGCAGTAAGACAGGGTGAAGCTTGATGAGGTTCACCTGTGTGTCTGTGTGTTAATGACCTACCTGACATTTGTGCACCCACCGTAACCTGCCAGATGTGCACTGATGGTGTAGTTAGTTATCTACACACCAAAGCTGGGAAGCAAGAGTGTCAGTAATACAGTGAAATCAGATCCAGAAAGTAGCATGGGCAAGGCACTTTATTAGGTACACCCTGCCAGTACCCAGTTGGACACCTTTTGCCTTCTGTCTTAATTTTTCATGGCATACATTCAACAAGCTGCTGGAAACCTCTGAGTTTTTGGTCCATGTTGACTTGACAGCATCACACAGTTTCTGCTTATCATGATGAGAATCTCCTGTTGCACCACATACCAAAGGTGCTCTGTTGGATTGAGATCTGGTGATCATGGAGGCCATTTGAGTACAGCAAACTCCTTGTCATATTAAAAAAAAAACAGTTTCTGATGATCATAGCTTTGTGACATGGTGTCTTACCCTGCTGGGAACAACCATCAGAAGATGGCTACAGTGTGGTCACAAAGGGATGGAGATGGTCAGCAACAATACTCAAGTAGGCTATGGTGTTTAAAGATGCTCAGCTGGGCTGAGGTACCAAAAAGAAAACATCACCCACACCATTATACTACCATTGATTGGCTCATTAGATATTTGTGTGTACATTTTTAAATGGAGATCCAAGTCCAGATAGCAGCAAGGAAAAGATTAGCTGATGAATATAAATATGTGGGAACGCTAATGGATCCAAAACTGGCATTTGAAACAGAAGTGTTTTTAAAAAACTGTGAATAGAGTTTTATTTAATGTGGATATTTTAGGAATAATTTAACAATTAAATATTTAAAATAAAATTCCCACAATGGCTCGGTGACTGTGAAAAGATGAAATCAAAAAAATAAAATGCATCTCCACAATTGCTGCTACAGGTCAGTTGGGCTGACCTGCCCCTGGAAAACCTGCAGACCCCCTTATTGTATAATTGGGATAAGACTGAGGTGTGCACTGAGCATGCCCAGAGGTCCCAGCTGTGGCACCTCAGCGGAGAACAGAGCTCCCATTGTGTGCGGCTGTAACCCAACACAGTGGCTCAGATTAAAGGCTGCGGTGCCGCGTGGTCTCTGCGGACAAAAATATAAACAGTGGGCCACTACAAAGGCGAAGGGGAAGCTAGGCCCCTGGTTTAATGAAGTTTACACTGCAGTGGCAAGATCTATAAAAAGACAAGTGAATGCACCGTTTCTTTCTCCTGCCACTCAGGAGCAGCATGGATGCACTGAAAAGAGAGGCTGGGGGTGCTTTAAGCAGCACTCACTTTAATGCCACTCTGATTTGTATGACAGCTGTTATTTGAAGTTCATGGCATTGATTAGGCCCAAAGAAAATATCAGTTAGATGGGTACTGGTCACATCTAACTGATCGACCGACGTTAGTAATATTTAAACTAAACATGGTTCCTGTGTATTTATGTTATATTAAATTTACATAATGTGGTTTCAAGTACCTTTCAAAGTTGCAACGTTTATTTCTTTCATAAATAAATATTAAACATGTGTTTTTCTAAAATTAGACTGCTCTCAATGTAATCTTCATTATCTTAAGTGACGATGAAGATTATATCCATAAAACATTTCAGTACAATAGCATTTAAGCCTCAAATACACCGGAGATCTTCAGCTTTACATTATCTCTTGATTGTTTTAAAGGTCATTTGTTCCATAAATTTTAAAACAGCCTGAGAAATAAGAAGCAAACTTGATGATTATTATTCGCATCTTCTTCTGTGGCTTGTTTAATAATATTTGTCTAGCATGTGGCTACACTTGCTTGCTACAGGTGACTGTTTATGATGGAAACTGAGCATCAAGCACAGCACCTCAGGATCACTGACACTGACTGTAATCCTGCTGTCGTTTATAGTTGCACAGTGCCATTGGCACCCCCCACTAAGAGCATGCTCACCATCACAGAGGCTGCACACAAACAGTATACACTCCCCACAATCATCAGCATTTTTCTAGCATATCTGCTCAGCATAATAATTATTATTATAGTTTCACAGACGTTTAATGAACCACTGGCACATGTGTTAGACTGAACTATCATCTAAATATCATCTGTTTTTTAATAGTTATTCAACTGTATTCTAAGCACCAGCTGTCTGTTAGAATGTGATTTTTTTTCTCTCTCTGTTGGCAGAGGTATAAAAATGCGCAGGAAAATCTGACGTGCATGGCAAACTTCACCGACGATATTTAGGGAGGAATAAACACACATCAAACATAAATGAACCATTTGTCTGTCTCCATAATTGAGAGCATTTTCTCTTCTTACGTCAATACTCTCTCTCTCTTTTTTTTTTTTTTTTTTTTTTTTTTTTTTTTTTTTTTTTGCTTTTTCGGTCATGTTATGTTTACCTGTCAAAGGCTTGTTACAAACTATGAAACACATTGTGCAGACTTCTGGATGTTAGAAGAAAACGAATACTGCTCATGAATGAGACTAAAGGCAGGAAGGTGTCCTTTAAAACTAAACATGTTAATAGGACCTCCCTGTTTATATCATAGTTTATGATATAGCACGTGTATTTCAGTAATAGCCTGCTGAGGCCACTATACGTGCTGGCCTCATATCAAATGTGAAGGCAGACTGAGTCTATGTTTGACGTTTGTTTATATCTAATCTTCCTTTTCAAACATTTAAACAGCAGCGAGTCTGCAGCTGAGGGAATACAAATTCAAATTGTCGGAACAGGTTTGCTCGTTTCTTGGATTCATTTGGTGATTTATTAAATGTATAACTGTGTGGTGGGGCGTGGTCTGCGGTGCCGTGCAGGGAGGGCGGACGCACCTGCACGGCATCCTTAATCACGCCCGCCTAGTTAAAAACACGGGGACTGAGGGGTTTGGGGGTGTTGTGGTGTGGTGAGATGTAAATAAAGATGACTCTGAACGTTGCTCCGTGGTCCCGCCGTGTCTTATTCACGCCACATTGGTGCCGAAACCCAGGAGGCAGCACGGCGGGTCCATATCGGAGCCAGGGAATGGAGGAGCTGGCCCAGAGGGTGGCCGAAATGGCGGCCGCCCAGCGGGAGCAGGCGGCGGAGGTGCGTCGCCAGCAGGAAGAGCTGCAGGACCAGTCCGAGCGGCACCTGGAAAGGATTGGGGAGCTGGCGGCGCTGCTCTGGGCCTGGGCGCCACCCCCACAGGTGTGTCCCGAGGACAGTGAAGCGGTGGAGGAGCCGCGTGAGGCACCTCAGCAGCCGGAGGTGGCAGACGAGGCGCGCGGGGATCTGCGCCTGCCGGAGGAGGGGGAACAGCCAGGTGAAGGGCTGCTCCTGCCGGGAGTGGTGGATGAGCCGCTCCAACCGGAGGCGGCAGACGAGGTGCGCGAGGGTCTGCGCCGGTTGGAGAAAGAGGAGCTGCACGAGGGGCTGCTCGAGCCGGGAGTGGCGGCGGAGGGAGCAGTAGTGACGGAGGAGTCGCGCTATGGGCTGCTCCAGCAGGGAGCGACAGCGGTGACGGAGGGGCCGCGCAAGGAGCTGGAGGTCCCAGTGCCAGGGGAGCTTGCTCGAGTGGAACTGGCGAGCGAGGCGGGCGCCACGCTTGAGATCGCCGTGCTCGCCAGACCGGCCTCACCACCACCAGAGGCCTGTACACGCCACACCTCTGCCCAGCCACCTGTGAGCTGGGGCTCACGCTTGTGCCGGCCGCGCCGGGTGCACCTGTCACGTGTCCGACTTCCGAACCAGCTTTGCCTGCGCCGCTGGATTCGCGGGCGGCCGCCTGAACTCGCACCTCCCCGTCGCTTGGCCGGGGCCTGGGGGTGCCAGCTGTCCGGGCTGATTCCCTCTCCCACTGGCGGTGGGGGAGTAGGTTCGGCCGGATGGCTCCCCGGCCTCAATCGGGCGATGGGGGTATGTGGTGGGGCGTGGTCTGCGGTGCCGTGCAGGGAGGGCGGACGCACCTGCACGGCATCCTTAATCACGCCCGCCTAGTTAAAAACACGGACTGAGGGGTTTGGGGGTGTTGTGGTGTGGTGAGATGTAAATAAAGATGACTCTGAACGTTGTTCCGTGGTCCCGCCGTGTCTTATTCACGCCACAAACTGTTATTCTAATCTGCTGCTGAGTCTCTTACACTTTTCTTTATGCTGTATATTTTCACGTCTCTGGAATAGTTGGCAGTTAGATAGTCAGCTGGGAAACTTTGTGTTAACTCATGGAGCTGAGGATATCGTGGATATGCTGACCTCGCTGCGTGGTGTACAGAGCGAGGTCAGCATGATTAATATTCACAATAAAAATATTAGCCGAACATCATGAAGTCTGTATGTGTTTCATAGTGTCGAACAACCTTTGTACAGTTAAAGCCAGCAGTTACTACATGACGGAAACACCAACGTTATCTCTTTTATGCGTTTATACACAGGTCACGCTGATTACTGAACAAAAACCCAAAGATCAGATGTTAAACAGATTTATTTGCTCTCTCTCCTCCTTAAACATGTTTTTAATGTTAGTTATAATTCGGAATTGGCGACTGAAACACGTAGGACACATAAGAACATCAGGAAATAAAACACCGATAAATATAACCTCAGTAAAAGAAGTCAGCGGGGGTTACTACAGCTGTGTACCGGGGCCTGCGCTTTGTCGGTGGGATTGCTTGCGAGGCCAGCGGGTCTATCCCACGCTTTGCCGTGAGACTGGGACGACATCTCCGAAATCATCGAAACACTTTTGCAAAGAGGCTGTATCTTGACAAACCGACCAGACACATGAAGATTAAACCACTACATTCTCGGCTAAAAAAATATTAAAACGGTATTTGGTAACACACAAACAGGGTTTTTCAAAGCTCAGTTCTGTTAGCTTCCACATGCCGGTTGTGTGCTAGAAACAATGGCCACCAGGCCAAAGCAATGGTTTTGACTCGATCAGCGTTAACCCCGCCCCCTGAGTTTGATGGGTGAGGCTGACAGATAAAATTATTTCATGATGAGAGCCAGGCGTCAGGACTGCCAAAATGAAATAAATAAATATATCATTAAATAATTAATTAAATGTGTCAATAATTAATTAAATGTGTCAATAATTAATTAAAATGTGAAATACATAAATAATTAATTAAATATGTCAATAATTAATTAATTAAATGTGTCAATAATTAATTAAAACGTGAAATACATAAATAATTAATTAAATGTGTCAATAATTAATTAATTACATATATCATAACTATTTATTTAATTAATTAATTCCAATTTTAATTAATTATTGCCACATTTAATTAATTATTTAATGGTGTATTTAATTAATTCATTATGGCAGTCCTGGCGTTCCATAAATAACTAGCTCATGCCTTTTAAATCACTCTCTGAGATACTCATTGTTGACTTTCTGATGATGCGTTTAGGTGCAGTCAGGTGAGCTTACCATCCACTAGATGACGCTCTCGGTTTTTAAAGACATTCACTTACAAATTGGATTTATGCGTACATTATGTAACGTGGGAAGTTTTCCCAGGAGTCACAAAACTTTTAGTTTGTTTTAGAAATTAATAGAAATGTACAAACTTTTATTGTGTTACACTACATGTCAAACACATTTTTGAACTACAAGGAGTTAATAAGAAGGAAAAATTTATGAATTAATTATTTGTCAGGTGTCACCTCTGGCTACAATACTCCCCGCTAGTGCAGGAGCTTCTAAAAACCGAGCTGAACCGAGCCGAGTCGGTCCAAACTGAGTGGGGCCTGGGAGTTCGGGGGTAGTCTGTGTGAGATCTGCTCCAGGACCAGCGGACTGCTTTTGAGTGGGTGGGCGGGTAAAGTGCGCTTGTTTGAGGAGGCGGAGCGGCCCGGAGGCTCAGAACGTCCTTCTGAAACGGTTCTCACTCACTCTCAGAAAACAACTCAGGACCAAATAAGTTAGCAAAGTGCGGCGCGGGCACTTTGCAAAAGAGTTTAGCTTTTAAAACCGCTCGAAGAAAACTTTTTTTCCAAACCTGGGATAAGTGAGCAAGCGAGAGCAACGACGCCGGTGAGTAACTAACTAGCTATCAGTAACTGTCCTGTGCGCGAGACTCTTTAACAGCCGTTAAACTCAGCCGGAGGAGAAAAAAATTAAACGAATAGAAGGGCCGCTTATTTTTCTACACAGCTCGTTTACTTCAGGTGAGTGGTACAGGTGAGAAATAGGTGAAGTAAAATTTGAAGATGGTGATGTGTTTCTGCCACCTGTTGCACTCAGCAGCCAAATAACGAGAAACTGCGTCAAATCAAAGCGCTACCTCTTCACTTTGGCTAACGAGCTACTGTATGATTTCAGTTCTCAGATCTGCATCCAATTAACTGTTTTTTATCTGACTTATGTTTACAATTGCTCCTGTAAGGTCACGTTGCTTCTACTGTACCTGCCGCTAGAGATTAGTGAACTCCCATTCATGTTACGTAACCTAATAATAGTTTCCCACCGTTTAAACCCTCACAGGCAGGTTTGTTTCCAACTTTTTCCAAAGTTTGGTCCCATCTGGATTTAGGTGTTTTGATATGTGAGTGGCTACAGGTGTTGACACAGAAAAAGACAATTTTTTGCACTTCACCCTCGCTTGCATCCTAACTTGCACTCTGGATGGACATCACAGGCAGCACAGGGGTCATTGAAGGAAGCACCGACCCTGTGTAGGACAGTGAGGCAGCTCACTGAGAGTTTCCTCCTTTTTGGAGTGAAAAACACAATGGGAGGAAAAAGTAACACACTTGTTGGAGCCCTTGTGTGCTAGATACATACACTGAGCATAAAAGGGTCTATTGTGTCGTCTCAGGCTTTAATCTGGCTCATCCTCCCTGACAGGACACCTTACCTCAGCCTTTCTCTCCTCCCGTTTGCGTGTGAAACTGAGTAATTCTGGCTAATTGGAACATCATGTCATTAGTCTAGTGGAAACAAACTGGAGTTGAATCATCTTCGTGGTTTGCTAGGAGTGGCCCACAAAAGTTTCTTGCAGTATTTCATGGTGGAAACTTTGGCTGTTTATAAGGCAAGATTTTATTTAGTTTCATTAAGTTAAATGCTTCCCAGGTAGCTGTTGTTTCATGCCTTATATGGCAGGTGTGTATTTGTGTGTGTGGTGGTGGGGGGGCATTTACACATTTGATCAGTGAAGAAATACGTGGGGATCAGGGTGGTTTTTCAAGCTCAGCTAAATGCCTTAGTTTAAAATCTCCTGCCAGATAAGATAACCAGAGATGAATGTCTCTTTTGGCTTATCTATCTATCTGTCTATCTGTCCGTCCGTCCGTCCGCCCGCCCGCCCGCTTATCTGAAGGTAGTGGCAGTGGGCTGAGCAGGGTATTACTGACTTCCTCTTCCTTAGCAGTGTTATCCATTTCCTCCTGGGGGATCCCGAGATACTCCTAGGCTGCGTGACATATACTAGGAATGTCAAACACACCAGTACTGGCCCATTGGAGGCTCCAGTTGGTCCCACTGGCTTCAGTGAATGTGTAAACTGTAAAGACAGAGGGCATACATTTAGGACTTAACTTTCTTTTAATGAAGTTTTAAATTATTCTTAATGAAAGACATTGACAAAATTAGTAGGAGACAGATTAACCAGCAAATGTTTTTTTTTTTTTTTTTTAAATTAGTATTCCATCAAATAAAGGTTCCTGTTTTTCACTTTTTTTAAATTACAGGACAAAGTTGGTTACTGGTTTCTTTGAGTTACTGCAGTAGAATAGTACAATATTGGAAGATCTCAAAGGAAGTGTGTTATTTCATATATTATTAAAGAGTAGTTACACTGATCTGACCCACTTAAGAGCAATTTAAAAGGACATGTAAAATCTCCCCAAGGAGTTCTTTGTTTTACCCAGGGTCTCCCCCTAGCTAGGCATGCCTGGAAAACCTCCAAAGTAAGGCATCCAGGAGGCAGATGGTTGAACTACCTTAGCTAGCTCTGTTCATCTGGTAAGGTAAACCAGCGAGGAATCCACCATTTTGCTGCAATATCCACTTTCTAGCAAATTAGAAAAACCTGAAAATAGACATGTAAAACAGCCAAATTTACAGGTGCATTGCCATGAAACCCCTCATAGTACTATGTTTTCAAAATGATTATCTGTGTCCATAAGTCTGTCTTGACCCATTTCACACTTATGTGATACATCCTGCTTTTGCCCTTTCTTGTCAGTCTTATCAGTGTCCTCCTTCCAGGCCCACCTCTGTCCATCTTTGTATTGTAACATCAGAAAAGGATGCTATCAGCAAGACAAACAGGAACACATTGAAAGGCCATTGTCCAGTGAAAAGCACATGGTGGCTGCTGATGGCTTTGTCTCCACTGGCTTCCCTGAAAAACACCGGGTGGCTCACTTTTAATATTTGTACACAGTTTGATATTTATTGCCAGCTGCGCTCTCACGGTCTAGCTGCAAATCTGTCAGCTTTGACAGACCTGTAGTTATTATGCATGTGACAGAAAAGGGCTCGATAACATTTTGTTGCCCGCTTTTCATGACTTTTCCCAGGGCTGCAATTAACAGTGTCATTTACAAGGCTCACCTGTGCCGTTTGTGCACACAGGCAGAGAACTGAACCCAACACCTGCTGAAGTTATTTAGACATGACAGCTTTGAGATGTTTCCCTGGTTTAACTCATTCATATTCATGATGATACCTTTTAGCAGGTGAAGAGAAAGGCATAGTCTTTGTCAAGCATGGTAAACAGTCATTTCGTTATATCATACCTGTTAGTCACACACTTGTGAGGCCTTGCTAAACAGTACCTGGCTGTTTCTGTTGTTAAAGAATGTGGCAGAAGTTGACTCATCTCTTGAGGGATATTATGGTTTCTGAGATGTTACAGGCAACACAAGGGGAGGGCACTGTCTTCATTTGGTTAGAGCACATTACTTGAGTAGTTTGACACAAAGGTCTCTCCTGCGAAACAAGTAGAATAGAAGGAATGCAAGACAAGAAGGGAAAATGAAAGCTAGAACAATAAAGTTTCATTATTGGCTGAAAGTACATCTAAGGAATGTTTGTTGATGTCGCTGAATTATGTAGCATCTCATCTCTGACTAATCCAGTGCTTCTAAATCTTCTCCTTGCAGAGGTGGGCCAGTTGATCCAGGGAGAGGGATTTATTTTCCTTCTGCATTCCTGATGGAGTCATACAGAGTGTCTGGCATTCCTAGCAGTGGACCACAGCGGGGCTACGCTCAGCCATCCCGCCCTTCCAAGCCACAAAGTAATGGAGCTGGAACATATGGTCTCAGCATCCGAGTCCAAGGTATAGATGGACACCCATTTGTGGTTCTCAACAACCAGGATGGGGGTCCCCACACTTATATGGACCCCAGAGGTAATGGCTACATCGACACAGAAGACTCTTTTATCAACAGCTACGATGAGTATGACTTTAGACGTGGCAAAGAGGCTGAATCTAACAGCCCCTTTGTGGAGTACAGGACTCAGAAGATGTTGCATTATACTGGTCCCCAAAATGGTGTCACAGAATCCCAAGAAAAGAAACCATCCTCCCTTCTGAACTTCCAGAAGCACCCTGAGATACTACAGCCGTATGATCCAGAGACCAACTCCCTGAACCTTGAGGGTTTCAACAGCCTTCCTTCAAGGCCTGACACTGGGAGCCAGCCCCAGAGTTGGTCCCCAAGGTCTGCAGCATCTCACCGTAGGGCATCAAGCCTTGACCGGAAAAAAGATGCCACGCCGCTTGAGAACAGACAACCTACATCCCAGAGTGTGAATGAGGCAGGCTTTCCTAAGCTGAAGCCACAGCTCACTCAGCCTCAGAGCAGGCCACAGTCACAACTGTCTCAGCCACAGATCAAAGCTCCTCTTACCACCCTGAATCCAGCTCATCCCAAGCTGACCTCTAAAACTCCACATCAACCAGTTCCTCCAGCCCAGCCTCAGCCCTCCACTGTGTCGAGCCCTAGGAGCAGTGCCACCTCCAGCCTTGAGCGCACCCCTCGTGAGCCTGATGTCCTTCCCCTGCGCAGGACTGATTCCAGCGATCCAATTCTTCAGCCTTCTTCCCGTTCCCGCCACTCCTCCTCATCTTCCACCTCTAAGACGCCAATGGATGAACAAATGGAGGCCCTTTATGCAGACACCATAAACCGTCACGAGAATCGTCGCTACATCCCTTTTATGCCTGGTTCAGGCAGAGATATTGACACAGGCTCTATACCCGGTGTTGATGAGCTCATTGAGAAGTTTGACGGCAAAGATGGCACTCAACGCAGAGGCAGGGCGGGGCGCAGAAACAGGATCAATCCAGAGGACAGGAAGCGCTCACGGAGTGTTGATAGCGCCCTCGGCCTGCAAAATAGCTCTAGCTACACGGAGCTACATCAAGGCACATCCAAGGAGCATGTCCTGCTTCCCTCACAGCTGAGGATGCAGAAATCAGCTGGAAGTCAGGACTCCTGGCTTTTAGATCACGTTCATTCCAGATCTCATGCCACCAGTGCACCTGGCTCCCCACAGAACACCATTTCTAAAGGTGTTGGCTCTATACAGGGTTACAAAAACCCTCAGACTCAGTCCTCTTCTCTATCGTTTAAGATTAAAGCGAGTGAGGAAAGTGAAAAGGTTTTGACATCATCACTGTCATCGTCATTATCCAGGCCATCTTCTTTAGCAAACAAAAAACCCGGGACAGACGCGGACGTGCAGGTAAAATGTCAGACCATTATCACTGCATCCTACATTTGTTTGTTTTAAGTTATGTTTCGTTTTAATTTAAAGTAGCATTTTTCAAAATATGATCTATGAGAGAAGTGTTCCTCTCTTTTATTTTGTTAAGATCTCACTCTCTCTTCCTGACATATCCAGGCAACACCTGATCTCCTGAAAGGTCAGCAGGAGCTGTCACAACAAACAAATGAAGAGACAGCAAAACAGATTTTGTTCAATTACCTTAAAGATGGGTAAGTCTGAACTTTTTCCCATACAAAATGTGACCAGATATTGTGAAAACATCTTGACTCAAGAACTGAGTGTTGTTCACACAAAGTAAGAAACCGTTCTGTGGAAGTAAATTAATGTGCCTTTTTTATCTGAGCTGGACTGTTTGTGATAAAAACGAAGGAATGTGGTCTTCGTACCCTCCCATCCAGGCTGTGAGCGATCCAGTTGTCTGGAATTTGTTTTCCTGCAGAATCCCACTTTTAGTCAGCTTTGTTCTTTGTGTAGTGTGAAATAATGAATAAAATCCTGTCTTTCTGTAGAGGAGACGATCTGTCTCGAAAAAAATTACATCGAGTTTGCATTTAGGCTATGGATACCAGCGAGTCTTTCAGTAGTTAAACAGTTAATACTGTCATCAGTAACAATTTCATGGAGAAAGTTACAGTTAATACAATCACTACAGTTTCTGGATGTGTTATTGAATCGGGGTATTGTAGAAGTCGAACAGGAAGCTGTTTGGGTGTGTCGGGCAACAGGTCAGGAGCCACAGGACAAATGAAAGGAAGCACAGATGGAAGTGCAGGGGCTGAAATTGAACTACATTCCCAAGGCCCAGAAGAAAAACATGCAGCAACAGGGGTTATAACGGTTTAATGAAAATCATGTGTATGAGGAGAGGGGAGATTTAAGGGGTTTGGCTTTCAGTGTCAGTCTCACCATTTATTGAAATAATCTATCGCTGCTGTCAAGTGAAAATGGCGCAACTTCAGTTTTGTTGATTTTATGTTTTCACCCGAACTAAAGGATTAAATGTTCTTCTGTGACTTTAGAAAATCCCCTGATCGTTGGGCCTTCAGACATCTGTTGATGATCTCAGAAATGGGCATTGTTCAACGCCGAGGACCAAGCTGCTTTTTAAACTTAGGAGAAGTTGAAGTTGGAGGAAATTGATGTTTTTTTACTATTTAGAACAATGGGTTAGTCTGTTAGTTTTTAAAGACATCTGAAAATAATAGGGCTGGTGTAGAAACGTTGTGGGTGTGGTTGTCCTTCTACCCAATACTGTAAATCCTAGCTTCTTTCTCATCACCATCTTTTGTTTCAGTAATTATTATATTATTTGGGCGGGTGGCTGTAGCTCAGGAGGCAGAGCCAGGCCTGTGTGAATGGGTGACTGAGGCATGTTATATAAAGCGCTTTGAGTTCTCAGGTAGGGTAGAAAAGTGCTGTGTAAGTGCTGGTCCATTTACTATCTAAAATAAACGAAACTTAGACCTGACTACAGAAATTTACTTGCGTTTTTTATTGGAGTAGGAATGGTGAGATCTCTTAGCCCTTGTAGCCATTTTTTAAATATATAATAGAAAAAACTGAAATGTATATATTTATATAGCTGCATTTTATATACCAATGTAGTTCCGAAAATAAAATACACTGCCTATTTGGATTGTGTTTATGTGTCTAACAGTTTATTGGATGGCTATAATGGCGCTGTTTGTGCTATGAGGTGTCACTTCCAGGCAGCATGATCCTTTCTCTCCCCTTCTAAGGAGGGGAATAAGCTACTGTTTTCCCAGAACAATCTGGGATTAACTTCTGGCCGCCACAACATTGAAATAAAGTTTTTGAAACCTTTGATAAGCAGAGTGTTTTAACGCAACTGTCTGTGTGCACGTCTGCAGGAGCAATGATAATGATGAGATGACGAAGAAAAAGGTCAACGTTGTGTTTGAGAAGATACAGACATTGAAGTCTCGGGCCACAGCAAGTGCGCAAGGCGACAACAAAGTAAGGCCATTTTATGTCATTCTGCTTGTGCACAGTGGCAGTCTACAGTTACAGTGTTAAATGCCAACGAGATGTCAAACAAGATGTCATCTTTATGCATCTTTATATCACAATTGGTGGTGATTGGGGTGGAGTAAAAGAGCAGCACCAGCTTAATTCTTTAGTCTGCCTACCATTAAATGGGTGGGAGATTAGCCAGACTGGTTTCATTATTAAAATTCATTTTTATTTAAGGCGATTGATGATTAAATATTGTGTGCTTTCATGAGATGTTAACACCAAAGCTGTTTACTGTTACCCGAAGATTATTTAATTTATCAGGGTACTACTGTCCAAAGACCTAGTCTCCATTTGTATTTGTAATGGATTAATAAGAAATGAGCACCTCTAAATTGTTTGTTTTCTCCAGTCCCAGGATCTTGCTGCTCAGACCAAAGCTCTGCAGGAGCAAAATGCTGAACTGGAGAAAGAAATGTCTGAACTGAAAAGAGAACTAGAGGAACGAAGCATGGTAAGAACAGTGCGACTGTCTCTATGACCAGCTTGTTTATGTTGGTTTTATTGCTTAACTTGTTGTTATTTGAGAATATCCTTTAATCAAGGGTTTGGCTGAAAAGGAGCTTTACAGGATTACTGTTCAACTAGCTGAATTTAAAGACTAGTGTTTGGGTGTAGCATTGACTAAGCGTAGTACAAAGGCTAACAGAATAATGCAACAAATAGGCTACTCCCTTGAAAACTCATTATTTAGTTGATCTGTTAGGTAAGGAATTAAATAAGAAGCTAAATAATCAAATATGGATAGTGTTGGCCAGGCGTTGACTTTGGGGTAAAATATGTGCCATTGATATGCTGATGGTATATCAATGGCACTGCTTGCTATACTTAAAACACGTCCTGTAATCAAAAAACACTGAATCCTCAAACTTACTTTCAGCAAACAATAAATAAAAATGTTCATTTCAAATGCTAAAGCTTAGTTTAAGAAATGTAAAAGACTAGATGCGTGTCTCTACTTAAACACACAAGCTGTAATAACCTTGTCATTTTTACTTACAGAAAAATCAGGCTGACAAAAGGACGGCTGCAGATTTAAAGGAGCTGCAGGAGAAGATACAGCAGAGCATGGAAGAGTACAAGCACCTGAAGGAAAAACATGCCAAAACAGAAGCTGACCTACAGACCACAGTGGAAGAGTAAGTGTAAAGGAGTTGCAAATTGCCTCCTTAAGAGGCGTATTAAATAAAATATTTTATAAGCAGTTAATTTCAAATAGATAAATGGGTATTTTTTTTGTCAGCTGCCTCTCCAGTGACTCTCTCATCCTGCAGATGAACTCTGACTTCACCGTGTTGGATTGCAGCTTGTGATGGTAGACTATTGATTCTCCACCTGCTGCTGGTTCTGGTAAGAGTGATCCCACAGCTTTCAGTGGATCACCAAATCAAAGTCTACCATCATCAGCTGCAGTCCAACACAGTGATGAAAAAAATGACAAAATGTTTCACCTTAAGAAATTAAAAAAAGGTAATTTTTAATAAATGGCAGAAACACATCTTTAAAAAGTTGGGACAGGGCCATGTTTACAGCTGTGTAGCTTCTTTTAACATCAGTCTGTGAAAACATCTGTGAACTGAGGACACAAGTTTCAGAACTTTTGCTCAGCAGTCCATTTTCCATTTCATGATACACCAAATGTTTCAGTTGATGATCTGGACTTTCGACCTGCAGGGCAGCAGGTTCAGCACCTGGACTCTTCTACTATGAAGCCATGCCGTTGTAATAGATGCAATATGTGGTTTAGCATTGTCTTGCTGAAATCCGCAAGGACTTGACTAAAAAAATAAACAAACCCAAAAGTGATCTGGATTTGAGCATGTATTGCTCAAACACCTCTTTAAACCTTTCAGTATTGATGGTGACTTTCCCAAAGTGTAAGCTGCCAATGCCATAGGGACGAATGCACCCCCGTAACCCACACATACTGGATTCTTGTTGTTTTTTGTCCTTAAGTGATTAAAACTGGAAGTGCATGTGGTGGCATTTTGTTTGTATTGCTGCAGTACTGGTTTCTAATGACTAGCTATGAAGCCCCCACATGGGTAGTTGGGAACATACTCAAAGCCAGTGGGTGAAGCACCTCCTTTTTTCAGGTGTATCAAAAGTGTGATTTAAGTAACAGTAATGGAGATCTGTTGTTGAAACGGCCCAGACTGTTGATAGTTACTGTGGTTACCATATCAGTACCTCTGTGTTGTAGTACAACTCTTTGTGTCCCCATGAGTTTGGTAGGTTTATCTTTTACCCTCTATATTCCTGTGTGCCTGGTGACTCATTTACCATTCAATCACAGCACTAACTGTCCCGTTCCAAACTGCTTTTCGTGTAATTGTTTTCACAGTCATTCAAGTACAGAGTGTCGCCACTATTCATAGCTTCCTTGTTTTGTTTTGAGCTCTGCATGGTTGAAAAGGAAGTTGTAGCAAAGTTGCCAATCTTCGAGCCAATGGTTTTGTGTTTTTAATTTGTGTAACACTTCATGAGAATTTCATGCTGTTGAAAACTGAGCTTTTTTCTTTAATTTCTTCCTGTGTCTGTGTTGGTCCTTTTATCATAATGTTTTGTTCTGTGAATTCAGGATCTTTAATTATCATTTCCTTGTTCTTCAGTTTATTATCTGTAGCTTCAGCTTAGCTGTGCTTTTCAGCTTGAAGAGTACCAAAGAAGTCTTTACTCCTCTGACTCTTTTCTTTAAAATTAATTGAGCCTTATTTCCAGCTGCAAATCAATCAGGGACATTTCTGTTTATGCCGTCTACTCTTGAATCAGTATGTTACCTTTTAAAAAAATAAATGAATAAATAATTTGTAAAAATTATAGCATGTTGCATTTGAGGCCAGTCTTTATCAATTTATTACTGTGTGGTTTTTGTTTAAGGTGTCTCACATCACTTATCATCCTCTGCCTCAGAGATGAAGAAGCAGATTAGAAATTATTGGTTTTCAATCATACAGTTATTCATTTTAACGAGTGTGCTCTAGAGGCGTTACATTCAGCTCAACCACATTTGATGCCATTTGTACATGAATTAAGGCGCAGATGCATGGGTATGTTTGTACATGTGTGCAGTGTATGAAAAGGACCTGTACCATGCTGTGACATGTTGAATGGTTTGTTAGGCTTTTCCAGGTGAAAATGGAAAGGGAGCAACATCAGACAGAGATCAGAGACCTGCAGGACCAGCTGTCAGAGATGCATGATGAACTCGACTCAGCCAAGAAGTCTGCTGCTGATGGAGAGAAAGACATGCTTATGGTGGTGAGCCACAGTGCCCTTTGTTATAGAAAGAAAAATAAATGTTTATTGTTCTTGCGTTTTTTTGGGGGGGGGTTGCATTAGGGTTAATTAACTTTATTCATAAAACAATATAGAAGATTTAAGCCTTTAAGTTCCTGTTTCACGTAATATTCAAAAGATCTAAACGCAGCCTGTATAGCAATTAACCTATCACTGATTTCCTAAATTCTTTACATTGTAGCTAAAATGATCACATTGACATTATAGTTGCTGAAAGCTTTTTTTTTCTTCTTCTGCAAATTCTGGACTAAAGTTGTCAAAATGTCTGCATTTTCCATAGGAGATGATGCAGCTCAAGGTAGAAATGCAGGAAGCTATCCTAGCCAAAGAGGAACAGGAGGAGGTGCTGAGGAGGCGAGAAAGGGAGCTAACGGCTCTGAAAGGAGCTTTGAAGGAAGAGGTGGCCGCTCATGATCAGGAGCTGGATAAAATGAAGGAGCAGTACGAGAAGGAAATAAGCAAGCTGCAGACATCTTTGGAGGAGGCCAAGCAGGTACTCAGCTTCCCATGTAGTTTCCCTCAGTTCCCTTCCTCCACTCTCCTCTACTTTGATTCCTTCTCTGTTTTCGCTTATTTGCCATCTCACCCACAGCACAATGTTACAGAGTGTTACAGAGAGGTGTGGGTATAAGCACAGTCAGGGGTACTGTAACCCTGTTTGCTGTGGATTTTAAGTTCATCTTAGGCAACGTCCTCACTTAATGTGTTTTCGTTTGAAAACGCATAGTTTTCTCTCCGTTTTGGTCTCCCGTCCACACTGAGACAGCGTTTTCCTCGAAGGAAAATGCAGCATTTTGAAAACGCTCTGGAAAATGAATACAATTGAAGACGGTGCTTTTGCATCGCAGTGTGGACAGCGAAAATGGAGACTTTCAAAAACGATGATGCATTTTTGTCATGTGATGCAGTCATGTGACCAATTAAACAAAGATAGTGGAGGGTATTATACAGCAGTTGTTTTGTTTGCTCTCAATTTTGACAGCCCTAGTTTGTACATGCTTCAGATAGTTTTTCTTCAAATTCTTTAATCCTCACTCACTAGTGTGGACGCGGAACGTTTTCAGACGAAAACGCTGTTTTCAAATCTATCCGGGCTAGGGTGGATGTAGCCTTAGAGTTTGGTCCTCTGCTTTGAAGTGCCATTATTTACACTTTCAGTAGTTACACAGCTGTGACACTGAGTATGCAGATTCCGAGGCAGTTGGTTTTAAAATAGGCAGAAAGATACGCTTGGTCGTTTTAATCAGAGTAACTACATTTCTATAAAAAAGAAATGCACGATAAGCATGAAAGGGAAGCAAAAAGGCCTTGTTGTTTTTTCTAATCTGCTGACCCTTAAAACTAATGCTCTTTAATTTATGTTGGTGAATAGTAGTTTCTCAAAACTACTTTACGCCTTAATAGAAATGTAGAAAACTGCTACTAACTCGTCTTTTCGCATGTGTTGTACTAAACCTTGAAATATTCATCAATTCAGTCTAGAGTTGTGCGATGTGAGTTGTTTGTTCTTTTCAGTGAAGTGGAAATTGACCTCCACTTGAGTTCACTGTGGATGAGCTGAGTCAACAGAGCAAACTGATAAAATGAAAACAAAACGCTATGTAACATTTAAATGTTGCTCATCATCATTTTTCATGCCAAGTCTTTCTTAATGGCTTAGTCTTCTTACAAGGAGAACTTTTTAAAATTACAATTTAGAAACATTTGTCTGTATTTGTAAGTATTGCCTTACAGTCAAGGTCATTATTGTAGCGCAGAGAAAGTTTTATCATCATTATGACGATTTCTGGCAAGCTTCACAACTGTCTTAAGAAATCTGAACCATTCCGTATTATTCTGCACCACTAGTATATATCATTTTTACCAGAAGTTGGAGTGCATCAGTAGTTTTCTGTGTTACACTTGCACCACATAATATTTCCAGATTAGTGTTAGTGATGGGCCATTCATTACTAATAAATGAAAAAAGTGCATTTTCTAGTTAGAGGGGTCGTCATCTGTTGTTTCAGAAATAGGAGAAGATGAGAAGAATAGCTTTGAATGGCACTGAAGATGCATTGTTGTCAGTAGGTTGTTTTTTGTGACCCACGTGTGTCCTGTTTATCTTCACGAGTGGAACTTGTCCTTGTTCTCAGCTTCCTGGAGGCCTGGTTGGGGTCCACAGCATTGCTGTGTAACAAGGCTCTATGAGAACACTTCCTTTTGTCAAACAGAGGTACTGCTCGCCTGAGGTCATCAGGGATTTACCCTCAGTGCATTGTAAACATTTGGCAAGATAAGGTCATTGTTTTTTCTCTTGTGAGGTATAAAAGCTGCCTCTTGTCGAATTGTTTCCTTTATTTTCCTTGAATTAATGTTTTCTCCAGTCTGGTGTATCGATTACTATGCAGAATATGAAATTGTATCCATCTAACGCAGTGGCATTCCTTTACCAGTTTAATATATGTTGTTTATGCTGGGCAACATGCAAGTAGAGAGAAAAAAAATCTAAACAAATCAGCATGCAAGGCTGCCCGATTAAAGAAAAAATCATACCCATGATTGCTTAGTATTATGTTTAACACAGTAACTCTTGTTTCAAGGAGCCTCACAATGGACAAAAGTTTTTCTGAATTGGTTTTACCTTTCTTGTTTATCAAAAGTCAACAAAGCAACAATGTAATTCTTTTATCTCAGTAATCTTGTTTTTTATTTTGTTTATTTTTTGTAATTCAATTGTAATGGCATACAAATTTTGATTAAATAGACAGTCTTGCCAGCATGTAAATGACACATTAAGTAAATAATTTGCAGTCACAGCTAAAATACATATTGTGAATATTTCACCCTGCCCTCTAACTGAAGTGCTACCTTTGTTTAGGTGCCTTCCTCTTTGTTGGCCCTGATATTTGCAGTGACCAGACCTGCTCTTGTGGACAGGAATGGTGGAAAGTGGAACGCGAAATCCCTCTGTATATTAGTTAATTGCAGTGACGAGCCATCACTAATCTAATGAGCTGCTGTTCCTGATCGCGTCACGTCCCCTCTTCTCTCTGCACTCTGAAAGAGTCGGGGTAATTGTGGACCTCAGTTGCTGATGAATGATGAGTTTGTTTCACACAATAAAAGCAGCGGGGGTTGGGACATGCAGAATAAGTGGGTCAGTATGCTGCAAGAGAGGGGATGCAAGGCTGACCCCTGTGAAAGAAGGGTGGGGGGCTGCTTTGTGTCTCAACTTAAAAGCTACATTGTGTTTTTGATGAGATGAAATGTATGGAATTTTATCTAGGCTGAAAAACGTTGGTTTTATTGTTTTATGTAAATTAGCCACCGCTTATTTAACCAGCATTAGCACCATTCTTAATGTTCTGTAACTAAAGATATGTACTCATTGGGAACTAGACATGTGCTAGTATGTGAAAAATGCAGAAAGATGAGGTGTGGTGAGTAGAGATTAGGGTTCGTTTCCAGGAATGCCAGGGTTAGAGTGGGGAATGTGCACCCTGTAGACCTCCTCTTTACTCAGCTCCAGCTTTGTTATAGTGTACCTGCTCCGATCTGCGGGAGAGGTTCAGATATTTTCATTTATTCCTCTTCAGGGTGCTGCAGTTGCTTCTCCGTCACTACAGTGCTCCATATTTTCAGTGTTAGAGGCTTTAAAAGGTCTCAGCCCTTCCTAACTGTAAAGACAGAGCCTTGTGCTTATCGCATCATTTCCAGCTCTTGTTATGTTTCACCTACAGATCCAAACCACAGTGTGTAACACAGCCAGATTGTTATCACGCTCTCATCTCTAACCTCAATCCCAAATGCTGTATTCTTCATTTCCTAACTCCACAGTTTCCACACAACACTCCACAGTGATCTCATGTGGACCTAAATGCAGTTCATTTTCTGGCCTGTACTCTATCTCAGCCTGCCTCTTCAGTAATCTCTGCCAGTGTGTGAACTGAAGTCTCTCTGTCTGATCATCAAACTTGTGTAGCTCAGAGAAGAGTTCCCCCTCAGGCTTGTTTTGAAAGTAAAGACTTCAGCATGAGTCTGTGTGTTTGATGATAGCTCTGTATTTCCCAGCGTAGCTTTGTGAGCTGATTTACCAGGCGACTGGGAAGAAGAGGCATGAGATGCAGGACAGCAAGCAAGGAAGGAAATGATTATCTTGACAGAGATGGCGAGGAATTAGCAGTTTATATCTTGTTGAAATATTAGGCGATTTACTTCTTGGTCTTCAAAGAGCTGTGGTGATAACTTTATAGATTGATGACTTTAAAAGCTATGAAAACCAGGAACTAAATACCCTGCAGCTCACTCAGGTGTTCAGTTCAGAAAATGTTGCAGCACAGCTAAACATGGGTCAGGTTTGTGTAAAACTAGGCAGTGGCCTGGATTTTTGTATTTATTGTTTTTGCAGGAGCCCAATCTGCCAAAACATCTCACAGAAGTCAAGTAAAACACTCATCTCCTGTTGAGATGTGCAGAGATGTTTGTTGTTCTGCTTTCTGTTTGGTTTGGCCACAAAGAGAGGAATCTGAACCTGTTTCATACTTTTGCATCTTGTATTTGGATTAATGCCAGCAGGCTGCTTCGCCACATGAAATTAAATGTGATAGTAAATTGATGTGTGGGCTGAGGTCTCTGCGTTTGTTGTAAATTCTCTGGATTGACTTGTTGTGTGGGATGTGTATTATGGGTGTTTCTTTTCTCACTCATAGCTCTATTTCATTTCTGTCAACTTTGGCCTGAAAAAACTAGAATATATGCAGTTTTCTGGTCTCTTTCTGTTTCTGCTCAGCATTTGATTGAACTTTATTCTGGACTGTGATACCTGATTTTACTGACACTCTGTGGTCTGTGAGTGAACAAACAGTGTTACCACTGTTTGTTAAAGGCTTTGTAATTTATTTATTTATTAAAAAGTGGTTCAGAATGCTTTACTTCAGCTGTACTTTGTCTTGCTTTGAATTTTCCTTAAATAAGAAACATCAGTGCCTCTTATAGAACTTATTTGGTGCCATTTTGTCTGGTTGTTACGTCCTTGCAAAGGGGCCTTGCAAAGGGGCCTTGCACAGAGACTGTTTTAAAAGCTGGTTTCCACTCACATTTCTCTGAGGACAAGACTATATTTGATTACGCTTTTACCCAAGGAGATTTTAGTACTTCTCAGGTTTCACATTTTAATTTGTACTTCAATCCTTTCTTTCATTAGTACATGACAGGTCTCCTGTTGCAGTTAACCTTAGTTTCGGGTGTCTGTCAGGTATCTGTTTTTTAAATTAAAGATAGCTGTTGTGTTTGTAATACATACTTTGAGTAGTTGAACCAAATCACAGCTTCTGCACTCCCCGAATAAGTTTTTCAAGTTTAATTTCCTGATATCAGGGTTAAGTTCAGATAATCTGACATCATGCAGAAAAGGCGGTGAGCTCTACATGACCTTGGGCAGTTTTATTTTCTTAAGTCATGTGTGTGTAGTAGTTCCTTTCCAACAAGGACCGCAAAGAACTCCATCTATCTAGCTGTCAAAAACTTAAACTCCACAGTGACAAGAACAGGATTAGTTAGAATAAGCAAGTGACATGCCGATAAATGCAAATAACACATCAAACACTCCCTCTGGTGTTTTGTGCACTGACAATGTATAAAAGACTTCCTGTAGCCTTTAGTGCTTATTTTAGCAGATTTGCATACCTTTGACCTCTGTTTTGACTAAAGTTGGGAAGGTAAGAAATGTTAATATATTCTATTGCAAATTCATCTAAAGGGAAAGCCAAAAATGTTTTGGTCACTGCTCCATCTGACTTAGCTTCCTGTCTTGAATCAGTTGTTGTACCTGCACAGATGGAGATGGAGGAGGTGATAATTTTTGAATGGTGAATTCTTAGCTGAGGCCCAAGCTGTTTTTACATATTATATATGTAATGCATTTCTTTTAAAATGTGTTAATATTATTTTAAAAAGCACTATGTGGCTCAAATGGCTGCTCTAACAGGTGCTTTTCAGTAGGGCTGGTGGTTATGCAAAGAGTAAAACCAAGAAAAGCATGCTAAATATCATGCAGTACAAGTGTATCCGAAGAACACTACTCTCTGTCTTCTTGTAAAATTATTTTTGTGTTCTTTGGAAGGAAAAAAAAAGTCTTTATCAAAGTCTCACCTTGATGAAAACAGTCTTTCAGTAGTGTTCTTTGTATATACTTGTACTACCTGAATAGGTTTTCTTGGATTTTGTTCTTTGTACATCTATTAATCATTATAATTATAATCTTGAAGTTGCAGAAAAGAAACCCCCGAATGAAAACAAAACCCACAAAGAACAACACCAGGAATCAGGAAGGGGGAGAAAGGATGACATTTTAGCAGCTCCCTGTGTGGAAAATGTCTTTATTTGGAGAAGCTTCCTTTCTATCTGTTTACTGTAAATCTAATATTTAAAAATAACATGTACCTTGAATGTATTAGAGTTGCATTTTGGATTTGTTTACTTGTTGCCCAAGCATTTTAGGTGAAAGTTAATGTACTAAATAATCCATTATATCCAATGAAATAATCTTAAATTCATCTGTGATGTATAGAAGTTACTCTGACATGATCAGCACTTTAGCTGTTTGAGGATTTCACTCTTTACTCTTTTTCTGAAGTTTGTTAATAGGTCGGTAGGAAAAGCTAAGCCAAGATTTCACTGTAGCAAACGACCTTTCTAAGTATTCGCTTCGCTTGAGCATTGGAGTTGCTTCAAAGACTGCACAAAGTTAGTTAATGTGCAACTCTAGGTAAACAGTTAGAGTACACATGAGGTCCCAAGTCAATCTTTGAGTTTAGGGTAGAAGGACAAGTGTAACAGCAGTATAATCTTAATATGTATTCTTCTTTGATATTTCACTAATACACTGAAGTCAGCTTGTGTTGTTGGTCACAAGTTGAAGTGGTGATAAATGAATATAATAAATAGACAAAATAAACAAATAATAGCTGATAAAGTGAGGTTTCTTTAGTACTAATCCTTCAGTGATTGCTGGGTAAACTTTAATACTGCTTTAACAAATTATTAACTTTTTGTACTAGTGAAAAGCAAGAGAATTAAGGCAGTAAAACCCTGAAGAAATTTAAAATTCAGTATTTCTCTAAGAGCCAAATAAAAAAAGATTTTTCTATTAGCAGTATGAACACTTAAGTTCACAGGTGTTCCTGATATTGTGAGATAAATGTGTTATAGTGCAGGTCTATTAAAGTCACTTAAAATAAATTAACGATGCAGATGGGAAACTTTTCATTAAAAACTGACTAATCGTGTCACTGCATCCCCTCCCACTTCTTCCCACAGACAGCAGAAGGGTCTCTCTCCTTCTGGCTGGGTGGCTTTGCTCTTGTTTTTAACACGTGACCCAATGTGGGAAGTGGGACATGCAGAAATGGAGCACAGACACCATCATGCCACACGTTATTCCTTTATTACTGTAGTTACAGCTTTGTTTATTGCCCTCAACACAATCACACTTTAATCAGTAATTTAATCGGTAAATCCACATTTATTATAGAGTTTAATCTTCCTAGAAAGTGGTCATAAAGATGGTTACCAGCATTTGTTGTCTATAAAACTGATTTGTCAGCTTTTTAATTAGTTTTCAGCATTTGGAGGGCTGCTGTAACACAATTTGACACAGAACATCTGATCATCTCAAACATTTTAGCCTAAACTTACACAAAAAACTGAGTATTTATTTATTCAACCAGATGCCAGTTTATGGAAGCACATCAAGCGAAAAATGTAATGGAATTTGATAAAGATACATCCACCCTGCAAAGAATGGGAACTATTATCATTTACATTATGTGGATAGGTGGCTAGGGAGGCAGGTAGATGAATCCTTGTGAGCCAAAAGCTAAGTTGCTCTTAAATGTTAAGTTTCAGATGGTACATGCAACCAAAGATTTAACTAAAACCAGTAGACCAAGTCTCAGTACAATATAAATAACAAAGCCATGGCAGTAGAGTCCAAGGCAGAAGCTGGAAATAGCACTATATGTCATATTTCCTGAGACAGGTGTTGATTCAACTTGGCCACTTTTGAGGCTGCAGTTTGTGCTGGTGAGAAATTGTATTATGTTATAAAAAGCAAATTCCTTTTCTTTTCTTTTTTTTTTTTTATAAAATCTGCAGATGTTTTTTGTGGTTCATCCATCTATCCAGGCTTCCATTCATGTTCTTGGTGTTTATCCAGTTGGGGATCATAGGGTTGCTGGAGCTTATCCCGACTGTCATACGGTGAAAGGCGGGATACACCCTGGACAGGCTTGCAAAGCCAATGCATAGTCATAGTGGCCAATTTAAACTTGCCAAGTAATCTAACAGACATGTCTGGACTGTGGGAGGCAGCTAGGGTACCTGGCAGGAACCTTTGCAGGTATGTGGAGAACATAGAAACACTCCACCCAAAGGCTCAGGCGGCTGGTTGATTCAAATCCAGAACCTTCTTGCTCTTCTCGTCTGACCAAACTAAATTATCCAGTGAGTGGGTGATGAGGGCGGTTATGTTGTGACAGCGGAAAACAGGTCTGACTGGCCTGAAACTGGGAGGCACCCATCGCGTATTTAATACAGGACGTGCCTCTTTGTACACACGGTGATGACAAGATGTGCTAACCAACAAGCACCTTTTATATCAGTCATGAAAGGGCATTCAGGAGGTGACTAGGCATTTAAAACTTTTTAAAAAAAATTGTAAATAAATTGTCTGACAATTTACAAAAGGAAACTTTTCCGCGTTGCAGTTAAAATCTACTAACAGTTTGTTTCCTTATCTTTTTCAAAGATTAGATTAGGTTAGATTAGATTTTTACATGACACTCTTTCTGTAGCTCTTCAGTAAGAAAGTGCCAGAGAATGAATAACCAGTTTTTGGTTTCATTGTTTGCTTTCTTACATTTTTACCTTTCATCTGTCTCACCAGCTAGATCACATTTTCAATCAGTTGGTTCTTAAACACAGAAGGCCTTGTGTGCTTTTGTGCATTAGTACACTCACACATACAAACACACCTGAAGTGTCATACTTGGATATCAGCTGAGTGTGTGATGCATAACAAAGACCTGCACAGAAAGACCCGTATGATTGTACTATCGCAGTCCTTTCGCATATTTTCCCACCTTGAGCATTTCTTTTATGTATTTAATGTTTCACCACTTTCACCTCTGTCATATATTAAAATGGTGACAAATCGAGTTTACAGATTTTGTTCTGTAATTTTGTGTTCACGGCCATACATGCGTACATACCTCGCTGTACTGAGGCTGTAAACTACTAAACCAGTTTCCTTACATTCCACCTCCATACCAAAAAACATTTTTGTTTCCAAACAAACCTTTACAAGCCTGTTGCCTGCTGACGTTATTCAGTAGAAGGGTGTAAGCGCAACTGAAACCTGTTGTTATCTGTTGTGTGGTTCTACTGTAGTCAGTTTTCTTTGTTACTGTCTCCTCGCGCACTGACATATATATCTGGGTGTCTCCCATTTCTTCTCTTCTGCACAGCACTCCACCCTGTGGATGGATATTAATAACAATTTCTTTACTACTACTAGGGCTGCCACAAACGATTATTTTGATAGTCGACTAGTCACCGATTATTTATGCGATTAGTCGACTAATCAGATCATCATCCACTGGACATAAAACTACAGCTTATTGCACCAGCAGCATCTGCTCTTATATAACTATCATTAGCTTACAGCTTTAAGCTTTTAAGGTGCTAACTAAAAATAAAGACAAGATGATAGTTTATTCAATTTTAATGAAATTTGCAGATTGTTTCGGTAAAGTTTAATAAACTCCTTGCTATCTAAAATATAACAGGACACCGGAGTATATTCTCCAGCATCTCACACTTCTGATAATCAGCTGTCTGCTTGACGTTTATTCCAAACCGATTTACTCAGGAACAAATAAAATACAAAAAAAAAAAAAGCCAAACAGCAACATTTTTAATTTATCTAAGTGACTCATATATATTTAACCTGAGTCGCGAAAGACGGCGGTGAGTTTGAAAACAATTTGCCGGGAGTCCGGTGTTCTCACGGCGCTAGTGACCTAGCCCCCGGCTAGCTATCGAGCTAGTGGGTAACGGACGTCTCCGAAAACGTCGGAGCGCTTTTGAAAATATGTGGTGTCCTGATAAACTGAGCAGATATTTGAGGTTTACACAGCTACATTCTCGCCTGAAAATATGTTAAACGTTTATTTTGTGACCCAGAAAGAATAATAAGAGTAATATTAAAACTAACTAGCTACCGCCATTGTTGGAAACTAAGCTGGGCCGCGCTATGAATTCTGGGACACAGCTGCTTCTTCTTCTTCGGGGTTTAACGGCAGCTGGCATCCTTGTACATGCTGTGCTGCCATCTTCTGTTTCAGTCCGTTATTACACTCTTAAATCCTGCTATTATTCCTGCGTCTTTTGCGATCTTACAAAGCTTCAAACGACGCGTCGACTATTAAATCAGTCGTCGACGATTTTGATAGTCGACGTAATCGTGACTAGTCGACAAATCGTGGCAGCCCTAACTACTACATTATTGATTTTGCTTTCATCC
Organism: Copadichromis virginalis; assembly: GCF_057382275.1. NCBI lineage: Eukaryota > Metazoa > Chordata > Actinopteri > Cichliformes > Cichlidae > Copadichromis > Copadichromis virginalis. The sequence goes on from NC_140618.1 coordinate 19,402,887, forward strand.
TCTTGGACAAAACACTGGCATACATGTGTTTTCCCATCTGTACAACAGTTTTATCTTTGAGTCTGAACACAGTTTACCAACACAATACAAAACGACTTGCACACGAGTTGATGTGCGAGATGTGCTCTAGCTCCACTTCCAAGAGTTTGACATCATTGTTTTTCAGCTGTCAGAAAAACATGCTGGCATTGATTAAAGAAATTTACAATCTTGAAGGCATATGATTCAAGGGAATTGAAAAATTTGGAATACGTTTTCAGCTAGAGCTTGTTCTTGACTAGTGTCATTACTCCACCCTGAAATGTAGGAGTTAAAGGATTTGCATTAGTAGATTTGGGCATAAGGCAAATTCAAAGGACTGGTGCACCTGAAACTTCATCTGTGTTACAACTGCAGACATATACCACACAACAGTCTGTATTAATACCTGGTAGTAGTGTAGTGCTAACCCAGCAGGCTAGCATAACAGGTCTGCAATGCTAGCCTGCTGACCCTCAATCAGCAGAAGCTAATAAAAGCTCAGATTTAGTTACCTCCAATTGTGGTTTATTATAAGGTGTAAGAGAATTACAGGAAGGCCACTGGGGGACTGAGTATTACAAATGGCTTCTGTTATGAGGTATTTGAGTTGGTCTCAAATGTTCCATCATGCCTCATTATTCCACTTTCTGTTGAGTGTCACAGACTGCTGCTTCCTTTGTACTGAAGCCTTGTGTTTTGTTCTGATCTGCAGAGCAGCGCCACAGTGGTGCAAGAGAAGGCAGAAGTGGAGGCAGCCAAGGGTGTAGCAGAGGGCCAAGCAGGACGTCTGACTCAAGAAGTCGAGAGACTCCGCAGACGGGCGCAGGAGCTGGAAAATGAGGTGGCCAAACTAAACCGAATTATTGACGAAGCCAAGCTGCAGGAGAGCAGGCTGGGGGATAAAGTTGGTCGACTGGAGGTAAGGGGTGGAGTTCCAGAGTCGCAACTATTATTAGTTTTGTTCTACACAGTCACTTGTAGCATCATTATATGTATACTAAATGACAGTCTCATATGCAACAATGTCCATTTAACAGAGAGAGAAAAAGCAACTTGAAGAATCTCTATCTGAAATTACGGAGCAAGAAGAGGAGATGTCACGTGCAAACAGAGCTTTGACCATCCGACTTGAGGATGTGCAAGTAAGATTAGTAACACTTCACTGTGTTAGATAATACAGTTGCAAATGCACAACTTGACACATTTGTTATTGTGTCATTCTGCAGAGAAACTTCACCAAACTCAGCAATGAACACAACGATTTGGAGGAGAGGTTTCAAGAAGAGAGAAATCAGAAGGAGCAGTTAAAGAGCATGAAGAATGACATAGAGGATGAAAGGAGGCTGCTGGATCGTACAGTGGAAAAACTTCAGAAGGAGGTGAGTCTCTGAGTGTTTGTTTATTCACTAATTCACTTATTCACTCTGATCTGAATGAATTTCACACCGAATGTCTGCTTTTGTTATGCAGAGAATAGAATTTTAGGTTATGCAAACAAGATGGAGGCCGTGTGCTTATTCAGTTTGACCTTTGTTACAAAAATTATTTTCCAGACTCATTACTAAAGCAGAGTAACCAAGAAAACTTTGATAAAAAAAACTTTTATTTAGAAGAGCGATGTTGACTCATTCTTAACATGCAGTCCTCATCAAATTACTTAATCTTAGCGATGGATATCCCTAGTATAGTCATCTCAGGCACATGATTAATAGCTAAAAACCATAGTTTTGAAGAGTGAATGAAGTGATGGGCTGCATCAGGGCCCAGTATTAGATTAAGGTGGATTATTATGAACTGTGAGTCATCTAAAGCTACCTTGAGGGTTCAATAATAAAAGGTGTATAAAGGGTCCTGTTTAAAGGAAGCTTTCCAGAAGAACATTATTTTTTTGAGATGGTTCATGTTATATAATAACTCTATAAAAGGAGTCCAGTCCAATGTGCAAACAAATGATAAAATACTATCAAACTTGCATCTGAACCACATCATTATCTTTAAAATTCCCTACTTTTTCATAACATCTTGCTTTCTTTTGCCTCTTCCGTCCCTGTCACCACACCTTCAGATGAATGACATCGTGGAGGCATCCCAGTCGTCCACTCGCGAGCTTCAGGAGCAGATTGATATTTATAAGGAGAAGAACCGCCGGGAGCTGGCCGAGCTGCAGAAGCTTCTCAAAGAGCGAGGACAGGAGTTGGAGAAGTACCTGGTGACTACCAAAACCCTACAAAATGAGGTAAACACAATAAGAAGAAATGACACAGTGGCCAGATCAAGGCTGTTATCAGTCAGCCTATCTGAGCAATTCCATGCAGACCAGCACATTATGAGCTATTGTTCTGAGTCAGCCAGTTTGAGCACTCCTACCAACATCAATCTTTACTTTCAGAGAGTGATGTCAGCACTTAGGTATTTCTGCTCCCCGCTGCCCTTTCAAACCCAAAGCATAATATTAAAGTGAAAGAATTTAGCCAATTCAAGTAATAGAAAAGCTCTGTTTGTGTGTGACCCCTTGGCATTGTTTTTAGTCGTGCAGTTTATCATTGTCAGCTCTTTGGAATGTGAAGAATGTTTTTGATGAAAAAGAATCATTTATGTTGAAATGAGCTTGCCTTAAGTTGTTTCATTTATACATAAAATATTTATTTATGGAGGTAGGGCAGTTAAGATTTTCTTTTTGGTGACCTCTGAAACAGTTTGGTCCTGGAGAAATGTCACAATGTGTGATGCAAAAACTGTGTATAGCATCAGTGAGTAATGCAGATAATGATACATAGATCACTGGGCTAAGATTTTGTGTTTTATCTGCAATTCTGGTAGATCATTTGTGTGAGACACATTGTGTGTAAAGTTATGATTATCAGGGCCCGCAAAATCGCTAGCCCGATCGCTAGATTGATTTTGGTCGCCCGACCGGAGATATCACTAGCTCTGGGATGTCACGCTAGCGATTTCGCGAGCCCTGCTTATATAACTGATTAGCAGTGAGTTTAAACCTTTTGAGAGAATAAAAATTTGACACTTTCTTGTATTAGTGAATGTGTGGAAAAAGTGTAAACACAGCAAAAAGAATACTCAGTGGTACCATGTAGAGGTAATGAAATCTAGTTCTGGAAAGTGAATATTGTTTTTGTTGTTTGCTTTAGTAACATTCACAGGGTTCTGTACACATTTCTCCTGACTGCACAGTGAGGTAGAACTTGTTGGAACTAATGTGCCAGTACAGGAAGAAAAGATGATGACTGTAAACAATGCTGATTTCAAAAATGGCTGTTTGCTAATAGGTCTTGAGGTAGGAAATGTATTAAACATGCTTGCTAGTCCTTAAGGATACACTCAGTGTCCCAGAGCTCTAATGCTGTAAACAAAGCAGTGCCTGTTTATAATGAAAACTCCACGGGTACCTTTAAAAAGAGGTATTGGCAGACTCTGCCTTAATTTTTTTTCTTGAAACCACAAGAGGCTGCCTTTCAAAAAAAAAGAAGAAAAAAGACAGGCCTTTTTATGTGAACTGTTCTCTGAAACCTGTAGTCATTAGTTGCAGGCTTTTTTCACATGTATAATAGGCCAGCCTTTAGTTTTACTGATTTGCTGATCTGGGCAAACATGGAGCTCTACATTGCATGTCTGTCTGTATGTACAATGTGGTTGTGAACAGAGTTCATTTGTCAAGATAAGGTCAGTGTCCAGGCTTTTCCTTTTTTTTTCTGTCAGCATCCATGCTATGATATCTTTATCCTGCTGGTGCACAGGAAGAGGAGGATGTTAGCGCTGTGAAATCATTGTTGTGAAAGTTGTGCTGGCTGATTCACATCCTCCTCCTCCACTTACCTTTCCCAAGAAATTCAGTGCTCTGGGCCCTGTTTCAGAAAGCCGGTTTAGTGCAAACTCTGAGTAAGTATACCCTGAGTTAACGAAAACTCTGGGTTTTCGGTTTCACAAAGCGAGTTTAGATTAATTCTGAGTGAGTTACTATGACGACACACTCCGTGAAGCTAACCTGCCCCCTAGCAGGTTTACTTCAACTAACCCTGACCTTCTCCGCCTCTTTGTCGGAAACCTGACTGTAGGAAGTGTCAGACATGGCGTGCCCCTTCCTTGAAGAGCCAGTAGATGTTGAAGCCCAAATTCTCCGCAGAGCTCTCCGCCGGGAGAGAGTGATTAGAGCGCGTTCTGACATTTTATCATTTCCTGATGATTTTCTGTGTGAACGTTACCGTTTTTCAGCACAATCTATAATTTATTTGAATAACATCCTCAGGCCTAATATTTCTCATGTGACACATCGCGGACATTCTCTCAGTTCTGTACATATTATTTGTATTGCACTTCGGTTTTTTGCAAACGGGAGCTATCTGTATCATATTGGTGACGCTGAGCACATTTCCAAGGCTACCGTCTTTCGGGCAGTCAGGAATGTTACAGTTGCACTGAAACGTCTCCTGTACTCGTCTGTGGTGTTCCCCGGTCATAGACCCACAAGATTTATCAAAGAGGGATTCCACAAAATTGCAGGTATCAGGATGAACAAAACTTAATTTATGATGTGGTGATACTTGAACTACTACTTAAATTTCACATTTATTCTCACGGTTCCCAGGCGTGATTGGCTGTATAGATGGCACTCACATTCCAATCATTGCTCCTTCAGTAAATGAAGGAGACTATGTGAACAGGAAGTCTTTCCACAGCATTAATGTACAGGTACATAGTTCCCTGTAGCATTTCAAACTAACAAATTATTTCATTATAGTAATGGATGCTAATTTGTGTTCTCTGCACTGTGAAGATCATATGTGATGCTGCCAACATTATCACAAATGTGGAAGCCAACTGCTCAGCCTCTGTGAGTGGTGGTGGTGGAGGACCCCCACCTGTTTTTCGGGCCTCCGCTTTTTTTTTCTGTTGGCTATAACGGGTCACATTTGAGCATACAGAGTAAGCAAATATGTACTTGTAATGTGCTCAGATAATTTCAATAAGTGCTTACAGAGGGGAAATTAATGTAGCCTCTAACTGCAATTGATTTACATTGGACAAACAGACCAAGCACTATGGCTCATAATACAATTACACCTTACCTGTTTGGACTATATTTTTATATTTCATTTTTACTTGCTGCCAGGAACGTTTGGGGCCTGTTGGGTTGCACCTGCGCTCACATCACATCACAAAATAAAATGTATAAAATACAAAATAAAATATAATAAAATAATGTGTTATATGGGTGGAAATCCCTAGATCAATGTTTAAATTAACACTCACGCATTGACTCTGTCGGCTATGTTTTGCCATGCATGCTCCCTTTCTTTTGCAGCTGATGCTGTGTTACTTTTTTCCGCAAAATTTGCATGTTATCGGCATATGCTGCCATCAGAATTTCGGCCTCAAGCGCTGTAAAATACATTGACCGCGCCTTCTTTCCCTCCGTCTCCATGGTGACTCGCTTAATCTGTGCTCCACTAATCAGGGCTTTATGTATCCTCGTGCGTGCGCTTAACTTGGGGTTAAAGCAACTCCGCGTTGACTGAACTAATTGTTATCAGCCTTTCTGAAACCGAATATTCCGAGTTGGACAGTTCGGGGTTACTCAACCCTGAGTATCGTTTTTCACTCTGAGTTTTCTAAACCGGCTTCCTGAAATAGGGCCCTGGACTGCTTCATTTAGTCCACATTTTCCAGCTGTTCTCAAACGTTCCAATAGTCCTCTACCATATGAAGTGTAGGCTACATACATCCACCTTCTTTACTTGAATTATCGAGTGAGCATCTTGTACGTATAAATCTCTTTTTACAAGCCGACTATGAAGACGGCCTGAAGTTAGAGGTTTTACTCCACAGATTTTGTAATCGCATAAATTTAAAAATAAGATCCAATAAAAGATGCACAACTATCCAGTTATACTTCTAACAGTGCAGTGCCGTACTTAAAGTATTGCTCAGATCATTACATGAATAACCACATAACAATTTTACACTAATGGGCAAATATCTGTTGTGGGAGTAAAAAGAGGGCAGATGATGAATTTCCAGTCTTAGCATTAAGCAGTGAGGGCAGTTTTCCAGCTGTGAGGGGCACTGCAGCTGAGGAAAACACTTACTGTGCTGGATGCATTAGTCACCCAGGGGAGTGTATATTATATCATATTAATACTATCGCTAAACAGCAACTAACTGTTGCTCATCACTTCAGCACTAACACTTGATAAGATTAGAGTTGATGCTGAAAAAGATAATGTCACTATTTTAAAAGTGCTCAAATGTTCAAGGACCAGAAATAAAATGTATGTCATAAGATCATAGTGAAATATATAAATGTTTCTGGTTTTAGTTGTTGCGCCGGGAGGAGGAAGTGCGACAGTCTCAGAGGGAGCGAGATGAGGCCTTGGTCAAGGAGAATACGCTAGAGAAAAGAGTTCGTGATCTTGAAGCTGAGGCTGAGAAAAACGCCTTGTCTAAAGAGGAAAAATCCAGACACGTCAAACTCATGGAGGTACACAAGCTACTAATGACTGCTTTGTTACATTATTGCAAAAGACCAGAAGTATCCTTTCAACATTTTTTATTTTAAAAGTTTTTTTTAAAGGCAAATCTTAATTTCGCACAATTTTGTATGAAGATTTACAGAGAGCAGTGATGGCAAAACACACTCTTCATAAAGATGTAACTGCTTCACTTTGTAGGAGAGGATTGCTCAGCTGGAAATGAACCTTGAAGAGGAGCGTCAAAGTGGAGACAATCTGATGGACAGGATAGACCGAGGAAGAGAGCAGGTGAAACACACTCAACACTCAACACGTTTTCATCATCAGTGTTCACCTGTCCGTACACACACAGACGTGTCTCTGTTTTATGTCAGCCTGTAAATGAGTTCTAGATCTCCTGTCACTTTGTCTTCCATTTCTAACATCATGATTGCAACCACTAATCTCTAAATGAAAAGGGACATTTGACCTCCATATAACAGCTTCGGGTCTCAGATGTGTCCTTAAAGAGTTGATGTGTGTGATTCTTGTGCAGGTTCATGGGTTTTTTCAAGTGTCTGTGTCTTTACATGTAATATCAGTACTCAAAAATTCTCTCTTTCTTTCTGGTCTGGATAAAGTGGATGGGTTATTGCTTTGTAAGATGATATTGCATAATCATTCAGGTTGGCAGCTCACCAGCATGGTCTAGGAGTGTCTATCCAATTTTCATGCATCAGCCACAAAAGACCCTTCTTAATGCACCGCCTGAGCCAAAATATGCAAGTTGCCAAATGTCTCAAGTTTTCAGGTTGTGGAGTGCACTTGGAAATTATGCTTCAGTAACTTTGGCTTGAGAACAAATCTCATTCTTGTGCTAGAAGTCAGATTTTCTTTTTTCTGTCCTTGCAAGCAAACGCTCCAGTTTTCCTTCCACTGTGATAAAACTGCTGACAGAGACACTGTGAAGTAAGATTTAGATAAATTGCATGTACTTTTAACACTTGTTTGTCCATAGGGGAGATCTTAATAATCAGAGGGAGGAAGCTGGCTCTGGAGTTTAAAAAATACCACAAAACTATGGAGCCACAGATAGTTCTTTTTTTTTTTCCCTTTCTTTTTTTAACAACTATTGGGGCCAAAGGCGGGCTTTTAAGATTTGGCTTTGGGACAAATTCCCTTCACGTATTTTGAAGTTGTAACCAAAATTTTAAATAAAGTGAGCAGCGACATCAAGAGAGCCCCAGTGCAATTCATTAGAGTATTTAAACCTGCATAAATGGTCCCCCCTTTTAAAAAATCTTTGCAGAGAGGAAAGAGTGGCATTGTGACAAAGTGGCATTGGTTCAGCATGAGGCTGAGGTCGGTTGTCAAGGCAACACTCGAGCTTTGTGCGACAAGAGTGGAATAGGTTGAGTGCCAGCAGAGTGTGTGTGTGTGTGTGTGTGTGCGTTCGTGCGTGCGGGTATGTGCTGGTGCATGTGCTCAAATGTCTGTGGGGAGGAGAGAGAGGTGGGTGAAGGGCTATGGGGTGGAGGGCTGGTGCGGTTGCAGCGGAGGCAGCAGGAAGAACACCTGCGTCTCTCCTGGCACCAGGTGCTCCTCTCCTGTCTAAATGAGAGTAATCTCCCCTCTACTCTCCTGCCGTCTCTCACAAAGCAGATTAGTTTCGCTGTATGTTCCAGTCTGCTGATTCAGCTCCCTCAAGCACTGTGCTGGGTGCACCAGTTATAGGGGCCATCGTTCATCAGAGCAGCCCACTGTCACCCACTAATTGGCATAAAATATCACCAATTCTCAGCTCCTCTCACAAAGAGCCATCACTGCTGTATTGATTAGTTTTCATTCGCCCCTTTTCTTTTGAACTAGGTTATCACTGAACGGTCAGGCCTCTCTGAGTCGATCCAATATCCACTGAGGTGATGTGTGATGACAGAAGTACTGAAGGAATAGTTTTAGAAATTGTGCTAATCGCTGTTTTCTTCAGTGTCAGATGATATTATCTGTACAGGTCTTATATCTGTGTTTGTAAGATCTAATAATATCAGCATTAAACACAGAAACAATACAAGTTGAATTTATTCATCATATTGATTCATTTACAAACAACTCTTTCTTTAAAAAAAAAAATCATATATATGTGTCACAGACTGAGATTCATTAAAGTTTGTTCATTGTGGCGATATATATATATATATATATATATATATATATATATATATATCGTTAGCTTCATAGCATAATTGCCTAAGTCATTTGACTAAGTCAATGACTTAGGCACTTATGCTATGAAGCTAACGATATATATATATAATTTTTTTATTTTTATTTTTTTATTTCTGCATACAAACAATTTAGAAGAGTTTTTAGCACTCAAGCTGCTGTCAGACAGTGCTGCTGAACAGGGAGTAAGGATGTGCTCATGGACTCATCACAGCCACCAGACTACTGTCAAAAAACAGTCATCTTACTTTAACTCTCAGTCAGATGTTCTAAAGTCTCACACCCAGTACTGTGTTCTCTGAGGTACCATTAGTGCTTTTGTGGATTGAGTTTGATGGATTTACACAGGATTCATAACTTATGACATATTTTTTAAACAAAAAGGCCTTTCCACATAAAGGGTGCATGACTTGCAAACCTCTGTCTTTGCTAACCTCTTAACAACCTTCTGCAAGTCAGACATTTATGTTAATGTTTGTTAAAGGTTTATTCACACATAGTTACAACAATGGCGAGAGTGCCACAGTAATAGTGATATTTGCCATACAAGCATTTACCTGCATTTTTAGCAACAACGGTTGGCATCATACACCCTGCTGAATTAAGTGAAAACGACACATTTATTTGTTTAAATCTCTTACTCCTTGTGATCCCATCATCACAAGAGTGTGTGAGTGTGTGTGCTGCAGCTGCCCCGCCCCTGAGGCTCAGAAAGTGAGATCGCTCTACTCGATTGGGAACACGAAAAATGCATCATAGACAAATGTTTTAATCTTATTGCAAATTAGGAACAGCTGATGAGATAAAACATCATTATGTGTGTGTTATTGCTGTTTAGGGCATTCTCTGGTGAGCTGAGCAACTCACAAAGATACATAAGAGATGTGAACAGTCCTAATTTTGTGTGCAGCTATTTGTCATTTTTGTCTGCCTGCAGTTAAAATGTTTCTAGGTCCACCCGAATAAGGTTCAGGTAACAACTTTTACCAAAAAGTTACCATAATGCTGATTTAAAGCTGGCAGGTTTGAAAGGGGCTTTAGCTTAGCATAAAAACTGAACATGGTTGAAATGGTGAATCTGTGTCCAGCATCTCAACCCTTGGCTATATTACTAAAATTCTCGATACAAACAAAACTACTTTGTTCGAATGGTTAAAATAAGTGTTGGAGGGGGATTTTGTCTCCAGGGGACAAATCCAGGATCAATGTTTCCTTTTGCTGTTGTTTTCCGTAAGTTAAGTTGCCTTGCTGTTGCTTTTGGCTTTATATTTAAGTTAATCCTCGCTTATCAACTTGTTAAACACTAATACCTTCTGTACTATCTGAAAGCCCACACAGACATATTCTTTACAGCAGTGTATCTCAGATGACGTGGGTTTGGCTCAAGGGGAGCCCAGGTGTGCCATGGGATTTGTGGCAGCCAAATATTAGTTGAGCTGCACTAAAAATGAATGACGTATAAATTTACCATAATGGCACACATCAGAGTTAGAGAGGAAGATGCAATTTTTGATGATGTGAAACTTATCACCAAGTTGTAGAGTAACCCACACAACACCTCTTAAAGGAAAACAAACTGACAGAAGAAACTAATGCTCGATGTCAGGTTAGAGCAACAAGTTGCCAAGCAAGCTGAAGAGGCACCTGGAAACCAGACAATCCTTTAAACAGAAACTCTGCTTTATTCGAAGATCACCAGATCACAATGAAGAGTAGCAGGTCTGTTGGATTGAGTGAAAGTGTCTGATAACGAGAAGGTGTGAATGCAGTGGAGCTTATTGCAAAGCAAAAAATATGCCTTTATCGGTCAGTAATATCAGGGGATTTGATGATATTTCAGATGAAACAGAGGCCATTCTGTGTTTCTATGAATACAGGACGTTTTGACTCTTGCGTCATAGAAACTACTGTCAGCTACCTGTGGGGTTTTTGGTTTGTCTTTTTTTTGTACTACAACCTTGTGTCTCTGACAGTTTGGCATCACAATCACAATAAAAGGGTGGAATGCAGTCAAGCAAGGAAATCCTGCTCACCAATTAAGCAGAGCTCACACAGCATTAACTTTTCTATTGTTTAGCATTTTGGCTCAGTAGGTGTTACGTGGGTTTCTGCTGTGAGTCAGTGTCTGATCATAACTATTGTCAGACTGTGTGGGACTGTAGCGATGACAGTGTCTGGACTCGGCTTGACAGGTGGAGCAGATGAGGAATGAACTCCTGCAGGAGAGGGCTAGCAGACAGGACCTGGAGTGTGACAAGATTGCTCTGGAGAGACAGGTACACACTCCTGTCTGGAGGATAACAGCTACAGACTCAGTCCAAAACACACACTCATTTCATTTGTCTTTTCATCACATTCATTTGATTTGTCCATTTCCATCATTTTATTATCTGTACACAGACATGATTATGGTATAAACATACATTTGTCAAACACATCAGTGGTTTTCTCTCCCTGCCCTCTCTAGAATAAGGATCTGAAGGCCAGAGTGAGTCATCTAGAAGGCTCCCAGAAGTCCAACAGAGAGGGCCAGGTACCTCAGCTGGAGGAACGCATACATGAGCTGGAGGAGAGGCTGGAGGCGGAGGAGAGGTGAGATGGGAACTCCAACTGGGAATAGAGCTGAGGGGTGCTGTGGTTGAGGTGATGTAAGAGGAAACGGTGAGAGTTTAGTTTAAAGCTTCAGATGAAAGTTTATACCTGAACACATGGATTTAGGACACAGAGTCAGAAAGTTGGAGCTTATCTAAATGTATAGTTTAGTTTGCACTGGGAGATCGTCGGACTCTGTGTGATCAAACATATTAAAGAATTTGATCAGCTTGTAGGTCTTTGCGTCATAAAATGTACGCTGGTCTGAATTATTAGCTCATGTTTATGTTTAGTGATGCATCGCCTGTGTTTCAGGGAGCGCGCTAACATGCAGCTGGTGAACCGCAGGCTGGAGAGGAAGGTAAAAGAGATGATGATGCAAGTTGAGGAAGAACAGCAATCAATGCAAGATCAAAAGGACCAAGTATGTAACCCTTACCTTCATGCCCACTCTAACAGTCATTAAACTCTCTTTGCTCTGACTTAGACAAATGTCAAGACTAATAATTTATCAGGCAAATAAAAAAAAAGAAAAAGAAAATACAATTTGATCTTAGTAGAACTCTTTTAACTCTAGACATGTTTTTCTTTTCCCCCTTCGTGAAGTTAAATCTGCGTCTGAAGGCACTGAAGAGACAGATGGACGAGGCCGAGGAGGAGATAGACCGACTTGAGCACAGCAAGAAGAAGCTGCAGAGAGACTTCGATGAGCAGCAGGAGGCCAACGAGCAGCTCCAGAGTCAGCTCAAAGCTCTGCGAAGCGAGTTGAGGTAAAAGCACAAACTCAGGAGGCTGAGCTTGGAGGTCTTTTTGGGCTCCTTCCTGCATGTTGACGTGCCTTTGGGCAAGAGTAGAGTGCTTAAAATACTTAGACTGCACACGCTCTACATAAATATCAGACCATTTACCATTATTGTATCTGAAATGAATTAGATTACAGTTACTAATTAAATAATTATGCCACTTGAGTTAAGTTGGTGGGCTCCTGCAGGTCATTGAAGGGTCTTAGAAAGTCAGAAATTAAAATCTGATGTAGGAATTTAATTTGTAGATGGTCAGGTTACGTTTGCTTATTTTTTAAAGACCTACAGTAACAATGGTGAACACTCCTGTTAAAAATGAAGTTTGTGTTTGTACAAGTCGGAGGTGTGTTTCAGGCAGTTTTTTCTGCTCTCAGATCTTTATGATGTCACACAGAGATGCATAATGTAATAATCTCACAGAAGCTCCACCTTGTCCCTGTTCAAACCTTTAGTTTATGAGGTGCAAGGAGGAGGAGCTCACACTCAGGATGGATTTAGGGCCTGCAAATAATGCAGAGCTGCTCTAGTAATGTCAAAGAACACACACATTATAACAAGAACACTCTTAATAGTTTTGTTTGTTTTTGTTTGTTCAGACGCAAGAACTCGCCTGCTTCGCTGCTCAGCAATCTGGATGACGACGAAGACGATGACATCAGCACCGATGGGGAGACGTACTTCAGCTCTTCCTCGGGGTACAAGCGCTCTTCGAGTCAGGACAACCTCTTATCGACCTTTTCTTTATAAACAAACTCTGAGGCTGGAAGTAAAGCTGCTTTATGTGCAACACTGTCACACCAAACGGCTGGAGAGCTGTGCCATGTGCTCCTGTAAACACTGAGCTGTGAATATTAAGACTTTCCAGCTAGGTGAGATAAATAAAATCCTCACTTCAGCAGCTTCAACGTCCATGAATTCACTCAGTATTATTAGAGCAGCTCTTTGATTAATTGGTGAAATCACAAAGGCAATGATGTTTTGTCCTGTCCAGTGAAAATTTTTGTAAATACGGTTTTAAAATGTTCATTTTATATTCCTGCGTTAAGCCCCATCTTCCAACATGTTTCTTTCTACTCTGAGTGGATCTTCCTTTAATGGGTTAAACATGCTTGTCAGTGATTATTCCAGCATTGAATGCATTGTAAACAAATGAAACCTGTAATGTCTTTGTAACCGATATCCAGTTTTGACCCCTTCCTTTTTAATCTAATAGGTCACATTTACACACAGTATCTGAATATACATTTTATTTTTTATCATTGAGTTAAATGCAAAATATTTCCTTTTTTTATTTTTTTTATTTTTTATTTTATTTTAATGATTGGAAATCAAGGGTATATGAAGTGAAATGTGCCAGGATGTTTTTTTTAAGTTATTTGTAGCTATAAATACAAAATCTCCTCTCAGTAAGAGGTTTTGTGTTTTTGTTTTTGTTTTTGTTTTTTTTGTTTTTTAGGGAACAGTAAATGAGGGACTTTGTACACATTCATTTTTATACAGTTTTATATAATCTAATGAGCAGTAAAATTACAAGTTTGTAATCACCATTCATCATGCAGGTTTCTTTTGATATTAGTGACATCACAGTGTTACTCACACATCTTCTGGAAGATGCTTTTCTGTCTTAACGTGATTTTTCTAGCATCTCCGAACAAAGCTGCACACATTAAAGCTGTTTTATACTGGAAACGCTTTGATTTAAAACATGTTTAAACTCTTACCTGTCTGTGATGAGCTGTGCCCGCTGTGTACATCAGCAGTGCCTGTAAGGACCACGTGAGGACCTTATGGGTCCTCCTTGGACCAAATCAGGGAATTTCTTCAGATAAACTGACAATCAATATTTTGCTGCACTGTGATGATTTGCACTCTGTGAGTTGGAGAGTGGATGAGCGAGACAAATTCCTGCCACTACCTCTCTGTACACTTAAATCCTGCTGAGGCTAAAATAAACTTCATTTCAGTTACTCTCACCTGTTTTTTGCTTGGTGCAGACCTCCTGACAACTATTCCTCTCAAGACTTTCTTTCTTTTAGACATTTTTTTTAAAGAATATTTTGTGCATCATGTTCTTTTTAAGTTTAAGTTTCTAGTTCAAACTTCTCCCCCTCCTTTCAGTCTAAGTGCACTCGAGGGTTCAGATATGGAAATTGGGCTGGTCTTCACTGTGCCATAGCTGTGGTGGTGAATGTTTCTAGGTTTTATATTTCACACAGAAACTTGCCCCGTTTGTTTAAAAAGTATACTGTCATCTTGCACAATGAAGCTTAAAAAAAAACCCCATTTTAGATACTAGCTGAAGGAAAAGAATAAAAAAACTGTGCAGTTTACAATAAAGTGCCACATGTGCTTAGTAAGGGCCTGATACTGTGGGGTGAAAAAATTTACATGTACAACAGTGATAACACAATGCAAGCAAGTAGTGCAAATTGCATCCATAAATGATATCTACACTGTAAAATGTTTGAGAAGAGGAGCATTTAATACTCCAGAATAAATGCGTTTCTAAGAATAGGAAGGTTTTGGCAGCACCTTCATTCTGTTTTAACCATTCTCTTGTAGATCTTCTGCTGTTCTTGGGATCATTGTCCTGTTGCATGACCTGATTTCAGTCAGGCTTTGTCTGCTGGACAGATGGCCTCACATGGAGCTCATGGTCCGCTCTGACTGTACGGTGTCCAGGTCCCATGACTACAAAACGAGTCCAAATCATCACCCTTCCACCACCGTGCTTGACGGCTATTATTGAGGTGTTTGTGCTGATATACTGTGTTTAGTTTCTCTTTGGTCTCATCTGTCCAGAGGTTTTCTGGTTTGTTCAAATTTAACTTTGCAAACATAAGCTGTGCTATGTTCTTTTTAAGAGAAGAGGCTTTCTCCAAGCAACCGTTCCAAACAAGCCATCTTTTTCCAATTCTACAGTCGTAAACTTTAACATTTAATATGCTAACTGAGATGCATAGAGTCTGATATGCAACTCTTTTTTTGTAGTTTTGGCAAATGTCTTGAATGTTTTCCACTTGTGCATAATTCTTGTCCGTGTAGGATGATAGACTTCAAATTCTTTAGAAATGCCCTCCGTTTCCCAGATTTACGGTCAGCAACATTTGCTTCTTTAAGATCATTGCCAACATCTTTTCTCCAGGGCATTGTATTAACCCACTTCTGAAAGCTCCACGCCAACAAGCTGCCAAAACATCTGTTTTTATAGAGGTGCTCACACTGGCTGATGATCAGTTAATCACTGCATTTGATGATCAGCACCTGGCTGCTACTTACCCTCTTAATTCCCCCTGGACTGCACAGAGCACTGATCTATGAGAAATACTCAGGAGGATCTTCTTCAGAATATTTTGATGACCTGAATTTTTACCGACTATGCCCTGGCATAAATCACCTTGTATCAAAAAACTCTAGACACGAATGACAGCTGTAAAACAACAAAAGAAAAATAATCATGAACCTTGTGAAAAAGAAAACTACCTGAAGGAGTTTTGCATGACGCAAGATGCAAGCAACCTGAGCAATCAGATAAAGTCATCTGTTTGTCTGTCATGTTAAAATATATAATTAAAAAAGGAAAATATGAACAGTCGAGTAAATCAAACCACCGACTGCATGTCCTGCAGTATTTGAGTAAATGCGCTGAAACCCCTGGATGAGGCTGAGACGATTTGATCAGTCTGCTGTGTAATGATCGCCGCTGACTTCCCTCGTGCTCCGGTAAAATCTGTGCAGGGTCAAAGCAGCTGTGTCAACAGAGGCTCTATCTTTAATTTCGTTCTCAGCGGGTCAATATTTTTCCTGCTGGAATGTATGAAGCAAATGCAGCCCATGCTTGGCCCAGATCAAGTTTCAGAGCACAGGTTTGACCTCCTTCAGTCTCTGGGGTAATAAAAAAGAGTCCTGGCACGGAGCAGGAGCACAGAGCTAAAAGTCCTCTTTATTGTATTTTATTTTATTCAAACATTATGCAGAGAACTGTTCTCATTTTGACATTTAAATTTGTTTGTTTTTTCTTGTTTAAAACTCACATTAAACCTTCTTTAATCTCTTTTTTAGTGCTTTTATTTTGTAGAGGACTCAGATTGAAAACTTTCTTGCCACTTGGGGCTGACCACAGCACTAAAAGGAGTTGAATAGATGGAGCTTTCTTATCCTCGTTGGCTGACTGGCTATTGTTGGCAGGGCACGACCTTAGTTTGCTGCTTTTCTTTGTGGGACAAACAAATCAACCTCCTCAAGTGCCACAGTATTATCTCTCTCTCCTGTGTTAAGCCAAGCAGCAAACTAATAGGGCCCGCAGGCTGCAAGGCTTAGGGGGGAAAGTTGTGTATGCCTAACAAGGTGATCATTCCTGGGATTCCTTCATGTGCTTCACTGGTTTCAGCAGGAGCGGCTGCAGAGCAGGCAGGAGGCACAGAGGGATGTCCTGGAGGTGAACTGTGGCTGTTTTGTGACACGAAGCTATAAATTTTGAGAAGGCAATCTATTTCACACGGAGCTCACCGTTTCACGGCTTCACTTTCAAGTTTTACAAGTCTGACAGAAAGCTGGACCCAGAACTGTCACAGTGCCATGCTGCCCCCTAGAGGTGGAAAATATAGCAGAGTTCATATTTCACTTTTTCCTGATAAGGTTTTGGTTAGGAGCAAAACCAATGCAGTTACCTAAAATTCAACCAGATTAACTAAATATGAGAAAAATTCAGTGGTGAATAGGAATTAAATGGGATTCCTGCTTCTCTGCTCCATCACTTTTTCCGCTTGTATGCTCGCTTATGCTGATTTATTTCTTTATTTCTAATTTATTGCTTTCAACTTGATTATTAATATCCAGGGTTTATGAGAAATTACACTTATTTGCTGCATATAGATATTCTGTATGAAAAACTGCAGTTACTCTAGCTGCCGCTAGAGGTGCCGCTAGAGCTGCAATGTAGAGAAACCCAAACATCAAAAGCATGTGAGTGATTTTCTTTGTAGCTCATCCACCTGCAGGGCTACAGGCGTGGTCATGTTGATTAACAAGTGACCTCTCGGCATCATTAAACTGCACCTCTCCAGTGTGGAACGTTTTTAATAGGTTACCTGGCTAATGTTGTGACTTCTATGTTGCACACTCAGTCCAAGAAACGTGTGTTTCAGATTTGGTGAGTATTTTTGGTTATGTCTAATATGCCAGCCACTTTATTGGGTACACCTCACTAGTTCCCCTTTGCCTTCAGGACTGCTGTAATTCTCCTTGGCATAGATTCACTGGTCCAGGCCATTTAAGTACAGGGAACTCTTTGTCATGTTCAAGAACTCAGTTTGAGGTGATTTGAACTTTGTGACATGGTGTGTTATCGTGCTGGGTGTTGCCACCAGAAGAAGAGTACACTGTGGTCATAAAGGGATGGAGATGGTCAGCAACCATTCTCAGACAGGCTGTGGTGTTTACATGATGCTCCATTAAAGTGAGCCAAGACAATATCCCGCACTCTTACACCAGAACTGTTGATACAAGGCAGGGTGTCATGTTGTTTACTCAAAATTCTGACCATACCATCTGAATGTTGTAGCATATGAAACTCATCTCTCAAAATTGAAACTTGTCAGACCAGGAAACATTTTTTCAGTCTGCTATTGCCCAATGCTGATGAACACGTGTTAATTGAAGCCTCAGTTTATCATTCCTAGTTGACAGGTACCTGGTGTGGTCTTCTGCTTGAAGATTTGGTGTATTGATGCAGCTCAGAGCAGTCTGGCCGCTCTGACCTCTGACATCAACAAGCCAGAGAACTGAAACTAATTGGATATTTTCTGTTTTCATCAAGATTCTCTGGAAACTGTTGAGATGGCTGTGTGGGAAAATCCCGGAAGATCAGCAGTTTGTGAAATATTCATACCAGCCCATCTGGCACAAACAACTACAGCACGTTCAAAGTCACTTAAATCACCTTTTTAATCCGCATTCTGATACTATATGTCCAAATGCACTGAATTGCTGCCATGTGATTGGCTGATTAGATATGTGTTAGCAACAGGGAAGCAAGAAGGAAGAGAATAATACGTCACTTTAAATTATTGTGACTAATTCAATGTGTATTTTTAAACCAACACCCACAGAGTTGTATTGTGTTTTTTCTGTGTTGATCAGCAGCAGTAACATCACTCAGAGACACTAAACAAACATCCTGTGGATGCCTCAGGCGCTGAATGTTACAGTGCAGCAGGACAAACCTGCTCTCAGGGTCTCAGGGTGTTTCCAGCACTGCCTACAGTGAAGGAACTATTCACACTCTTTACCTGCAGCCTCAAAATAATATAATCTGATACCCTCAAAGCTCCTGCTGACAGGAGCTTTGAGGGTATTAGATTATTATTAATTGTACATAATTTGATAATACATATTGCGCTATTACCTGTTATTACTGAACATTGTGTCACACCAGTGTAGAGCTATTTTGTACACGGATGTGAATGTCATCATTTGTTTCACATAGAAACCCCTAATCTAAAATGTACCCATACCTCAAAATACCTCAAAACTACCCCAGTAAGTGCACAGAGTTACTTCTCACTGTGTAATGATGTAATATTTCATTAACAGTAGTCTGAGATATATATGAGATCACCAGATTGGTGTCAGATTAGTTTTCTCTGTTTGTTTTCTATCTAATTATTAAACGATCACATCATCATCAATCATCATTATCAAGTGGAGTCAGTCACAGAACTATAAACAAGATAATTGATTCTTGACATTAGATCAATGAATAGGTGGGTTATCAAAACTTGATGGCCGGCTATAAAGGCTAAAGCCTCAAAGGACAGTTGTAAATGTCTTGTCCTTTATTTACGGCACAGAGGCTGGGAAAACATCTAACGCTGTGTCACAACAGGAGTGTTTTGTTTGTTTTCCATCTGAAAGAATAAACGCCCAACAGGTTAGATGGCCGCCTCAGGAACAATTATCAAGGCTCAACATTGTACTAATCTCTCAGTATACATATATATTACTTTGTAAAACAAAAACAGCTTAAACTCCATTCCAGGTCATGCGAAATCAGGTGACATCAAATTAGCACACCAGCATTATCAGTGAATGTGAGTTTTTATTAATAAAACCTGTGCATTACTTTGCAAATTTCAGTGTTCGAAGTTTAGCAAATGTGAAGTATTTCGTGCACTGGCTGTCTGATTACTCTCCTGGAGTTAAAAGTAAATTTTTTGCTAGGAAGTGACGTGAAATGGAAATATGATTACCTCAAAAGCAGTGGCCTAAAGTTCATTAATGCTGGGTGACTGAACTCCAACAGCAACACCTGCTTGCTTCACATTTCTAAAAACATCATGGCGTTGTGAAACCATGTCATTTCATCACAGATGCAGCATTTGTCTGTCAACAGTTGTAAAGTTGCTGCTGCAGCTGTCAGGGAATGATGAAGTGTGGGACTGAGGACTCGATACAGGACGAGATCCATGGTCAAACTGACACAAGATGGAAGATAGGGCTATTTATACACAGAAAGTTATTTATTTGACATCAGGACTATTTATACATAAAGGGTTGATCATACAGCAGGACCGTTTATACACAGAGAGGTAGGGAACAAAGCTCAGAACAACATAAAACAAATGGCAACAATCGGGGATGCAAGGAAAACATGGCCAGGAAAGGAAAGCTAGTAAGAACATATACTAAACATAGAGACTAGAAGACTCACATTAAACATGAAAAAAGAGATGTCGGATCAAAATCAAGACATGAACCAAATCTCGATGAAACTCATCGCTGGAATAATCGTGAAGTAGGAACTAAAGACAGAATATTACACTAAATGCACAAAACTCTATGGGATCAAACTTTTGGGGCCAAAACCAGGGATCATGACAGTAGCAGCAACTACAAGCTGGAATTCACTGCTGCAGGGATGCTGAGAAGTCACCAACTACTGTTGTCGGTTTCAACAGCTAAATCCCACACAAACAGCCAGTCCCACACACCAAAAAGATCAAACACCTGTAATCTGCACGCAACAGCAAACAATAGTCTCCTTATTACTGTGTTTAATGTGAACCTCTAATTATCATTGTCTTCTAGTGGTGGCGAATGTGCTCAGATACTTTAATTAAGTCACAACAGCAATACACATTCCTCTACGTAAAACTACTGCAGTGGAAATAAATAAATGCAAGTATGCAGTTTGTTTTTAAATGTACTGAAAGTGTCGAAGAAAATACATTCTAACAGCTTGGATTGTAGTAGTATTATACATGACATTAGCATTTTGTTAATGTTGAGTCATTACTGTGTGATCAGGAGTTTACAGAAGTAGTCATTACTGATCAAATCTGACAATTACCGCCATCATCACTCATTCATTTCCTCGTGTTTATTACAGAGGGGCTGGAGCCTGTAGCTGTTAACGATAGGAGGACGCCCGAGTATTTGGAGTACTCAGAGAGAACAAGCAAAGTCTGCACAGAAACAGGCCCCACCTGGCTGGTGTCTTCAAAACCACGATCTTCTGCCTTCGTCAATTAAAAAGAAAGACCGGAAAAAGTAAAAGTTTCCTGAGCAAAAACTTGCTTTTCCAGCCACAAATTTTGTGTGACAGTTTAAACCAGATACAGCTTGAGCTGATTTCATTTTGGTGGAAATTGGGTCAAAGTAACAGCAAATTTGAAATCAGTAAAACTGTATATTACCCACAGTTTTTTTATGTGTCATCTCCAAACCTCACTACAATATTCGGGACAGAGACTAAACTACAAAGTTTTAGTACAGCTGTTGCCCTCCGCAGGGAGTTGTGCTCTCTGTGTGCTCTTGCTACGGTAGTATCAGTTGAATAATCTTAATCTGTAACCTGTACATACCAGTTTAACCATATTTCCTTTGGGTAGAAGTAAAACTCCAGCTAATATTTTTTACATTCCTAAAACATCCTTATGCACTTATTACTAATCATTAAAAACTCAATCATACTTATTATAAAGTTAAAATTGCCATTTACATTTGCTTTAAAGAGCGTGAAATGGGAAGATCAGGTGGTGGCGTCATAAATAAAAGACTGTGTAGCTGGAGGCTGCAGGCTGTGGCCTGCTTCACTCACTGTTTATTTTTCTTTTCACTTACTGAAGGTGTATTTGATGCTCTGGATAGGAGGACAGACTCACACTTACGTAACATTTGTGAATGATTAATAAATGAATAAAAACACACTAACGGATGGTATAGTGGTCTACTCGTCAGCACTGTTGCTTCACAGTCTCTTTAAATCTACCCACAGTGTGGGTCTGTTGTGTGGAGCAGGTGAGTCTAAGTTGGCTGCAGGTATGAATATGAGGTTGTGTCTCTCTCTCTCTTTGTGTTTACTCTTTGATAGACTGGTGATCTGTCCAGGGTGCAGGGCAGGGGTGGGCAATTCCAGGCCCCGACGGCCGGTGTCCTGCAGGTTTTAGATCTCACCTTGGGTCAACACACCTGAATCACATGATTAGTTCGTTACCAGGCCTCTGGAGAACTTCAGGACATGTTGAGGAGCTAATTTAGCCATTTAAATCAGCTGTGTTGGATCAAGGACACATCTAAAACCTGCAGGGACACCGGCCCTCGAGGCCTGGAGTTGCCCACCCCTGGTGCAGGGTGTACCCCACGTCTTGCCCTATGACACCTGCGACAGACTCCAACCTGTCTGTGACCTTGAATTAGTTAAGAAGAAGAATGTTATTGTTTATGTCACAATATTATGACATAACTAATAGCATCGCTAAAGATGAATTAAAATCGCTATTTAGTGTTCTTTGTTTACTAACAGTATTAACAACACTGTTTACTCTATTTTGCTATTTGTCATGTATGAATTATTACTCTGTTTTCTGCTTATAAATGTACTCGTGTTGCTTCTTTATGTAGAAAGTATTTTTAGAAACTTTTTCGTCCTGTAAATCTGGTTGATGTTGTGACACCAGTACTGTGGATTTAATCCAGAGAGTGACTTTGTGATTGTGACGGGAGGTGAATATCATTATGAGAGAGAACTTCCATATGACATTGGACTTGGACAGAGTGGCTGCCTTACTGATTGCAGAAACACCATTTGTTTGATGTCTGGTTAACGATTAACCACAGAGTCCAGTAGAAATGCATCTCGTATTATTCTGCGAGCTTTTCTCATCATATTTATTGACGTGAGCTAACAGCAAAGCTTTGATGAAGCACCACGTGCAGCTGAACGAGCTCTCGCCAGGCAACTTGAGTCTTTAAACTTGATTCCTCATTCTTCAGAGACTTTGTCTCTAGTTTCTATTGAAAGGGAGTGACTGCAGCCATTCAAAAGAGGAATGTGATCTGGCTGTGCAGAAGACTGTGCTTCTGGTCCTCAAAGATAATTGTCAGCATGAATAATCATAAGCAGAGCGCATATTATGTCAGTGTAAAACCAAGTAAAACATGGAGTGGTAAGGAAGAACATTAAAAAATCATGTTTGCAGTGCGGTCTTTCTTTTCATCCCTCTCACGATATCAATAATTGATCTAGTGTAGCACCTCTGTTGGCTGGTTGGCATTCACAGTCATGTGGAAAAGCAACACCCTCGCTGTTTTCATTAGGAGGATGAGTAGCAGCCAGGTGCTGCTAATGAAAAGCACTCGATTAAGTGACAGTCAGCACCTCTATAAAAGCACAAGTTCTGTCGGTTTACTGGTCTGTATCATTCAGCTGTGTGTTAACACAATGCCACAATCTTCCCAGCAAATTCAACCCCAGGTCAGATCATGTAATGAAAAAAAAAGGAAAAAAACTACATCTCAGACTCTACAGGCCTCAGTCAGCACGTTAAATCTTAAAGCTTATGACTGTACGATTGAAAACAGAACAAGTATGGTTTGTTTAGAAGACTGAGGTGACGCAGGTGAAACAAACAAAAAGCGCCCCTTCATTGGTGCATAAAATTCAAATAACAAAGTCCATAAACAAATTCATCTAAATCCAGCAGGGGGGGACAGAAGGAAGCGTGCTAAGGGTAAGCAAACACTGTAACAGAGGACAAAGGTAAGACAGCGTTATTTATACTCACACACTGACCAGAGACACAGCTGGGAGGAAACAAGACACAGGTGGACACAATCAGCACAATCACAGAGGAGGAAGTAAGACTGAACACAAGACAGAGGACAACTAAGTAGCAAAGTAAAACAGGAAGAAAGTAACAATGACTAAAGCGGGAAACTCAATACAGGAAAACTCGATACAGGAAACAGACACAGAAGGAAAGTAGGAGAAAGAACTGAGGAAACTAATAAACTCTGATATAAACAGACCTTTGAAATCACAGGGCATGACATACTGTCCATTCAGACATGGAAGTCTATGAGCTTTTGTTTTTTGTCTTTTTATTCTATGGCCTGTCTTCCTACATATAACCTCCAATTTAAGTTATATTATGGACTTTTATTAGCAAATTTAAAAAAGAATAACTCTCTTAGTTTATGTAAAGGTTTCAATCAGATGAAGACCCTTAATTTTTAAAGGTTATTATATAAGAGCCCCCATAATGCGGCTGTCCTACCTGCGAGAGCAAATAATGAGAGCGAGTGAATAAGAGGGAGAAATCAGATTCCATCTCAATGAAAATTCTTTATTTTAAGTCTTTAAAAAAAAACCCTACCTCTGCCACTCAATGTGTTTTTTTTCTTCTTCTCACAAAGCAAAACCTCTATCTAAATGTGTTTTAAGTCTAATAACTCCTGTATGTATAACAGGCCTGGCAGGCAGTTATTGTCTCACTGCTTCATGTGAACAGTGGGCTCCTCTTATTAGCCACTCCCTTTGATAAGGCGCACTCCACCTGTCCCAGCCCGAGTAAAAGGACCCGCCCTGCCTGTGAAAGTCCTGCTCTCAGGGCCAGGAGGCGCAAAAGAGCGAAGCAGGTGAAATGTGGCCCGACAGGTCTGATGGGAGTGCAGAGAGACGTAGTCAGTGCAGAGAGGATTGCTGAGTGACTGACAAGCCTGTCAGTCAGGTGGCTTTAGGAGCAGTCTGGCTGGAATTAGGACAATGACATTGTTGTGTTTGTGCTGCTGAGAGCTGGTTTGCACCTGTTCATTTCACTGACTGAGGGGGAACCTCGCAGCCCTGAGGATACCCACTGCAGACGCAGCAGCAGAAGCAGACTTAGAGTGGAATTTCCCTCCTGTTCCCAGGCTGGGGCCGGGGGCGAATGGTCGCTCTGAGAATCTGAGCAGAACTCAGGAAGGAGAGTGAGAGGAAGGGTGGGAGGACAGCCAGAGAGGGAGAGGAAGAGAAGCCAGGAGTGGACATTAGAGGAGACATGCTTCGCTACGGTTCAAGACCAACTGTTTCCACCACCACCACCACAACAGAGGACTCTCCAGAGGCTTTAAGGGAGGTAAGAAGCTCGAGAGAAGCGAGAACACTGAAGATCTCTCTGTCTTTCCCCCCATTTCTCTCTGCTCTCCTCTTCTCTCTGTGTTTTGTCCTGTCCAGTGTTTTTTCCTCCCCTCTTCTGTTTGTCGGCTGTTGCTTTTAACTCTGCCGACACTTGTTTTCCTGTCTGTAAGCAAAGAGATCCATTTTCTGTCTCTCTAATGTTTTCTGACTCTGTTGTAGGATGTGTGGCTCTGTTCACTTACACGAGTGTGTAATGGGAGCTGAGCGTGCAGGAGGCAGAGCTGTCATGTTTATTTGAACAGCTCTCTGATAAAACAGGCCTTTGTACTTGCCCCACGTTTTATTTTATTCCCATGGTCGCCTCATGCAGGTCAACACGTACCGTAATATTTGGTGAAGCACGCTTGTAGGGTCTGCTGAAGAGTTCGGTTTTTTTCTTTGTACTAAATTTCTTATGAAAAACCTCAAAATAGTAAAAAATCAAACAGAGTTCCCACTTTCCATGTATCTGTTTTACTTTTTAACATTTTACTCTGTTTACTCTGTTTTGCATTTACATAAACTTTGTTTGGTGCCCTGTTGCTGCTGTATGTGAATAAGCTCACAGAATTTTTTAGTTGACAGTTCAAGCTTTGCCACAATATCAGAGATATTTAGATCTGAATTTTATTTTTCTTCATGATGACCATCTGTAAATTCCCCTAAATTCAAACATTTGCCTTTTTTGTCTGTGTGTGTTTGTTTTGTTTTCCAGAGGAGAATCAGACGCCTGAGACTGACTCTGTATCCCGGAGAAAATGGAAACAAGGAGCCAAAAACTGAAAAGTCAGACACTGTAAGTTTTGCGTCTCCCTCGGTGTTACCTCCACCCTGTTACTCCGGCCAGAACCGGCTTCAAATCCATACGGTACAATACGTAAAGTTACATTAACTCATTCACTGCCAGCCATTGGCAGTGAATGAGTTAAACCCATTGACTCATGCACTGCAATTGACGGCTATAGACGTCAATTGCAGTGAATGAGTTAAAGAGGAAACGTCATCACACCCGACTCAGTTTGACACTGCTGATCAGAAATAGTGACGTGTGGGAGTAAAAGCACCAATAAAAACCAAACAGAAACCCCTCCCACACACACCTTAATTCATCTTATAAACCATTAAAAGAAAGATGGTGGAAAAGCTGAGATTTATGTGCTTTTTATCATCTGGTCCAGTTATGCAATCATGACAGGAGGGCGTGTGTGTGTGTGTGTGTGTGTGTGTGTGTGTGTGTGTGTGTGTGTGTGTGTGTGTGTGTGAGATAATGCACACACAGCTGTTTTACATTTACTTCAAAGCTCTGCTCCATCTGTGCTCTAACACTCTTCCACAGAACAGAAAATGCTAATAAGTATTAACAGTATTAACTCCAAAGGACGGTAACTAAAACAAACAGAGCTCATGAGAAATTAATATTTGCCTACCGAGGTGTAGAATTACTCTTAGTCACGTTTAATATTTGCTGGTATGCTCTGTGATCCTGTGAATTATGGCTGAGTCGACGCCGCAGGCTGCGTGGGTGTTTGCTGTTGGTGGCTCTGCCCCGGTCTTTGTTTGTGATCGGAGGCTGATGCCAAAGTTTCAGAGTGAAAGTGCGAGAACTGAGTGCAATGCTTGGGTTAGGTTTAATCTCTGAGGAGAGGTTTTTCCTTGTATGACTGTGCGGTGTGCAGGATCCAGAAACATGATGGCTAGTTTTGAATGAACCTTGTGCAACATGTCCACTCTTTCCACCGATAGCACACTGAAGTAATCTCTGAATGTGGCTGCCTTTGGGAGGGTGTGACTGCGACTATAGGAACTGATGACAAAGGACAGTCTGATGAAGTGTGAACACAGAGTGGAGGGAAGCGCACGTGTTTAGAGCTGATGTGCACTTTAGTGTTTGGGAAGGATGCAGATTTGTGCCCTCTGCGAGTGGCAGCCGGTTTGTCCCAGAACAGACATCGGTGACTCCAGCAACAGCGTCAGCATCTGTCTGTGAGATGAAAATGGCAACAAGCGATGTAACGAGTGAAGAGAAGGGTGTTTTTAAAAATAAAAACAGCTGAGTAACAGAGTAACATCACCGCTGCTGGGTGGGATTCATGGCAACACAAACTGGATTTCTGAGACCAATCCAGATGCAGATTTTCTTTACAGTGAGGTATTTCACAATCATCATAAAGCTATCATAAAGATACCACTTTACTCCACACTACCACTCCTGTTTTCTTGTATCATGTGAAAAAAGTTTTCCTATCAGAAAGTATTAGACAACATGTCGCCAGTGACTGCTGCAAGTCTGAAAGCAGTCTTATCATTCCTGAACCCTAATCACCATGAAGTCATCAGCCTCAGTTTCACTGAAGTTCAACAGCAAACTGAAGCTTAAAGTGTACGTGGAACTGCAGCACAGAGTAGAAAACATCAGGCTGGAGCCAGTTAGAGGTTCAAGAGGTTAAAACTTGTGCCTAGTTCATCTGTTCATCATGTTTTCAGTGTGGCGCTTTAAGGTCTCTGCAGGCGCTGCTGTAATTACTGTGTTGTTGCAAAATACCTGCACGTGTTTACACTGGGTACTGATGCTTGTTTTTCAGATAACTATTCGCTCTAGTTACACTATCTTAGATCTTAGATGTCATCACCATGGAAGGTCAAATGAAGGTCAGCAGGAATGTGGTAATGGGGACTGCATCCAGTTAATCAACGAGGAAGGAAATGACCAAAATATCTTTTCTCAGAGATATCCAGCGATACCGTGTTTCAAGAGGAATGCTGGTTCTTCGCTGTGAAGTTAGAAAGGGCGTGTCCTGCAACTCGAGACATCGTGGATTATATCCAACCGGCGACTGCGGCCTAGATGATATGTAGCACATGTGAATCATGACACATGCAGAGGAAGTAAACAGAGAACTGTTACCAGACGATGTTTCTATACCGCCAGCATTGGATTTCATCTCCGTAACAGCCGTAAAGTGAACACGGTTCAGCCCAGTGAGCTACAGTGAGCATCCTCCGTGCTTGTGTGACAAATAAGGAGCTAATCAGGTCAGACGGTGCAGTCATATGATAGAGGAGTGAGTTCATACAAACAAATGACAGTGTTAGATGACAATGCACTGATGCAAGATTATTTTACCGAGCTGTCTCCGAGCATTTTTTTTAACATTTGTGAACAGCTCAAGCTCCTCAAGCAACAGAGGAAAAGTAAGCCAGAGTGCTTCTCCCACAAAACTGACAAAGGGCAGGTAAACACGGACCAGCATGTGGTCAAACATTGTAAAGTTCAAAGCTGAATGGGCAGCACGCAGGGCTTCGTGAAGCGAACTGATAAAGATGGCTGTGCTTCCCTCCCATCTGCTGGAATCCACATCCTCCCACCTATTAGCAGGCCTTTTCCATTTCTCAACAGCAGGTCCTCTGTAGATTGAGTGGTGCAGAAATGTGAGGCTGGGCTCTGTCCACGAGACCACACTGGCATCTTTGTTCCTCCTCGCTCGTATCTCTGTGAGATGTGGACACTGATGCCTCTTTTTCTGAGTAGTAGTCCTCAATGAATGACTTCTTTGTGTAGAGACATCTAAAAGATATCAGAATCTATCTCTAGATCTATCTATAGATCTATAGAAACTATATAATATTCACATACAGTTAAATAAATACTTCAAGAGCGTGTTTACTTGCATTTTTGTTTAGAATCCTGCACTTTAGGCTCACATGAGGCGTGCTGTAGAATATATACAGAAATGATAAAGCTTAATTGAAAATGTTTTGTTTTACACGAATCATGGGTGGCATGGTGGTTCAGTGGTCAGCACTATAGCCTCACAACATGAAGTTATGGGGTTGAACCTGCAGTGTAGTGTTTGAATGTTGAACCTGTGCCTGCGTGGAGTTTGACTGAGTGCTTTGTTTGTACTAAAGACGTGGATGTTAGAATTAGCAATGAACCTAAGAGCAGGCTCCCTGCTTGGATATGCTGTCAAGAGAATGGAAGAATCAATGGAAGGATGGTTGAATGGAAGCCATCCACATCAGTGTTCTTGACCTGTTTTTGTTTTATTTTGCAGACTGAAAATGAAAAAGATGTCAATGGGATGTGGAAGAGGAAGAACGGGCTCATCCAAAGAGAGAGTCCACCTGGCCAGGAGTCACCTCAGCAGGTAGACAAAGCAGCCACTGCTTCATTGAGTGTGCCCTGCGCATGCACCGTGAGGCTGTCATTAATATTGTATTCACACATTCAGCATGAACAGAGGCTCACAGGTGACCGTGGCAAATGCTGTGACCATCACAGTTTAAAGACAGCAGGCGTGTTCAAAGTGTTTCTATTTGTTTTTATTTGTTTCAAGTGATAAACTATGGCAAAGCTAATAAAAAGAGCTGGATCATGCAAAATTTAAACTTGACTTACTTAGATATTCAATTAACATTCAATTCAATTAGAATAACTGACTGCTTAAGTTACATTTGAAGCAGAAGAAAAATCCCTGCAGAGTCTGTTTACAGCTCTTCATCATTTTACACCAAATGTGTGTATATAAGGATATATGACCGCATGCTCGACAGTGTGTTTCTATTTTGGCGCATGTACACTGTGAAGCACTTTATAAATAAAAGTTATCAAGGAAGACCAATTGATAATGAACAAAAGTGTTAGCTGTATTTCTCTTTATCAAGTAAAGCACCTTGCTCTTGAATTACAGCTGAAATACTGATTAAAATGTAGTCTCTGAGCTAAAGTTGTTTTTATTTGTGCCCAGGACTTTTGCTGTGTATTATTTAGTCATTGCATTGTGCCACACTGCTCCTGTGCTGGTGTGCATCTGTTTTCATTGGCTGTTAGAGGCACAATAGACAGAAATGGGCAGCAGCTCATGTCCTGGGTTGCAGAAACACGACACCTTCGATGCACTCTGCACCATTTTTTAGCTGCACATTGCCAACTTCCTATTTCCACTGCACAGCAGCGTGGGCGCTGAAATACTTGATCACTTGCACATATGTATGCATGTGCATGTACATGCAGACTCATGCAGTGCATCTGTAAGTGTGCACACAAACACAGAGACACCATGCCAGCATAAGCCTGCCTCAGCGGTAGGTAGCTACAGAAACCTGACCGGCACAATCCTGTCTCCCTCAGCACCTCGGAGACATGACCAATGGGGTGCCAGAGACCTCGCTGCAGCATCATGGGCCCAAAGTGTATGGTGTAGTGCAGAGGACAGGCTCAGATAGACAGGAGGTGCTGGCACGCGAGTGGACAACCAGTCACCTACAGGATGAGATGAGATACATCAGGGAGGTGAGGAAAGACTGAGCCTTCAGGCCAATCATTCTTTTGCCATCACATCATCCATACAAGGCAGAGTGGGTTTCTGTTTAGATGATATCTGTGTTTTCCTGGTTTCTGTTTGCAGGTGAGAGATTCTCTTGAAAAGGTTAGAGAGCGGATGTACGGACAGTTTGGAGGAATGCAGCAATCAATGCAGAAGCTTTCGCAGGAACTCAGGGTAAAGATTATGACAACACCATGTGACCGGATGCACTGACATTCCTCATCAAACTGACCTGTAAAGCTGTGCATAAATCTGAAAAAAGCTGTGTGCCACGTGTTTCTGCAGGCTGCCAATGCACACAAGAGGAGTCTAGAGTCAGAGGTTAAGATCCGCACGGCAGCCATGGAGAACTTTGATCAGATGAACAGTTCCCTCATATCTGCTAACCTCACCTTGCAGGTAACAAATCAAAGTCACCAAACACTCCGAAGACATTTTCTTTTCTTTTTTTACTCCGGCTGTTACAAAAAGTCTTCACTGGCTAAAATAAGTTCCCTTTGCAGAAATCCCTTCTGGACGACTGTCAGAAGAGAGTGAGCTCGAGAGACGATGTGAAAAGTTTGCGGAGCACCTATGAGAAAACACAACAACAGCTCAGAGACAAGGAGCGCGAGCTGGCTGCAGTACAGGCTGAAAACCAAACTCTCAGGCTTCAGGTAGTCCCGCAAACACAAACTCTTTCTGTGGGAATGAACATGAATCCACGTGTGTCCACAGATGAAAAAAAACCCCAAAACTTTACAGTGGAAGTGGCTGCTTCTAATGCCACAAGGCCACGAGACCGAGATGTCAGCATGGCCAAAATAAATGGGTGGAATTCAAAATTTTCCCTCAAGTTTTGTGCAAGTGCTACTTTGTGTATGTTTAAAGGGACAGTGAAGTGCTCAGCTGTCCTGTAACAAAGTGGTCTGATGAGTCAGTAAGAGTGATGGAAGGACAGGACGTTTAGGACTTCATGACCCCTACCAACAGTGAATAAATCAATAAATGAAAGAACATTTTTCTATCTCTGCAGCAGGTAACATTAAAATCCAGCTTTACCGATCATCATCACAGTTCCTGAAGTTTTGAGAAACCATCTCCTGTCCTATTTTTTTTTTTTAAGTTTTAATTTACATTAGAAAGCAGAGAGTCCAGCTTTCAAATCACTGTGTGATCTGAGACACAGCAAACTTTTATCGAGCAGCTCTGTTAACATATCATATTGCTGCGGAACAGAAACACATCAGCTGCATCTGCATCTTCTACCCTGAGCAGAATGTGGCCTAATCAGCTGAGCAAAGTGCTAATTTTTGCTATGCTGTGGACTGTCCAGGCGGAGTCTTCACGGGAGGCCAACGATAAGGCGCTAAAGGAGCTCTCGGAAAAGCTAGAGAAAGAGTATGAGGAAAAGCTGCTGGAAGAACAACGCAGGCACAGGGAGGAGATTGAAACCCTACAGGTCTGCATTCTTTGGTCCTTATTCATACATACATCACACTTTGTTTTTGTTTTTATTTTGACAGCAGAAACCAAACCTATTGACGTAGATTACCTAAGGAAATAACTGTACACAATTTACAAATAAAAAAGTTACAAAATTCTTGACAATGAGGCAAGCCTAAGCTGAGAGAAGAGTGGCAGACATATTTCTGTTTGCACAGGCCCAACTCGATGAGTACATCAGACGACTGGAGGAAGCGGAGAGAAACATCAAAATCGCAGAAGCCAAGATTGCAGAGAGGGACCAGAGGATCATGGAAGTGGAGCGTCTCCTGGAGTGCATGGGAAAAGTAAGTCAAAAATGTAACGTATGTATATGTCTTCCTGTTCCCTTGACCCTTGAACAAAATTGTGTAAAACAAAAATTACACAATACTTTGAGGGATCTGTCATATATCAGTCAAATGTTTAGGAAACGATGAAGATGATACTTCTTAAATGTACAAAAGCAACCTTCTGTAAAAGGTTATGACCGTATACATGTGCACGTAGTGGAGTTCAGTCCATGTTTACTGCAAACAACATAACACTTGGCCAGCTGCAAAAACACCTAGGACCCACTACTTTAAAACCACATGCCTGATACCGAGGTTTCCCTACAGCTCAAACCGGTTGGGCACGGGACCACTGGGGGCGCCAGCAGTCAATCCTTTGACTCCTGTGGACTGTGGGGTGGGGCCTCCATGGATTGGGATTGCTGCCTTGCTTTAGTTGATGATCAAACTGATAGGGATTGTTGGAGTTTGGAGTGTTTTCCTGCCAGGAGAATCTTTTCAGGTGGATGTTACGTGCCAAAGTTCCCCATCAGGACCCTGTAATCTAAGGAGACGACCGATGTCAGTGATTTTACTTCCCAAAAAGACTCAAACTTTTGAGTATTAGGATTTTCATTCAGCCATAGGAAAACAGATAAAATGTTGTGATTTCCACAGGAGAAGAGCCAACTGGAAGAGCAGCTGAAGGACTGCGAACAGCGCCTACGCCTGATGGAGGTGACGGACAGAACTGACGAAACTGTAGCCAAAAGGTACAAATTAAAGTCCAGATAGAAAATTTAAGCTGCGCGTGAATCTGAAGGCTCTATTACAGCCCTTTCTCTAAAAGTGGATAAAACTTCGCCAAGACTGCATTAGATGTGAGGAAGTTCTTTGTCTTTGGTTTGTTTTCTCAAACATCAAGGATAAACTTTCATTCTTGGTGCAGAGATCTTAAACAAGGAGCTGCAAACACACAGGATGCATGATAAACCCCACCTCAGACAGCACATCCAACAATAATACTGAGAAATAATTGAATAGGATGGGATATTAATTAAAAAAAAAAAACATGTTAGTTTTTGTGTAAAAGTTCAGCTTAAAATTCTTTTGTACGTTTACCTAAAGTGCAGACCTGAAAGGTTTTTTCAAGTCAGCTAAGAACCTTCATAACACTTTTTCTTGAAGCCTGAAGCAGAGCGGCTTACGCTTGGCCCTTTAAACCAGTTGAGCAAGATGCACTTTGGAGCAGGATGTTTATAGCATTGCAGGCAGATTAATTACCTAGAAGGGAAAAAAGTACATAACTTTTTCATCGATGTTTGCAAATGAATCAGGGTGCTAGAGTCGTATTTCCTTCATATGTGGGACTACATCGTGGTTGTTTTTTAGGTCCAAAGAGCTGGAAGGTGAAGCAGGTGATCTCCGCGAGAGGATCAAACACTTGAACGACATGGTGTTCTGTCAACAGAGGAAGGTCAAAGGAATGATTGAGGAGGTGAGTAGGATTTATTTATCTGTATGTAGACCATGGATTCAACTCCTCTGTTCCACTGTTTTGATAGTGGGAGTGTCTCATACATTTACACAAGTAGCCTGTTTACCATTAAAACCATGGATCAATGTCAATGCACACAAGGAACGGAGAACTTCACTGCACACAGAGTCAATAAAGGGCGGGACGTCATGCTAACGGGGTGAATTCATGTTCATAATTTTGATGGGAAGGGGTTGGAGATAAAGGGGCATTATTTGTCTTCACTGAAGTATTTCAGTTATTCATTGCCTTCATTTCTATGTATGGAAAAACCGAGATTAGATAACGACTCTAGTTAAGTTTGCTGTGAACTGGATTTTCCATTTCTGTTTTCCCTGTAAATTATATAATGTTTTTAAAATGCTTATCTTTTTGAATTTGTGAAGGTCGAATCTCTGCGAGCTCAAGTTGCTCAGAAGGACATGTTCATCTCTGAGCTTCTGGACAGGATTGCAATAGTGGAGTGTGAGGTAGGATGAGACTGGTGTGCTTTCTGTGTGTTTTAATAACTGGTGGTGGGGTGTGATAATCTGCTTCATGGCTTCAGATGATCACATGGGCTTCTGACCACTGAATAACTGAATAACTGTGTTAATCCCCCTCTACTGCTTGTTGCTGCAAGCGTCAGGTCATTTTTTTCATGCAAAGTGACGATAGTCTTTTGCATGTAACTGACCTGATATTTCTTGTTTCCTGTTTTCCTTTTCCTAGAATAATGAATTAGAAGACAAGCTCAAGTATTTTATGTCCACACAGAATAAAACGCGAGAGGTTTTGGAAACCAGAGAGAAAGGAGTAGGCTGTGATCTGCTCCCCAGGTAGGATTGTGATACTAAGTAGCATTGGGTTGTGTTTTCTTGATTAGGAGGTGTTTTCTCACTCTGGTTTCTGACTGTGCTTCTGCAGACATGAAACACAGAGGTATGATGTTGAACCTGTTCAGTGTGAACCAACTCATCTCTTTCCCATCCAACCCCCATCACCTGATCATCCTCTATCACCTGTGAAACTCCCATCACCCACCGAACCACTGTCACCGACACAGCCTTTGTCACCCACTCATCCTCTATCACTTAGACCAAGCCCTTCCTCCATAGCGCCCTCATCCCTGGCACAACCCTCATCATCACCTCCCATTCAACATCCATCGATCTCTCTAACACTGCCCACTCAGCCAAGGACGTTTAAGCTTAATAACCCTCCCCCCAGCAGGCTACATTCAAGTTTACTAAGGTACACTCCTGTCCAGTACAGCCGCTTCCTGGATTCCAGACCCTCACAGGAGCATGGGACATTCTCCTACATCCACCCATCTGAGTCTGAAGCTGGTGTCAGTCCGGTCCAGCCTGGAGAAGACGAATTGGACGCACAAACAAGCAGAGGCACACCCTCCATACAAGAAGAGTCCACTTCATCCCCGCCCTCTTCTCAACCACGATCAGGAGTGCGAGTTTATACGCCGTTCATGAAACTTATGGAAATGACAGCAAAGATAAACATAGATTAAAGTTAAGTAGCAGTCCTGGAAAATGCATGAGCCAAGACTTAAATAAGGAGAGTCAATGAAGCTATGAAGCCATTTAACTTAGTATAATTACTGAAAACAGGGTTAACAAGTAACGCACAAACTTCTTTTCATAAGCAACAAAATCAAAAATAACATTTTATCAAACTGGGAGTGAAAAAAAAAACTGGAAATTAAAAGAAACTCACGGAAGTCATTGTCCCCAGTTACAAACTAGTTTGATCCAGATTCCCTGTCAGATGATAGCTTAGTTTCCATGTGGATGACAACATGAGTGAACAGTTTAATTACTTTTCTTTAAACCTGTTGACAGTTGGATTTTATTTTGTGTTTCCTCTCTCTTTTTGTATCAGTGCTAAGTACAGAGCTAACCTGTATGTCAACAGTAAATATGTAGGTAAAGCTAAATAATAGTATCCTCTAACTCAGTCTGCGTATGCTGGGAAAGAGACAAGCGTATTAAAAAACTGGTTGGAGTAGTGCAGTAGTAACGTCCTTTATTATTCTCTTACTTGAGCTTAACATTTACGTACTATATGGACCATAAAATTGTCAAATTGTTCACAGCAAATTGTAAAAAATAACAGTCTTAAAAACAAGTTTTAATAATGTAATATGATAACATACTCTGTGTTGGTATATAACATAGAGTAACGTTAACTTTAGGATTGAAAGTGAAAAAGTGGTGATGTAAAGTCAGGTTAGCCATTAAAACATCAGCTAGTGTGCTTCAAGAATACCGCTGACTCAGAATACATATGCAAAATAATAATATGTAAATAAACTACGTGGACAGAACTACCGACCTAGCTGCACATTACTCACGGTCTGATATCCCCGTGTTGATATTGTTATCATCATAATAATGTTGATCCAGCATCAACATTACACCTGACCAATGACGTTGGAGCATTCAGTGAGCCAAGCATTAGCTTAGAATTTAGCCACATTCTAAGCTAATGCTAAACGGCATTAGCCAACCTAACTTGATAATGCCAGTTGGATAACAGCCAACCTAACTTGATAATATATTTATTACATTGCATAACTTTATAAAGAATATAGTTAATAAAACACACAACGTTTTATATAAACAAAAGAATCCCCCCCTCCTCTTTTATCAACAAAGTGAATGGTCAGTTGCAATGTTGATCCTGGACCAAGATTATTATGATAATGCAGGGACAACACCAACACTGGGATATCAGACACAACACAACACACAGCACACCTGCAGGAGCTGCTCTGCCATGTAAACCCATGCAACGGGAGCATTAAAGTGTGCTCTTTGGAACAACCAATTCTTTGTAAATACAGACTGCCTGGCCAGGCATTTGACTTTATACAACTGAATTCTAGTATTAATAAGAATTGTCTAATATTTTTGTCCATATAGTGAAAGTAAGAGGGTTACTTATGCAGTCAGAGCTGTTAATATTAACTAGACCAAAGAGTGGAATTTTTTCCCTTAAACTTCTATTGTCTTTGGTCAATTTTTATTTATTTTTACAAATATTCTTTTAAAAATGTACTAACACAAGAATCAGTTTTAAATCATTTTAAAGCTGGCACATCCATGTCAGTAATATCTCACTCATTTATGTCGGAGATAATGATTTTTGGCCAGTGAAGCAAAAAAAGTCTTATGTGGGTTTCTGTCCCATGTTTGCACATAGCTCTAATAATGATAAAAGTAGCTTGATGTAGGATGTAAATGATGTGATGCTATGTAAAAAATATTTTTCTAACTGATATAATATGGAATATATTTCTTTTGTTTACAGTGAATCTATTCTATTCATGTTGCTCACTGAGCTATGAGCGTTCAGTCCTATATGAAGGTCGATATGGTTATTGCGTGTATTTTCCTATCATTTTATATGTGGTCTGTACAAATTAAACATATGATATTTTGTTACTGTCAATAATATAATATTTATTACCATGCTTTGTGCCTTTGTGACAGCCTACTCTGTGATCCTGGTGGTGAAAGGAAAGCTATTTTAATTGGAAGCAGGGTAATGTGGTAAAATAGGACGTGGTAAATTCTTGAGAAATCTGTTATTAACGATATTAACTTTAATGAGGTGACTGCCGTTCCTGAGCCACTGGCACAAGTGTTATCCAGGTGTTGTCTGTACTGCCACAGCTGTGTTTGAAATAGTTTTATGATGTGCCTTTTCCTCGTTGATACATATAATACTACGATTAATGATGAGAGGCCAGCATCTGTTTGGATAATAAAGACTGTGCAAATGATCCTGAATGTGTCACAAGATGGCTGCGCTTACAAGAAAGAGGTTTTGTGTTTTCTCAGCCAAGAACAACTACAATTTCATTTTCTGTTTTTGAGAAAGGAGAATTTAAAAAATAATAATAATAAAACAAACAAAGAGTGATGTTTTGTTTAAGTGGTGAAGAAAGCTAATACTGCAAAATACCATCTAGTGCATGATCTGCGAGCAATAAATGAAATCACTGAAATGATGCCACCAGTAGTAAATCCCCACACTATACTGAATCCAGTCACTCCAAAAGAACAATGGTTCTCAGTGATACACTTATCAAACGCTTTTTTCTCAGTGCCTTTACACCCCGACTCATAACACCTGTTTGGCTTCACTTTTGAGGGACAGAGCCCTCACCTGAGAGGGTGTGCCTCTCAGGTGAGGGCAGACAAAGAGCGATTCAGAAGACCCTTATGAAAAGAATATCGAGGGAACAGTTTACCCTGCCCGGGATAGGGTTACCGGGGCCCCGCCCTGGAGCCAGGCCCGGGGAGGGTGCCCGAGGGCGAGCGTCTGGTGGCCGGGCCTTAGTCCATGGGGCCTGGCCGGGCACAGCCCGAAGAGGAGACGTGGGCCCATCCTCCCGCAGGCCCACCACCCGCAGGAGGCGCCATAGGGGTCGGGTGCATTGTGTGCCGGGTGGCGGCCAGGAGCGGAGGCCCTGGCGGACTAACCCCCGGCTGCCAAGACTGGCAAACCTTTCTAATAAATCTAATTATTTTCACATTCTTTTAACTCAAAAGTATGACTCAAACTAAAACTACATACTGATTATACAAGAAGTATGATGTGGCCTACAGCAGTATCATGATTCACTCATTTTGATTACAGGTACAATGTAATATATAACGGCATAATAATCTCACAACTGCTACAAGCACATTTGCCTTTCTTAACACACGCGAGAGAAAGGCAACTGTTAAGAAAATGCCCTTTTGGGTGAGACAGGCCCACAGGCCCTGCATGCAAGCGTACTAACACACATACATGCAATGAAGAACAGCTTACACTACAGCACACACTATACATGCGCCTATATCTCTCATTGGTGTTAAAGCAGGGAAAACTTAACAGAGTTTTGTTATCAAATGCTGAATTTATCCACTGCTGACATTTAACTCTTCAGCTTGACAATAGGTGAAACGTTTGTGAAAACAGAGAAGAAAAAATAAAGATCGAGAGAGTCTGGTATGACCAAGCAGTAATCAGACAATAAATTTAGTTGGTAATACAATGAATTGTGAGATGTTTTCTGTTTGATTGATGCAACACAAATAATTTACTGTATGAAGGAAATTCTCTTTTGTGATAATATTTTGAATGTGCATTTCAATTGATGTGTCAACTTAGCGCATTATAAGCTGATATGCAAATTAGTTGGTTGATACTAGATTTGGAAAAATGACTGGATTATAAAATAAGGGTTGAGATTAGTTTCTTATTTCTAGTGTGTGGAGGAAGGTTTTATCATGGCACACATCTGTTTACATGAGAGGAAACTCCTTATGTGATATGACATTTAGCAATTTGCAAATGTGCAGCACATCAGAAGGATGACTCTGAAATTACAAAGGGAAACAATTTTGCTGACAAAGCTGCAAAAGCAGCAGCCATAGCAACCACAGTCTTATTAACAACTCATGAAAACCACACCATTCCACTATCTGTACTGCAGGACGAACAAAAAGCAGCACCACCAAAAGAACCAAAACAATGGCTGAAACACGGAGCAGTACTGGACACTGATGACATAATGAAAATAGCAGGAAAACCCATTCTTCCCGAATCATTGCACAAAACAGCCGCTCTAGTGAGCCATGGTTTGAGCAATGTCTCAACAGGAGGGATGATCTGAGGGATGGTCTTTATAATAAACCGACAATTCTACACTATAAATTTTGAAACTTCAGCAAAAGAATACGTGAGAACATGTATGACCTGCCAAAAACACAATACCCAAGGTAACTTAACGGTGTGTTCACACCGAACGCGATAGACGCACATTTGCACCTCAATGCGTGTCCAAGAAAAATCCATCGCGCCTCAAAATTGCATATTTTGACACGCGTGAACCGGAAATGTGGGAGGGATGTGGGAGGAAGTTGTGCCAGACCAGTATCTTTGCTAGATGGCAGCTGTCGAGCTAGCATTTGAAGAGAGAGTCTACGTTCTCTATTTACTGTGGAGAGCAGAGCAGCGGCGTTAAGGACGTCCTCGCCGTACCTGGGTCCATCAGGTCCTCCAGACACGTGAGCAGTTTGGTGAGTTTCACCACTTGCTCCAGGAGCTGCGCCTGGATGATTTTAGCGATATCACCGTCTTTCACTCGTACAGTTTGAGGACCTGCTGTCCTGCATCGGTCCTAGAATTGCCCGCCTAGACACCAACTACAGGCGCTCAATCCCACCTGCAGAGCGCCTGTCCATCTGGTTAGTAAAAGTGTTTACTACGGTAGTCCTTTATTGATAAGACCAAAAAGAGGACATTTTCCTACACCACCCATTTCATACAATTCACATGGACTTCATTGAATTGAATGAGTGTGATGGCTCAAAATACGCTCTAGTAATTATAGATGTTTTCTCAAAATGGTCAGAAATCTACCCAGTGAAAAAAGCAGACGCAATCTCAGTTGCAAACATATGGTATTCCTACTCTGATAAGATCAGATAATGGAACCCATTTTGTAAATGATGTGATCAGCAAAGTATCTGAAGCACTAGGTTTTAGTTTAAAACACCATTGTGCCTACCACCCACAGAGTGCAGGATTAGTGGAAAGAACAAATGGCACTATAAAACAAAGGCTCAGGAAAACAATGGAAGAAACTGGCAGACCATGGCCAGAATGTGTAGGCCTAGTCAAAATGTGGATGAGAATAACACAAGGAAATAACAAACTGTCCCCATTTGAAATTATACATGGGCGACCTTTTCCACTACCAGTTACTAGCGAGCCACTAGATAAATCAGTCTGTGAAACCACTCTGGCAGATTGGATGACTCAATTGTTGACAAACAGAGATGTTGTTTTGAACAATAAACTGCCGCAAGATTCTTCTTCTATTTCCTGCAGGTTGAAGCCGGGTGACTGGATCCTTGTCCGAGTACTCCAAGGAAAAATTGGAGCTCGCCACGGTGGGAGGGTCCATACCAAGTGCTTCTGACCACGCCAACTGCCTGCAAAATAGCGGAAAGACCTTCCTGGATACACCAAAGCCACCGCAAGAAAGTTGAGGTCCCAGAGGATTCCACTTCCTTCACAGAAATCAACTAGTAAGGGAAAGTTTCACCCTCGCTTGGTTGCTTCAGTGTTGAGGGTAAAGTGCTGATTGAGCATTGCTCGCACTTCCACCTCCAGCCATTGACCAACTCTAGGGTAACCAAGTAGTAGAGTGTGTAGTACGCAGCCATGGGAAGGTGGACCCTCTTGGTTACCTTGACTACGACGCTCACCCTTACAGGCCCCCAGCTGATGCCGACAACAGCTGAACCACGAGGCAGACTGAAAAGATGGACGCACGACAACTCCCACCTAAGAGACATGACACAAGACCACATCCACCCTTGGATGAATAATGCCTGGTACGACAGGACCAGGGCAGAATCGGAAAATGCAGACTGTTATGTCTGTTCTTATATGCCCAGCACGTCGACACACCCTACACTATATGGAGGGTTACAAGAAAATCACCATTGAAGACATTGGACTTGATAACGAGCATGTGATCAACTTTTCTGGATCAACTTCAATGTGACAACCTGGAATACAGCCATCCATTTCCCAGTGTTCTTGGACCAAACTCCAGGGAAGAACCACTCCATGTGCTATAAACAAAACAAAGGTAACAGGCCACTTGGAAACATCACTAACTGCAACCGGGCCACTGGAGGAGGAGAAGGTGCCCCTGTGAACACGACTGGACCATCTAATGGCACATACTGAGCATACTGAACATGTGCTCCCACATTCCTGTCAAACCACACTTTTAGGATGACCGCAGTAAACACCACTTCTACAGTACGCCGGAAAAGAAGATCAACACTCCCTGAAATTCAACCACATGACCCAATATGGGGGAGCGACGTACCCGAGGAATTCAAATTATGGACTACCGGACAGAAAGTACTCCATTCATTGTTCCCCTGGGTGGGAACCGGAAAAAACATGCTGAGGATTGAAACTCTGGACTACAGTTTTGGACTTTTCTTGAACGCTTCGTGCAAGATTAATAAACAGCAGAATCAGGAAATCAATGCATTACGAATTGCAGTGATTCAACATCGAGTAGCTCTGGACATGATACTAGCAGAAAAAGGGGGACTTTGCGTCCTCTTCAACAACACCTGCTGCACTTACATACCAGACAATGTACACTCATCAAACATGACTGACGCCCTGAACGCCTTGAGACAGATCCAGCAGGCCCAAAATCAGGATTATGTAAGTAATGCAAGTGACTGGTTTTCTTGGCTTTACACTGGCTCCTGCTACAGGTGCTAAAAAGACTACTCATTGGAGTTGGAACATTTTCACTTTTATTTTGTGTTTTTGTAACATGTATCCTGCCATGTCTAAAACTCATGATTAACCGCATAATTGTATCCACTGTTGCTGCATACACAGCCGTGACAAATGATGATGATGATGACCCCGACCTGTTAGAACATGAAGACTTTGTGTGATTAATGATGATGTGACAGAAAATGTACGACAAGATATTACATACTGATATCTCACTTAAAAGTTATACGTGACAACGGGAGGGAATGTCAATGGAAAATTGTACTTAGTAGTCAGTATAAGCTTTTAATGATATAAGTGTACATGTGATAGAATACTGCATGATGACCTTTTTATTACTTAGAACTGATTGGTCTTTATAAAACCTGTTCATATATTTTTATCTGAATCTTCCCACAGTGATAGTAAGAAGCTGAACAAGCAGTTCTGAGCTCTTACCAGGAAAAAGGGCTGCTTCCCACATTCCAACACACACACACACAATCACATACGCACATGCTCACGTATCAACATTCCACTGAACAAATGTATTCATTATTGTATTACTTTTCTTGTGTATAAATAAAGACAAGTGCAAGAACAGAGCGCACATCACAGGGCCCCCACTCTGGTGTGAGCGCTCTGTGACTGGCCTTGCAAGTAGAAACTGCAGCGTGTGTCTTTCTACTCTCTGACTCTCAGCTGAAGAAGTGTCTTTTAGAATGAATCTCTTGACAGGACTA
Source organism: Copadichromis virginalis (assembly GCF_057382275.1). NCBI lineage: Eukaryota > Metazoa > Chordata > Actinopteri > Cichliformes > Cichlidae > Copadichromis > Copadichromis virginalis. The sequence goes on from NC_140618.1 coordinate 19,445,088, forward strand.
AAAAAATAAAACTTAATGTTTACTTTAATTACAATTGATTAACAAAGATAAGCGTGAAAAAAGAAGCATTTCTCTTTTTGACAATATCTGGGATACTTGAGAAATAGGTCTTGGAATAATACATTCAGGAAAAAATGGAAAACTTTAAACTTTGACTTAGAGTCTGAACTCTAAAGGTAAAGTCTGCAGAGACTTTGTTCCAATGGCACAGCTGCAACCAAAACTGACTTTGAACTTTGACACAGGCTGGAGAGGACACAGCTGTGTTTGGGTCATTCATTGTCAGTTGAGCTGAGTGAGAAGTGGATCGGAAAACATCCGGACAGGAAATGCAGCTGTGGAAAATCTGAGACACCAGCCCAGTCCAGACTGTCTGTACTGATCGCGCTGCTAAGAGAGAAAGCTCTTGCATCCAGGCTGGTTACCACGTTTGACCGGGAGAGGGCAGCAAAGAAGCTTCATAGTCTTTGTAGGGAAGAGGTGTGTTACCGTGTCCCGTACAGTGGGGGCGATAGAGGGCTATTTTTTCCACACAGGAAGAAGAAGAAGAAGAAGAAGGGTCCCACTTTGAAATGTTGTTGTGTCATGTGTTGAAGAAGTGAATTTGTCACTTAAAGAGTTTTCTGAAGCTCTCTAATAAAAAAGGAATCAATCAACCGTTAGATTTACCGCAAACCTTCGTGTTTACGCTGAAGTTTAAAGCGGGCTCGTGCTGTTTGTGGATGGCTGTAGTTAGCTTACTTTAGCTAACAGTGATGTCCTCGTCGTGGACAGAGCGCCAGGGAGAGGTGGGAGACCTGGGACACCTGAGTAAAGAAGAACTACAGGAACTGCTACTCCGACAAGAAGGGATCCTCAGTAACAAGTAAGTTTAACCCTTAGGTTGTATGAGAGAAGCGTGACACTTATGCGCACGGCCATCCCGTTAGCTTTGATCCGGTTTGGTAAAGTGACTTCTATGTGTTCAGGAATATGCCCTAAAACTAAGACAGATGATCTACTGACGACGTGTTTATATAAGTCCACTTTGGCTCAGGTGAAAATATGAAATGCTTTTTGTAAAAAACGATGCACGGGCGACACTACTCTGCTGTAACATGGGGTAAAAAAAACAAACACTCGCGGCCACTTTAGGTACACCTGTTTCGATTTCTGCTGCAACAGACGGTGCGATCAGACATTGGCTTAAACATGAAAGTATGGATGCATGCTGCTTTGTATGAACAGTTCAGGGAGCTAGTTGTGGTAACAATAATGATGATGATGTCAGGGACATTTTCTTGACACGCTTTAGGCACCCTAGCACCGGTTGAGCATGATTTAAACTCTGAAGCCTACCAGGGTATTGTCAGTGACCATTTCCATACTTTTGACCCATCTTCCTGTTTTCCAGCAAGTTTGTTATAGTTAACTAAAACTAGATGTAAAAAACCAAAACATTTTATTTAACTAAAATAAAAATAAAAAGTAGACCATTTGAAAACGATAAACTACCATTATTATTAATACCATCAGAAACACAGAAATCCTCTTTCTGTTTAACTAATATGGGAACACCTTTACAGATGCAGTTAACCTATAACAGCAACTGCTGAGGATACTTAGACATTTACACTGCCAGATTTAGTCACTGAGGCCAAATGGCACTAATAGGAGTGTTCAGTTTTACGGGTGATTTACAAATGTGGGGCTGTTTTCTGAACACGGGTGCAGTCATTTCAGAATAAGGTGCAAATTTATTTATTTTTTATTTTTTTTCAAACCTCAAATATGTAGTTAGTAGTAAAACACATGTTGCTGGCATTGGTCGATCAGTTTATATGCTTTATTTAAATGTTCTCCTCCCTATATTTCACACCTTGATAAAGAAACTCTTTTTTTTTTTTTTTTAAATACTTTTTTTTTAATGCCAAAACCCACTTGTGCTGGTGCAACATGCTGGTAAATCTGGCCTTAGGTTTTCATCACTGCATCAGATGCGTCATACTGCCTCCATTTGTATCTTTCTGCCAATTTACTCAAAAAATTATATATAATTTGTTGGAGTGCATCAGTAGTTTTCTGTGTTACACTTGCACCACATAATATTTCCAGACAAGTTTTCCTGGATTTTGTTCACATAATGTAACATAATATGTTTAAAAAAAAAAAAAAAATTCTTATCAAAAATGTGATTGTATGGGAAGTAGGACCATGAAGTAGATCAGTATCAGCTTTGGCTGCCATTATCAACAATTAAGAGGAAAACATGGCATGAAAGACTTTTATTTGGGGTCAGGGAGGGGTTACAGACATGTATGTGTCTGACATTTATTGTTGCTCTCGTTGTGTATTGAAATATTGCTTGAAGTATACTTTTTACAATGATGTGTTTGTGTTGTTTGCAGGAAGTTATTGCAGACGCTACCTGACAAAGGGAAAAAGATAAAAGACTTTGCAGATAAAGTGCGTCTTGCCATTGATGACCACAGTGAGGAGGAGAGGAGACGAAGCCTAGTGTCTGTTGCGAGGACAGAGTTACAGTCCCATTACCAGCAGGCTTTTGCTCACCGGCGTGCTGCCTCCATCACACCAGCAGCCTCGCATCAAAACAGGCAACATGACGCTGCTGCAGGTGATGCTGCACAGGAGAGCGAGACCTCACCTGCCTCAGCTCAAGTGCAAGAAAACCACACTTTGGACGAGCAACGAGAGCCGTTTGTCTCCGGAGCGACTGCTGTGGAAACCATGGAAACGGTGGCTCGTGGGGCCTCTCTGAACTCTGATGAAACAAAAGAGGGTGACCTTGTGGAGGCCCTGGAAAGGGTCACGCTGTCTGGAACTACTACTGGTGGCAGCAGCGTATCCAAAGAGCCATTAAACAGCAGTGCAAGAGACAATTACTTTCTCAGAAAGCAACCACCAAAGAAGCCTCACTATATAACTGTCCTGGAAAAAACAGAGAAGTCTGCAGCTCCCAGGAAGCAAAAATTTAAACCAAATCAGTGAGTGGACTTTATTTACTGTTTTCTGAACATTTCCAACAAAAATGCTCCAATAATCCAGATTTTATACAGTAAGACATTTGACATAGTTTGCCATTCTGCCTTTTTGTCCTCTGTGTAAGTTAACTGAGTATAAATAATATGCACCTTAATGTGTTTCCAGGCTGCCTCATAGAAGTGACATCTCTCCATCAGGATCCTCGTCACCCAGTCAGTCCTCTGAAGGCTCATCGCCGCTGTCTGTGCAAGCCAGGAGGGAGCGGGACAGAAAACACCTGGATGACATCACTGCTGCCAGACTCCCCCCTCTCCATCACAATCCAGCCCAGCTCCTATCTCTGGAGGAGTCAGCTGCACTGCTGAAGAAGCAAACCAAGAAGCAGCTGGTTAGTGAGGCCGAGTGCCCTTCTAAGGAGGCTAAACAGGCTGGGTGGAAACAGCCAGTGCCTCCCTAGATCACTTAGCAATATGGTTCAACCAAAGCTGTTCTGAATGTCTCCTTTTATACAAGAAATACATTTTTAATAGACATAAATTTTATTTAATATTTGGTAAAAGAAAATTAAGTAATTATCTGAACAACAATCATGTTTATCCTCTTGTCCTTTGTGCCATAAATTCAATCAGCATCTTACACTTTGATTCTCACTATTTTTAAAAAGTCAGGACTTTTATTGACAGCTGATACAATGGTGGGTTAGCATCGTCACCTCACAGCAAGAAGGCTGGTTTGTGGAGATTGCATGTTCTTGTGTCGTGCGTGGGTTCTGTCCAAGTACTCTGGCTTCCTGCCTCAGTCCAAAGACATGCTGGTGATTCCAAACTGAGTAGCTACTGCAGAAAAGAAAACTTTAGTGCAATAAGTATTTATAAAGGGATGAAGTCTCAGAGAGCTCGTTGATGCTGTTAATAGCGAACACTTAGGATGCTTTAATTTAATTAAGAATTAAACCTTTTAACAGTTATTATTAGAGAAAGCTGAACGAGAGTATAATAATAATAATAATAATAATAATGGATTGGATTTATATAGCGCTTTTCAAGGCACCCAAAGCGCTTTACAATACCACTATTCATTCACTCTCACTGGTGGAGGCAAGCTACAGTTGTAGCCACAGCTGCCCTGGGACAGACTGACAGAAGCGAGGCTGCCATATCGTGCCATCGGCCCCTCTGGCCAACACCAGTAGGCGGTAGGGTAAGGTGTCTTGCCCAAGGACACAACGACCAGGACAGAGAGCCCAGGGATTGAACCAGCGACCTTCCGGTTACAGATGCGCTTCCCAACCCCCTCAGCCACGGTCGCCCCTATAGAAGAGTATTACATAAGACAAACATAGGCGCTCCTCTATGCTTGAAACTTGAATTCATATAAAACATATTTGTTCTTCCACATTGTCCTAAAGCGTCATTAATGGAAATGCCATCTCTCATCTTCTGTTAAAATATTATCACAATCAGTTCATTGATTTCTTTGTTTCTTCTGATGGAAATCTTCAGGTAAAGGCTGCCCTGCTTGAGACGCTTTCTTGTCTCTAGAGGGCAGCATTCAAGCAGCGTCGGGACCGTGTACGTCACACAGTGTGCTGTTGTCAACTTATGGAGGCGGTTGAGCTCATTATCAGTCCTACTTTTGTTGAGAGTTTAATAGCAGTGGCTGTGCTGCTTTATAATAATGTGCTTGTCTTCTGTTTACCAGCCTATTCATGTCAGCTTTTTCTCTGTCTGGTGTTTAATTTCAGGAGTTGCAGGCCAAGCTGGCAGCCCAGAAACTGTCTGAAGGATTGAAGATCTCTATGGGGAGCTACACTCCTGACGGTGGCCCCATGGCTACCTACAGAGAGGTTCACGATGAAGGAGCACAGCTCTCCTCAGAGGAAGACTGATCCTGGAGGGCCAGCTGGGGAAACCAGTGTGACCTTGGCCCTGAGGGAAAGAGGCTTTGGACCTTGTGATCAGGACCCATCAGACAGGATTTTCACTCCAAGGGCAACAATTCTTCAGAGAGGAAAAGGGTCTTTTGCATGGTGTGAAGGAATAGTCGGTATCCCAGACTCAGCTCAGGAAATTGAATGACAGGTTGAGAAACTAGCTTACTTAATTGTCATTCAGTCTGTAGTGGGTTCAGTTGTTTCAGCGTCCTGCAGGAATAACAACACCTTCCGCTGACTACGACGCTTAAGTGCTAAATTTGAAACATGTGTCATGTGGGAAAGTGTTTCTTGTCAGCATGCTTAGACTGATGACATCATGGCTTTCAGATCCTGGGAGTGCTGAGGTTTCTGTTTTTAGTATTTTTAATAATTCAATTCACTTAAAGCTCATCAGTGGTGACTGTTTACAGCTTTGTGGAGAAGCAGACGTGAGCCTGCAAATAGTTATGTCAAACTTCAATGTTACAGAATGTGTAACATGAACAAATAAATCATGTGATTTCCTAAATGCCTGTTTGTTGTTGTTTTTTTAAAAATAACATTCAGCGTTTTCATGGCATCAGTTTTCTAGAAAAAATTATATTTAAGAGATAAACTTTATTTAATTAACCTGACCTGAGTAGTCTCTTCAGTATAAAATTTTAAAAGTCAGGTCAGTGAAATAAAATACAGGTACTGATGGAGTAAATTGTATGTTGCTTGTATTGTATACATGGTGTAATTGCTGTCTCAGCTTCATTGGCTGTAGTGTGATCAGTGTGATACACCTTTTCATCTACTTAATGTAAATGTAAGTCCATGCATTTAAATTTGTGGACATAGTCAAGATGATCCGAGTATTGGGGTGAAGAAGAAATGTGACTTAAAGTGACTTTGAATGTTGCAGACAGGCTGGTCTGAGTATCTCAGAAATTGCTGATCTGATGGGATTTTACTACACACGAGACTGCTTTGAGCTGGTAAGAAGGCAACAGTACCTCAAATAACCCCTTGTTACAACCACGGTGTGCAGAAGAGCATCTCTGAACGCAAGGCATATGGAACCGTGAAGCAGATGAGTTACAGAAGCAGAAGACCACAGCAGGTGCCACTCCTGTCAGCTAAGAACACAAACCTGAGGTTCCAGTTCACACAGTTACACCAAAACAGGGCAATAGAAGACTGGAAAAACTGCAGCATTCAGATCGCATGGTCAGAATTGGTGTAAACTTGAAAGCATGACTGTATCTTGCCTTGTATCATTGACTCAGGCTGGTGGTGGTTTTGCTGTGGGGACTATTTTGTGACACTTTAGGCCCTAAAGTACCAACTGAACATCATTTAAACACCACAACCTAGCTGAGTATCGTTGCTGATCATTTCCATCCCCTTTATGGTCACTTCCGACCTCCACAGCCACCAGATCTTAATCCAGTAGAGCACTTTTGGATGTCGTGGACCGAGAGATTTTCGTCATGGATGTCCAGCTGAAGAATCTGCAACTGCGTGCTCAACTTTGTGATGCTTGTTGAATCTGTGCCATGAAGAGTTATAACAATTCTGAAAGTGAAAAGGGGTCCAGGCTGCTACTAACAAGGTGTACCTAACAAAGTGTCCAGCGAATATATATTCATTCTGATAACGAGAACAGAAAAAGCATTAATGTGGTAATGTTCAGAATGATGTTCATGATGTTACGAGAGTTAATGTCTGGGGACTAAATGTCATATTACTCTTTGCTCAAATGTTAAGTGTAAAACTCCACCACAAAATTGTGATCAAGAACCGCAAAGAGATCATTCAGGGTTAGCTCATGCTTATTTTAGCAAGAAAGCGCCAAACCACACTCTGCACGTATTACAACAGCGAGCCTGCCTGCCACACTGGCCTGTTTGTTTCACAACAAACCACTTTGCTTTCAAAACTACCACAGTGGATCTCCACCATTCCCAGAATTCCAAGAATCTCGAATATGTGATGCAGCACAGAGGAAACTGGTTTTTTTTTGTGAATTTGGACATTTATTTGCTTTTCTTGACACCACTTTTTTTCATTATTATTATTTTTTTTTATTTTGTTTGGAAAAAAAAGTTGTGTATAGTGTGTATTTTCCATAATCTTGATAATTGTGAGATGAAGGGTGTTTTCTTGACATTTTTATCTCCACTTCCATATGAAATACAACCTTCTACTCGGATTAGGTTTCACTATTTTCCGAGTGTTAAAAAAAAAAGATCCTAGCTATTTTATTGTTAGGCTTCCAGCACATTAGTTAATTTATGTGCAAAGGAGATCTGCAAGGTGATATAAATTTCAATTTCTAGTGAGACTGTGGTCAGCTGCAGGCACTGATAGACTGAAATGCTGTGAGATGTTATCAGGCAGGGATCTGTCTCACACTTGATAAGATTAATGGAGGGTAGTGAAATATTAAAGCTTGATGGCTGAGACATCTGGAATGCATTTGGATCATGTTGTTGCTGAGAATGGCAGGCGATGATGGGACGGCAGCGGGCTAATGCAATATGGCAAACACCATTTCTCAACGTTGCTAATATGTGGCAGATAAGAAGTGCCAGCTACGTTCAGCATCTTTCCAAACTGCCTTTCCCATCATCTTTCTTCCAACTTGCTGTGAGGACTGCAGACCATCGTAATTTAAACAGTCTGATTCTGGGATTTTAATGAGGAAGAAAGGGGGGGAAAAGGCACAGAGGCACCTTTTTAGGGGAACTGAGGGCGGGTTCATGTAGGTCAGAGACTGGTGGTCGATGCCCCTTGATAACCTTTTGTAATTGCTGCTGAGGCATTGGTGGGAGATGTTTTAGGAAAAAAACCCTTCCACATCTGATTGCTATGTATTTAGACACTGTATCTGATGGGCTGCAGAATGGCCCTGTGGTGATGTCCAATAACAAAGACATATGCACTCCTCCACAGAGGATCCTCATTGTGCTGGGATTAATTACAGCCTACCTTGCTTACATAAATTTAGAGACTGTTACCAATTACAGGGCACATTTTTGCCGTAGCTTTTCTCTGTGGTATCTGGCGTCAAACCTGAGTCTGCACGTAGGTTGACGTTGTTGAGGTGGAACCAAGCTCACTCTATAGTCAAAGCTTTTTTTCTCTTCTCTTTTTTTTTTTCTAAACGTTGCCCATTGATGAGGAGGTTGTTTATACTTCAGCTTGAATCCCAGACCCCTTGACTCAGATTAATAAGCTCCTCATGAAGTAGTCTGCAAGTGATTTGCTCCAACTCCGAGTCCGAAATCACACGTCCTGCGGGAATAGAAATAATTTGCTGTTTGGGAGGGGAAACTGGAATGTGATTTCAAAACTGCTTCTTCAAAGAGCAGTCAGCTCGGCCTTAAATTAGATATACAGTATGATGTATAGACTGGCGTTAAACACGAGTTAGGCCCTCAGCAGAATGATTTGATTATATCTGCCAGGTTACGAAGTCTGAGCTCATAGTTTTTCCATTCTCTGATGCTTTTGTCATATTTTTTCAGGGCACACGAGGAGATGAAATAATGCAGCACACAGCAGCTTTCTGTAGATAAGGTTACAGCCTATCTTCCTATCCCAATTAGAACCAGCTCTCCCTCATCTAGTGCACCAAAACTGAATCAAGTGAATCAAGCGTCATGGCTGGCTTGCCAAAAAGGTGGATGGAGATGTTGGTCTGCTTGTTCAGAACAACTGTTTGCCACTGATAAATGCCAATCAGCCTCACCAAAGGACATATCCATATTACTTTGTGGTTTTGTAACCTTCCCTATAGCAAATAAATTACAATATGTACAAATGCATTCATGTTTCCTGTGAATGAGGAAGCAAGCTTCTGATATTTAAACCCCAACTGACCAGCTCTGAGCCTGGTTCTGTTGTAAGTGTCTTCCTGTTTTAAGGGACTTTTTCCTTCCCACTGCCACCAAGTGCTTGCTCCATGAGGTGACTGTTGGTGGTATATAAATGAAATTGAACTGAACTGATGACCACCTAAATGTTTAAGTAGTATTACAGTTGGCAGAACAACAGCATGAACCGGCATTGTGCTGTCCCACTGCAAAGCTTTAGCTCGTTTGTAACCTAGCAACTGTGATTAAGACAGCATAAAGAATGATAAACACAGAAGAAATAACTTTATTTAAGAGTAAAATTATCATATATGTTTTATATGTTGTTACAGTCATGGAACAAAGAGAGTTTTCACAGGACAAAGCAAAGTACACCCTTACTTATGCAATTAAAAGGGTAAGTAGCTGCCAGGTGCTGATAATCAAATGCACTTCATTAGCTGATCATCACCGAGCATGATTGCCTCTATAACTGCAGAAGCTTTTGCAGTTTTCCCGTCTGGAGCATTGTGGTCTTCCCAAGAGTCCCAGCAAAATAACCCCAAGGTCAGATGAGGAAATGCTCAGGGGAAGTGCCAAAGAACCCTAGAGCTACGTTTCTGACACTTAGCATGTTAAATGTTAAAGTTAATGACAGTGCAATTAGAAAAAGGTTGAAAAAGTATGGTTTGCATGGAATAGTTGCCAGGAAAAAGCCTCTTCTGTCTGAAAATAACATGGCAGCATGGCATGGGTTTGCAAAGTTGCATGTGAAAAAAGCACAAAACGTCTGAAACCATATCTTTCGGACAAACAAGACCAAAATGGAAATATTTGGCCATAGTGTACAGCACCACGTTTGATAAAAAAACAAAAAGCATATCAGCACAAACACCTCATAACAGCTATCAAGGACAGTTGTGGAGGTCTGATGATTTGGGTTTGTTTTGCAGCCACACCTGGGCTCCTTGAGGTCACTGTGTTGACCATGAACTTGTCTGCATATCAAAGTATTCTAGAGTCAAACGTGAGGCTATCTGTCTGAAAGCTAAACCTTGAATTATGCAACAGGACAATGATCCCAAGCACAGCAGCAAAACAGCAGAAGGGCTGAAAATGAAAGGAATGAAGGTGTTGCAATGACCCAGTGAAAGTCCAGACCTCAACCTGATTGAAAAGCTTTGGTGGTACGTTTAGAGAGATGTGCATAAATGAATGGCAAAAAACTTAATGAGATGAAGCAACATGTAGGGAAGACTGGGCTAAAATTCCTCCATAATGATGTGAGAGACTGATAAAGTTACACAGAAAATGATTAATTCAAGTTATTTCTTTTAAAATTTGTTCTAAAAGCTACTGAATCATGGGGTATTCTTTCTTCTTCTTCTGTCTTTTTTTACAGAACTGCAGATAGCTATATGAAAACTTTTCACTGTATAATTTGACTGTATAAAATTTGGGAATTTTAGCTTCATATGTCAAACAGTAGATTGATTTTAATTTTAATTTCTATTTTTCAAAAAGGTCCATGTAACTCACTTTCAGGCCTCCCTTTTTCTTGCACACTATGGCAATATGTGAAGACAAATATTATAAAAGCCATTGCCGATAAGAGCCTGAAAATCGTACTGGATTTTCTTTTATCTTTAATAATTTTTGAGATATTCATGTCTAAACGCTGCTGGACCAGTTTTTAAAAAATAAAATCTATACATATATGTTGAAAAGTCTTTGACACATGAAGCTAAAATCTCAAAGCACTCATTATATATGTCCAAACTTTATACCATAACATTTTTATGCAAACTGGGGCAAACTGGGGCAAACTGGGGATGGCCGAACAGAAGATGTTCTAAACAATGGCTGATCTGAGATGGACTAAAGTGTGCTGTGTATAACATCAGGCACAGATGGCATGCTATGTAGCCACATATTGAGGCTTTACATTATTGCATGATGTTTCAAAACCACTCACAGCTTCTCAGTCATGGTGTTGTGTCTCAGCAGTTGTGGATTGGACTGAAAAAACAAAAGACAAAAACATTCATTTTGTATGGAATTGTAAAACGTTTGGTGGTGTCCCTCCAATCAGGTAGCCACCAGATGGATGTTTTAATCAATCTTAACATGTGGAAGGCAATGCTTCTCATTGGTGTTTGTCTCAAGTGTTAAAGCTAAACAGATGTTTCATATGCAAATGGTATTAGCTGTGAATGAGAACCAAACAAGCTTGCATGTGTGACTGTGCTGTGTTATGTGTGTGTGTGTGTCCTCCTGACAGGGCAAGGAGGAAAGTAAATACTTTCCTGACAGCACAGAGGTGCTGAGGTCTCCAGTTATCTCACCATGAAACGTGTGTGTGAGAGGAAGCTTGCACATAGTTTGTGTCATAGCTGCTGGCTGCCCGAGGAAGCGTGATATGTGGCCGTAACACTCAAGAGAGTCCTGGAGCTGTCTCACCAGTAATGTGGATAAAAAAAATGTTCCCCTACTGGTGGGTTATTCTACTGCAGGGGAAAAAGAAAGACAGAGGTGTCTGGAAATGAGTGGGGGTCGTAAAACATAGTCATGGGAATGATTTATTAGATTTTTACATTCTTAAGATTGTTTTCTTTCTTTCTTTCTTTTTTAAACATACAATAGACACAGCTAGTTCATTGCATATAAATGCAATCAGGACAGTTTATTTATTATGATTGCAGTATATTTCATTCATATCTGTTGAATTTTCAGTTGCCTGATGATTTCAAGGTGTTTTTATGGATGCGATACATGTTGGTGTGGAGTATTATAATAATCATGCTGCAAAACCTTTTTGCCATCCATACACACCATTTCTGTATCTATTACCAGTTCGTACATAATGGTGTTTGTAGCCAATTACTGCATATTGGTACAGTCTTAGAAATTTGCACTAAACTTTATCATCAATACATTAAACGATACATCTTTTTCCAGTATTCACCAGAAAAACTGAGATTTTTTTTTAAAAATCCATCAGCTATTTCTTAAGACAGTAAAAACTACTTTGTTCCCCCACACATTCAAATGTTGTTGCACATAGTTTAAGAGAAATTATTTCTAAATGTATTTAGGTTTTGATGACGTTGAGGTCTCAAAACCTAAACCTCACAATAACACATGTATGAAGTAAGATACATTTGGCGTTACGTTGCTGTTAATAACAGCAATCCCTTTCTGAGAAGAGCTGCCTCAGCCTCCTCCACCTATATCATGAATAAACAAGTATAACCGATAGCAAATTATCACTTTAATTCAATTTTCTTCCAGTTTCAGGAAGATGACATGCTTCTAATGTTCGGTGCAGCATAATGAAATGCATGTGTGCTGTTGTTTTATTATATACATGGCCAACTTCATTATAAAGCAGAGTTATATTCTTATGTTTCCACTACATCCTTTTGCCTGTAATTAACTAACTACCAGATTTAATGTAAGAGAAGCAGTCTGTGGACTTTCTGTGAGATAAGAATGTCACAACACAAGCATTATGTGTTTCCTTTTCCTTGGAACAATGTTTACAGTTCAAAAGCCATAAAACTGACCACAAATGGAAAAGGCATGGTATAGCTGTAATGAGTTATCCTTGTGTAGCCACATCTTGTAGCAGATGGACTGTGTGTTTATTTTAACTCCGTGCAGGTAGTACTCAGAGGTCAACACTGGATGGCAGTGGTGTATCTTCGGTGTTGCAGATTTATGATTTTATGCTCATATCACATTTTCACAATACAGCTTTAATAACAGCCAGCTTTGCCGATGTAAGGTATGTCATTGCGGCTTAATTTCTTCTCGGGAGGTTTTAATCTTATCATCAATAGCCATCTGAGTGCAGGGAAGCTATTTCCTTAAAGACTGCAAAGCCAGAATCCCCATCTGAGGCAAAGTGGAGGATCAGCAGCCTCAGCGTTTACCATCTGATTCCAGATAGTCTGTACACCTGGCTGCTCAGCTTCTTCCCAGATCCCAGCTCTCAGTCTGGAACTCCTTTTCTCACTACAATGGAAGACTATACAAATATGATCTGGATACATCTGTACTTGAAAGCACTCCCACAATCTCTGCTTGGAAAGCTTTGCATAACAATCCTGAGGCACTAGAAAGACAGGGTGGAGAGAGAGCAGGAGGAAAAGGGGGGGCGAAATGGGTTGAGGCCCGTGATGTGTAGTGTGGGCCAAGAAGCTGCCAGCATCCCAGCCGCTCCATGTCTGGCCTGGCACAGTATTAAGCAGGCTGTTTTGGGGCCTGTCAAAAGCTCATCACGGCAAGGAAGCCGTCTCTGTGGGGATGCTGCGGGGGTGCCAGGGCACGGCAGGGGGGAGAAACCAGAGACCCTGCCCAGCAGCTTGGTCATAATGAGGAGGAAAATTCTTATTCTTGTATTCCCATTAATGTTACAACAACAATGCACTTTTGTCCAACTTTTTTTCCCCCCTCTCTCGCTTTTTTTTTCCTTCAATGCTTCACATTTGTTTCATTTACAACCCCTTTAACTTATATTTGATGAAACTCAGGAAGCCCTGCTTATTATCTCAGAAGTTGTGGTAATTAAATAGTTCTGTGTTTTAAGGTATCATTTCCTGGCTAGTGTTGTTTGTGACACCAATCTAACAACAAGAGCGAACCGACAGGCACATCAACATAATATTATTATTTTAAAACTGCGAGTGAAATCATGCCACTTGATTTGAGGAGATTTGAACCAGCAAACACTAGAAGTGTAAATTTATTTGTGTGCATGACTCTCAGATGAGAGTTGATGCCAGAGCATTTCTTATACATGCATTTTGTAGGTGGGTCATACTAGGCCGAGTCTCACAGCATGTCATACAGCTCTCTGGGAAGTTGTTATTTATTTGTAAAATTATGTGCATAAAATCTGTGCTGGATGGTGAAATTTGGCTTTGGTTCTCGAGTGTTACAACAATAGTAAAATTATGCACTAAAACACACACACACACACACACACACACACACACACACACACACACACACACACACACACACACACAAAATCCTCTTCAGTCCAACAATTATGGGGCCTCTATATGGAGTAGTTGGCTCGTTTATATGCTGTGATGTTGTGACCATTCCAAGCCCCGAGGCCAGGTGTTTTTGATTGCAGTATAGCACGTTGGAGCGCGCACTCTGCAGCACGGCTCTGGCCCCATAAGGCGGTTGGATACAAGTATGATAAAACAGAGGAGACCGAGTGGGAGTATAGGGCCCAGACTGTTTTCCTTATTTATTTATTAATGTTTTGTTTTCTCAGAGAGAAGCTGACAGACAGACAGGCAGCTACACCCTCTTATTAGATGACTTCCTTTGCTGAGTAAATACATTCCAGCTGAGATCTAACATGTCAGCGTGCAAAGTGTTTTGGATAAACACCTACAGACATAGACAACTTTTGGATTTTATAGCTCAAAAGGGGGGACAGTCTGGATGAGCTCTGCTGAACAGACACAATAATGACTTCACTTTTATTCTATTATAAACAACTTACATCTTCTACATACTGTCTGCTTCAGAATGGCGGGGTCTGTCCCTTCATCCCTGAATTTCCCTCCCAGTGAATATCTGTCATTTCTTCTACCTTCAGTGACATGTGAGTACTCACACACTCCTCAGATGTCACTGCACCAATTCACTAGATGCAGAATCGCCTGTCATCAAAACAGAACTAAGAAGTTCCAGTGAATGGTTAAAAGCTCAGCAAACAGCCGGTAGTGTTGCCCTCTGGTGGTAGTCTTCCTACCTCAAAGAGAATGCCTTTAAACCCTTTGATGTCCAAGACATCATCAGTAATAATCCCAACCTTAACTGCATACAATCACACTATGTACTTTTTGTTTTTGTTAAACAGTTCTCCAAAGTCTTTGCAGTCTGGGGACAAAGATAATAACCGGTCTGACAGACACACGGCAAAAACTTTGCCTTTCTCCTAACAAAGGGTTAATGTACGGTTAGGGTTACCACCAGTGATGACTTTGATCTCAGAGGGTTAAAGAAATACATGTAATTGTAAGAAGCAACAAACACATGGGTGTTACCGCCACAGTTTCAGCCATTCCTCAAGATTATATTAACTTCTTCCTGCCAAGTTTTGCAAACTGTGGCGATGCAATGCCCAGTACAGAAAATACACCCAGGTTTTATTTACTTATTTATTGTCATTACATCGAAACCAAAAGCTAGCGCACAAAGTATCTGCAAACACCTCTGCTGCAAAAGCTGTGCATATACCAAAGGTTCAGTACAAAAGCAAGCAGCATCAGAGATGAACTGTAAAGTAATCGTCACGTGCCATCAGTTAACCAAAACAATTGGTTAAAAGAAGCCGAACCGCTCCATTATTATGCAGACTGTGGGTTTCGTTTTACCTTCATACAGCATTACACATTTGAAGTGAATTCATTGTTAAATAAAAGAAGAAATAGAGCGTAATAGAGATCAGCTTGTCTGCATTTTTTCAGTGTTCTGCAACTAGAGAGAAGTAATTATGAAGGGCTTATTCGACTCCTACAGCTGACGGTAATCTCCCACTAAAACATACAAATTATTTACTTTAATGCCACTGAAATTACACACCCAAACTAACTACAGTAGAGACAAAATGGTGTGATCTGTGTGTTTGAAATTCAATATATTAAAATCACTTTACTTGTTCCAACAAGTCACCAATCGGACCCCGAAATTCAAAACACCCAGACCTCATTTACATTTCTACTGGCGCATACGTACAAAAGCCGGTAGGAGAGATTTTCATTTCTATTGTTGTTCTTTGCAGCGCCTTAACTAAGTTCATAAAGGCTGTTTGTCTTCCTGTTATCCTTTCTTATCTGTCAGCATGAAACCTACAACATGACAGCGCATGACCAATGAAGAATGTATCACACTCAGACAAACATTTACAAGCTGCATCTGGTCCTGCTTCGCTTCTGTATACGTCCATGTCTCAGCCTCTACAGGTGCCACTGCACGGGGTAATAAAAAGCATGGGTGGAAGTCCTGTTTGCACAAAGATGTAGAGGAGAGAACAAGGCTGCACTCCTCTGTGACATGTTTTACTCTAAGCATGGTGCGCTTCCAGGAAGGGCAGAGTGAGCCTGTAGTGACAATGTTCATGCTAGTTACTCATAATAATTAAAAAAGAAGAAGAAAAGAAACAAACAATAAACCACAACAGCTTTTTTGTAATTTTTTGAAACAGTTTTTTGTTTGACCTTTTTTTCAGACCTCCTTGGCTGAACACATTAGACTAAGCCTCAGTGTCAATATCACAGTGATGAAGTCAGACAGAAAGCTGGAGCTCAAGTGGAAGTGGGTTGCAAAGTGGCTTGCAGATGTGTAGTCATTGTGGGCAGTCTTTTAATCAAATCTAGAGATGCAGGCTGGCCCTGAAATTAGCTGATCTGTCAGGATTGCATTAAGTTGTACAGGTGTGCCTAATAAAGTGTTCTCTGTGTTGATTTGAACATAGGAAGTTTTCAAAGGCCATGGCTTTGGTCTTAGTTTTATTTTGGGTAAAGGAGGTTTCTCTAACAGTCATAAATGCCAGGCCGTGACAAACTGGTTTTATTAAGTCTGGTGTATTGGTAATTTTCAAAGGCTTGTTTGCGTGAGCCTCATCATAGAGCAGGTGCTCTGTGTCATGTGTCTGAGCTGGTGAATGCCAGCTCTGACACATGCTGGTAAATAAGCAGTGAATGTAGCATGAATCAGCTGTGTAATCACCTTGGTAATTTTGGTGTCACTACATAAAAGCTAAATCTCTTTTTGATGTGGTCGACCCATCATTTTTTCCCCCTTGTTTCCTTTTGCCTCACACACTGAGCGAGTTACAAAAAATATCCTGCGAGTAATTTCACCAAGTGGAGAAGTCTTTTAACCTTCTCTAGCAGATGTTTACCACGATCAGTTCATTCTCTGGGACTGAAAGTTATCTTTTGCTAAACCTTCTTTTAAGTCTAACAAACACCAAGATAAAAAAAAAAGATAATTCAGATACATGAAGACAAGGCCATTTGATTACTACGTGTTTTAAATTGCAGGCACATTCCCACAGGTGTTTTCACTTGATTATCCTGATTAGACTCCGGTTCACAGTGAAAGTAGGTGGTGGTATGATATGATAGGACTTGCATGTTGTGACCTGTCTTTGTGTATTTGTTCCACCTTGGAAGAACAGACTGTAAGAGGGATTCAGACTCTTTGACATCACCAATTGGTTTGGCAGGACCAGAAGAATTAACCAGATAATGAAAGGCCTATAATCTACTGCAGTGGAGTATAGCTTTTTCCCCATTAATCACAAGTAATGGGATGCAAGAAAAACTGGTTAAGAGAAAAATTGAATAAGTATTTCCTTAAAGTATCTTGTAGTACAGGTGAGAGGCATCTACACATAGATCTGGCTATAACTCAGTTGTCAGAGCTGATGTTGTCCACTCAAGACAACGTTTAGGATGTAAATTTATTTGGAAGCATCTAAGGAGCACATCTTCACTCTGTGCTGCAGAAACATGAGCGCAGACGTGTCAAGCTGCACAGAGCAGCAAGTCAGATATGGGAACAGCATTGAGCATCTGGCCAATTTCAGAATATATCACCAAACACTGTATATGTTGCCAGTGTGGTCTGAAGCACTGCAGCTGAAATATGGCAGAAACCCAGCACTTGTCAATTCGCTGATTTACAAATCTGTTTAGCTCTGCATGGGATAATACTGTACAAAAGAAACAGCATGACAATTCACATCAAGACTTAAAACCAGTGAATGAGACCATAAATTCAACAACTAGATGTTTAATGAGGTTATAAATCAGTTTACAGGTAAGGTTGGTTTTTTTCACTGAATTAACTCTGACTTTTTGTTACAACATGAGTCGCCCCCTGTTGGTCGTTAGAAAGAATACATTTCAATTCAATTTAGCAACACCAAGTCACAACAAAGGTCATCTTGGGGCTCTTTATATTTTAAGGTAAAGACCAAACAGTAATAGAGAGAAAACACCAAATAATCAGATGACCAAGCCCGTGCTGACAGTGGGAAGGAAAAACTCCCTTTTAACAGGAAGAAACTTCCAGTAGCACCAGGTTCAGGGAGGGCCAGCCATCTGCCAGCTGACCATGAACCACAAGGAGCTTTCACATTGGCTTCAGTTATCAAACTTTGAGGTTAAATCTACTTCATATAAATGCAGTGATTGGAAAAGAGAAAGTCAACCCGAGATTGAAAAATTTTCTCATTTTGTTCAATTCACAAAGCTGGAAATAAAAATATCATTGTATTTATTGAACTAGATTAGATTTGAATATTTATATTTAGATCTGTTTACACTAATACTGGCTGTTTTGGGAAATTGCCTAAAATGAAGAAGTCAGAGTTGAGAAATATTACCAGAATTACTGAGTGGATTTGTTTCATGGTCAGACTTGGGGAATTCTGAGTTCTCGCTGTAACAGGTGAGTCAGGGATAGTGTTCAACACTGTCCCTGACTCACCTGTTCATTTTCCCCTCAGGAAGGACATATGCTACATCAATGCCAATGAAAACTCATGACTTCCTCTGGAGACTCCCTCTGTGACTCTCTCTGGAGACTTCACTTCCAAGAATATGAATAACAGTGTTAGAGCCGTAGCAAGCCCACTGTGCTCGTGGCTGTGAGTGTGTGCTATGGCTCACTGCCCTGTCTCAGGTACTGCCCGATTTCCTGTGGAGCCAGTAAAATGCGCACAGCTCACTCTATTCAACGATTATGCCTGCGAGTATTTAAGGTGAGGAAGAGAAGCGCTCTAGTGCTGGAGAGCCTTTGTAGTGATTATGGCTGAGCTGTGTATCTGTGGTGGCTTACTCCTTTGTGTGTTTTAGGTTGACCTACTTCCGGTAATTATTGTTTATCTTTTTGTTGCAGGTGGCTTGGCCGTCTCTTCAATAATATATATATATATATATTAGGGGTGCAACGATATTCGTATCGATATTGAACCGTTCGATACAGTGCTTTCGGTTCGGTACGCATATGTATCGAACAATACAACATTTGTAATTTATTTTATCAATTTTCCTTCTGACGATGCTGTCTGTGTTGAGCGCTCAGTGAATCTGTGTTCGACTACTCCGCCTAGGCTGCACTGTCGAGCGCAGATCCACTGAGCGCTCAACACAGACAGCATAGTCAGAAGGAAGAGCGCAGGGCAAGCTAGCAAGACAGAAGTTAAGCTCTCCTTGCAACAGGCAAGTTGAACCTCATTCAGATCTGGCGTTTGGAATTATTTTGGTTTTCATGTGACGTATGACCCTGAAGGTAAGCGAGTCATGGACTAAAGTAAAACAGTATGTTGGATGTGCCATGCAATGCTCAATTACATTGGTGTGAACTAGTGTGTTAGCGCAGTTAGCTCGTTAACGTGTTGGCCGTCTAGCCCCATGCACGGAGCGATCGGCGGTAGCTCGTTAACGGAGATTTGCCGTGTTGTGGCGTTAAGGTCATTTCAACGAGATTAACCTGAAAGCACTAGTGGGAACACAACGAATATGAGTGCACATTTATGCCGACATCATTCTAGTGCAAAGACAAGTGGAAGCAGACAAAAAAAAGCAAGCATGCTACTAACTTTAGCCGAGTCATTTAGACAGCTGTTAGCACATGATTCTCCTTATGCTGCTGAGAATATAGCCCAGAAGAAGCGGATAGTATAGCTTTTATTTTGGAAAGAGACATTTCTCTGTAATAAACTCTCTTTTCCAAAGATGAGTGATTCCTCAATCAGATACAGGGCTTGCAATATCGCTAGCCCGACGTCCCGGAGCTAGCGATTTTTTCAGTCGGGCTACCAAAATCTATCTCTTCCCTGCCCGTCGGGCTATTGTAGGAAAAATATATGTCAATGCTTTTGCATTCTTTCAGAAATGTAGCTGGGTAATTATGTCATTGGCATTGGTGAGCCACTGTCAATATGTGACATATTGAAGTCGCGTTTGAATTTGCGCTTGTTTTTTTGCTTTCACTTTGCAATCGTGCGAACTGTGTATAGAGAGCGACAGCACTGATCTGTGAGTGATGATAATTTGTGCACCAATTCCTCTGACATCGTCTTATTAATCGTTAGCTTACTATGCAAACTATGCAAATCGAATTTCCCAGAGGAACCCACCCGAGGGATTAATAAAGTTCTATCTAATCTAAAAAACATGACAAGTGAAATCTCCCGCAGCAAGCTTAAACATGTGAGAGGTTGATCGCGCAGAGAATCGCTGAGCTTATGTGAGTGCATGTGTAAAAGCATTTCAGTTCTGCTGAGCCAAATAAGACAGGTCAGGGTGAAGAAGTGACAGCCAAAGAAAAGCGTACCACAAAACGGAGAAGTTATGATAAATCAGACTATAAGGCAAAAAGAAAGTGCAGCTTTATGGTTTCATGGACAAAAGAATTTCTGTGGCTGCAATATGATGAGCTAAATAACCAGGGCTGCACATAAGTGGTCCGCAGGTGCGCATTCGCTGTCAAAATAAAAAACACGCACAAGGGTTAGGGTTAAATTTAAAAACTGTACTTTTGAGTTAAAATATATATTTATAATTTTAATAAATGACAAATTAAAAATGCATGAACATTTTTTTGTATCGAAAAAATATCGAACCGTGACACCAAAGTATCGAACCGAACCGAATCGTGAATTTTGTGTATCGTTGCACCCCTAATATATATATATATATATATATATATATATATATATATATATATATATGTATGTATATATATATATATATATATATATATATATATATATATATAAAAACACCCAGCACGCCCCTGCGGGCGGTTTATCCTTCAAGCTCGGGTCCTCTACCAGAGGCCTGGGAGCTTGAGGGTCCTGCGCAGTATCTTAGCTGTTCCCAGGACTGCGCTCTTCTGGACAGAGATCTCCGATGTTATTCCCGGGATCTGCTGGAGCCACTCGCCTAGCTTGGGAGTCACCGCACCTAGTGCTCCGATTACCACGGGGACCACCATTACCTTCACCCTCCACATCCTCTCGAGCTCTTCTCTGAGCCCTTGGTATTTCTCCAGCTTCTCGTGTTCCTTCTTCCTGATATTGCTGTCATTCGGAACCGCTACATCGATCACTACGGCCGTCTTCTTCTGTTTGTCTACCACCACTATGTTGGTTAGCCACCACCATTTTGTCCGTCTGTATCTGGAAGTCCCACAGGATCTTATATATATATATATATATATATATATATGGCTAAAGAAGCTGACTGCACTCCACGAGCGTCTGGCAGCACAAATGAACCAGCTGCTAGTTAACGAGAGACACCCGGAATGGCTAACCGAAGGTCGGACGGTCCTGATCCCCAAGGACCCCAAGAAGGGACCGGTCCCCTCCAACTACCGACCAATAACCTGCCTCAGTACTACATGGAAGCTCCTGTCAGGCATCATATCGGCTAAGATGAACAGGCACATGGGTCAATACATGAGTGGGACACAGAAAGGAATTGGCAAGAATACCAGAGGCGCAAAACACCAGCTACTGGTAGACAGAACAGTCAGCCAAGACTGCAAGACCAGACTGACCAACCTGTGCACTGCCTGGATTGATTACAAGAAGGCCTATGACTCAATGCCCCACAGCTGGATACTGGAATGCCTAGAATTGTACAAGATCAATGGGACCCTAAGAGCCTTCATCAGGAACTCAATGGGGATGTGGCGTACAACACTAGAGGCCAACTCCAAGCCCATAGCACAAGTCACCATCAAGTGCGGGATCTACCAAGGAGATGCTCTGTCCCCACTGCTGTTCTGCATAGGCCTGAACCCCCTCAGTGAGATCATTAACAAGACTGGCTACGGATACCGACTACGGAACGGAGCAGTTGTCAGCCACCTCCTGTACATGGATGACATCAAGCTGTATGCCAAGAGTGAACGAGACATCGATTCACTGATCCACACTACAAGGCTATACAGCAATGACATTGGAATGTCGTTCGGACTGGAGAAGTGTAGTCGGATGGTAACAAAGAGAGGGAAGGTAGTCAGAACTGAGGGGATTGAACTACCAGAAGGCAACATTGCAGACATAGAGGACAGTTACAAGTACCTGGGGATCCCGCAGGCAAATGGGAACCATGAAGAGGCCGCTAGAAAGGCTGCAACCACCAAGTACCTGCAGAGGGTCAGGCAAGTCCTGAGGAGTCAGCTGAATGGTAAGAACAAGATCCGGGCCATCAACACGTACGCCCTGCCCGTGATCAGGTACCCTGCTGGGGTAATAGGCTGGCCAAAGGAGGAGATAGAAGCCACTGACATAAAGACAAGAAAGCTCCTTACCATGCATGGAGGGTTTCACCCCAAGTCCAGCACCCTGAGGCTGTACGCTAAGCGGAAGGAAGGGGGCCGGGGACTGGTGAGTGTCAGCACCACAGTCCAGGATGAGACAACGAACATCCAAGAATACATTGGGAAGATGGCCCCAACTGACCGAGTGCTCAGTGAATACCTCAGGCAGCAGAAACCCAAGAAAGAGGAGGGAGACGAGGAACCATCATGGAAGGACAGGCCCCTGCACGGTATGTACCACCGGCAGATAGAGGAGGTGGCTGATATCCAGAAATCCTACCAGTGGCTGGACAAAGCTGGACTGAAAGACAGCACAGAGGCACTAATCATGGCAGCACAAGAACAAGCTCTGAGTACAAGATCCATAGAGGCTGGGGTCTATCACACCAGGCAAGACCCCAGGTGCAGGCTGTGTAAAGATGCCCCAGAGACAATCCAGCACATAACAGCAGGGTGCAAGATGCTAGCAGGCAAGGCATACATGGAACGCCATAACCAAGTGGCCGGCATAGTGTACAGGAACATCTGTGCCGAGTATAACCTGGAAGTCCCGAGGTCAAAATGGGAGATGCCCCCAAGGGTGGTGGAGAATGACCGAGCTAAGATCCTGTGGGACTTCCAGATACAGACGGACAAAATGGTGGTGGCTAACCAACCGGACATAGTGGTGGTAGACAAACAGAAGAAGACGGCCGTAGTGATCGATGTAGCGGTTCCGAATGACAGCAACATCAGGAAGAAGGAACACGAGAAGCTGGAGAAATACCAAGGGCTCAGAGAAGAGCTCGAGAGGATGTGGAGGGTGAAGGTAATGGTGGTCCCCGTGGTAATCGGAGCACTAGGTGCGGTGACTCCCAAGCTAGGCGAGTGGCTCCAGCAGATCCCGGGAATAACATCGGAGATCTCTGTCCAGAAGAGCGCAGTCCTGGGAACAGCTAAGATACTGCGCAGGACCCTCAAGCTCCCAGGCCTCTGGTAGAGGACCCGAGCTTGAAGGATAAACCGCCCGCAGGGGCGTGCTGGGTGTTTTATTAAAGATAAATAAAAACCTTTCATTTGTTCTTGATTGTCTCCTTTTTCTTCCAGACACATCAGTCTAGCTACAACAGGAGTCTGACAACAAAGTCACAAATCTGGTTACTCAGAATTATGGACAACGCACGGTGGAGCTTTCAACTTTTTCAGCTTGCTTGTTTCATTAACCATCAAGACTTTCCTTGCTAACATGCTAAAAGAGCTGTACACACTACAGTGTTACTCCTCTATATTACATGTTGGCCAAGGTGATCAGTAAACAAACAACTAGCCGTTAAGATGATAAGTTCAAGCTCCTTTTCTTGCTAATGCTATATTTTTGATCATTTCAAGTTCCCAACTTTGTGAGAACAGTTTGGGGAGGATGGATGGATAGATTGCATTTTTAATAGACAGTATAATCTCCAAAAATGGTTTTCCCGAGGGCAACCAACATACATACAACCATGCAACCTCCTGTCTTTAAACTAAAGTAGTGATTGTAAGGGCCTATTAGAGGTCTGTGATTTGCCTTGGTATAACCGTGTGATTTTGCTGATATTATTCAAATTTGAGAACTTCAGTTCTCTGCTTAAGGCTGTATTTGTCTCAAAATTGTAAGCAACTAAAACTATAATTTTATTTTTAGTGCTTTACAACAACAAAAAAAACCCCAAAAGCAAGTTTGTGTGCTATAGTTTTCAGCCTTTTATGCAGCATAGCCAGCAAGGCCCTTATCACAAAAATATACCTTATAACACGGTCGGTGTTTTAGCATCAACACTTTAATTAATGGAAACAATGATCTCATGTGATTTCTGTCAAACTGTTTTAATGAACAACTGTAACTGGTCTGCAAGCAGGGGTTAAAGTGGGACTTGGCAGGTGTATGAACCCTGTGAATGGGTAGTGCACCTTGGAGAGAAGATCACTAAGAAACCAGACTCATGATAATACTGTGAGCTCCAGGAGATTTTTGTTTGTCTACAGGCAAACACACAAGTGCCCACTGACTCCTGCTTCACCTTTGGAAAGTGTTTGCACAATACCATGAGTATTTTTTCCAGAAAATAGTTTCTTATAGTAATAAAATAAGAACTCTGTCAACCATACAGTTGTTAGCTTTTATTCTTTTCTTTTCTTTTTTACACCTGATTTCCTTCCTGATGCAGCTCTGAAAGAATTTGTCTTTGGCTGGAATCAACATAGCAACCTTTTACTTACCAACCAAATGTATGGACCAAAAATGAAAAGGTCAATCCTGCGTGAAGCTGCAGAGCTGGGCGATAATTCCCATTGGGTTTGTTACAAGTTTTTTTTTTCATATACACAAATGGTTCAGTGCTAGGGTAAAACATGTTTAATTTAAAGTACAAATGTATCATATCAAGTAAAACTATGAGAAATATGTGCTTAAAAAACAAACACTTGGACCAAAAGGCATTCATTGTGAGGAATGTATCCTCAAGGAAACCTCATTCCCATCCTGTTTAACTCCTCTGGGCATCCAGTTTCCATTTAGCCTTGCAGGAGTGGCGCTCATCACTGCCCAGCAACTTCACAAAACTCCCCACAGTGGTTTTGGACTCAAGGTGCAAGGTAATAGTAGTCATAGCTTCGTCGCCCAAGAGTGATAAAAGCAGAGAGACACATTTATTTTACGTCAAAGTTTCACGTCAAGTGTGGCTGGTACGTGCTTGGAACAGCTCTACACTATACACAAGTGGTCCAACAAACTGCTCTGAGCAGCCTGATCTGCACAAGCTCATTTCGTTGGCACACCAAGCCCTCTCGATAAATTACATTTCCCTCCCATCTCGGTGTCGGTGAGGTTTCGAAGGAAATGTTCCCTCAAGCCTCGCTAATTAAGATATAGTGTTTTTTGCTTTATACAAAAACAACATCATTATCCAGATTTAACTGTGTTTTAACAGTTGAATAGTGTTTTATTTTTTGTGGTCATTGTTATTCCACTGATGTTTCTACAGCCAAACACAGGTGTGGTTAATAACATTAACGATGGCCGTGTGAGATCTAACTGCTCTGGTGCCAAGCCCAGGCCTCTTCTGTTGTGCTTGTTGGCTCACCGTCATGGCTTACTGGGCCACCTAAATGGAATGGAGCCATCACATAATATTATTAGTTACACCTGACAAATCAAAGTGACCGCTGTGAGAAATGTCTATATTAGTGGCTGGGAACATTTCCAGTCTGAGCTGCATGCTCACATAGCTGAGTAAAGCCCCATTATCACCACAAAGTCTCTGTTTGTTTGTTTGTTTGAACTCCTTCACAATCAGGAGGTAAGCAATCGAGATTGACACACAGGTACGTCTTCCCTCAAGGTTCTCATCTATGTCAGATATTATGATATCATCTTGTTGCCTAGTAGCCACCTAGCAACAGGCTAAATGGAACCATTTGTTTATTTTATGAAACTATTAACACCTTGTAAAAGCATGATATCGTTTTAATTTAACAACAGCTACATCTATTTTGTTTCCACAGAAGTTGAATTATACATCATATATTATGACGCCATCACGTTACCAAGCAACCACCTAGCAACGTGTTCAAATCACCCATTTTTGAGGCATTTGTGCACATTAAAACAACTTAAAACTATACACACAAGTATTTTTGGTATTAAATTAATAACTGAAGCAACTGACTTTCCTAACTATTTGAGAAATAAGATAACTTTTTTCATATTAATGATGATAATTGAAAATGTATTATCATTCATAAAGCAGAGAGCCGTATTGTAGTCTTAAGCATTTAGTGGGATTATGGAACAAGACTACATAGTAAGTACAATTTTGAGTTTGATTGATTGCAACATATTGGCATTATGTCTGCATTTATATATTAGAGAGAAATTATTTGCAAAAATTCACCAGTTTGCCCAAGAGTAAGTGCAGTCACTCCAAGATGGGACACAGTTTGTTGAAGGAAGTTTACTTCCCACCTGGTGAACCTTGGAGTCAGAACAATAGGACCTCCGACAGCAAAAGAACATTGAATGCAATCACTGGACAACCACCAACTTTGTCTTAGTCACAAGGAAGTTTCTGTCCTATTTTTATTCTAGTAATAATTATGGTGAACCTAAAATTTGTTGAAAGAAGTTTAATAAAGATCAAACTACTACAAATAACTATCATTATCCAGAGTTTACCGGTGATTAATGCTCCAAACTGCTTGTCAGTCGCTCCATCTCTCTCTTTGATACCGAATGTCTGCTGAGTTATGAAATCATGTTCAGAATGACCACCAGCACTTTGATCAAAAGAAGTGTGTTAGCGAAGGGTGTCATTAATAACTTGTGTAGTACCAGGAAGGGCAGTTAATTTTCCCAAGGGGCCACATGAGAAACTGGAACTGTTGTTGAGGGCGGTCATCCACAACACTCGCAGTTTCTCATCTGGCCCTCTGGGTTAATAAATTGTTTTTGGAATCTGCATCAAATGACCTGCAGTATACTTTAGGATATTAAGGGTGAGCTTATTACAAATGATTCTTGCTGTTTTTCATCTTCTGTTTATCACTAATTGAAGAAATCATTAAAAAAACAAACTATTAAGCCTGAGGAGACATCATTATATTTCAGATCTTTCTGGAAATATAACAGTTCTTCATTGATGCAATGTAGGTTTTCCATTTTCCATGTGCAGACAAGAAGACTGCAATGCTGGATTATAAAGAACAACAAAACTTTACATTTGAATAAAAATGTAATTAAGATAAGTTGATGTTCATTGAAAGGAAACACGCTGCACATTAGGATGGCTCCATACTTTCTCAGTCATTAACATTATAAGACTGGTAAGTTATGCATACACACCCTGTGGAAGTTGTCGTTTGGTCCAAACCAGCACTGGTACTGCAAGACCATCATCACCCTAAACTGAAAACAAAATAGCAATAAAGGACCTGGCAAAAGGACGGCAGCAGCTGTGTCTGCGTCTGTGGCCCAAAGCCCTTCAAGAGAATTCTTTAATCCTGACACCTGCAAGTCATTTTATCATGATTTACAGTGGGGAAATGTGGGCCGGGGGCAGGGAGGCCACCAGAGGAACTGTTTTCACAACAAATGATGAGGAACGCACTGTTGTTTAGGCCAGGCATTTGTAGCTTGTTGTCCACTAACATATGGAGCTTAATTTGACAATGAAAGCTTAGACAGAAAATGGGCTGCGTGACTGTTTCTCTGTATTTCTGCTCATACTCACTGTCTCGTGTTTGAGGGGGCAGGAGACATGAGTGTGGAGCACAGTGTGAATGAATGAAACTGTGTCTTTGTGTGTGTCAGAGGGAGACTGAAATCAAAGATAAATAGGCTGGAGGTTTTGGGACAGGATACAGAGTTCCCTTTAATGATCATGAGTGGGATCTCTACAGGCCAGAGCAGTGCAGCGTCGTGGCTGAAAGTTGCCCAGCTGTTCCCCCATAATGTCTTCACATTACGGTATCGTTCACATCCTTTCACTTTCCAGTGTGTCATTAGTTTACGTGTGAAATTACCACATGCTGCACATAACTTTGGACTTGGATGTACTGGTGGTGTTGCGTATTGTGTAATGCAGCAGTGGCAATTGTCTGCGGCAAACACTGTTCACATGTGGTGCGAGAGTTTAGCTGCCTTAAACAAGGCTTAAACAAGGTTTGGTGTTGGTATGTTAGGCTTATAAACAAAGTTAATGCCTAAGACTGCAGCATTTACAGATCCTGTTTCAGCTTGGGAAATTCACTTTAACATTATTGCTAATTTCTTGTTTATTGCATTTTTTTCATGTAAGTATTATCCTCTACATTTGATACATGTAGCCCAATTAAATCAGAAACAGTGAAACGGCATGAACACAAAAACTGGAGCAAGAAAAAATGAACTGAGCACTTTCCTTTCCTCTTAGCAGAGTACCCTGAAATTCCTAAATTTCCTTTGCATCATTTGCAGAAGCTTTTTGGCTCATTTAAACCAGAGAGGTTTAAATGAGCTGCAAGTTAGGGCCTCTGGTTTCAGTGGCATCTCCACTTGTTGAGTGCACAGCTCGTTGTGTGTTTATCATCTTGCCGGCTTCTTCCACCATGTCTAAAACCCCAGATCCCACTAAGTTTTGTCTCTAAATCATGCCATGCTGCATTTACAATGATCTGTCAAAGCAGTGTAACATTTCGATGCATGAACGGACCACTAACTAAATTAATTTGACCTCATGTGGCTTGGCAGTGAAATATCAGCGAGAGGGATGAACCAAAAACATCTCCATGTTTTTACCTTTAAGTTTAACTCTTAAGAGTCTTTTCCCACATTTTTACAGTTTCATTTACCCACTTCCACCCACACCTATAAATCCAAAGACAAAAGCATGTGGAAGATTATTGCTGTATGCAGATGATGCGTTTCTCTAACTATCAACTCACAAAACTATAGAAAATCTTTCGTGAGGTCCATCACATTGAACACTGGAACTTCTACGTGGAGTAAAACACTACACTTTTCATAAAGGGATGTTACATCCTCTCCCCATTTTGTTGCCCTGCATTACTTTCATACTAATGATCGCTTCCGGTTACAGTATCACCTATTTGTGTGGTCCAATGCAAAATAACATCTGTAAGAGGTCGTGTTGTGTTTTCATTCATCAGTGCAAGCTGATATCTGCTTATGCATATCGAGAATCTGTAGGCATCATTTTTGGTCATGGAAGCTTTCTTGTCTCTGTTTCTACTTGTAATGTTTCACTTTGTCTCTATCATAAAAGGCAAAGTCAGCAGAGTAGTTTATAGTCTCAGCGTGTGTTTCATTGATGCAAATAGTAGATGTACAAACTGTAAAAATGTTTACTGTAAGACAAACGCCCTACCTATTATGGAGATGAAAGGTTTTCCTATATTTTTATGACAGGGTACTGTAAACTGTTTGACTGCAACAACTTGGCACATCTGTATTTCATCATCGTTGTTGTGTTTGTCTGAGACAATGAATTGATTCTAAGTCAGCGTTTGGCACATTAAATGCTCAACATTACACTAACATATTGGGGCTTATGTTGCCAGCTCTTAGTTGAGACATTTATCAAGGAGGTGTAACATGGTCAGAGGTTGTGCTTTTGTCGTGTTTGTTAGTTTGTGTATCTTTCTGGTTGTCAGCAGACTAAAGCAGCTAAGCCCCTACCCGTGAAGAGGTAGCACCTGGGCAAAGAAAAAACATTAGATTTTGTTCTTTAAAACTGCAAACAGGGCATTGGCCTTGGCAGTTGACTGAGCTCTGCCATTCCACTGGGCAGTATCTCACTAAACTGCACTGAGTGTGTCTGCTGTTGCTGGTACGTGTCTTCTGATTGCAAGAATTATGTTTCAAAGCGCTGATGTCCTGGTGGCTGAGTGATTACTGCATATAATTTAGTACATGTGCAAAAATACACTCAGGACAGTTTGCTCACCGGACCTTGGAAGCCGTTGTAATAGCAATAATATAAACAGTACTGACTCACATATTGGCACTTTTGGTAAGGGCTATAGGGGCCTTTTTTGATATTTTCCAATGAATATCTGGCATTTGTGGAAAAAAAAAAAATAGAAATGCCGTTGTGCTAAACAAACATTTGATTGTAATTAAAATAATAGGACTGGCTGCAAACAGCTGCAGATAGCATCAAATGAATAGTTAAGTGAGGCTCAGGGGTAGTTATGAATGTACTCTAACTTAGCAGAACCTCAGCTGTAATAATGGGGGGAAAGAGTTTAGAGGGCGACTCGAACAATCATCATGCCCTGCAGATCATTTGTTTTCCATCGCTTATCTTTCCTTTCTATAATGTCATGTTACGTAAATCACAGAAGTGAAGCTGGTATCATTCAGCCATCAGAGTAGTTCCCTAACACAAAACACATTCAGTACATCGGATATCTATCCCATGACCTGGAGATCGTTGTCTTTAAAATTCCCAAAGAGCACGATGCCAGTGAAAGTTATTTAATATCCATCAACTGACACATAAATCAACTGGAAACAATCACAAAAGACCGCAAAATACACTGGAATCACTGCAAAAATGTCAAGCTGCGAAAGTGTGTGGCAGAGCACCGCAAAGTTCCCAAACATTGTGACAGTTTTACTTTCCATTTCTTTTTTGGTTTGTTTTTATTTTTTTGAATAATGAATGACTGTACAGCTGTTTATAATTTTAGAGTTTATATTTTTAAATTTATATTCATATAGTTTTTTTTATTTTTACAGTTTATAATAATATTTTCTCATTTATTCTGTGAGAGAAATGGTATACTTTTGATGTAAAAACAAACGGGAGGATTCTTTGTTATTTAGTGGCCTAAAATCTCAATAAAGCTGCAGGTGCAATCAATAGTTTAAGATGAATTGCTTCCTGTTTTTTGGCATTTGGCAAAAAGGAATATTTCATATACTTATTTTTCATGTAACTCCTCTTGTTCTCTTTTTATCATTTATACAGATTTTGTTTTTCTTTTTTAATCAGCTGAAGATTGAAATCCACCTCACAGTAAATTTACCACGGCTCCAGTTCAGCATACAGCTTTTCTTCACACGCTTCTTTCTCCACTCTCGCTTCCCTTTTCTTTGCTGCGCACTCCCCTCCCAGAGATGACACTGTCATATTTTGAAACATCTCTCTCTTGGTTGGCAATGCTTTGCTTCCCTCTGTTTCTCTGTTTCTATTTTGTTGAGGACCACACAGAGGGATGACATGTTGGTGGCACATCCAGGCTGGGTGGCCCGGCTGCAGGAAAGATGTGGGTGACAGGATCAGCCTTCAACAGACTATGGGAGTAATGCGTGTAGACAGTGTAAAACCAGTCCTTTGGAGACCTGTAGAAAGAGCAACGCTGGCAATTCTGAATAAATGCACTTTGAAAAAGTGAAAAAAAAAAAGTTCTTTGGGAGCCTTGTTTTAGCTGCAGCCCCATGCACTGGACTCCCATGCATTACTAATACTAATGCCTTTAAACATCCACAAGTAACTCCAATCTAGCTGTAATTCCCACCACATCTACCAAGTAAACCTCATCATACAGATTTTATAAATAAATAAATAAGTCAGTGATAACAGGATGAGGAGGAGGTGTGTAGTGTTAAACCCCTTAGTTTCTGAAGAAAATTGAGATCAGGTCTTTCCTGATAATCAGCTTGTAGCATTTAGCAAGTACTTAACAAAACAAATGGCCTCTATGTGTGTGTGTGAGGGAGAGAGCAATGGGGGGGGGGGGGGGGGGGGGGGGGCAATGATGCTGGACTTTGTCAAGGCTGGATCAGGAGTGTCATCACTAACAGGCCCCTGAATCCCAGCGGCCCCTCAGCTTCTGCATTCTTGCTCCGGATGAAGAATGGTGCGACTGGTGATTGTTTATTTTGTTTCTCTATCTTGTCTTAGCAACCTCGTTTTAATGAGAATGTGCAGTTGCACGTTAAGGTCTGGTTTCCTTTTCCTCTTAAGTACTTCTGAGGCTACGAGAGAGAAAGATAAACATGAAAAATACCTTTCTGATGTTTGTAATATAACAGCAGAGTTCATTATTTGCTCCAAGACTCCCTACTTTGCGCCGAAAAATTATTTTAAAGTTTTCCTTAACTGCTGAGATAATGTGGGTCATGAATATCCCAGAAGTAAACAAATCAATAGGAAACTTTTACACCCAGAGGCCTTCTATTCGAAACATGTTACGAGTACACAAAACATTCAGAGATTATCACCACATGCCAAATGAGGTGGATGTTTAAGGGTGTGTTGTCTTGCTATAGAAAAAAGAAGTATGGATGATTAATGTGGAGGCTTAATAATGGAAAACAGCTTTAACTTCTCAAACAAAACTTAGAATGAAGCCTGTAGGTTAGTGTTTCAAATAATCCTCTAAGCAGGGACCAGTTAGTTGGGACATGTAAGAGCCTATTGCACATCATAGCGTATGCGGTTTTGTATGTCAAAGCAGAATAAAGCATGTTAACTCACTCTATAGTAGGGGGAGGGAGAGAAAGAAACTTTCAAACAATCTGCTGTCAGTAGACAGATAAAGACACAATCACCAGTGTGTGTGTGAGAGAGAGAGTCTGTGTATCCTGGTCACCCATAGGCGGCCAGGTGGTCCTGCATGCGAAAGCGTCACCACCCCACCAACCGCCCCAATGCCATTGTGTGTCAAAGAAGCTGCATGACCGATTCAACAAAAGCCGAGACGGCTCTACTCTCAGCGCTCTGTGCTGCATGCTGAAGGAAATGAGCTGATCCTCTTGAGCAGACCGCAACTAAGCTTTGCCTTTTTTAAAAAGAAAAACTGTAGTAGCACTTAATCAACGGCACCGAGAGGAGGGAAAAACAAAATAAAATTGTGTAACGGGCCTTGTACAAACCAACAAGACTGTGGTAAAAGTCTATAATAAAACCAGATAAATTATTTTTATTTTTATATTAGGATCTTGTGTATCAGAAATCTGAATCTCGACTGCCAAGTTTTTTACATTTCAGATCAGTCAGGTCAGATCAGTTTAGTTCCTGCATACGCACAACATTTCATAACCCATCCAGCTCCCAGCACTGACAGGTGTGACATTTCTGAGTTGTGCGTGGTACTTGAACCCACTCATCACTGCTTAATTCAATTGCTCCAATAAAACTATCCAGCTGCATAAACACATTACAGAATGTGTGAAATCTAAAACAAAGACCATCTTTAATGCTCCCCCGATAACACTGTATGCTACAGGGGCCAATAAATCATTTCACTGTGATCTAACGATTTAAGAGCTCAGTGTCATGTTGTCAAGTGGCACCATGATGGGCCGAGGTGTCGCCTTCTTAAGTGTCCATTACTGTGAAAGTCTATTTTCCCAAATGGCAGAGAACGAGGCCCCATTTGGGGTGGCTGGTTGAAGCGGTGACAGTATGAATCTGTGCTGAAGGCCTGGGCTTTTACACCTGTGTGTGACACAGGGGAGGCTCAGCAGAGAGTGGGAGAGTCAGCCAGCTGTGCTCTCTTGTGGTAGCTCTGGGGATAGCTTGGAAAATGGCAATGTTCACTTTGTTTAAAATCCTTTCAGCTGGTATTTTTTTTCCTTAAAAAGTCTTTACTGCTTCTGAAACACACATGATGTTGTGACTCAGTCGTCCTGATTTAGCTGCTTTAGATTTTTTTTAAACTTTTTTTTTATGCAACAGCAGATGTTCGATGCAAACTTCAGTTCTTGAGATGAGGTCACATGATGAACAGTCCAGCTGGTATTTTGTTGGAGAATAGGGTGGGGTGGGGGGGGATCATTGCTTCTCTCAGTGCTGCGAGATGTAATTGCTCACTAAATAACAATCTCTCAGGGGTGGCCACGCTGCCATTCAGCACGGGTCTGCACAGCGTCCTCTCCCTCTCGGAGACCGGTCCGACACGTACAGTGGCTTTCCCTTGTCTCCCAGGACAGCTCCAGCATCCGCCTCATCAAGGCTGATTGCTGGAGACGTTCTTCTCCCAGCGATATATCCACCTGATGTGAAGCAGACCTGTGCCTTGTACACTCACTCACAGAGGAAAACTCTTTATGTCTGCTGGGGAAACAGTCGAGAAACACCAAAGCTCAAAGCAGTGAGGCTTTTGCTGTACCAATCAACTGATAACTACATATGCACACCACAGTGTAACTTATGGATACACATATACGATCGGTCCATGAAGTGCTACCAGCTGCTGCCAAACAATGAACGTGGCCTCCTTGTGTTTACCCAGCACCTAAAATTTTTCTATTATTTATACAGAAATTATTTTATTGGGGGGGGGGGAATCTTAATTTATGACCTCGACAGTGACACCCGAATAGGTTCAAACTTCTCTCCATCTGTTTGCAATCCCAGTGTAATGCTATCATCACCTGTTTCCATGGTCCCCGCTCACATCTGGCTTGCATTACCAAAGAGAAAAAACTTTTTTACACAAGGTGCATTTTTTTCTTTCCCCTTTGTGCTTTACTTTAGTATTTGGCTCATATTTCTGAAATAGGCTAGAACAACAAATTAAGATCTGAGGCATGAGACAAAAAACAAAACTTATGAGGAGCAGTAATTTGCTTTCAGATTTCAGAACTAGACTCTCTGGGGGTCTGAACATATCAAATCCAAGAATTTGAAAGCGCTGCAAAGTTTATTACAATATAAAGCTCTGTTTTACAAAGATAACAGAAGCCTTTTTTCCTCAAAGCTGGCAAAGAGTGACTCAGATTGTTTTGTAGGTAAATACCTTTACTTGTAACAGGTCCCAAGTCCCTAACAATTATTATCAGATTTTAATTTAGAGATGTTTTGCATATAGCAGCTCCAGTGTATTTATTTAGGGAGTAAATAAATACACATTTCTGTTCTAATGCTTACCCAGCTGGGAATGTCTTCAGTCGCCCTCTGACCCTAAATTGGATAAGTGGTTAAGAAAATGGATGGATTGAAGTAAAATGCACTGTCACTAAGATTTCAGCAAGCAAGAGTATTCCTGATCAAACTTTCATCAACAAATCAGCACGCAGGACTTTTCCATGTTTTTCATGCTTTAGATGTTTATATTTTTATTTTATTTTCATCACACCTGATTAGTCATTGATTCTGCCAACAGAGTGCCAAGAAGTCACAAGTCCTTGAAAAACTGACTGCAAAACATTGATTTCATTCAGCTTTCTCTGTCAGCTGCACTCTGTTAAATGAAAAAAAAAATGAATGAATGCATCTACTCCAGAGTTTGATTTTAGTTGCTAAACGCGGCATTTGCAATATTCGGCTGAAACATCATGCACATGTTTCTGCGTTTGTGGCGCAGAAACATGTGCATGAGGTAACATTTGCCATATGATACCATAATAGTTTGGACACACACCACAGTGTGGTGTGCCGTAAGAAAAATCTTGCCCAAGGAAATGTATTTCCCTGCCTCATAACAGTCTGGAATTTGTGTATCCGCTCTGTCTCTCCCATGGACACCAGCTGTGCAGCTGGTGCTCACTGGAAACTGCAGTTAGGCTGTAGTCATGTGGGATTTTTAACACAATTCTCCCATGTGTATTGAAGGAAGCAGTAATGTCATGCAGTCGGGCCGTGTTATCACTGTGTGGATCCTGGAGAGTGATGTCAGAGGAAAAAGGAAACTAGCTAACTCCCAAACTAAAAGAGCAAAGGTTAGAGGCAGGCTGGCAGAAACCCAGATTGGCTTAAAGATGTTCCTTATTCTCTTTCCATTTTCCTTTCCTTAAAAGCATAGTCACTCCGTCCAAATGGCTTGCATGGACAGGATGTTGCCTCCTTTAGCATATCAGGCACAGAGCTGTGATTTATCATTGTGGACTAATAGTTGACATTTTGGGGTTAAATATAAAAGCTTGATTAAATGGAACATCCAGTGAGATGGCTGCGCATTGATGAAACACACTGTTGTAAATGGATGAAACTGAGACAAATGACTGGATGGACAAACTAATTCATCTGCTACATTAAAGCAAGCCTTTCATCACCAGTAATGAGAAAATCAACACCAGCCGATCTATAACGTGGAAAAACCATTTTGTATCCCCCAAATGTTCCCAGTGTGTGACTCCTTTGGAGGGGAGGGATCAGAGAAGACTTTTTAAAGTTTAAACTCTTCTGGAGCCTCCTGGAGAGATTGCATGCAGCATTTCTGCATCTGAAAGAGTTTGCTGATGTAAACCGTCACTGCACAAATCTGTGACATGCTCTCACAGCACAGCTCACAAGTCTCACTGTTGGAAAACTGACAGTATTGTATACAGTGGCATCATAATTTATTTGCTATATAACATGTTAGGATAGTCCTCCGCTTTATTAAAGACAGTTATTTATGCTTGAATCGATTTAGTGGCACTCCTGCATTGTTTTGCAGGAAGCAGCACTTCCTGGGTGACTACAGATCAGATGGTGGGGTGACCACAACCATTAAAAACAAACATTGCAAACAAATACAACTGCCACACACAACAAATGAACAACATCCAGTTTATACATGGAAAAAGATCTGAGGCAAAAGAAGAAGAAGGAAGAACAATTTACCCATATTTCAGGTCGAATTAATCCAAATAGTGAGTGTGTTGGACAGCGAGTCTAGCTTCAGTTGAATTCCTGGCAGAAGCATCAATATCTCCAGTCCTTGTCGCTGAGGTTTACAAAATGTGCATATTTGAACCAAAAAGTGGTCCCACAGTATTTTTCCCACCCATCAGAATCTTTATCAGTCTTGATCTGTGCAAGAGTGGTACAGTTAGTCTTGAGATACTGGATAAAATGAGAGATTGGTTTGTTTATGGAAATGTGGCACAAGCTGTTGCTACATCCAGTTCACTCAGAGGAGGTGCACCTGTGTTGCATTGGTTGCATAATGTTGCTCTCAGTACCAAGAGTGGATTACTGACAGAGCCAGATGGCCTGAAGAACCCAGACTGGCAGAGTGTCAGTCAGTTTGGGTAATTTGATTAAATACAAATTAGTCTACAGTATCAACTGAAAAGGGATGGCTAACGTTTGGTTCCTGGCAACCTGCAGGCAGACTACATTGTAACTTTGGCATCTTCTTATCTGAACCTTGTCTCATAAAAGCCCTTGGATGCTGTGTGAGTAAGTTAAGAGTGAGCAAATGCAAACGTGTGCAGATGTACAGTCTGTGCTTAAGCAGTGATGATGAATAAGAATCAGTTATGGATGCTGGGCAGCAGTTATGTAGTTCGGGCCTCCACAAACTTAATAACATGCATGTTAATTATTTCCAATGTATTTGTGCTTTTCTGTCATCAGAAAGAAATTTCAATAAAGTTTCTTGTGAAGGCTTGTGATGGCTCACAGCTTGTTCTCATGCCATCCTCTCTGAGGGAGGTGACAGAAAAAAAACTGTTATTGTTATTTTATTAAATCCAGTTTTACTATTGGATCACATGTGGATGGAAAGGAGAGCTGGGGATGGCTCGTAACAGAAGACAGAAGGATAGCAGCCTGAGTGAAAGGGAAGGTTTACAAGATGGTGCTGAGACATGCTATCAAGTACGGTTTGGAGACAGTGGCACAAAAGAAAGGCAGAAGACTGAGCTGGAGGGGGATGTTAAGATTTTCATCGGGAGTGAGCAGGATGGACAAGATTAGAGCTGATCACAGCTCAGGTTGAGTGGTTTGGTGACAAAGTCAGAGAGGCAAGGTTGAGATGGTCTGTTGAGGTCCAGAAGATGGACATGATTTTATTTATTTATTTATTTAGGACAGTGCATGTTAATGAACATAAATGTAAAAAAAAAAAAAAAATTACATGAATGTAAACATACCAGATTATAGCCAAGGGCTAATTTCCATCTGTTGTCCTTAAGCATAAAAAATAGACATAATAATTCATAAAAATTCATCATTCATTCATAATAAAAACTCCATCACCAAACTTACACATACACACCATTCTGTTCCCAAATAAAACATTAAAACTATACAACTCATACATGATCACACACTTGATTTGTCCATAACCAGTTTTTAACCTTTGCCTTAAACAAAGTGAGTGTAGAGCATTCTCTAATGGGTTGAGGAAGACTGTTCCACAGATGGCCTCCCTTGACAGAGAGGACGTTTAAGATGGAGCTGCCAGGCAGGAGGAAACAGGAAGGCCCCAGAGGAGGTTCATGAATATAGTGAAGGAGGGTTTATAAGAGTGCTCCTTTAAAAATGTACAACTGGGTTTAGAAGCACAGTGTCAGAAGATTTAGTTCAGAAAGGATAAGTGTTTTTGTCCTTAACCTGTCCGGGAAACCGGAAAGATACAGTCCTGCTTCTCTTCTCTTCTTCTGGGAACAGACTTGAAATTGGTCAGTTAGTGCTTGTTTAGACATTTGCATTTGCAAAATCACTGCAATATTATCAACAGAAACAAACAGATCTGTGTAGTACGATAAAAGCTGCTGAAGATCAGCTCCTACATGAAGTCTTTTGCAACATTAAAAAATGTTAACGAGACCGATATGATGTAAACAGAAGAAGTTGTTTCTGTGTGAATCCGCAGTTTGGTTTGCAGACCCTGCTTTTTTTCTACACTACCATAAACACTTTTGCTTTGTTTTTCATGACGATGCAGGACACGTTACACATGATATTTCAAATACAATAAAGCCAACAGGCTAAGAAGGCATAAAATGATTTGACTGGCTGTGCTGGAGTACTGAATATTTTATATCAACAGTCCCTTTTTAAGATAAAATACCAGGAATATTTTTTTTTTTAAATCAACCTTGTAGCAAACATTTATTTTTTACATTGTGCAAAACAATCCCTATAATCAATATAGTGGCAAAAAGGCGTTTGGATGCTGCATGCATAACCTTAAAAAGTTCAACTGTACTTGCGAGTACTTGCAAGTGGATTTTATTTCAAGTCTTTGCTGCAAGCAGATAAGTTCCCACAAAAACTGTAAACTCTAAATGTCTAAAAATGAGAGAATAGTTTACAGCACACGCATGCACCTTACTTTAACTCGTGCTCAATCAGATCGGCAGATGGAAACTATTTCAACATCATCAGTGAGCATTATGTTCATTACACTGACATCACACTGGACGCAAGCCGGTGGTTATTTTTGGAATTCCTTTGTGGACAAATTAACACCCCACCCAGCTTTTACAAATAGTTCCTGATGAAGTGAAATATAATCCATGAGATATATTTGCTGTTACGCTGGTAGAACAATCGGGGAATATTTCTGAATCAGCCAAGCTAAACAATTAGCCATCTCTGCCTTGAGGACTGACCCCGTTGGGCCTCTCTGCCACAGTTTTATTGGAAAAACACTACTCAGACTTGATCATAGACATGTCAAGCACAAGTTTTATGATGACATTCAAAGCAGCAATGTCACTATCTCATTAAAGTCCTTATGGTACAAATGAGTCGTTTCATTAGCCGCAAAATGGATTTGGCACACCATGGAAATTCAATAGATCACCTCAGTAATTCTGTTCTTAAAGAAGTTATATTTCAGTGTTTGAATCTGAGAAATTGTTCTTCAGAATTGAATCTTTGAGGCTATTGAGCAGATGGGGAGATTTCCATGCAAATGGCTCCTATAAATCATCTTTCTGACTACAGGGTAATGGCTGGTGAATGATACTTATCAAGCTCTGTAAGTGCTCCTTCCAATAAATACGCAGTCCAGGTCATTTGTATTGAGATTCACGTGTTGATGGATATGGGATTACCACTTAACCTTGGAGTAATTCCAAGGCACCGCTTAAATCATCCAATACATTATCTATCCCATAACGGCTGACCAGTCTTTAAGGATATCGCTTCTTAATGTAAAATATGTTTTATGTGATAAATTAAACCGGAGGTGTTAGTGACCTATTCATCACCTAGATGTACTCATGACAGGGCACCTCTATCCTTTTATTTTGTGAAAGGTTGCTACTGTATGCATGTTTCCCATATTATGGTCATGCGATTATTATTATTATTTTGACACACTGACGTGTAACAGCGTTGCTCAGGGGATCGCAGGCAGTAGCAACACACGTAACCTGCTCCAGAGACACGTTTAATCTCTGTCAGGTTAAGCAGGTTCGAATCTGCATAAATGCACTAACAAAGCAGGACAGTGATGTATGAATGCTGATTGTGGTCATGTGCTTCTTGTTGAAAGCTGGCTCTCTTGACCCTGACCCTGCCTGCCACAATTATATCTGAAGACTTTCACGCCACAGAATCATCATACAGTAGAGTAAACATCACTGCTTTTCATGTAAACATTTAAAGCTGCGTTCGGAAGTTAGTAGTTTCTCACAACTGGCTTAAAAATGCTGACACGCATGTTTAGACAGTTAGTTTAGAAGTCGATATAATCCTGACCGGTGCGTTCATTCATGGTATGAATCTGGAAAGTCAGCGGTCTCTGGGGCAATCCTGAGATGTTTACATGTTTCATTCTGACAGTGCAGACAGACCATGTCGCTGCTATCCACACATAAGCTTGTCTAGAAAACGCATCCTTTTTTTTTGTCTAAATGTGGAATTAATGCATTTTTCAGCAGAACATCAACTATGATTCCCTTCTGTCTCACTTTTACACAGAATCTGTTCATGATC
Source organism: Copadichromis virginalis (assembly GCF_057382275.1). Taxonomy (NCBI): domain Eukaryota; kingdom Metazoa; phylum Chordata; class Actinopteri; order Cichliformes; family Cichlidae; genus Copadichromis; species Copadichromis virginalis. Next base: position 19,485,335 of record NC_140618.1, read on the forward strand.
ACAACAGATAAGAGGTTAAAGCAAATGAGTGGTGCACTGATACGCACTCACAGGCCACTTCATTAGGTACATCTGTTCAATGGCTCATTATATTCAGTCAGCCGAGCAGCAGAACAAGGACAGAAAAGTGATTTAACCCTTTAAGACCTCAATTATGAAATAATTGTGAGGACATTCTTTTTGTTTTTAAGTTTAAGTGTTTATTGAACCTTCTGAGATTAAAAAAATATTAATTTGCACATATGATTCTTAATTTGTTAGAACCGGCATTTTATTTCTTTATAATTTATGCTTAAAGTATATAATTTTTTAGGTTTTTGAAGATGAATATATCACAGTGATGATGTAGAAGTCTCAAAACCTCACTCACAAAAACTTATGTATCAAACATGATACACTGTACGCTAAGAGGTTAAGTCAGTCTGAACCTGGTAAGGTTGCTGGAGCTGGATGCGCTCCTCTGAGAATTTCAGAAACTGTTGATCTATTGGGATTTTCCCACACAGCCAACTCTCGGGTTTACAGGGAAAAGGTCCAAAGAAGTAAGCTGCAAATCCCAGGGTGAAAATGCTTTGTTGTGATGTCAGAGGTCAGAGGAGAATGGCCAGACTGCCTTCCTATCAGCAGTCTGATAGCAGTTACAACTGAAGTATGCAGAAGAGCATCTCTGAATGCACAAGACATCAGATGGGCTACAGCAGCAGAAGACCACACCAGGCGCCACTCTTGTAAGCTAAGAACACTAAACCCAGTCTGTGCTTCACACAGGCGCACCAAAATCGAACACCAGACGGTTAGAAAAATGTTGTCTGGACTCATGAGTTTCTGCTGTGACGTGCAGCTGGTAGGATCAGAGGCTGGCATAAATAAGACGAATGCATGGACCCATCCTGCCTTGTATCAACGGTTCAGAGTGTGTTGGTGTAATCGTGTGAGGGATATTTTCTCAGGGATACTTCACCATCACCTAGCTGAATATTGTTCTTGATGATGTCTATCTCACTATGTATTTCTGATAGCTACTTCCAGCAGGATATGTCATAAACATCAGATCACTTCAAACTAGTTTTGCGATGCTGTCATATCAATCAAATGTCTGAGGAATGTTTTTTATGTTTTCAGCACCTTGGTGAATCTGTACCAGGAAGAAGTAAGTCAGTTCTGATGGCAAAATGGGGTCCAACCCGGTACAAGCAAGCTGTACATAATAAAGTAGAAATTCTTCATTCTAACTCTGTAGTTTTCAAGTGTGCAGTGAAGGGCAGCAGCAGTAGTAGAAGCAGTATTCATTTACAGAACAAAGTACACTTCTGTGTTTAAGAATGCCCCTTTAACTGACTGCTACCCTGCAATGATCCCTCCAGTTACACTAGCGCCAGTTCCATCTTCTGTGAATGTTGAATTTATTGCTTTAATTCTCCTAAATTAAGGACAAAGGCTCCCCATCCAGGGCTGTTGTTATTTTCTGTAATGTTCAACAGCCATTTCTTCTTCGCTCGCATGCACACATTAACTCATCACAGCATCGCTGGTGTGGAGGAGTCTCTGTTCGCTCAGCGAGCCCTGACTCACACTAAACTGGAATGAGAAGCATGCAGAGAGAGGCTTGCACAATGTTTCAGTGAGAAGAATCAGACCACCTCTGCAAAAGCACGCACGCACACATACACACACAATCTCTGTCCTTAGCTACCTCTCCAAAGTGTCCGTAAATGTGGAAATCGCTTTTGTGACAAATAAAGAGGACCGGACATCACAAAGACACATCTGTTTGTTCCGTTAACTCTGTGAGAAAATATTATGAAGGAACAGATAATAGGAAAAGCAGCGCTATCTTCTGGAATATTAACTGAAACTATAAACAAGGCTTGTGAAGGATAAGGGTTTTTTCTGGACAAAGGGTGAATGTCCCTGTCAGTGTGTGGTCTGTTTCTAGGCTGATGTCCTTAACTGTGGGGTTATGTACGTGCACGCTGAGAAAATGAGATGCTCTGAAGCGTCTGCATGAAGGAAATACTGAGTCTGTTCATTTCAAAATCTCTTAAAGAAGAACAAGATGAATAAAATCCCCTCAAAAAAAAGGAAATTTCAGTTCTTTGTCTTTCTCATTTGCTGATTGTTATGTTGTTGAGTGCATGTGAGGTTTTTAATTGTGTGAAAAGTGACAGAAACTTTTCACAGGGTAGTGTTAACGCTGCAAGGGTGAATTTAAATTGATTTAAAAAGAGAGCAAAAAAGGATAGAGGTTAGAAGTAATTTTTTTAAATAAGTCAGAAGATAAACAGGTTCATAAATGCGTTTTTATCTTGAGAGTGTAATCTCCTGGTCTGCACTGACATACCCTGTAGTGTTAACAGAGTGCTGCAATAAGGAGATCACTTTTTCATCTTGTCCTTGGAAAGACTGATATAAACTGGGAAAGGAGTTGTGGGAAACCGTAGCCTGGTAAATTAAAAGCTATTTGCCAAAGAAACACTCCAGCACGGTGTCTTCACCTCCAGCATGAACGCCGTCACCAAACAGACTCATATTTCTGCTGTAGCCTCCCTCAGTGGTCACTTCTGTCTTTAGGGCCCTCTTTCATTTAAAAAAAAAAGGAAAAGTGATTTTTTTTTTCTAAATGGCCATTTTTTAAAAAGTATGCGTGCTGCCTTTGTGGTTTAGTTCTTGTGTCAGACTTTCCACATGTCACAGACAAAAGATCTTAATAGCAGTTTGTTGTTTGTTTTTGTATTTAGTCCCATTAAGCTGTGATTGAGTAACTATGAGCCAGCATGCACGACACCAGGACCTGAAACTAAACCAGCCTGTGTTTAAGTAAACAAATAGTGTGTAAAGAGGGCAGCTGAGGCAAAATCTCATATTTAATATATGTGTTTTTACTCCTTCATGCAATGTACTCAAATGTTCCACTTCTTTGACATTCCTCAGTTGCTTTTAGAAGTCTAAATTTAGAGACAGATGAAGGCGTAAGGTCACACATGTAAATGTCAGAAGTTGTTATTAAGCAGTTACTTCCTTGTCCCACCCTACTTCCACTTAATAGGACACAACCATCACTCATGCTGACAAGCGTTCTATTATTTATAGTAAAACAGCAATTCACACAGCAAGAGGATGTGTGTGACACGCTAACGTTATTCTTACTTTTCTTCTTTGGAATTGTGTCAGAGCTATTTACGCAGTTTTGGTGTTCTCATAATAGAAATAAACAGTATTTCCATTCACCTGGTAGGCTTAACTTTACCCGCTGCTACCTGCCGCTGCCCCCACCACGACTTTTTTTTTACTGGAACACTTTGATACAACTTTAATATTTTGCAGCACTGGCCAACTAAATAAGGAAGGAAGAGGATAAGTAGTGTGTTAAATGTTGTCCCCCACAAAATATGATTAATAACTCCCACAATGACACCTCCACCTCCTCTGTGGTGCAAGTAAAAACTCTAGCGTTTATCACTATGCAAATATTTCCAATTTCATAAGTTTGGAAACGGTTTTTACCTCAGAGTTCAAATGTTCACATCAGACTTGTGTAACTTCCCTGCTGGACCTGGATGGGCTGATTTATACGTCACAGATCATTTTGGCTCGGTAAATCTAAAACTGATTTTTTTTTCCAAACACTGACAAAAATACATCTGAGTGGATGGAGATTTTGAATTAGTATTCAAAGTATAATAATAATGAGTAGTACTATTAGTACTGTTCAACATGTGGATCAATATAACGAGCTAAGTATAGATATTTAATGTAATAATTAAATAGACAGATTTAGCCTGAATTAAAATGTGAGACTTTTTGATCGGCAAAGACTCGAAACACTTTTTCCAAGAAAAAAAGATTTTACTGAAAAACAAACAAAAAACAAAAAAACAACTATAGTCATTTTATAATTTTATAGCATATGATTGTATAAACATAAAAATAGATGGACATCAATGAAAATCAGTTACATGTATTTTAAAACACATCTACTCCTCTTTTAGCAGGTGAGAGTAAAATGCTTTTAAGAGGTTAAAGTTTTTTCACGTTTACATCAGTCAAAGGTCGACATACAGTGTTAAGTCATATGAGCTAAAATACAAACAAAGACAATTAGAAATCAATCTTAATTCAGAATTAACATTTCATCCATTCGTGTCTGAGGCTGACGACATCAGTGGTTTTGAATGAGCGAACGTGCTCGCACAAATTCTAACAAGACAGTGACACATGAGGTTTTGACGATCACACCGCACAGTACAGAGAAAAACTGTCACCCAGCGGGTTACAAGCTGCTAAAGGGCTGATTGCAAGTGCGGCAACTGAGTCTCTGAGCATCCAGCATCTGGTGGTGAGAATCGGGGTTGTAACGGCTGGGACGGGCGTCGTTATTGGGTTTTGAAGTCAGAGCAGCCTCCCCCATCGTCTTTGTGAGTGCTTTAGTGTAGTTAGTGGAGAAGGTATGGAGTACTGTGGGAGGGGGGCAACACAAGTGGCGATACCTGGACTGGAAGCGGCTGAATGTCCACGGAGGGATGGGAGGCAGTGAGTGGGTACAGCCTGGAGTTATCATGGATATAAGTAGCTCTGATGGGTCGTGGTGTGACACCATGGACAGACTGACAAAAGCTTGTCAACAATGAGGAAGACACTACCTCCTCCTCCCTCCCCACTCCCAAAAAAAGTGTGGCTGCCTTAAGAGTTCTTGGCGACCATCTTTATTGTGATGGTCTTCACTTCTGAGTACTCCTTCAAGCCGTTTTCTCCCCTGAAAGAAGAAATAGAAACATTTTGTTTAAACTCGAATGCTGACAGCAACATTGAATTACAGTGTACACACTGCTGGAGGCCCTTGGAGCAGGAATATTTCCTCTTAGATAGAGATTTACATCATGTTAAGCTTTTTTGGAAAGTCGGCTTTCAAAACACTAAGTCAGCAATACTAGTGTTGCAACTAATTTGTGTGTATTCAGCGGGCAGACGACCAAGTCTTACTCACATTTCACGTCCATTGCCAGACATTTTATATCCTCCAAATGGACACTGTGTGCTCAGAGCGTTGAAGCAGTTTATCCTGTGAAATACACAAAGCATTGATCACTCTTGATCAGTTGACTTGCAGTTTACTATAAAAATTTTGCACAACTTTATCCAAAGCGTCATTTGGGAAGACGGATGTAAAATTACATTCTCATCATCACAGCTATTTTTAAAAACCCCTGAACTCAATAACAATTATTCTTTTGCTGTTTAGCAAACACAGTTAAAAAATGTCAGGTTCTATATCTGTAAACGTAGTGATTACAGCTGCTGTAGCTGCAGAAACAATGCTTTGAAGTAACTCGAAAATATGAAGTAAAATTATTAAATATTTCAGCGATTTTTTTCCTTCTCATCCTTCTGCTGAAAGACTTTGTTCTCGTGCTTCATCACTTATGTCCTTGTTCTTCTCTTGCCAGTTTTTTGAACCACATTCAGCTGATCGCTCTCTGAGTCTTCATACACCCCCTGTACAGTACCCCCCAATTTCTAGATTGTCCTTTTAGTCTCAAACATTCATGCCATTTTAATAGTTGCACTACTTGTGTTTTCTTTTTCCTTTCTAGCTCAGGTTTTTGTATATTTGTGTGCCTCCTCATACATGACTTTTCTCCCCTCTTTTGGAGTCTGTCTCTTTGCCTGAGTTGACCACCTGCTGAGTGAATTTCTCAATGTCTATGATTAAAGTTCTGGATCTTACCTATTACTGATGTCTTGTGATTGGACTCATAAATATAATGTTTATAATTAAGGATGGAGCATATAATATCCTTTCTTGGTTACAGAATAATTTATGTGGCATTTGTGATGAAAATTGCCCGATGGTGATTAGGTCAACATCATTGATGAAGGAAGAGTTATTAAAATAGCTAAGCATAACAAGTGACGCAAGATTTCTGGCAGCTATCTATACTTCTACTCATAACCATTTGTAAGTAATTAAAAATGGAAACTATTGCAGGTTAACTCAACAAGTAACATTTACTATTAATTTCATTTCAGTTGTCCTGTCCTGGAACATTATTTCTGATATTTTCTCATCATATCTGAGCTTATGGGTGGATAAAAGGGAAGAAAAGCTTTTCTTTGTGGCTACTGTAATGATTCTAAATCAGCAGACTGTTAGTTAAAGCTTCGGGAAAGTGGCTGATATTTCTCACATGAAAAATATTACTGAATGGAGCTGAAGAAGCACGGCAGATAGAGCTTACCAGACAGTGCCAGCCTGCATGGCTGTGGATATGGTCATGGCTTTGCTGATGTCCTTGGTGAATACAGCGGCAACCAAACCATAATCTGAGTTGTTGGCTCTTTCTATCACTTCATCAATTGTTTTGAACTTCATGATCTGCTGGACTGGCCCAAAAATCTGTAGAAATATGGTAAATGGTAAGCTAACATCACACATCAAAGAAATGAGAATACACAGACTCACTATGAACTTCAAAATTATTAGTTATTCTTAGGTAAACGCATTTAATTAGGGACTTAATTTATGTATCACCATCCTTTTTGGTACCTTTTTACATTTTTTGACAGCTTTAGTGACTCTTTTTTTCTCCAGGTTAGAGAAACAGGTTATTAACAGCCTCTACATTTATTCATGAACTGTTTTGCTACCTCTTCTATTGCAGCCCTTAAATCAACTCAAGATGCATTAGTAGTGCTGGAGTCTTTATCACTATACCTCTTCTCTGGCAATGCGCATGTCATCTCTGACGTTAGAGAAGACCGTAGGCTCAATGAAGAAACCTTTCAAGCCCAGAGCTTTGCCTCCACACTCCAGCTTGGCCCCTTCGGTAATGCCGATCTGGATGAACTCCAGCACACGGCTCTGATGCTCTCGGCTGATCTGTGGAGGTGGAGGACAGACTTACTCCCTTATGACAGAAAAAATGAGCAATATATGAAATTTACAGAGCAAATGATAGAAAAACCGATCACAGCTTCTGATTCTGTGCTCCTCACCTGTGGTCCCTGCTCAGTCATGGGGTCAAAGGGGCTGCCAACTATCCTCCTCTTTGCTCTCTCCACGCTCCTCCGGACGAACTCGTCATATATGGGCTCCTCCACATAGACGCGAGAGCCTGCCGTGCAACACTGGCCTGCGTTGAAAAACACACCCTGGTGGGCTTCTTCTACAGCCAGATCCACTGGGGAAATGGAGAGATTTGTGCTTGTTAATAACTAAACAAAAGTAGTATAGAATTATAACCATGAAGCTACTTATTAGGTAAAAAAAAGACCTGACTGGTCTTTAAAAGTGAAACAACGCACAAATTAAATATCAATAAAGACAGAACAAATTTATCTGTTTATAAAAAGCAATGTGTGCAATGTTATTGGAGCTATCCCATGCAAATCTGACACCTGACACCTGAGAGACAGGATCCCGCTGTTGTGCACAAAGGGTTAATGGACCCCTGTGATTTATGGGTCTCGGCCGAGTCGGGGTCCATTCCCTTGATTTACAGGCCCTAGTGTGCCCCTCTCACGGCTGCTGAAAGCATTTGAGACGCTCTGCAACCCCAGTTTGGTGAGACACTTGGAGTTTATATGAAACCCATCCATCCAGAGGTTTTCATAGCACTGCTAAGCCCCGAACATTTTAAGGTTCTCAGTAAGGGTGAGAGCTGTGAGTGCTTTTCTAAGAATATGACACACAGCTACAAAAAAAAACCGTGATTGTGACAGACAGACATTGGGTGGGAGGGGGTCAGGTAAATGAAGTGACAAATAACAAAATAACAAAACAAAACTTACAATCAGCATCTGCAAATATTATGTTGGGATTCTTTCCTCCCAGCTCCAGCGTCACTCTCTTTAGGTTACTCTTCCCAGCTGCCTCTTGGATCAGCTTGCCGACCTAACAGAGGAAACAGATCAGAGGTTTATTCGTGGCGATGCAAGGCTCACAGCCAGATCAGTAAATCAGCTGGAACCATTAAATATCTTAAAGAGGCTGGTTAGCTCCTAACAAGGAATATACTGGTAGGCCAGCTGAAACATGAGTTCTGCAAACACACAGAAAGAATATCTGTTACAGGCTTTTGGCGACAGCGAGAGGAAAACAAAATGATGTTTCTGCCGGGAAGAGTATTTGATATGTGCCGTAGGACAGGAAGAGGCAACCACAAGGTGTGTGGGTGGTGTACTGTGATATAACACCGAGACGGGATATTCGGTATGAGTTGGGCCTGGTGTGACGATACGAAAGACGGCAAGGGATTTGTGGTGTTTTATCTCATCCTTCTATTGCCCTAATTTCCACTTTACTCCTTATCAGGAGCGATGATATCAGATGACCTAAATGAAGAATAATAAATTACGGATTGAGGAATAACATTCCTTGATAAAGATCTATTGCTCAAGAGAATCATGTGTAAAATTCATTCTGGGGGAGAACGTTTTAGTTTTATTTAGTACAAATCATTAAATCTTTGAAAATGTTTTGAATACAAGCCATGAATATTTTTTTACTTGAACCTTGTTTTTCTCTGTAATACATCATTAAATAACATCCACACTTCTTTTTGCTACATTACAGGCTATGCATAGTAAGATATTTTAGAAGCAGGCTAAGGTAAGAAGACCAAGCAATACCCTTGTACCTCCACCAATCACCAGTAAGCCAGTCAGGGAAAAGATATTTTTCTCTGGTGACTGGAGATTTAGTGAAACTTGAAGGCGATGAGGTTTTTGGAGGCACGTGACCATTAACCACATAACATTAATATATTCACTGTTTGGATGTGTAGTAAGCTTGGTGGCAATGTAGGATCGCTTGAATAAGGCATTAGTGTCATAGACCAAGAAACTAGTTTGCAAACATCAGAGAACCACTGGTCATGAGGAAAAAATTTGTATTCCCTGACTGCTTAGGAGTGGTTGGATGCTGATGGCAGTCACTGGGAGATGAGTGATAAAATCCCAGTAATGCAAGCCTACATGCTCCCTAGCAAAAATATGTATTCTACAACTAGTTAGCAAAAACCTCATTGTGATTGCTTTGGCTGTTAGCATTTTGCTGCAGTTGTAGTTTAAAAGAAAGCATTGTACTTGCATATAAACATTGTCCAGCTAGTCTCTGAGCTAATACTGAAACTGTGAAAAGTAAGACACAAACCAGAAAAAGAGATGCTTAAATTTGTGTCTTAGCATTGCAGCCAACCTTGTTAAAAAAGCTCAAATTAATTTTTCTTGTTTACAATTTTCAGTTTGTGACACACTTTTTTAAGTTTTACTAGTGCTTGGCTAGTGGTCAAAGATATTTTGAAGACAAACATGATAAAGCAAAGGCAACACACTACTTGCTTTGCTAGCAGATTGTTAGTGTTGCTGGTAGATTGCCACTAGAAGATTGCAATCACTAGGAGGTTTTTGTTGCATACTGATTAGTATGGTTTTCAGTGTGATTATTTGTCCAGGTTTGTACTCCACTTTGGTGATTGAAATTTTTGTATTTTATGGGCCTCTGCTTGTTAACTGCTCGCCTAGCGGTAGTGTTGCTAAAACTGCTAAAAGTGCGACACCAACCAGGAACAAAGACCATCAAAGTAAAAGTTGAGCACTTTTTGAAATCTTCTGGTTCCAGTGGTAAGGTACAACTTTTACTTTGAAGGTGAGTGTTCTGCCTTCCCAGTTTGCATTGCATTTTTCCCAGTTTTACTACCACTTGGAGAGCAGGTGGTAAGAGTTTTTGTTGCAGCCTCCAGCAACCACCGCCAACCACTCAGGGAATCCAAATAAGATTTCAGGTACCAAACAGGCGACATCACAGTGGCAACGCCCACTCATCATACCATCTATGAGCTTATGAGCAGGAGAAACTAGCTTGAGCTAAAGGCAACAGAACTTTGTGCTAATATGAGATTAAAGTCATGGCACATTTATTTGTTTAGGCACTTTTTCAATTCAACTCAACGTGTTTTAAATGAGACACAAAACAAACATATAATGAGGCAACTTAAAAAAAATAAACATGACATTTAAATGAATAATTAAATTGGTAAAATAATAAATACATGGTGGGATTCATCACTTTTGGACAGAGCCAGGCTGACTGTGCACCTCTGGTTACAGCCTTTAATCTAAACCTGCTGCTTTAAGACTAATAAAGGCAGTTGCAGTAATACGTACTCGACATGAAAAGATACAGGTTAAAACTGCCGGACGCTATTTGACCCCCTTGCCAATTTCGGTAAACATGATTTTAGGTTGTGAGAATGAGTCACCAGTTTTTAATCAATATTTTTCACTGTTCTGACACGTTGCAATAACTGGACTGATAACAAGCCTGGAAAATCCCATACACCACCCTCACAATCCTACACCCTAAACAAGTATTCATCTTCCTGTTACTCATACTGTGTCTTTTATAGATAAAGAAGAAGAAAAAACCCCTTAGTGTCCAAGTCCCCCCCCCCCCCCCTTCTTCAAACCACCCCTAAGAAAAACATCTTCAAACATGTTAAAGACTCATTCTCTTGCTCTTTTCTTCTTCGCTCTACTTCCCATTATATACTGAAAGACTAAGATCAGAACAGCTGGGCTGCGGCTGGTACCGAAGCTGCCTAAATACAACACAAAACTTGGCTCGGCTTCATTTTTCTGATGTGTTTTGTCTGTCTTTGATCAGAAACATAAAGTGGCTGACTAAGGGGAGTTTAGCATGTGTTTATTCAAGGGTAAAGGAAACACACTGGGCTGCTAGACTCCTCCGCCACATGTGAGTCAGTGAGAGATGAGCTGAGCTCCTAAAATCCACCTGTAGCTACTCCAGCACCTTCAATCCTGTCTGAGGAGATGAGGTGCTTGCTAGGATCCCACCATTGCTACTACAGTGCAGTGACTCACTGTCTGGGCATCAGCAGTCTCTGACAGTGCTGGCTCTTTTCTCAGTAATTGACTCCAGTTCACACGAAATAACAGGAAAACTAGTAAAAAAAGAACCAAAAACAACAAGAAACCCCCCAAACTGGACCACTTATAAAGGAAATGTTCAATTGGGATGAGATGTTAAACAAAGATGTTTATAATACAAGTTAAACAAGATGCCACAGGATAGATAATTTCTAAATAGATAAATACATGATTATGGTTTAATCATAACTAGATCAATGTTTGAAATTATACAGTAACTAATATAGACCGTTAGCAGCTGCTAACAGTTTTTACCGTGGCTTATTCTAACAAAGTTTGGTGATCCTAGTGAGGTTGTGCTTGAATTTGAATGTTTACAGAAAATGTACGAAAGATTGAAGACACTGTAGACATTGAACAGACATCCTACACACACAAATAAGTAAGCTAAGAACACAAAGGATGCTGTGTCCACAATAGCGCATTTCTGTTCTGAACTTTTATTTTAGGAACTATTTGCGTTTGCCTAGAAAAGGTCAAATCATGTGACGATACATGTACGACTCAGGGAAGGACACATAGTTACTGTTATCAGCCAATCAGAAGCCTTGGAATGAATTAAGACAATGCTAAAAAAAAAAAAAAAAAACCCAAAAAAACCAAAACAAACTGCAGTTCCTCTAGTGGCCACTTGAGGCTGGCTTCAAAAGGGAGTGAGTCTCATTAGACTTCCATGATAAAATGGCCATGTACAGCATTACAAAGCATGTTTAGCTTGACATAAAAATGTCCCTGTGCTTTACAGATAGCCATTCAGATCAACTATAAGTAGAATGATTTATTTTTTTAATAACTGATCTACCTGCTTAACTGAGTTAGGGGTGTGGCCTTATTAATTAACAGACAGCTTTCCCAACACATTTAGCTGGAGCTGACTAGCATCTACGAGGCCTCACTTTTGTTACATCCAGCCATTAGACTGGGCCGGTATTGCCGTAGGTGAATTTTTAATTGATTATCTGACTAACATTAGGGCTTGATGTGTGGTCAAATCATCCCAGAAGTTATGTGCTTTGGTGAGTGAAGTTCTGGTGTTTTATTAGTTCACTACTTGGGTTGCTTATTCACAAGACACCACAAAAGCGGATAAATCAATAAGTTTGATTTGCCAGATTTTTATGCCAGATTCCATTCCTGACACAACCCTCCTAGGGATTTGTGTCCCTTAATCATTTGACATGTGTTAACCAATACAGTATGAACACTACGCTTGTAAATTGCCTTAACATGCTTTGCTGATATGTGCTTCTGTGTTTTGCACTCGAGTTCATGGATAGGTGATAAATTAGCACGCCACTTGTTTATTCATATAAAGTAACTTCTTCCTCCCAAAATCCAACATGGCAACAGCCAAAATGCTAACAGAGTCCACAATACAATTTCTGAATGTGGGCACATCCATGCTTTATACAGTCTCTGATCAAGAACTACTCATGGGTGTCTGATCGTTTCTAATATCAGTGTGGTCTAGTCTCCAAAATGTAGCTAATGCAGTGTTGCTGAAAGCTGCTAGATGCTGGCTCCAAAATAAATGTGTCTCCTGCTTCAAAATGGATCCGTTTTTTCCCGCAAAAACTAGATCACATTAGTTTTTGATGATTTCAGCTGTACAATCTAATGTGTGTACCATTGGTCATTTTATAAATTACTGCTGTGTTACTAAGACTGGTAGCTAACGGAAGGCTGTAACGCCCGGCAGGAGGCGTTGATTTACAGCTGGCTGACAGCTGTTTCAGAGTTTCTATTTAAAGAGTAAACTTTTTTTTCTCCAGACGCACACTTCTACTACTCTGTTTGTATTTAAGGAGACTTTGATATGATGCAGTCATGCATTATTTTGGTAATGCTTATCTTTAACACATTGTGGTTAATGTAACTAATACCAGCATGGGCTAGCCCAAGGTCCTGGCTCCACACAGACAAACTCTGCAATGCTGTGGCCATTTTTAGGAACAATATGGTCTACAGCTGTGGTTTGAGCTTAATGCTTATGTCAGCATGGACACACACACACACACGCACACAAACACACAATATGATATTAACATGCTTAGTTGGGTTGGGCAATATGTAAATATTTTCCAACGGCCTGCCGTCAGTCCTACGACAGGCAACTGATGATATATTTGTTAAGGGTTGTCTGTGCAGCAAGTGCAGGGAGCAGGGCAAAAGACACCCGACACCCTTTCAGCAAATGGAAGCATTTGTTTGTGAAAATATTTTAAAAAATCACTATTTTGGGAATATTTTGGTTTTAAAATGGAAGAAACTAAAGGTCCTGAGGGAGTGATGCCTCCGCTTTGCAGCCTATAAATGAACAGAGGTAAAGATTACAAAGGCTAATAAATGAATAATGTCATTTATGAGACTTTTCAGTACTAATCGATTGGACAGCAACCACTACCTGCAATTACTTCAGTCTGGTCCCTGTCATGACTTTCTAAAAGTTAGAACCATTGGTACGAACACCAACTGTTTCCATATCACGTAGACAATAAATTTACTGGAATTTTCAAGAGGACAGACATAAATCACACAACATAATAATATTAATTATTATTATAATAACAATGAACCCCACAAACAACTGCATAACCCCAAACCTTAGCAGATATAACTGTAACCAACAGTTCTTAATATATCTGAAGCTGAATTGTTCTCCTGCCCAGATGCTAATGTTGATTTTTAAACTGAGACATAAATGTGTGTAACAAATTCAGTTCTGCAAGTTATCCAGATATTTAAAAAAATAAACAAAAAAATCCACCATTGTTTCATAAAAAGAAAAAAACCCAGCATATCACCAAAGTCATTTAAAACTGTTTTGGGGAAATTTCAGTGTTGAAGCAACAGACTGGTCAACTCTCACAGCTGTTCCTCGAGTCCATTAGCGTCACTTAAAATCCGCCTCATCGACATCCAGGATCTTTGAAATGCAAACAACGGCGTACACTAATGATGATCTCTCCCTGTGACATTCACGTTTACATTTTACAGGAATATGTCTACTCATGTGCCACTTAATTAGGTACACTGGTTCAACTGCCCCTTGCTCATGCTGAGCATCAGAATGGGGAAGAAATGTAATTTAAGCGGCTTTGAAGGGCGTATGGTTATTGGTGCCAGGCCGGTGTGACTATTTCAGAAACTGCTGATCTACTGGGATTTTCCCACACAGCCATCTATTTTACAGAGAATAATCTGAAAAAGAGAAGATATCCAGTGAGTGGGAGTTCTCTGGGTGAAAATAAGTTCAGAGTGGAATGGCCAGAATGCCAGCGCAGAATCGCTAAAGCGCACAGCACGCAGATTGGCTTCAGCCACACCGGGTGGCACTCCTGTCGGCTAACAGCAGTTAAAAACAGGAAGGCTACAATTTGCCTGGATCTCAATCCAGTACAGCACCTTTGGGATGTGGTGGAACGGGAGATTTGCATCATGGACGTGAAGCCGACAAATCTGCAGCAACTGTGTGATGCTATCATCACATCAACAAAACCCTAAATCCCTGAGGAATGTTACCAACACCTTGTAGAACCTATGCTATGACGGATTAAGGCACCTCTGAAGGCAAAAAAGATCCAACGAGCGAATGTCTCATTGTTCCAGTCGGTTTTGCTTTCATTGCTTTTATCTGTGACATCTGTACCTGTATGGGCTTATCAGGGACTGCTCCAATTACACATACTGTACACATGGCGCCTCCAACACAATGCAGGAGTCAAAACAAATATTACATAAGGCCGTGTTATTTGCTAAAGATAGGTGTAAATTACAGGATGGTCACATAAAAATATCACTACAACATCAGGACTACTGTAAATGGTTTTAATACAGGGGTTAGTCAACATGGAAATGACAGATGTTTATAAATGATCTGTAGAAAGGGATCTGCCGTCACTCTGGCTGTTCTCGCTGACTCCAGGAATCTGTTCAGACCACAAGGCTCAACACCTAACATGGTATGTCCTTTGTCTTCCTATTAACTGCTTCCCTGTTCTCAAGAGCTGTAAGGGTATATCCTGATGGTGAGCTAAATGAAAAGCGGTATGGAGGTGCATTAATACCTCAAAGACAGCTGAGGGAAAACAGACGAGAGGCAGTGTTTTCAGAGAGACCTGTTTGTATACTCTCGACAGCGCAAATATGTGCATGTGTGTGCGATAAAATCAGAGCCCTGTCATGAGGAGTAATGACAGGGTGCGCGGCTTATGTAAGACCCCATTTGTTTGTCATTTAAACTTCAATACAGGCACACAACATCCCCTAATTACCCAGCCTGCTCTTATGCTCTGCACATGTTGGTCACTGTGTCAACTGTGTTCAGTGACAAAAGCTAGCAGTAGGCAGATGCTGATCTGAGCAGTTCCACTAGAGAGAAAAGTACCTCGGTTGATCCTGTGAAAGCCACTTTGTCTATGCCCATGTGTGAAGCAATTGCAGCTCCTGCTGTTGGCCCGAATCCTGGCAAAATATTGATGACTCCCGGTGGAAAGCCGGCCTGTCAAAACAATATGAGAGGAAACAAGCTTTAGCGGAGATGACAGCAGAGCCAAGCAAAACCACAGGCAGTGTGGGGGAATCCGGACCCAACCCAACCTCCCTACAAGCAGAGAGCAGGGAGAACATCAAAAAGGCAACAGACAGATAGTCTCCAAGAAGAGGCGAGGCCGGAGAGGACAGGGGAAAAATAGAGAGGATGTAGACACTTAAATTTGTCCATTATTTGGCTTCAATACATTGCCATGTCAGGCTGTGTTGTTGAACTTACTCATGTGTTTATCCTTATTGTACACAGCTGCACTCACTACAAAGAGCTCTGGTTTGGAATTTACTCGAGATTTATATCAGCGTGTTTAAGATGTTCAGATTTTATTTTATTATTTTGTGGAGTTTTCGGCACTATTGCCAGGAAAAACTGAATAAAGAAAAAAGAAAGTTGACACCAGAGCATCCCTGAATTAATTTTTCTAAAGCACTTTTATGTTGACTGTCACATCCATACTTAACATATGAAACTATGTGATTATATAACATTTGTTCTTGTGATCTCTCTGAATTCATAATAAACTGATATCAAATTTAGAAATAAAAACTTAAAATAACTTTCCTTATTAGTCATTTAGCATTTTAGCTAGTGTGTGCATCATTAGGCTCTCATCACTCTTCATGCTATTGTTAAAGTGGGATTATTCAATGTGGTATGATAATGCTGTACTTATTACTGCTAAAATACTGCCTGTATTATTCTCAAAGGTTGCCATCTTAGCAGAAGGTTAGGGAGTACATATTTTAAGTCTGTATGAGGGAATGCTAATTCTAATTAGCAACCGAGCAACAGGTGATTTTTAGCAGACCTTGACATTATGGGTGTTTTTTCTTGTCTATGTATTAATGTTTAAATATTGTTAATAATGTTCCCCGTGGAAGAATTTAGTATGAGTGGTTACATGTTAAGTTAAGCTGTAAATGTCTACAAAATGGCACAGCTAGCTTGCTAACCACTGTGAAATGCTTCAGTAGCCATTTCTGCTAAGTACATAACCTAATTATCATGAGACAGCAGTACTGTATATACTTCATATACTGTTTATATATATATATATACCACATCCATACTTGCTGAAGGATGTGAGACACATTGTTAATGCTGCTCGAGTACTGATGACACAATGATGACACAGCTCCTGGCACAAAGTTTTTGTGCTGATGTTAAAGCAAAAGGAGGTTTTGCTGTTTGTAATTTGACATTCAGGGACTATTTTCCCTTAGCACTTGGTGCTGCTGCTCTATAACTTTATGTGGTCTTTGATTTCATGGCTGAGTTGCTGTTCTTAGTAAAGCCTCCCGCATTGCAGTAATTCCCCTTTCAGTTGATCGTGTAATATCTAGGAGGGTAGAAGTTTCACAAACTGACTTGTTGCATAGGTGGCATCCTATTACAGCAAAACGTTCAAATTTAGTGAGTTCTTTAGAACGACCCAGTCTTTTACAAATGTGTGTGAAGGCAGTAGATGAAAACATTGGAATTCAAAGATTAATAGGTTTGACCCAGTACTTTTGTCCATACAGTGAATATTGAATTGAGTTGAATTAGCTGTATTAATATTAATATTTGGATTTTATTTTGACTAAACTACCAGAGGTAGTAAACTAGAGACACTAGACATGTGTTTAGTTCTGCATCAGATAATTATTTTGTATTTCTGACACTTAATTATGTGACAGAGACCAACATGAAGGTTTTTAAATGCAGCGTGAAAGCTCAGCAAAAATAGATATTCACAATATTAATCTCATTATTACTGTTTCTGCAGCATTTCCCACCAGACAGATGCTAATTCTGAGCTTTTTTTTTTCATTAAAATAAAGAAAGATTTTAAATGTTTCATTTTTATCATCCTAAATAAATTTTATTGTTGTATTAAGAGACTAAAATCTGTATGTTTTAGACCATTAAAAAGTTCATTTGCATAATTGAGGCAAACTAACCATTTCATTTTGGCTCTATATTGGCTGGAGATAACATAAAGGCCAAGTCCTACTTCACTGACTCTGAGATGATGCACCAAATCGATGTGACACTTCACTAAACATCTGTTTTTTATCGCCTTTTGGTTACATTAACATTGAACTGTCTAAATAAAGTGTTGGCCAAAGTCAAAGTGAACACTGTGTCCTTGGCAAAATAAAATCTATAAGTGATTCTGTTTCAGTTAGTTCAGCACTCATGCTTGAAACTGTGCGTGCGAAATGTTTGCTGTCGTCATAGTGACTCTGTCATTTACCTCCTTGATTAGAGCTGCCATGTAGAGGCAGGTGAGCGGCGTCTCCTCAGCAGGTTTCAGGACGACAGTGTTTCCACACGCGAGTGCTGGGCCCAGCTTCCATGCTGTCATCATCAGAGGGAAGTTCCACTGTGTACAACACGCACGCGCACGCACACAGAGACACACACAAACACCGGAAAAAGACATCATGCATCTGACACACTGGGTGGTCACAAGTCAAGTTCAATAACTCATCGCTCTTAAGTCACTCACTCTCATTTTCACTCTGTCTAAACATAGTCAAGTGAGAAAATGTTCTCGGCACTTGTACAGTATTTTCTCTTCCCACAGTATTCTGAGAAAGTCGGGAAATTGCAACACATGTGCAATAGACCCGTATCACTGTTCAACACACAGGCCTGTGTTATTTCTGCTTTGCACAGGAGCCCATGGGGCTCAACACAGAACCACACGCTTTCTGCACTCTTGCACAATCAACAGTGTCTCTTTCTCCTTGATCTTTTCCTCCTTTCTCATCATTCTTCTTTCCTCAAACACACTCTGTTAAATCCCTTAGCTCATTCTTCTGCTTCTCACTTCTTGTTCCCTTTTCCTCAAAGCCACCGGCACACTGGAGGGGGTGGGGTTTGGAGTGGTTGCGGGGCATTACCGGTAAGATTTAAAAACTGTGGCTGACAGGGAATTACTGGAAAATTCAGAATGTAATTCAGTACTTTTAGACGCAGCTAACTCCATCTTTTTTATTTTTTCTTCACACTTCCCTGTCATGTTTGCATGTCACTTTTCAGAAAAGTTATACTCACAGGGACAATTTGTCCACAAACTCCAATAGGCTCATATCTGGTAAATGTCAGATACTCTCCATCTGTAGAGGAACACACATGAGCAAAGAGAGAACTGGGTTATTTATTCCTAGCTTTAACACTTTAACAAATAAGCACTTAATAGGAAATACCCTCTAAACACATGAAAAACGTCACCACCTGACTCCCCTGGTGTTGTTGACTCGACATGTTAATTTGCAAATGAATCCACATTCCTTGTTCCTTGTTGCTTTACCCTGGTGAGAGATTACGTTTCCTCCAGCAGCACAGGCATGTGTGTAACTGTTTTAGGTCATAGAGATGGGTGTTATGCTGGAAAGGTTTGCTCATTCCTCTTGCATTACTTGAGTAAAAAGGAGGTACTTGCTGAGGGTGTGCCATGCTTGTTCATTTTTCAGAAAAACAATTCATATTGAGAAATGTGTGTATAAATTTGTTACCACAGTGGTCAGCTGATGATTGCTTAATGTTGCACTTGGACTGGAAGGATCAGTGGGGGGATGACAAGTTAAACAATCACGTTGACAACAGATACAAAACTGCAGTAAGATTCCCATATTTCAACTTTTTCTTTTTTTTGTCCGTGTATTCCAGTGTGGATCTTGCAAAACTGCTATTGTTTGTGGAATGAATCTACAAACCCAGTAGGCATGACATTTTCTGGAGGAACTCGAGTATCTGAAGCCTTGTTTGAAAGAATGACGCCTGCACATGAATTATATTTCAATTTGGCACAGGTGGTGTAAATGATACCAAACTGTACTGCCAAAGGTGCTGCACATAATGACACTCCCCATTCATTTCATGCCGTCTCTGATATAAATTTAACACCACAGTATCAGCATAACAGGCAAGACAAATAGCTGCAGAGGAGCAGCTCATGGTAGCTGTGTTGCGCCTCATTCTAACAGGTGAACAAACATGATTACTTACATCATACAGGCTACAGGAATACCCTTATTTATTTACTCTGAAAGCCTACAAGTGGAATAAAGCTTAGACCAAAGCCCTGGGAAAACGCTCGCCGTGGTTGGTTTGGCAGCAGCGTACAAGAGAAGCTTTGAGAGGGACAATACAGCGGTATCAGGATGTTTTCCATGTCCTCTCAGTCTCTCTCATTCTTTTTTTTCTTCCTTTTAAAACACACAGCCAACTTTCTTCTCTTCCACCCTCAGATTCAGCTGCTTTAGAGGGGCAACACTGGCAGCTGGCTCTAATGTGTTTAGATTGATTACCAATTTGTTACCTTCACCCGCTGAATGTAAGCTTAGCTTTCTGCAAAACTCTGAACACAATGAAATAAAAAGAGTGTTTTGTTTTACTAAAAAATGTAATAAATGGTGATGTCAAATAGAGACCCCCCCCCCCCCCCCCAAAAAAAATTAAAATTTCCTGTACTTGTAAAAAGCCTTGTATTAAAATATTGCAAGAATTTATGCAATGATCCTAGTCAAAGGTCTCTAAAGTAGCTTAAAAGCAAAAAAAATTAATGTTGCACAACTTAAATCCCTATATTAATTGTGCATTCTCATGCTCCTCTTACAGGGTTCCTATATTATAACATAGTTCTCCTGACTGTCCACATGCTTTTCAGTCAGCGTAGGAAAAGATTAACGGAGGCTACAAAGATTTTTTTTATTTTATTGTTCTGAGTGTTTTAAAATCATGTTTATAGCTGCTTGTTGTATATAATAAACACCGATTTTGGTACCTATGTACAGTGGAAGCGTCATGGTATTAATACTTTTAAGGATCTCTATAAAGATGGCACTTTCTTAACTTTTTTAGACCTGTGTTCAGAAACAAATCTTCCGGCTACCAATCTATTCCGTTATTTTCAGGCACGGCATTGCACTTCTGCTCTCTTCCCGTCCAACCCTCTTCTTCCAAATGTCCAGCCTTGGGAGGAATTCTTATCCCTTAAACCCAATAAGAAGTCAATTATATCTTTAATATATAAACAACTTATGGATTTACATGTCCATTCAGTTGTTAAAATTAGGAGGGCTTGGGAGCGGGAGTTAGGAGTAATTTTTTCGGATCAGCAATGGGAGAAAGCAGTATCCAATGTCCGTTATAGTACGTCCTGTGTATTGTACAGGGTTTGCTATTCAAACTATTGCAAGTCATTAAACGTTCTACCAGCTGATTAATATCATCTCTCCCCCCCCCCCTTTTTTTTGTGTGTTTTGGGTTTCTTCTTAGTTTTTGGGGTTTTTTGGGTTTTTTTGTTTTGTTTGTTTTTCTCAATTTTATATAAGCGTGGGTGTGACTGTGTGTGTGTGTATTATTGTATCTGTTCATGTAAGAAAAACTAACAAATATGTCAGGGGAACAGATTGTATTGTCATTTTAAACTTATGTACATTTGTCGCTCAATAAAAATATTTATTAAAAAAATAAACACCAATTTGCTGCATTTGTTATCAGGCACTGGTTGTAAATTATATAATAACTTACTAATCTAGGTCACTTTGTGTGGAACACAGTCAATATAATAATATATCCCAAATTCAATTAGCACATGTAACAATAATAAAAGTAAAGTTGATCAACAGACTTCAAAGAGCGATCGTATTGATTTTCCAGGTCAGGGAACTATTTTTTTATTTTGTTTTATTTTAATTTCATTTTCCTGACACCCCAGTAATGCACAATAACAATTAAAACCTTTTACTGATACCAAACGGGTCTCAGAATAAAACCGTGCCTGCTAAAGCTCTCAGTAGAGTTAGTGGAGAATTTAAAGTTACTTTCAGCTGCTCACTTCTCACAACAAACAGCTAACTATTGTCTAAGAGGTTTGACACATTAAATCTGAATGACAGACTGTGTAAAAAATGTGCACAGTGTAACATCAACAATTGTTTGAGGAATTCTGTATTGAAACTTCAAGCTGATGCAAAGAGCGACGTGTTGCATTCATATTGAATTGATTTATCAACTACAGGTTGCCACGCCCTAAGGCATATCTTTCATTATCATAGATTTTCTCTAAATGGGAACTAAAAATGACAAAATAAACATCATGTTGCAATCTTTAAGCGTTTAACTGGTTTATTAATCAAGGAAAGTGTTTACTGAGGTCAAAGAGCAGATCAGAAAGAAAGTGATCTTTCTCATACACTTCTATACAGTCAGTCTTCTTTTTGCAACCAGAGGAGTCGCCCCCTGCTGGCCATTAGAAGAAAGAAGTAGATTTAAAGATCTTCCACACATGCTTCAGTTTTTAAATCCTGACTTATCATATATGTTAAGTTTGCAATTTCAGTTGAGTGTTGTTGCGTTTTTTGTTTGTTTTTTGGTACCAAAAAGTCAGAGGAACAAACACAAAAACACAAACCTGGCTCTTTCTTTAATACCATCTGACTAATCCTTTCTTTAACTGCTAGTACCCTTCATCTCTCTCAGTCCAAATGGCTCTTACCCATTGGAATGGAAGTACCATGGATCTTGTCGGCATATCCAGCAAAGTATCTCAGTGTCTTTATGGTTCCTTGGAGGTCCACAAACAGAGTGGGCAGGAAAGGCTTTCCACTGTCCAGTGACTCAATAGTCTGAAGAGAGACGAGGGACAAATATGTGATATAACCTTTTGATCTTCACATATTTCCATACTGTTTTCTATCTTTTACACGCACCCATGGGTGAAATGTGACACTAAGATAACACTTAACTACAAATACGGCAGTAATATGCTCGCTTTAGGACATTTAAGATAAGATAAGATAAGATAAGATAAGATAAGATAAGATAAGATAAGATAAGATAAGATAAGATAAGATAAGATAAGATAAGATAAGATAAGATAGAACTTTATTAATCCCTCGGGTGGGTTCCTCTGGGAAATTCGATTTCCAAAAAAGCACAGCACCGACAGAAGTTACAGAGTTACAGAATATTATATATATATACACACACACACACACACACACACACACACACACACACACACACACACACACACACATATATAAATACAGAGACAATATAAATAAAATATACAAAGGGGATAAATAGAATTTGCATGTATTTGTACTATCAAGCACAAAAGCAACTGTAGATCCTTCTTTCCAAAAGGCATAAAATGCATTTAATAACATGTGAGGAAAAATAAGAGAACATTCCCAGTATTTGTCCACTTACTGCTAGGTAGACACTGTCCCTCTCCACCAGGTCAGCCAGTTTGGACAGCAGTCGACCCCTCTCTGAAGCATCCATCCTTCGCCACACAGAGCCCAAAGAAAAGGCCAGGCGAGCTGCCTGCACGGCTTTATCAATGTCAGCCTACAGGGGAAAAAAAACATGTCACTTCATGATCTGTCTCTGCATTTTAGCAGGCCTACATCTGACATAGAAGTGTATATGCTGAATGCTGAAGATGATTTGTCTCATATCGTGCTTTTGCTTTTCTTTAATATTTCAGATCCAGCTATTTCACTCATGTATGACGGCTAAAGACTAGACTCCAGGCCAACACTATTGCTATACCTGTTTAAGCATGCAACGCATGTACCAAAGGATAGCGTCCTTACTGCAGGAGCCAGAGTTGGAGTTCATTACAGACCATTTCCTGCATGTTTTCACTTTCTCCCCACTTTCCTACTCTCTGCACTGCCCTATCCAATAAAAAGATGGTTAACCTTTTACAGGGCACTCACTAAGATACACAGAAAGTCTCAACTTTAACCCTAAAGTGTGACTTTTTTTAATCTTTGCGATGCAAATGAAGTGATATGTTTCCTGATTATGGGTAACCCCCCCCCCCCACCTTTCATTGTTAGACTCTCCAGCGCTGAAACCTAAGTACAGAGAAATTCATTATTCTTTTTACTGTACTACATGTATTTAAGGTAGCTCCATTATGCTTTTCAAATATATATACTGTTACATGCTCACTTTAAACATGGCTTAAGTTTCAGAAAATTAGGTCATCATGTATAAAAGTAATCCCTGTGAGCCAGAAACTCCAGACCTCACTGCATGCTCAGTTTACACCAGCTTTTTTTTTTTTTTTTAACTCTTGGCTCTGTGTGATGAGAAAGAGAAAGAGAGGGCATCCTAACGTTTTCATCTCAAAGTACTGTACTGTGAGTACAGAGGCCACGCTGGCAGCTGTTCAAACCCGCTGTTTGTGAGAGACAGCCAATCAAAAGAAAACTGGCTTTAAGTGGGAGGGGCTAAACTGATGAACTAAGGGAATGGAGCAAGGCCAAGTATATGATTAATAAAGATAACACTGAACTATGAATAATTTAAAGCTACTCTTTTAAAGCCCAAGAATAAAAATATGGAGCAAATGAATTAAGAAAAACTTTAAGAATAATTTGTTATTTCTAGCTGCATTTATCTCTTCTGTGTTTGCACATCATGTGAATGTATCTGCTGAACATCAAGGGTCTTGCTGAGGTTTTACTTTCTGCTCATGTTGCTTTCTGTCCTTTGGGATCATCTGCCCCACCCCATGAGGTTCACTTGGGTTACCCTCCCACCTGTGTGTGTGTGTGTGTGTGTGTGTGTGTGTGTGTGTGTGTGTGTGTGTGTGTGTGTGTGTAGTTCTGTCTTTATCTTTTCTGTCTTTTTTATCTTTTTTTATCTTGTATATTGTCTAACATCCACTAAACGCTTGCTTTTGTTGTTTAAGCCTGCACGCTAGTCCAACATGAACAAGTTAAAAATTAGTTTTACCAATAAAAACTTCTACATCCATCAACAGTAATGACTTTAACCATTTACTTGGTTTAACTATACTTATGTAATGTAATACTTATAATAATACTCCACCATAAAACATTGTATAACATTTACCTTGTCTGCTTCCTGGACTTCACAGATCTGCTCTCCAGTAGCCGGGTTGTAGACAGGGAAGACCTTTCCACTAACAGAGTCCTGCCATTCATTGTTGATGAAGATCTGCAAAAAAAGAAGAAGATAATTTGGGCATTTTAGTAAGAGATATAACCCATTTTAAATTCATTAAATAGGCAAAATTATTATTGGAATGTATCCTTTTCACACGTAGCACTGAAAACCTGAAAAGGCAGTTTCCAAACATGCTAAGCATGAGCGTGCAACAATGGCTGCTCTTTTTTTTATTTAAAAATATTTATATTATCTTAAGTAATGCATTCATTTCACCATTTTGCTGCAGCTATGTGCTTGTGGACTGCGAAAGAAAAACAGCTCTCACGCAGCGACACGTCCAGGGAGAATCTCTGGAAATCTGGACACAGATTCCTGTCTGTTCAGCATTGCTCTCTAGGGAGTGCTCCACCATCCAGACAAAGGGGGTGGGTGGATGTGGGGGTACAGATAAATCCCAATCACACACTCGACCCCCACCCACCTACACAATCCGCCCCCCCACCCCCCAAGCACACAGACACACGTTTCACAACATCGCTGCTCGTTTACGAGATCATAAAACACGTGCTGCACTTGGTTTCTGTGATGCGTTAAAGCAAGTCTTCCGTTAAACAGCAAGTCCTTGGATTCCAACACGAGACATATGCAACATCTTTGCCGAGCAAAAAGAAAAATAAATGTTTACACAACTCCAAAACTGAGAGTTATGACACAGAAGTACATGTATGTGTCATATGTAATTTTAAACGTACCTCCAGCATATTAGGTCAGCGACAAAAACCTCCTTCCCCGCTGACATGTTTGGATTCATTAGGCTGACTTACTCACACTGTTTTTAATGGCTGTCAGTCTGCCTGATAGATAGAGTGCAAGGAGAACATCTGCTGGCACAAATCCCTCTGTGTATATATTCGCTCTTACCCTCCTTCTACTTTAGAGGAGTTCTGATGTACTGAGAGCAAACCTGAGAGCAGGGTTCAAGTATCCCACTGGCTGTAGCCTCCCTAAACTCTCCAACATGTTTACCTCCATAAACGCCGGGCTTTAAGTACTATTTAATTGGCTGTAAAGTGTTAGCTGTGTTTACTTTCGGGCTGGTATAAAATGCCGAAGTTCCTGAAAACCGTTGGAGTCACAGTAAAAATACATCACTCTGCCCCCCTCCCTCCCTCAATCCCTCCTCCGTATCATTCCCACGGCTCACTGGCTCATAATGTGGACTCTGCATCTGATTACCTCGCATTCACGTGTTTAAGGTGTTCAGTATCTCCATGTACCACTTCACAAGGCAAAAAAATACAGTACACGATCATTTTCCTATCATTCCTTTGCACTGCTTACCCCCAAACCGTCCCCCACACAAAGGCCTGAGTAACTTCTCCCTCTACCAGCCTGGTATTCTCAGGCGCCTACCATCAGAGGCCACCTTTAATCTGCTGCTCATTAAGAGCACTTCATAAAATTGTCAGTAACAATAAGGAGCAGAGGGCCAGCTACAAAAACAAAAAGTCCTGTAGAGCACTGAATTAGTTTTTAAATTTATAGGGGCCACTGAAGTGGGGCGCCCTAAATCAGAGGAGCCCCCTGACAGCCTCAACAGTCCGAGCAAGAATGCAGACCATGGGTAGCTTTATGCATGGCGTAACCCCTCTCACAAGATGCTGCTAAAGGAGAACGGATGAAGCACGACAACAGTGGAGCAGGCCCCACCTAAATCACAGCCAGAAAAGGACAACTGTCAGACGCCGTTTGGCTCAGCCCTCTCGCTGGGCTCGGACTGGTGTTAGACTTTTGTCTCGTTCCATTGAGAGACTTGATTAAGATGACAGGCTGGAGTCGTAAATCAACTCTCAAGGTTTCTTAAAATTGCTTTTAGGATCATTTGGACGAGGGGCAAAGAACGCAAGGATGAAAAAGCAAGTGCAAGGGTTCACATTTTCAAATGACTAATTGTGTTTTCTTTCCCATTCCCTGCGGGGTCGTTACTATCACTTCACATGATAGGTTCATGTTTATGAAAGTCTGTGCTGCCATTCAGGGCCTAAAATCCCAAAAGTGCACGCAAGATGAAAGAAAATAATTAATATGGATACAAATAATCCCAGGTTTTATTTACTCTATATTTCATTTTAAACTAGAGGTATGAAAAACTCTTTAAAGATCTAGTTCTGCAGCTTTTTATACAAATGGGAGAGAGGATTAAAACTGAGTCCAATATATGTTGCTTGAATAATAACGAGGAGGCCTGATGTGGATGAGTAAGCCTATAGGTCAGGGCTTTCTGCATGGGTCACAGAGCAGCTGCAAACATTTAGCAAATCTCTTGCTTTTCTATAAAAATCGCCGGTCCCATCATCCGGTACGAGCCTGCGAGGGATGGGGATCACAAAAAGATGAGGCACAATATAAACAACTACAATTTAAGATTGTATTTTTTTCAATTCAGCTTTAATTTTCTGTAATTACAAAAAACAACAACAAATAAATTAACGTTAAAATCAGGATTTGTTCATGTTACACAAAGTTTAAAATGTAAACGATACCGACTTTTCCTTTTTTTCCTTCTTTTTTTCCACGTTAATAAAAACTTTGTGCGGTATTTGTGTCGATTCATTTTTTCGGAGTGAACTGTAACGGGAAGTATGAAATGCCAAAATACTTCATGCAGCCAACAAAACATCTGTTTGGCTCTTTGCTTCTTCTCACAGCTCACATGCTGAAAGAATATGTAAGGCTACTCGTTTCTCGTCGGTTGGACAGAGGGGGCGCGGGGGTTTAGGGGCGTCTGTGTGTGTGCGCGCGCGTGTGTGTGTGAAGGTTTACATACGTGTGTGTTTACACACAACACGCCAAGATTCCACAGCCAGATGAATCCTACGGGCACCTGCAACACTCGTCTGCGCAGGAAGTTTCATATCCTCCCCTATCACAGGACCTCTATTTCCTTTCTGGTTTTGGATGGCGTTCAAAACTCTTATAATTACTACTGTTACAAGTGAGTGGAGAGCATGTGAAAGTGGAGACCAGCTGGTATTTTCTTTTTTTCTTTTTTTTTCTCCTACTCCTCTCCACATGTCTGACACCGTGGAGCCTTCATGTTTTTCATTCACACACCCAGAGACAATGCCACCCTGCCCTCTCGGGTTTGGCGAGGGCGGCCTCATTGTCACTGCCTGGCAAACGCCTTTGTCTTGTCAATTTGAGTAGGCAACTGATAAAGGCTGTTTGTTCTGACAACGACGTTAAGCAAGAAACAAGCTTAACACAACGCACACCTTTCTAATAACATCCCCAGAAGTGATGCTGGTGCCAGTGTGACAACGTTTCTGGGCAGATTTATTCGGCCGGCAATGAATCCCAACACTAACGCTCAATTTTTATCAGACTCAATATGAATATTATTTACTGCAAAACCTAGAAGAGCTTAATCTGCAGTCCTAATGAAAGACAGAGCAAAATAAAACAAAGAAAAAAAACCTCGAGACCATGTGCGGCTTAATTTCCATGAATCAACAATAAAACTGACCTCTCCTCTCACTCGTGGTGTTTTTTCTACCATTTGAGGTTTGATGGGTTTCCTGTGTACTTAACCACTCTTTATATTTCAGGTCAAGGGAGGTTTTAAAGAACGTTTTAACATAGTTTCACTCATGGGATCACTGGACAAGGAGGAAGTAATTTATAAAGAAATGTCATGCTTTTTTTCCACGGACAAATAAACATCTAGAAAAGCGGTCTCTGCTGTGTCGTGTTGTGCTCGCCGGCGAAAAAGAGCCCATTCCAACAGATTTATGAAGCCAAGTGTTTTTCATAATGACACCGTAAGGATTTACACGTTTTCTTGTCAGGAGGGCCGCAGACTGAAGGTATGGGAAGTTAACAGGGTAACCTCGCTGTCACTGCTCTTCCTTAAAAAGTGATTAAGAGACAGGGGACATGATGTTGACGTGTCTGCTAAGATGATAATTTACACTCGCTGCACAAGCAGGCATTTCACACCAATGGACACATTAATGGCGGTGCACACTTACCCTGTCACAATCAAAGAGATGTGTTTTAGAGAGTACGCAGCCATGTGTGTGCGAACGAGGAGATTGTGAAAGCAAAGGCACAGAAAGGAGGGAGGGGATCTTGCTGTGCTCGTTGTGATAAATCATTTAGTTGCACAGTATCCACTAACTTTGCCTCTGTTTGATCTTGATCGCGGTAAGATGGTGGTTTTGAAGTGAAAAACTCCAGAACTGCAGGTCAGACTCTGGCAAGGCAGGGCCACTAACCCACACAGTGAGGCAGGGTCATAATTTACACCCCGGTGGACAGCACCTAGCATCGGGGAGCCCCAAGCCTCCATCTGTACTATCTCAATCAGTGACAGATTGATGGAGTCTCTTATTCATCCACACTGAGTGGATGTCTGTGCATAGACTGCTTTACAAATTCATGGGTCTTCATCAGAGGGGCTCTGCACAGGTTCCTATGGTGAAAGTGCACTAATGCCACCACGAGTAAAGCAACAATGAAAATTTATAACTTGATTAGATTAAGAGATCTGTAACTCAGACGGTGAACAAGGCCACTGAATCTGGTCCTTGTCAATTCTTCAGATGCGTTCTCACTTTATTTGTGCTATGAACACAAATACAAAAGTGCATTTTTATCAGAAGCTTAATATTAACATTTGTGGAGCATTCTTGTAGTTTCTAGTCTCTAATAAAGTCTCTATAATATCAGAAAGACAAGACATGTGCAAACGTTTAAGAATAACTAAATAAAAATGTCGTAAAATACCTCTAAATCCTCTCTTCTCACCACATGTAAAAACATTTTATAGACTCTTCATCCACAGCAGAAGAAACAAAGCTGGGCCTTTCTTGTTAAATTTGTCCCACCGAGTGTCTGTTTTAACAAGTCATTACCACTCAACAGTGTGAAAAACCACAACAAAGAGCAGGGATACTTTCTCCTTAATTATTTATCAGTCTTTCTCCTCTCCACTTCTGGCACAAGTGGAAAATGTCAATAAATAGCTATCATCGTCCTCTTATTTATGGCTTCCGTTGTGGTAATATCAGGCTTTAAACTCTTTCTGTCTTGTAACCCAGCTGTTGGATCCTTTTAATAATAGAAATGTGGGGGTAGAGGATGGGAGGGGGTATGCTTTCTTTTCAAGGTTTTAGAGTATTTATTAAAACTACAAAGTCTCCTGAAGGTATTAAAAAACTATAAATGCCACTTTAATATGATTTGCATCCAAGCAGGAAGATATCTTGATACGATCACACAATTTCACTGTGAGTGGTTTGTGACTTGGTGAAAAGGACAAGGGGCAAACCTTGGCTGAACTATCCCTTTTGTTTTAATCAAATGCTTCCCTGTTATAGATCTGTTGAAGCACGATAATGGATCAGCATATCTCTGCTTCCGGAGTCATCTGATCTTTGCATTGCAAAGCAAAGAAAAGTCACTGCGATCAAAGTTTGATTAAAGTTTTTGAATTCTCATTAAGTTGGAAAAAGTTTCAGATGCCTTTATGTTGCAGAAAATGTGTTTAAAAATCATATTTGAGGGAAAAGGACTGCATCAGTGAACAATGTGGGCTGATTCCTTTGCAGTCAGCAGGGAGGAGAACAGGAACAGGGTGTGAGGAGAGTCCACGCCAGGGGTGCCCATAAATCAGGGCCCTTCTGCCCCCTATGTCCACCAAACCATCAGGGACTGGATGATCCAAATTCCTGGGGGTTAATTCACCAAGTCGCTTCCTAAATTTCCTCCTGTACACTGTTGTTTCCACTCCTTTAACTAACATTCTGCACTGAGAGGGAATGAAAAGCTTTTAGCAGGACAACACACACCATTGTCTTTACAGGGCAGCAGTAGTGTGCCCTTTGCACTTAAAACACTGAGGTATGTGTTAACGCAGAGCAATTATAAAAGCAAATGAACTTCCACCACATTATCATCAGCCTGTCCTCTGCACGAGATGCCCTTTAATCTTACAATCATAAAAACACTTGTTCTGCAGCTAAAAGACTGTTTTAGTAGCGACAAAGTGCAGCAAGACACAATCAGGCTGCTCAGACTGATGATCAAACCTCTGCTACTGATACTGTGAATTTACCTAAAAGTGCAGCAACATAAGCATGAATAAAAAATAAAACTGAAAGAATGAAGATAATCTAGACATCAAACCAAATCAAAACAACTCATATCATGCCAGTTTTTCATGTGACTCATCACTTATGACTCACTTTCAAAGCCCAGAGGCTTAAAGTGACATCATCCGATTAATTAATGTTTTTTTGTTTTGTTTTTTTAAGAGACATCTATTTATTCAAGCAGGATTAAGCAATTCACCATATATATATATATATATATATATATATATATATATATATATATATATATATATATATATATATATATATCTTTAAAAAGAAAGAAAAGAAAAAGGAAAGAACAATAGAAAATATATTTTAAATAAATTTTAATTCTAAACTATTTCCTCACTAAATATGTTGTTCTTAGATAAAAGAAACGGAAACATTTGACCTGAGTGTGCTGCCATCACTCATGTCATTAATAGAAAAATGCTTAAAGATCAGGTAGAAACTATTTTGGTTGCGGTTTTTTTTTTCTTTTTAGCTGATGCCTAATATGATCCTGGGCCGTAATAATAACAGTAAATCGACTCAGTGAATATGACGAGAACACATAGGAAGGAAAATAAAAATAGACTAAATAAAAACCAGTGGTTCAATACATGGTTCAAGTCTCCCAGTATCATTATTTTATACCCCTTTAAAGTATATTTTATAAATTGTTTTCCCACGCTGTAACCTGGAATGAGGTTGGCCTGTGATATTAGGGATAATGTATTCCAGATGGAATAAATATAAAAACTACATTAAAACGGCGGAAAAAATTGGCCACGTGACTCAGTGTTGTAAAAGTTTAGCATGTGGTGCACTTCTTAAAACACGGTCAAACTATGACACGCCCTTTGTTAATACGTTGTTGGCGTCTACTTAAAATCATAGCCGTTGTGCACCATGCGCACTTTTAACCACAAGCAAAACCAGGCCAATTAACCATGTTTAATTTTTTTTAAGAACAAAAAGGCTGAACTGTGTTAGGAAACCAGTTGTGTTTCAAAACGCACGAAGCGATGGGCCTATCTAGAGAACACAACAATCTAAAAATATTAATAAAACGTGTTTTATCAGCCACACGCTCGTCACCGCTTCAGTGAGTCGTGCACGGATTGTTTAAGATTTAATGATCATCTCTGAGCGCGTGCGAGCGGAAAAACAATCTAATTAAAAGTTGCAGCGCGCCAGGTTTAAAGCTCTAAAGTTCTGCTGGATCATTTTTCATCACCTCTAGTCTGCTTTCAGCCACACGCTCTGACACTGAAGCTCCAGCTGCTGACTCACAAACTCGCTTTACTTCTAAAGATTTCCAAGTTTAGGTTTAAGATCTGCGCGTACAGGCTGTGAGTCGTTACGCGTAAAATAAACTCTGCTCGGTCGGCGGCGGTTTGTGGAGAGACACAGACCTTGGTATACTTGATCTCCGGGTTGGGCACCGGTGAGGGCATCAGCTGGAGCGATGCCATGAGAGCAGCGGGGTCGCTCTTCACCTCTCCCGGGATCTCGATCTTACTGGAAGTCATCGCGGCCGTCTCTGCGCTCGTCTTGCCTGCCTGCGCCTCTCTGGGTTTTTTCAGCACAGTTCTGATTGAGATTTTGGACTCCTTCCTGGGTTTATAGCCAGGTGTCAGCAGCGGTTCATTTTCATTGGGTAAAGAAAAGGGCTGTCCTTTTGAAAAATAAATTCAAGCATTTACATAAAGCCATGCGTGTTAAGGAGGAGGAACACATCCACCCCACCCACCTCACACTCCCGGTGCACTCAGTTTCCAGTGTTCTCACTCACCAACAGCTGACGCTTTTCTACACTAATTCATCCTGTTACATGTACAAATAGACCACGCTCATACTCGAGAAAGTCTGAAATGGATTGTTATGATAGTCACAAGTGTAGTATTACTCAATGGTAATAACAATTCAGCATGTAAAAGCTATGCCAAGTTTATATAGTTAATATAAATGGGCCCTTCAGGGAAACAGAGAGTTACTAAAGCGTAATAGCCAACATATTTGTTGGGTAAACCAGTCTCGCAACAGGGTCCATTAGTTTCTAGAGCTTATCGCTTGCTCCTTCGCCGCAAACGGAGTTTGCCCTGTTGTCTTGCAGTTGTAAATGTGCAAATATCGGTCTTTCTGAGCCCTTTAAGCGCCTTGCTTCGGCTCAGATTAAAGGTTAACTCTGTCTCTCGGATCCCACAGTCAACAAAACAACCCCTCATACATAAAGCACACCATAACCTCACACTTACACCGTCATTAACCTTTTCCTAAGTGACATTAAAGTGTCGCACCACCTTTCGCCTCACAGTCACCATGTAGTCCTATTTGCCTAACACAACCTCCCCACGGCCTGAGATGTCATGCAAATGCGCACTGGAGCAATTGTTCCTGCGTGCGGGGTATTGTTGGCACAGATTTGTCCTGTAGGTGATAATTCCTTCCAGCGCCTCCTTCAAAACCGGCCAATATACATCCTCCAATTAGCCGAAAGAGGCCCTATCTGGGAAAACTAAAGGATTTAAAGAAAATCCACGCGTATTAACACATCCACAACAAATAGACCGTCATACTTAAATGTGACGTCACTCACTCAGCAGTTTGTGGGTGAATGAGGTGCTTATTTACGATTATCTGCTCATTAAGTTTGGCGGAAATGTGAAGAAACGGCGTGGGGGGAGAAAGTATATCTAGCAGGGCTTACTGAAGAGGCGTGAATTTCAGATTTCATAACGCGGGCCTCTTGACAGCACAAAGGAGTTTGAGACAGATGTAGGTCCATAATTTGCAAATCCCCGCAGGATGCTTTTTCTCCATCAGCACATCACTCTTTTTCTCACAGCATGGGCGACACTCTCCAAGTGTCTGTTTCACATCAAAGAGGACGGCTCCGAAACTGTGACATTGATTAATGGAGTCAAAACATCCCATTCTCAGCCTGTCGTCTCACCTTTTCACAGAGCGCAGTGAACGGAAGATAAGGCATACCGGGGAGACGGTGTGACAAACGTGTAGCCGCCACTTCAACACTTCAAATGTTTTCATGGAGCTCCCTCTGTTGGACGGAGAGAGCCCAGGACTCTGCAGGGTCACACACGTTTACATGAGTCTGAATAATTGGAGAGAGCGACTCGATAAGCTGAAGTGATGGGAACACGAAACGATAACAAATGGAGGCATGACCGAAAGCCCAGGATGAGTGCAAGGAGCGCAAACCCTCCTGAAGGAAGGCTGAAAGAAGGTGAGTGGGAAAGCATTTCAGAGAGAAAACAGAGGTGAGTGTCCCCCGAAATGAACCAGCATCGCTCCCAGTTGCCCCCCAAACGAATTACAGAGAGTAAATACGCGACTAATGGATGGTGGTGAAGACCTCTGAAAGTTACGAAATATTTTATTCACAAAATCAACCAAATTTTTTTATGGACTCAATTTTTTCCCATAAGTGAGATTAAAAATGTAAAAAAAAAAAAAAAACAAGCGTAATAATACTGATGGAAAGACGCATTAAATCAAGAAACGAGGCTGAAGATAATCTGTTCAACCCTTAACCGAGGTTAACCTCTTATACTCGGTAGATTAAACATATTTTTTAATATTTTAATTTTTAAACTATTCTCAGTTTTATTTGGTTATTTGATGGCGCACACATTTGTAAATATCTTAACTCTAACTCCCCATGTGCACTAGTTCGTCTACTTTGCATAAATAATTTGATTTTATGGTTTAAACCGAGACAAAGCTGCTTGTTATTTAAAGGTTTAACATATGTTGATGTAAGGCGGCTGCTCGAGCACCAAATAGAGAAGCCTGTAATTCCTATCACGTTCTGTTAAAATACACACACATAATGTTTTTTAAATGTAACTTCAGACCCGAAAGTCTTTCAAAAAAAATAAAATAAATAAAACTAGTCTGTTTGGGCTTTTAAAAAATCCTCTAAACGCCCAATAGAAAAATCCGTTTTATAGGGTTATATTTAAATGTACTTATAAGTAAATCCCTCAGCTAGAGCTCATTAAAATAAGAGATTTTTTTAGAACTGTTGCACCTTTGAAATTGTATGGGTGTAAAGTAAAATATGTGTGCTTTTAGGTCACATTTCCCATGGAACTTAAGTATAAAATGTTATGTTATTTGAGGAGCATATTTAGCATTTTTTGCCTTTTGTATATTTCAAATTAAAACTTTAAAGTTCTCTTCACATAAGATCAGTTGCTTAGTACCGTCTATACATGCAGTAGAAATCTTTATTTAAGCTGCAAAATGCCGTAACTGGCTCAGACTCTTTGTGCCAAAATTCATAATTTGCGTCACTGAATGTGCTACAAGTGACTTATGATAATTTCTGAAAAGTGGCCCGACATGTTTTCACTGACACTGGATGTGCTGTGGTTCTAAATCTCTAAGAGGAAAGACAACTGGCCGCTGTTGTGTGTTTAATTCCGATGCTGAGCACATGGTTCAACCTATAACTTGTAAAGCAAAAGAGCGCTAACACGTGAGGGGAAATCAACTGCCCTGCGATGATCACGTAACACATACAATATTGAGCAAAAACAAGGGGAAAATATAAAGAACAAATACATTTGTACCCAGCACTGAACAAAACACACAGACCGTCAGTGCCCAAAAACGTGTGGTAGAAAGAAAGCATTGGCCTACGTGTGCATATAGCAACAAAATGTTGCTGGGAATCTCATCATGTCGCTCCTTTTTCCAGAAATTCTTGCACTTATTGCATCCCTTTGCAGCGTAACTTGGGAATAACTGGCTTGCATGTTGCAACCATCGTCTGCACGCCCGTGCATCGTTGTGCTGACCTCCTCTCGCCGTGGCTAAATTTGTTTTACAATCCACATTCTCGTGTGACTTACACCTGCAGGATCGACAGATTTCGGCCGTCGTGGTGACTTGCACAATAAATAACCCCAGCATATTTTGTGCTGTAAAACTAGCCCATTACAATTTAGTAACCGTTCAGGTGGTAGGCAGGTGATGTCACATTGGCTTAGCTGTGTTAAAAAATGTGCGCTGGTGCTCTTGGTGTTGTGCACAGGAAGCATTTCATTTTTTGTTTTTACAACTTCAAGTGAGATTTGAAAATTCAGTGAAAGCAGCTGAAAAAAAAAACCCTGTTGAAGTAGAAGTAGACCTCTTGTGGTCACCAAGGGAAACGGATTGAGAAAGCTTAACATCGCTGTCAGCCTGCGCGGTCCGAGCGCACCGAGTGGGAGGCGACAACCTACACCGCCAGTGTTTCACGGAGACTCCATCAGAGCTGTTAGCTGTTTGTTGTGTCACAAGGAAGACATCAAGAAGGAAGCCGCAGGGGAAAATGGAAAACGAATACAGGAGGAAGATGAAGGAGAAACTTGGCCTGAGGCGAGACATCTTTAAGGAGTTCCTGGCGGAGTTTCTGGGGATATTTTTCCTGATAGTGAGTACCTCCCTCTGCACCTGTCATCCAGCTTAAATAGACGCTTTAAAGCTGCGAGCCAGCAGCCTATGATAATAAGGTGTCAAACTGGGTCTCCAGGGACTGTAACTGCTGTCTGTCACGAGTCTATTAACAGACTATATATCTTGAAAATATCTTTGTCTTTCATGTGCTCAGCTTTGATTTGCTGCTGACAGACTGTAAAAATCACAACAAAATGTTTCTGATTTAGGGAATGTTTCTCTTCAGGCAAGCAAAGGCATCCCGCTCTACAAATTTTGAAAATTTGCAAATATGTTATTTCATCATAATTCTTATGTCACATGGGGGGGGCTGAACATGGACTTAAATTATAGCAGGAATAGGAAGTGTGTTTATTTCCCACCCTGGTGTTTTCATTCATTCAAGCGGTGGCCTGCTTTACAGTTATGTTCCTCTATCCACCTGTCCACCCCGACCTCCAAAGCCTGTGACACACCATCAACAGTTTCCTTTTTTATTTGCCTTTAAATCACCCACACCCTTTACCTAATTAAGTGGGGGACTCATTACTGTTTCCAGCTACAAATTGTACTAATTGCTGCAGATGGTGGTCAAAGGGGGCTAGTGTTAATGGTGGGTATAATTGGACCAATTAAATTAAACACAGTGAGCCTCTCTGTCTCTGCTGTTTACGTTTCTGTTCTTGTTTGTGTTCCAGCTCTTTGGATGTGGTTCGGTGGCCCAGATGGTCCTGAGCAGAGCAGGTCTCGGTGACATATTGAGCGTCCACATTGGTTTCACTCTTGGAGTCATGATGGCCGTCTATATTGCAGGGGGAGTGTCAGGTAAAAGTTCCCCTCGCGTTAATTATGTCGCCCCTTTTTTTAAACAACTAACAATTTGAATATCAGATTGTTAGCAGATGAATCGATTGTTTTGGTCACTCAAATGTTAAAAACAGCCAAAATACTGAGTTTAAAAGTAACAAAAGTAACAAAGGAAAGGACACATTCCCACAATACAGACACATAATTGTGTAATAACTATGTGTTTAGGGTCTACCTGCAGGCACATGATAAAAATGCTAGTTTCAATTTGTTGTCACATTGTTTTCCCTCACTAATTCAGTTGTTTTCTTATATAAAATACTTAATGTTACTTAATAATTCACCCTGGAAAACAAAACTAGGCTGGTAATGAAGGTCACTCTGCTCCAGATGACTTTTCTCTGTGTTTAAATGATAACACACAGGTCTTAATGTAAAGTTTATATTTTTATGATCCTTGTGACACTAAATTACTGCCATTATTTAATTATCCTCTCTAATGGGCTACATTTCTGTTTAATAGTAGTCTGAATGGTCTAAGTCTGGAAATTTTGCACCAATGGGACTTTATCGGGTGCATTCCTTGAGGATTAAGCAGACCCTGCTCGGCTTTGCCAGCAATGACAGGGATAGAAGGGGATAGTTGTTAAATGTCACGGTGCTTCTCACAGGCTGTCTGAGCCAAAGTGAGCGTCCATTAATCAGTGATTACAGTATCCAGTGTGTCAAGGGTTGCATTGTGCAGACTCCATGAGATGTATGGACATTTCATCAGTATTTGAAGGGGAAAAAGCTTCAAGGCTGAAATAAGAGATTATATAAATGCTGTGGCATCTGAAGGCTTAGTCACCGCTGAAAAGAAAAGTTTAATGTATCTGAAGTAAGGGGAAGCGGCAAGTTCAGTGGTAACATGAGCTTACCAGCACCTTTGTTTAAAAGTGAATATTTGCTGTTTCATGAGGGTTACGTGTGCAATTCTTTGCAGGCTTCAGAGTTTGTTTTTGGCTTTGGAGAAGACAGAGTTTCATAAATAAAATTTGGGTTTTTAAAAACAAAAAACAAACAAACATAGTATAATAAGTGAATTCATTTTTTAAAAATTATTATTATTTTTTAAGAATCAAAGACTGAAATATCCAATTTACGCTAAATCAAGGAAGCCAAACATACGGCCTGGGGGCCAGAATCGGCCCAGCAAAGACTCCAATCTGGCCCGAACCAAAGCAATTTATGGTTAAACAATCAAATGATTAAAAAGTACATGTTTTTTCACCATCTGCCATAAAAACTGATTTTTTGTTTGCTTGGTTTTACTTTACAGTGACTTCACAGTTACAAAAGCAAACAAAACATTGAAATTTTCAGTGAATTAAAAACTTTATATTTCATAATTACAGGACAGTCTGAGTAATGAACAACCAGAAGTTTGTCTGTAATTTCACACACTTATCACATAGTTTTACTGGTCCAATATGGCCCACTTAAGATCCCATGTATGTTGTATGTGGCCTGCGACATTAAAAGAATTTATAAATATAAATATATATATATATATTAATGTCATGTAGGCTGTACTTCGTTAAAGGTCTTAGTATTTGGTTAACTACGCAAGCTCAACACCCATAATGTGGTTGAATTTTTCCTGCCTTTTCTTTACTTTTTTCCACCTATTTCCATTCCTTTTTTTTTTTTTTTTTTGCTGTTAGGGATGATTGCTGTGAGCACTGAGACTCATGGTTCAGTTTTACTTGCGCGACATGATTAATAAGAATAGTTTAAAGCTTCAGAAGAGTCGCTGAAAAACTTGAGGACAGCAAGGTTAATATATGAAGAGCTTTTGCTGCATGACTGAGCCATTCAGCCCTGGGGTCCACGGCTCAGTGGGAATCTTCTGTCCAACGACATCTCTGAAGATGATCATAGGTATTGGACTAATGAGCTTTACTGGGGCATGGGTCTCTGGAGAGGAGGGGAGTCAGGTGTGGCAAGCCTGGCTTTCTAGGCTCCCCTGGCAGGGAGGCTCCATAGGAGAAGAAAACACAATTGTTTTCACTTTGTAGTCTGAGATTTTAGATGACAGTATACGGTAAGTGTGACACATCATGGTCACTCTAATGACCCGCAGCCTACGTGTGCCTTAAGCAGATTCAGGCAGATTATGTCAGATGCAATTCAGACAGGCAGGTCTGGCTGGTTGTCGTGGTCTGTGTTTGTGAACAGGATGGGGAGATTAACAATGGGCGCATGGCCGATACCCCCAGTGGTGTTACCACATCTAGGTCAAAGCCAAGAACCCAGAGTGTTAAATAAATGACCCCACACTGCCATCACAGCCCAATAACAATTGGCTGGAATGTGTTCAAACACGCCTCTTCAGGACAATGCAGAAGAAAAAGTATTGACTCTGAAGGCACACAAACCCGGTGCCCTTTGTTTGAAAGTATCCTGAAGATTGTTAGCAGAGGGTTTGATCACAAGCATGAAATGATCAGACAGGACGTCACTAAGTGTTTTAATCTACTGCACACTGGTTTCACCTCATCTGGTAAGACATAAGAGACTTTTAAATGCCTGGCCAAGTCCTCCTCTTTGGTCTCAGATGTTTGACATCTGATTTAGAGCTTAAATGGTTAGTCAATTAATTTGTCAATCAACATTTGATAATTATCGTTTAAAGGGTAACTCCGTCAATTTCACAAATCTAAGTTTGTTTGCAGGTCTAGGGGAATATTTCATGATGTGGGGGAGGGGAGAAAGGCCTGATGTAGCTTAACAAGGAAGAAGACTATGGAATAAAGAAGTTAATGATGTCTGTAGCCATGCTGGATCTTCTTTGATTATTTTTAAAAAAAAACAGCCTTACAGTGAGCCTAGGTGTAATATAAGAGTCTCATGCTCAATGCAAAGTATTCAGAGTGATAAACTCAGTGTTTGAGGTTATAGGGCTTTGAGAACTGTGTGGCCATCATTCATCATAGAAAACAGGTCTTAATTTTTGCCAAAGCTTTTTTGTGTCATAAAATCATTGTTGATTACTATTGTTTCTCATCTTTGACTTGTAAATGCTGCAATGCTATGTTCCTAATGCATTGTTGCATTGTTCCAGGAGCCCATGTGAACCCGGCAGTCTCTCTGGCCATGCTGATCCTGGGGAAGCTGCCTCTAAAGAAGTTCCCCATATACGTGGCAGCACAATTCCTGGGGGCTTTTGTTGGATCATGTGCCGTCTATGGATTGTATTATGGTGGGTGTAAATTTCGCCAGTACCAAAAGGCAGGATTTTTCTGAGGAAACCCGGAATAACCATCCAACAATAACAATAATCACAAACCAGATGTACATGTTAAAGAGCCGAAACAATGATGCTTCTCATTATTATAGTTGATACTGTTTTAATGCCTGAATTCTTTTTTAAATATTAGATGAGCTTCATGGCAGTAATTTTATAAACATTTCTTTTGCAGATGCTTTGATGGACTTTACCAAAGGAGAATTTATTGTTACAGGTGAAAATGCCACAGCCACCATATTTGCAAGCTATCCTTCAAAACATCTGTCTGTCCTAAACGGGCTTGGTGATCAGGTGGGCCTTTAGACCTGTCACTTATATTTTGTAATTTAGATCTTAATGACTTTTACACTCCTTTACATATTTTTGTCAGTTGATCACAGTATATTGTGGATGTAGAAGTAGAAGTGCCCTGAGTTTGGGACTACATGCATACACAAGTAAGAGCAGAAAGCAAATATATTTTCAAATCATGTGTGTTTATGAAACCTACCGTAATACATTGAGCTTTAGATATATAATTGAGGTAAAAGAGCTTGGCCAGACTTACCCTTTTAGTAAAAGCATAACATTTGATAGACCTTTACAAGCTATATAAATGGCCTGATAAGCCTAAAAAGACAAAACAAAACATGTTATTGAATCAATGTGAATTATAACCTTACAAAATATTAATTTCTTTTATATAAAATTAATAATCCAAAAAAGAAAAAATTATATATAAGACATTTTATTATAATACACCAAACCTTTTTGTCCGCAAACTCCTCCTCCATGATCAGGGATACAAAGGTACATTTCAGGCGGCTGAAGGTTCTTATCTATATCAGACATGACATCATCATCACCATCATGTTGCCAAGCAACCCCAAGCAAATTATCCAGGCCTGTAACACTGTATACAAAATTTCACAGCAGTTATGTTCATTTAGTTTAAAATTTGAATACTATCATATATCATGATGCCATCATGTTGCCTGGCAACCACCTAACAATGGCATTTATGTGATAGAGGAGAACCTCATCATTGCAGTGCGCCCAAAAAAGACATGACATGGTTAAAGATAATCTGGAGTAAAAAAAAGACCCACCAACCCTACTTATTATTTTCTAAATGAGATACAGTATGTCAGTTTGCCAACAGCACAAACACTACTGTAACATGGGTATGCAAAAGTATAATAACATTTCCAAATTAACTGACATGTTCACTGTTTTAGAGATGTTTTAACAATAAGTGTGTCATAATATGCTTATATTGTTGATAAACATGATATTAAATAAACTAACATCAAATAATCATCAAATAATATTCCTGTTATTATCTCATTATGGAATATATTTAATGTACAGTGAAGTCCTTCAAACACTGCAGCAGCTGCAGCAGCAACTATAGCAAATATGTTCAGAGTTGTGCTAACTGCCTTATTTTTTATTGTTTAAGGTAATTGCAACCGCTGCACTGGTCATATGCATCCTGGCTATCACTGACAGGAAGAATATCGGCGCTCCAAAGGGCATGGAGCCTCTGAGTATTGGCCTGATCATCGCAGGCATTGGAGTGTCCATGAGTCTGAACTGTGGCTATCCAATCAACCCGGCTCGAGACCTTGGCCCCCGTTTCTTCACAGCTTTGGCTGGATGGGGCATGGAAGTTTTCAGGTAACTTAGCTGTCTGATATTTAAACAAAAGGTGGTTGTTATCGACTGTTAAGTGCATTTTATTGAGACTTTGGGAAGAATTTCATTTATTGAGTTTCTGTTCTTATTGCACATGATGAGCAGCATTTGCACCATCTTCACTCCTGTGACAACTGAATTAATATTTCAATGAGAGCGAGGAGCAGAGGGCAATCCAATGCAGATAGATATAAAATATTCAGCGCTTTGTTACTGAAATGAAACAACTGGATGTTCCTCAGTTTTATTCCTTTTTACCTTCAGCTGGTCCTGTTTTGTGTTTTTCCACAAAAAGGTTTTAATCAGATTTGGAAGATCACAAAAAGGGTTATTTTGTCTACACATGTAGTGTGCAGTACTCAATACCTGCTGTTATTAACACTCAACCACTGCACTATGTATATTATAATATACACTTACATATTTTTTGTCTATTTTTTGCATAGTATTATTAGTGTTAGGTTATGCTGCATCTATTTATCTTATCTTATCTTATCTTATCTTATCTTATCTTATCTTATCTTACTTACTACATTAATGGCACTTTTTGGGGTATTTTAAATCACTAGTAACAGCTGCTATAAAAGATGAAAACTAACTGTCACATGTGCATTCATGTAAGTCCATCTGTCCATCGGTATATGCAGTAGTTAAAGTGGGGTTCTTTGATTAATCTCCACTAACTTAAAAATATATTTAACACCCCTTATAAAAAACAAATACATCATTTTGACCCCGATTCCCTCATGCTATCTGTGAGCCAAAGGAAATTCTAACAAGTTGAGAAATATTATTTCAAAGTTGCTACAAAAGCGTTCAATTAATCATCGCCACGAAAACGGCTAATCGTCAAACTGTTGGCTATGCTCTGGGAAGATAGCGTCATTGGCAGGATGGAAACATTTTTGAAGCTGTGACACGATGATGTTGATTTATATGTTGATTTTGGCTTTATTGACAGATCTCTCTTCGGTTTTAAGCAAGCCAAGCTAAAGCACCGTCTAACAATCCAACACCCTAATAACCCAAGCAAATCCTCCAGTAAACCTAAAAGATCTGTATATAAAATAAAGAATGAAGAAAAATAATCAAAGAGCAAAACGTTGCAAATGTAAGGAGGTTACACATCCATTCTCTAAGTAAGTTTATGGAAAAACTGAGGAATGGAGAAAATCATACATCATCGATCTCTGTGTTTAGCACAGACAACATTTCACTTCATACTTCCCTGATTTTAAAACTAAAGTTTAGGACTGTTTGTGCCCCAGTCGCAACAAACTGGTGGATTTATCCTGAAATACCAGCAGGTGTCTCACGCAGTATTTAGGCCAACCCGTTAAGTATCCTGAACTCTCAGAGCATGACAACTTTGCTCCCACTCCCTCTTACCCATGTGAGTCAGTCCTGACTCAATGAAGACTCAGTCAGGAGCTCAGGACACGTTTCTATGTGGAAGATGATATTAAACTCAGCTGTAACTGTCAGGTGCATCCCACTGGTTTCAGGCGGGGTGTTATCAGTGCAATTAGAAAAAAAGAAAAAAGTTGTGCTTTAATACTTTCTATATGTAAATGTTCGAACAAAGAATTTTTAACAACAGTGCAATGTTCTGTAAAATTTCTCTCCTCCCTCTAAGAAGTGATTTAAAGGGTCATGAAGGTTGCACACAGAGCTCCCCGCATCTGACAGGGTACACACTCGTGACATAGAGACACAGAAAAACAACAGTGTCACGGTCCGCTGTGACGGACCGAGTGGAGAATGCGTGTAATGGACCCAGGTGCGTACACAAGTGAACAGACAGGAGTGAGCTTTAACAGAAGGCGAGCCTTTATTATGGCTGAAAACAAGGTGTGCAAATACAGCAGGGATGGCGTGGCTAAACAAAAACCTAAACTGGGAACAAACTATGGTGAGGCTATGGCTTGGAAGACAACAGACCAGGCATGGAAAC
The DNA here is from genome assembly GCF_057382275.1 of Copadichromis virginalis. Lineage (NCBI taxonomy): Eukaryota > Metazoa > Chordata > Actinopteri > Cichliformes > Cichlidae > Copadichromis > Copadichromis virginalis. The sequence goes on from NC_140618.1 coordinate 19,529,077, forward strand.
ACGGAGGGTGGGAACACAGACGACGCGACACAGACTGTAGGAAACACAGAGACTAAATACACATGAGGGATGATCAGGGGAAGTGGCCACACATGGGAACGCAGCTGACACACATGAGCTTAACGACAGGACAGGAGGAGTGAGCTGAATACACAGACAGTGAATGCAGGCCTTCAAAGTAAAACAGGAAACATGAGACATGAACCGGGGAGACGTAGTACAGGGGGAGGTGACATAACTGACAGCATGAACTTGACAGTACAAGACACACAGACATAAACACACGAAGGGCAAGGGAGACGTAATGCAAGGGTAACATAATTACAAAAAGGACTGGACTACCTTAAAGAACCTAAGCAAACAATAAACATCAAAATAGGTTAAGCATAACACACTGGGTCACACGACCCAGGACCATGACAAACAGGCAATTTAGAGTTGACAGAAACCCTAACAGTTTAGAGAAACCTGCAGAATCCAGGTGTTGTGACATTTCTGTGAAATGTTTTGCTTCTTGGAACCAAAAATTATCTGGAAATTTGGGAAATTGAGACAGTTTTTTTGTATTTAGCACCCTTCAGACCACATAAATATGTATGTGGATTCCTAAATTAACCACTTACTAATCTTAGAAAGATCAAGAAGTACTGACCACTCCAAACCACCATCAAAATGATGCTGTGTCATCAAAGTGTACCTTTTATATTTTTCCAGTATGTTGCAAACATACGTGGGTTCAGTGTGTCTCCATGTCTCACTTTCACTTTGGACTTTGACTGGAGTGCAAACAGAACTGTCTGGCTACATGTAAATTACCTGAATGCTTTATAACAGTGAACTTTGTGTCAGCTGTCTGACCAACTATTCACAAATCGGTAATGTCTGTAGTGAAAATATTGGACAGAGACCCCAAGAAGTAGTATCACTGAACAGACTATCATTTACACCGTCTTCACTTAGACTTCTGGTCCTAACAGAGTTAGAAAACACTCCTCTGATGGCTCATCTCAGTCTCCGAGTGTTGAATCAGATTCTTATTCTTAATTTAGAAGATCTCTCCCCAGAATCTTTGTGATATTAGAAAACCACATCAGCTGTTGAACGCTGAAGTATTAGAATTTTCAGGAGCTGATCTCATCAATTGCTGGCAAATATACAGTGTTGGGCTTTTTAACTAACTCCTGTAGGATTCAAGCTTCCAGATATTCCAGGTCATGTTTAGTTTTTCCAGTTGTTGCTTCATTCTCCCTCAGGTTTCCCTTTTATGAAGACAGTATCCTCTGGGTTTCTCTGCCCAAAGCAAATTCTTTGTACCAAATCAAAACTAAAGCTTTCGTAAAAGTACCCCTCAGAACTGATGGCAGTTTTCTGAGGCATTAGGCCTATAATCTTCATTCCCATCTGATCCAGCTGGGTTTTAACTCAAAATGTTTATTTTGGGTTGGCAACATAACACAGTTTAATAGTACAGTTTGCCTGAAGACAAAGCGTTTGTGCTGTTTGTTTGTGGATTTGCCCTCAGCGTCCGATCATCATTGGCTGTGCCCTGATCCAATCTCTTTAACCCCTGGACCTGAAAGTGTCTGAGCACAAACTAAGACCCAGGTGCTCTCTGAATAATATAGGGCATATAAATGCAGACTTGGATTTTTTTTTTTTCAACAAGCCTGAGAAATATAAATGTTCTGGTGTTATCTGTTACTGCACTACAGCCATAAATATCTCATGTGTAGCAATGTTTCTATACTAATGGGTAGAAATGCACTTAAGAGGTTTGTATCACTGTGGTAAATCTGATTAAAAATGCAACAAAACAAAAGAAAAAATGGAAGTCGGGCTGAGGATTTCCTGACATTCCGTTTCTTTTCTCGCTGGGTAGAAATGCACTGAAGAGGTTCGTATCACTGTGGTAAATCTGATTAAAAATGCAACAAAAGATTAGGTCCAAAACATCTGACAATTCTTTGGGAAGGTTGAACGCCTGGAAAAATGATTTAAAGAAGGACATATCCATGGAACAATGTGCATTGGTTTGCGCAAAAGCTCATAAACAAACTATTAATTCTAGACTAAGGTTGTTGCAATACAAATGGTTAATGCAAATATATGTTACTCCGGAAAAATGAAATAAGTACAACTCTAATATTCCAGACACTTGTAATAAATGTAATGAAGATAAAGGTAACTTTTGGCATTGTATTTGGGATTGCAGGAAGATAGGCTCTTTTTGGGTTGCAGTAACACAAACTATGAAACAAATATTATCCAAAGAGGTTGTTTTGGATCCTGGCTTCCTTATTTTGGGATTGTACCCGGAAAACATGAAGTACACAAAAAGTGACAGAATGTTTATTGATATGGGTTTGTTACAAGCAAAAGGATTAATCGCACTAAAATGGAAAAGAACAAGGGAACCGAGTATCACACAGTGGATAAAACAAATGATGGTGGCTTTGCCATTGGAGCGGATAACATGTATACTGAAAAGGAAATTGGATGTTTTTGAGAAGGTGTGGAGACCATTTGTGAATTTTGTAGAAGGATTTGTATTATCTGAGGAGGACGAGGACTGAGGGCAATGACATTTGATTTGGGATAATGATAAATTTAGGCCTTTAACGGAGTGATAAATCTGATGACTTTTTTGTTTTCTTTTTGCTGTCTGAGAGGAGTGTATGTTCATGTAGTATTTAGAATGTTGGACTGTTTGTAAGTCATTAAAATGTAAAAAAAAAAAAAAAAAAGATATTGTTGGAAAAAAAATGCAACAAAAGACAACATGTAGTAAAACAAAAGAAAAAATGGAAGTCGGGCTGAGGATTTCCTGATATTCCGTTTCTTTTCTCGCTCACTATTTGCATTTGATGGTGTCAATGTGACCCACTGAGTGTCTGCCTCCCAGCCTGATCATCTTAGCCGTGGCCATAGATTAAAGTCTATAATCCGGGTGCCTCTCTCCTCAAGTCTACTTCCTGAATGTCTGCTGGACCTTGTTTACTTTCAGGCCTGCTCTTTTAATTGAAGCCCTTTCACCTATTGCTACATTAACCCACAAGACTCTAACTCCCTCTTCTAAGTAAAAGAGTCTTTGCGGGGGGGGGCAGAGTGAAAATGAGGACACAAGCAGCTGGTCCAACAAACAGAGCTTCTTAGTCTTTATTGTAATCTGGGATAACTTGTCTCCGGTAGGAGGATACTAACATAAACAAAGAGACTAGTGAAGCAGTTCACAATATGTCTTTTAAACCTACTAATTAACCTACCTAATTAATTAATAAAATTAGAGATCATACAAAAGAAAAAAAAATAATACAACATTAATTGTGCTGCATTTGTGCCATGTTTGCAGTCTTTTATTTTTTATAGCATTTAAAACAACATCCAAGTTGCAATTTTGATTCAAAAATATAGCTAGCATATCTGCCTATCTGAGGCATTATGACTATAATCTTCATTCCCATCTGATCCATTTGGGTTTTTTTTTTTTAACTCAAAATGTTAAAACAACAACAAAAAAAACCATCTCACATGTGTCAGCATGTGTCAGTGCGAGATGGACAAACACAAGAGACTCATCAGCCAAAGGCACGTAATAAACACCATCTATGTCTGAAATAAAGACAATCCTAGTAGCTAGTTACACCATAATTGCTTATATTAGCATAGCAGTATCATCCATGAACCCACTGTGATGTGGACAGATTAATCGGCCACAATATCACCAATAAACCTGCAAATCCTTAGATCAATAAAATGGGATAAAACATGTTACCTACTGAGCATTGAAGGTGGTGGTAGGTAGGTTTAATTATCTTAGGACGGAGACGGACTCTTCAGGTTTTAGCCACAGACTGTATGTAAAAGATGGACAGAGCTGATGAAGTCCCATTTTGAGCCATTTTGAGATGAGACAATAAGGGGTATGTCTGACTTTGAAGCCATATGCTTATTAGCTGCTGACTTGTTTTTGGCTCATTAGTTGTTAAGTTGCCAGCTAATGAATATTTCCTGGATAATCCTCCTTTCTGAAACTTAAAGTTATAAAACATTACAAAATGGACTCAATGCTTTATACAGTATAACCAGAAAATACTTCCAAAGACCATAAACTCAACAGTAAAGTATTGTGGAGCAGGGAAATTATTTTACTGCTATTGTTAAATAATCATCATTATTACCATTGCATTAATAATATAATCTGGAGTTTATATTGCATCCAGGGGTTGAACAGTGTGTGTCTTTCAGAAAGGCTAAAAGTCACAGGCTGACAGGAAACAGGCTTGCAGAGAGTTTGCAGAAGCAGGAAGTTATTTTGAGCAGCAGGCTAAGACGAGGCTTTAACAATGTAACAGATAGCTTTAAGAAGGCCTTAAGATGTTATGCATACAGTTATTATGTTGACCTTGTATTTCAGGTGCAGTTATGACTATTTTATACACAATGCATATCTGTGCTTATTAAAGAGTTGGAGCTCGGTCAATTAATTGGGGGTTGGAAGCTTTGTTCGGCGCGATGTCCGGACAATCTATTGTGCAAGTGACTTGGAGCCATAGAAGGAATTGCAATACATGCTTACAAAACACTTATATCAGGTCATTTTATATTAAGGTTTTAGTAGAAGTTCTTGGTTAAAACATTTATTTAGTAGAAGACATACATATAGTCTCAGTGAGCCTCTGGTCTGGTGAAAGGTCAGAAGTGCAACAGGTGAATTGAGAAAGAGCATGTGAGGTCGTGACACACACACATGAGTTAGATTTATTTAGAGGAGAGATTAGTCATGTCTCGGCAAGAAAGAGGAACAATTCACTTTAAGACAAGAACGGAAAGTACCAGCCATGAAAATAGAAGATGATCTTCTGGGTTAAAAGTCATTGTGGTGTTGATCTGATCTATGTATAAAATGTATCTGTGACGCATGAAGGGGCGTCAGTAAACAAGCCCTGACGGTATAAAATCTGTGTATGCTTTGAGGAAGTCGGAGATCACTTGCTGTCGGCGTACAGAGTGTTCTTCCCACACGTGTGTATTCATTAAAATCATTGTTTGACCAAGACCTTCTGGACCATGGGTGGTTTGTACTCTCCTTCCTCAATTTTGAACCTTAACAGTATTTACTGTGGTCCCAGTAGAGAGACATCTATTGGACTGTGAGTCATTCTGCAAACATAGCTTTCGCCCCCTGATGGCCATTAAAAGGAATGCAAGTTTAGGGTACTGGTTCCTGTTTTCGGACCCAGAAGCTACATCTAAGTTATCAGATAATGCTAGCTAGTTGCATTTCACAGAATGAGATATCTGCTAGTTAGGGCTAAGTAACATTAATTTGAAAAACAAAAACCACTAGAATTTAACTCAAAACTGGCACTCAGGTTTCTTGGGCAGTCTACAGGTATAATTAACAATAATGTTAGTCATATTGTTTGTCCAACACACTCTACAAACCTAGCCATGAAGTAACTCATACTCTACTGGCACCAACCTTTGAAACTCAAAGTGAAGTCAGAGTTGTAAAAAACAAAATTTTTGTATCAGGTCATAACTTTGTTTATTCCTGATGTGACGATGGCTATGTCGAGCATTAGAAGAATGATTTTAACTCACTTTTGGAGCTGGCCTCAAGTGGCCACTGGAGGAACTACAGTTTTTGTTACATTTTTCAGCACTGGAGGTTCCTGCTCAGTTCTAGCAAATCAACATAAAACTACTCTTTGAAACCAAAACATAAATGTAATATTTTCGTATTGTTTGTAGTGTTTTTTAAAATCCTAACAAGACATTTCCGTCAGCTGTCTGTCTTAATGATTATCCCGTTTATTAGAGTCTAAATAAAAATATTAGAATTTCACTCTTGTTAGTGATTCCTCGGCATGAATCTAACATCAGCCTCTCTCTGTATGGTAAACTTTTTACTTCATGATCCTAGTTTGTTTGTTTTTTAGGACTGCGCAATAAGCAAATTTTTATTTTTAAATCCTTAATAAGACCAGATACGTTTGGGGCTGTGTTTTTGTGACATCATAATCTCTGCGTATGTCCCCTGTCTGCAGAGCTGGAGGCTGCTGGTGGTGGATTCCTGTGGTAGGGCCCATGGTGGGTGGCGCAGTGGGAGCAGGTGTTTACCTTATCTTCATTGAGCTGCACCACCCTGAACCTGAAAAACAAGAGGAGAACAATGTCCAGGACAAATATGAGATCGTAACTATGACTTAATACTAAAAAAAAACAGGTGTTAGCATGAAAACTGAAATCTATTTCTACTATAAAAAAATATCTGAGTATATTTACAGTGAATAGTTGCATGAAGCATGTACGTGAATGGAACATTTTATAGTCATTTATTTATATACACATGAATATTTTATGAAGCCTTTAAAGTCTCTCTTTTTTAAAAGTCTATACGACTTCAGGTATCAGGGTTTATCTTCCAGGGGCTCTTTTATATATCAAATTTGACTAAAATAATATATCAACTATACAAAAAATATATTCTCTTTAGTATCATAATAATAAAACCTTATATAAAGTGTTTTTTCTGCATTAATCAGTAGCTATGCAGTATTTTTAATCTCCTATTTCCTAACTGGGACCATCTTCTCCTGTTAGAAATATTTGCCAAGTTTCTGAACAATATTGTTTTTTTATGTGCTTCTGTCAAACAAGTGGGCATTAAATATACAGCATGTATTTGAAAACTGCTGAAAGGTAGCAATTTATGATATGTTTAGGTAGTGGCATTAATTGGTATCGTGGAGTGTCTTCGCTCTGTGTCACACCATCCTTTGCGTGCATGTAAAAATGTACGATTGCTGCATCTTGCTGTTGTCGTTTTGTTTTTTTAACGTGTATATGTAGAAAGTCGAGCCTTAAAATGACGATACTGGTATAAGTTTATATTTTCATTTATGTATGCTCGCATAAACTTTTCTTCTCTGCAAAGAATGTAGCACATGTCACTGAATTCCTTCATGTTCTTTGTAGCGGTAGTGTCACTGTATCACAGGCAGTATGCAAACACTGACTGTAACTGTTTACATTAAAACCTTCTCGCAGCTAATGTGGGAAATGTGTAATAAAGGCTGAAAATTCCCTCCAAAGCACACAATCATTGAGCCTCTTGATTCAGATTAGTTTGTGATATTTTGAGATTATCTTATCTGCACTATTTACTCTTGATACGTATTTGTTTAAGACATGATTTGAAATGTCCAATTTTGCCCGATCTTGCAGCCTTGAAGAATCTAATTTACATCTTCATATACTCTAAAACAGGGGTGTCAAACATAAGGCCCGGGGGCCAGAATCAGCCCAGCAAGCAAAGAAAGGCGACAGGTTTCATTTTCACTACATAAGATCAACGTGGGCTGCATGTGGCCCACCATGTATAATGCGTTTGACATGCCTCATCTATATGTGAATCACTGCTTAGATGGGCTGAGCCATATGTGCAGTAAAGAAAAAAGCCAGACAAACAAACAAATAAATTAAACCAATCACATCACCTGTTTGGTCTTCATAAGGCTGTTTTTCAGCATAACATGACGTTAAACACAGCCTTGAAGATTGGATCACTCAGAATAGGCACTGCTGTCAGAAAACAGGAAGCATATAATCTCTGCTAATGCATGGATGCTGATATTGGCTGTCAGTTGAAGAAAAATAGCCGTTCTCACATAATTACTATGCTGAGTGTCATTTTACAGCAACGCAGTGGTTTAGTGATATAAAAGCACTCAAAGCACTTAAAAGTTGTTTGTTTTGTGAACCAAAAATTACTATTTATCTGTGGTGATTTTAACATTGATTTGCTAAATCCAACAAGGTTAAAAGCCATTGATGACTTTACTGACACAATGTACAGCTTATCACTATATCCAACAATAACAAAGCCAAGCAGAATAACTTCACATAGCGCCACTATTATTGACAACATTTTTACTAATGTCATGGATTTCCAAATTAATAGTGGCCTGCTTGTCTGTGATATAACTGACCACTTACCAGTTTTTACTTTGTGTGACTGTGATTTAAAAAAAATAGATACCAAGATCATGATAGCAAAGCGAACAATAAATGAAGAAGCAATTCATGCCTTCAATTTCGATTTAGCACAACAAGATTGGAGTTCGGTGTATGAAGAGTCAGATGTGGACAAGGCTTATGATAATTTTCTAGATATTTTTACTATGTGGTACAATAAACATTGTCCTGTAAACGAACACATGACAAAGAAAAAAAAGATAAAAAGTCCTTGGCTCACAAAAGGAATTATTAATGCTTGCAAAAAGAAAAACAATCTGTATAAACAGTTTATCAAAGTAAAAACAAAAGAAGTGGAACAAAGATATAAAGCATATAGAAATAAATTGACTGATATTATAAGAACGAGCAAACAACTTTATTATAGAAGAAGATTATATGAAAATAAAAACAATATAAAAGGAACTTGGGATGTGTTAAACAACTTAATTAAACAAGGATCTTCTGGAACATCATATCCTGAATATTTTACTGATGCAAATGGTGAAAATCACAACATGAGTAATATTGTCGATGGGTTCAATAAATTCTTCATAAATGTTGGCCCTGAACTAGCAGCGGACATCCCGTGTCATAAAAATGAAAATATCAGTAATATAAAATCAAATCCCTTTTCACTGTTCCTCTCAGCTACAAATGAGCAAGAAGTAATAAATATCACATTAAAATGTAAAAGTAAGTCTTCAATGGATTATCATGACATAAATATGTCTGTAGTTAAACAGGTTATTCTGAATATTGCTAGTCCCTTAACATATATCTGTAATTTATCATTTCAGTCCGGTTGTTTTCCAAAAAAAATGAAAATTGCGAAAGTAATACCACTATATAAAAGTAATGACAAACACAGTTTTACCAATTATAGGCCTATTTCTCTACTGCCTCAATTCTCAAAAATTCTAGAAAAACTTTTTAATTCAAGATTAGAAAAATTCCTTGAAAAACATCAAATAATAAATGTTGGTCAGTATGGTTTCAGAACGCAAAGAACCACTTCAATGGCGATAATTGAGGCAGTAGAAGAAATTACTGATACACTGGATAAAAATAAATATGCAGTTGGTATTTTTGTTGACCTCAAAAAGGCCTTCGACACAATCAATCACTCAATTTTACTGGATAAATTGGAAAGATATGGTATTCGAGGGAAAGCTGGTAACTGGTTAAAAAGTTACCTAACAGGTCGGGAACAATATGTTAGCATAGGGCATTACCATTCAGAGAAACTTGGTATTACATGTGGTGTTCCCCAAGGGTCAGTGTTGGGACCAAAACTTTTCAATGTATACATAAATGATATTTTTGATGTTTCTCAAGTACTTAAACTCATACTGTTCGCAGATGACACCAACATATTTTTCAGTAGCGATGATTATACTGATCTTGTAATGACCGTAAACAGGGAGCTAAAATTAATAAAAAAATGGATGGACATAAATAAATTATCATTAAATATAAATAAAACTAAAGCAATGTTTTTTGGTAATTTAAAATATAATATAGAATTACCAATTATCATTGAAGGTGTACCAATTGATAATGTGAGTGAAAACAAATTTTTGGGAGTTATAATTGATAACAAAATTTCATGGAAACCCCACGTCAGACACATAAAAACCAAAATTTCCAGAAGCCTCGCAGTTTTGAACAAAGTGAAACCATACCTTGATAAAGATGCACTTCGTACTCTGTACTGTACCCTGGTTCTTCCATATCTTACATATTGTGTGGAAGTGTGGGGAAATACATATAAAAATACAACTAATCCATTAGTCACAGTACAGAAACGAGCACTGCGTATTATTCACAAGGCTGGTTATCTAGATCATACTCACAAATTCTTTCTTCAGGCAAAGTTACTTAAATTCCAGGATCTGGTTAATTACAATACATCCATAATTTTGTATAAAGCTTTTACTAAACTTTTACCGGCAAATTTACAAACTAGATTTGAAATTCGAGAAAAGGTTTATAATGTGAGAGGCTTTGGAGAATTCAAATTACCCAGAACTCGAACAACCCGTAAAGGCTTTTGTGTGTCTGTATGTGGTGTGAAAATCTGGAACAGTCTGAGTTTACAATTGAAACAATGCAAAAATATTCATAGATTTAAATTTCTCTACAAACAGTTGGTCTGGTCACAGTATACTCAATGATGGGTTTTAGTGTGCTCTGTAATGTCTGTCCTCTTACCATTGCTGGTATGGATTCCAAAATAAAAAATAAAAAATAAAGTGTGCGTATGTATGTACATATATGTACTTGTGTGTGTAGATATATATGTATGTATATGTATGTGTGTCTGTTACTTGTAGTTATTACTGCCTGTTACCTGTGGTAATGCAATTTATAATTTATATATTCTGTATTCAGTTATGAAGGCTCTAATTGTTGGTTGCGAGCTGCCGCTTAGATGCTTGTATCTGCCCGGGGCTGTTGATGGGTCTGTATGCAATGATGGGCGTAGCTGCGGGAAGTTTATTGTTTTTTTTTTGTTGATGAGTGAGTATAGGGGTGGGATTTAATAAGTTTTCTTCGTCCCACTCCTTTTTCAGGCAAGTTTTGTTTTTTGTTTTGTGTATTTTATGTTCAATATAGGTATTTGTTGTGCCTGAAAATGAATAAATAAATGAAATGAAATGAATGAACAGGAAATAATGATGACATAATCTCTGATGTTTGTCTGTGCACCATGCATGAACTGGTCCATTAAACGCTGCACTGTTAACTGTATGTATGCAACTGTTCATTAGTGAGATTATATTTCATTGTTTATTTTTCTAATACTTCTATGTTAGAGCTGTTTGAAATCACATGTACTTGTAATGTGTGACACATTTTCTTCTTTAACACGTGTCACTGTATCAATGTAGTAAACTGATAAGCAGCATTTAAAACGAATCAGTGAAGACAGGTTGTGAAGCTTAAACAGCTTCATGAAGAATGGATGCAAAGTGTTTTGCTTATCAGTGGTTTTTCCTCAGAAAGCAGCCTCTCACTACCCGAGCCTGCTGCATGCTGTGATCTAGATTAAGTGTTTATGGCAGCTTTGATTCCCCGTCAGTCTTTATGCTGTCACCATGTTTCCCTCATCTGTATGTAAATTTTTAAAGTACCATCACAAAGGCAGTCCTTGCCTGCTAAAACTGTGTGCACACACGTGAAGAAGGCATGGATGTACACAATCCTTGGCAAAGAGCAGGGTCATCAAGTTTGCTGTCTGAAAGTGTGTCAGGCGACATCATGTATTAAACAAACCTCAGCTTTAAATATAGCTGCTGTTCAGAACAGGTATAGAGAGTGTTTAATAGTAAGGTTAATATACCAAACACCTTACCTTACAATATAATATGCATTGAGGCTGCTGTTGTTCTGATTTGTGCCATATAAATAAAACTACATTTATTTATTTGCTTACTTTTCCTCAAAGCAATGAGCAAACCCAAAACTTTTTTTTTTTTTTACTAATATCGGACAGAAAGACAACAGATACAAAGACACCAAAATATAAGCCTGATACCACTGCACACACAATAATATGATTCATTGTTAATATAAAAGTACTGAATCAAGCAAATGTTAAAATTTATTTTGAAAGAGATATTACGTAGAGTTTTTAATAAAAAAGACAAACAAAATACAAATACACTTCTTTATAACGCAGAGATTATAAACAGAAATCAGAAGTGAAGACTGTGTACGCATTAAAAGGAAGAAAACAAAAACAGTAGCTTAAAACTGAAGAAAATATGATTCAGACGCTATACTATTTTGTTAATACCCAATATTACTAAATGAAAACAAATGCCTGCGGTTGTATTTTTTACCCACTCTGTGGGACGTTAAGAAAATTTTGTGTGCAGTATTGATCCACTGTGTGCCCTGGGTACACAGAGTGCTCTTCGTCAACTGTTTAAACATGGGTTTAAGCAATGCGGTAATAGTCCACATCTAATCCATGTCATGTCTTTAGCCAATAACACATAGTTCTATAAAAGCTACATAAAAAGTACATATTCTGTACCTCTACCCTGGTACCTGGAAAGGGTCTCGATTGAGGATCCAAGGTCACAGCACATCGTACCACATCCCCTGCCTATCATACCTCTGCTCTTTCACAATGTACACGATCCAGCCCCCAGCCAATCAGGATAAGAATAAATCCCCCTTATCCACGAACCATTGCTCCTGGTGTCCCCTCTCTTTCTCTTTAGAGTTCGGTAAAATAATCTGATTTCAATCCTCAGGACAGAAATGAGGCTTCCTTAAAAACAGCTCCTACATCTGCAGACAAAAGGTTCTCACCTTTAAAATCCACAGCACACGCTGAAGATTTTCTAAGCGTGGCCAAAAGGACCTACCAAGCTGACGGCATGTTTGTGGTCAAAGTCTTGTGGTGTTTGCTTTTAATCTATCACCTCAGTGAGGGAAAGAAAATCAAAGGAATCAGAGCAGGTAAGTGAAATATCATGCTTTGCCTTCGCTTCTGTGATTTATGCACAGATTGATTGATGCTATCAAAATCTTTAACAAGCACTAAATTTAACTGTAGTTCATGCTGTGAATTCATGCTGAGGAAAGTGTTTGCAATGAGACTCACACCGAAACTAGCCAATCTGTACACCGCAGAAGTATACACATAATTTCCCAAAGTATCTCTTTCTAAAGACAATCTTTAAAACAATCTTTACTGTTTATTTAGCCTCACAGTAGATAGTTATAAAGATGTGGTTCCACAGAGTAGTATTTTGCCTAAAAAGCAAAAGCTCCCCGATTTGGTCCCAGGAGGAGACACAAATGGATCACAGAGGGGGCCGACATAGAAACACAGATAAATTAGACATGTGGAGCTACCTGTCATGGCTACCCCGTGTACATCAGGAAGCAGCTGAAAGCAAATTCATGTCTTGTAAAGTGAAATTTTAACCAAGTTTCAGTCCAGCTGCTTCAGGCTGTATGTTTATTTTTACTAATTCATATGAACAATTACATTTAAAAGTTACATTAAGATTCCACAGATGAGCAACAAGTAAGCGGAGAAACACAAACAGTGTGCGTGTGTGTGCGTTTCCCTTGTTTAACTCAGATCAGATTTCCTTGTATTATTGTAGGGTGTTTACCTCACAATACAAAGCTACTTGAGGTAACTGTTGTTGTGATTTGGCGCTACATAAATAAATATAAATAAATAAATAAATCATATTCCTTTAGGTTTGCCATTATTTTCTCCATCTCAGTCTTTAGTGCCGGTGTTTTTACTGGGTCTTTAAATGTGGGCTTATGACAGACTTCATGCCCCATTTACAAATATGTTTTTTTTAATTATGCGCTGTGATAGATACCATGACTGATTTGCAAAGTAAACACAGTTCTTGTACAAATTTCTGGGTTAGGGTTTGTTTGTGTTCTGTTACTAATGAGTCAGACTGTTTTCACTGATCGTGTCGATAAACAGTCACTGAAGAGACACACCAAAGCAAATGATGATAAATGATGGCTGGATGTTCTTTTACTTTTCTTGCTAAGACGATTTGGGCTTCACATCAGGAACCAGAACTTGTATGAAGGCAGCTGCATTGCTGGGTGTTTACAGGCGCCTTGGTTTTTGGCATTATTGGCTGTGGTTTTAAACATGTTGAGGGAGGAGGAGTTTATGTAACAAATGATAGAAGAGTCTGGCAGAGATTCATCTGATGGGACTTGTTGTGAAGTGATGTCTGTGAGCAGACGCCAGCGAGGTCTGTATGACCTGGACTCACAGCAAAGGGCTTCTGATTGGGCGTTAGTTAGTCTCCAGTCCAATGGAGCCTCAGCAGGAACTGACTGTCCTAATTTCTCCACGTTTACTCACTCAAATACTTACATTAATGCATCAAAACACACTCAGTGTTATCAAATTGACACATTTCCATTCATCATTTGTAATTATTCTGTAAGCATAACCATCGTGTTCTGTAAAGTACTCGTTTCTAACAGACAATCCATCCGTTATTTGATTTCTGAGGTGCAGTGGGGACAGAGCAGAGGGATGTCCTGAGGGAGAAAGAGCTATATGTCAGCAGTTCAGTCTTTAGGCTGTTTTTAGGAGGTGAGGACACCTGCACGCTGGACCCTCTGCAGCTGCACACTCTCACCTCCTGTGGCTTCAACAGCAGTAATCCCCTCATCATCATCACTCATGGGTGGTCGGTAAGGTCAACTCCCTTTTCTCTCTTTACGCTTCGCTGACTTAAGCCACTGGATACTAAACATGGAACTTGACTACAGGGAGGGAAACGTCTTCAAAAGGCTGAAACATGTTGAAAAAACACACCATGAGGTAGACACGTGGATCTGCACTGAAATGTAATTAAATTTTGGATCGGATCATGTCAGCCACAATAGCAGTTAGTTCCCAGACCACACCCGTCACAACTCAAGATTACTAAAGTTTTGGTAGAGATTTATACGTACATTATCCATCATTCAACCTTTTTTTTTGCTTATCCAGTTCAGGGTTGTTGGGGGGGGCTATCCCAGTGGTCAAAAGGCGAGAGGAGGGGCACATCTTGAATAGGTCGCCAGCCTCTTGCAGGGCTAACACAGAGAAACGTACATTAAAAAGGGGTGGGGTGCTAGTGCCATGACTCTCTTGACCCCACTGAACTTTGACTGCCCTTTTCTCTTTGGAGTATGGAACATTTTGATCTCGGTTACACAACTATAAAGCTGTCTCTATAACAGTGAAAATATTTGTCCACAAACAGACTTAAGAACACCTGCCAAAATACATAAAAACTCCTTGCTGTAATTCCCATTCACAAAACAATCTGTATCATATTTATCTGTCAGCGAGATTTCAACACCAAGCTGAAGTTGGTGAATGCTGCAGGAGAGGTGGAGGATGGCAGATAAAAGGAAGCTGTTACATTCTTGTGCACATGCAGGTCACCTATTCCTAAACTGCAAAACAGGAAGCAGGCCTTGGCTGAGGTTGAACCCTCTTAGTCGCCCTGTAGTTTGTTATGCCTCCCCGTATGAGGTAGCCTGATTTTATTTAGAGTGAAACCATATAGTATATGTTTCACAGTCATGGTATAAAAGCAAAATTTCAAGTTTGATTTTCAATTTAAAGATTTTTTTTTTTTTAGAAAATAACCTAAAATTCTGACTTATGGATGGCAAAAAATGTTTTTTCTGTGGCAGAAACAAACTTCCATAGTCTGAGAATAGGGTCCCAGATGTCAGACAGTCAGTTTGACAAAGGGAGGACAGGAGACACTGAGGATTAGCTGGAGATTAGAGACGCATGGGGAACAAGACACAGGTGAGCGTAATCAACACAGGTGGTGACAATAAAACACTGAATCATAAGTGATATAGAAATGAAAACAGAAAAGGAACAACAATCACCTTTACAGTGAAACATGAAAGATAAATACGGAACATGAATGAACTCATTCAATGGGACAACATTTTGAAGACACGGGAAAAACAAAGAAAAATTTAGCTTCAGACTAAAGGCAGCTGGAACTGGAGAAGCATAAGAGACAGTGAAGGATGACACGTGAAGACACGAGGACATGAACGAGACAGAGGGGACACAGACTGGAATACTGGTGAAGAATAACAAACAGAAGCAAAACACAAAACAGAACTCACTAATTTCACAAGAACTACAAATCACTAAAAAAGAAACTTGTGACAAGTGCTCAAAAATAAGAACCAGAATTCAAAAATACCATGAGAATTAAGACTCCATAAAAGCCAACAAACACTAGCTCAGCAAATGAGAACCAAACAGAAACCCCAATCCCACATACTAAGAATTCAAAAAGGGAAATAAGAAAGAAAAAACCCTCCATAAACACAAAGATGATGCCAATATATGATGGGTGGGGAAAAGTGAAAAATCAACAGTTTGTAACGGTTCATGAGGAAAAATCCTTTAGTTAAGTAACAGAGTCACTGCAGTTTCTCTCATTTTTGCCGAACTGAACTATGCACAGGACTGTACTGTGGACAGCACATATTAACACTTTAAAAGTAAGAAGCTGTTTTTTTAATGCTTAGTTTTGCTGTTGTGAAGGTGGATGGCATAATGGAGAGCTGGGTGATGAGGTTAGCCACGGCTGTGAGGACACACCTGATAGATGCAAATGTGGTGCTTACAGACTGGCTGTCGCTGGCTCAGCAGCACTATCCAATCGCAGTACAGAAAACCCGCACTGTTGGAAAAGACATAGCTCACCTACTGCAGGCACTTCAGGTGAGAATAAACTCCTCCACTGATCTTTATGATGTCAGTGGACTGAAAGGTGATACATTTTCATTCCATAATCAAATCCATACGTTTCAGCAATCATGCATGTCTTTAATCGCCTACAGGAGCACTACAAGTACCCACTTAGAAATGCTCATTTGATTGGCTACAGCCTCGGCGCTCACATCTCTGGATTTGCTGGGAGCTTTCTGACAGGTCCGGAGAAGATTGGAAGAATTACTGGTGAGATTTTTAGTCCTTTCATAGCTAAATTTAATAAATAGCAATTTATTCATTTAATATTCTAAAACCACCCAATGCTTGTGTATATCATGTGTGTTCAGGGCTCGATCCAGCCGGTCCGCTGTTTGAAGGCATGTCTCCCACGGACAGACTGTCTCCTGATGATGCTGAATTTGTGGATGCCATCCACACTTTCACCCACGAGCGTATGGGCCTCAGTGTGGGAATTAAGCAAGCTGTGGCCCATTATGACTTTTACCCAAATGGAGGAGATTTCCAACCAGGGTGTGACCTGCAAAACATTTACGAGCACATATCCCAGTACGGGATCCTCGGTAAGATAAATCTGTAACAGCACATTAAAAATTGCGACCACCAGAAATAACCATGATTGTTTTATAGTATAGTATTTCTGCAGCATGAAATAAGCAGCTCTGTGATGCCTCTTAGAGGCTGCAGTGTTTTATGGTCTGTAAGTGTGGGATAGAACAACAGAACATCCTGCTGTCTGTTTGCCGCTGAAGACTGGCAACAAGCTGCCTGGTCTGATGAGTCTCAATCTCTGCTCTGACATTCAGATATAAACAGCATGGATCGATCCTGCCTTGAATTCACGGTTCAAACTGCTGCTTTTAGTGATGTAATCATGTGGAGGATATTTTCTTGCCTCTCTTAGTACCAACTAAGGGTCAGCCTACCTGAGTATTGTCCATCCCTTTATGATCACAGTGCACCCAGCAACTGTGCGATGATATCATGTCAGCATGAACCGAATGTTTCCAGCACCTTGTTGAATCCAGCATCCAACCCTAGCCAGATGTATCTAATGAAGTGGCCACTTTAAACATTGTATTGAAACTTAAATATTACAAACATTTTTCTGAACAAACAGTCTTTTACAAATTTAGACCATATTTATCAGGAATACCAAAGCTATTATATTTGTTTATTTATTTAATGTCTGCATTGATGAGTCCACATAAAGTAGGCATTCATTCCCTGTTTGAAAAGGCATTCAAGTTTCTGGTTCCTCTGGTTTAAATCAAAGCTCCAATCAGAGCAGTATGTTCTCTGCTTAAAGGCTTTCTGGTTTCCTTCTTTGCACGCTCTATCATAACATTTTTTCTTCTTAATTGGCCTTGCCACCTCAGAACACTGGTTTAGAAGCCACGTCTAGGATGCCGATTCCTCTTCTGCTTGTTGACAGTTTCTTCTTCTGTGTTTAGGCAGATGTATTTAATTTCATGCAGTCTAACAGAAGTGGCTGTGGGATTTATGCTGCCTCTCAATCCTAAACACATCCTCACAATATGACAGCGAGAACCACATTAAAGCATCTGTCATCCTCAGGAGTTAATTAGCAACATGTGCCGTGCTTTTTCTCTGTCCATCCGTCTGAGCTGAGCTGCCTTCAGGCTACAAGCTGCTGCTCAGAGAAACGGCCTTCAGAGCAGAGCCGTGTCAGACATAATGAGTCACTTATAGGAGATGTGACAGAAACAAGAGCTGATAGATGCCACCATTTGGCGATAATGAACTCGATCCACAAATAATGGTCAGGCTTCGTGGTTTAGCTCTTCCACAATCCGTTGAAAGTCAGATCAAAGTCGTTTTGGAGAAGCAGGTTTAAAATTTTCACCACATTTTTATTTTTCTCTTAGGCTTTGAGCAAACAGTGAAATGTGCCCATGAGCGCTCTGTCCATCTCTTCATCGACTCTCTGCTCAACAAAGACAAGCAGAGCATGGCCTACAGGTGCAGCGACAACAGCGCCTTTGACAAGGGCGTCTGTCTGGACTGCCGGAAGAATCGCTGCAACACACTCGGCTATGATATCAAGAAAGTCCGCACGGGCACCAGCAAGAGGCTCTACCTGAAAACACGGTCTCGGATGCCTTACAAACGTATGGTTTGTCATTTTGACCTAACAGCCGTGTAAAAGTCATAACTGGATACAACAGGATACACTTATATGTCCCATTAAAGACTTAATATATATAAATAGCTTTTGCGTGTGTTATTAAGGCAAAATAAATCAGTTTGATGACAAGATTACACAAAAATAAGGAGGCCAAATTTTATTTAAGTTAAAGCGGAGTGGCAGTAGATTTGAAAGGATTCGGTGCATCTGTCATCATGGCATAAAATCTCATCCCAAGAAGATTTCTAGTCGTTATTTGTTATTCAAGTAAACCTACGACAAGACCTAGACTTTTTACAGCTTCATTTCTTTTGAGAATGAAAAAATGAGAAATTACAAACCACTAATTTCATTTGTAATTTAGATCTTTAGTAGGAAAGGGTGGCTTTTAGATTGGTGCCATCAACTGGGCTGGAAACCACAAAGCTTTGGTGTTTTAATGGAACTTGCAGACATGAAAACATAAATATCAGATAAATATCAATATCAGAAACTTTGCACTTTGATGGCCTCATTTTCCCGGTTTTCTGCCTTGATTGAACTCCATTAGCTCCATAAGCCTAGGATAAGCAAATTAGATTTTAGTAGTTAAAAGTGAAAGATCAGGGCCACTTTGGCCTCATAAAACATTTTTTCTTTGTCTAAATCAAAAAAATTACAGAGCAGTTTTTGCCAATTTTTCACACTATCGAATAAAAACTTACATCTAAATCTGTTTAGACAGTCCACATCCACCAGTAAATGAATCCAGTCCTCTGTTTGACTGGTAGGAATACAAAAATCAGCCATTATCTACACAAAATCTGTTCCTGTTTCAATGTTTTATTATCCTATATGTTAGACTGATAAAATGTAAAGCTAACAAGAAAAACTGAAAACTGTGTCGGGGGTTTCTCTGTAACCGTGTCCTCTTCTTCTTCTGTTTCTGGCTTCCACCCTTCAGTCTATCATTACCAGTTCAGGGTCCAGTTCATCAATCAGACGGAGAAGGTTGAGCCCTCTCTTACGATCTCCCTCACAGGAACCAAAGAAGAGAGTGGAGCTGTGGACATCACCTTGTGAGTACTGTACCAACACCAACCCCCCATCGGGTTTAAATCAGAACACATGAGCACTCTTTGACACATGCAATATGCAGCTGGGCTCTCAGCTCTACAAAGCAAGTTAAGGAGAGCAGCTGACACACATGGAAACAACTGAAGCCTTTGCATGAAAGAGAACTATAAATGGCAATGATGGGATGAATAATTTAAACAAGACAATATTCCCTGACAACTGTGTTATCCTTCATATTCTGTGTATCAAAGCGTCTCAGGCTAAACAGTGCTAGCAGAGGAAATCTCATCTGCTGTCCCGCTCTAGTCTGAGCCGCCACAACAGCCTTTTGCAGGGTGATTAACTCTCGTCTAACTTTGTCTCTCTCGATTACTGTTTTAAAAATCTCCACCAGCAATGAAAAGATTTCAGGTAACAAAACCTTCACCTTCCTGATCACCCTGGACAGAGACTTGGGGGAACTGATGTTGCTCAATATACGCTGGGAGGCATCTCCTCTGTGGGAAAATGTGTGGGACAAGGTGCAGACCATCATTCCTTGGAGAACTTGGGAAAGAAAAAGACTCCTGAATGTGGGCAAAGTCAGCGTCAAAGCGGGCGAAACACAGAGGAGGTACATGTGTTTCTTACGAGCTAGCAGCATAAAACCAAAAGTTTTTCTTGATTGCTGTAAATTTTCTTGTTTTAACCAAAGTTTCTTTAGCAGACACCAAAAAAACAGGAATTGTTCTGTCTTTAATTGTTTATCTATTACTTTGGTGTAGAATGAATGGGGGAGGTTATTATCAACAAACTGTAAAACGTATAAATATATAATTAAATCAAAACCTTTATGCCTTCCATATTTTCTAAAGAAATCCAGCAGGCCGGATTGGAGTCTTAGCTGTGCCAATTCTGCCCCCCAGCCTCATGTTTGACACCCCTAAATTAAGGGCTTAAATGATGGAGAGCACAAATAATTATACAGCTTTTCATCATCATACCGGGCTTTATTCCACACATGATTCCAACACTGCTGAAGCCTTTTCTATTTTTTTAAACTACATATTTTTAAATTGATTTTATTTACATACACACACACACACATATATATATATATATATATATATATATATATATATATATATACATATATACATATATATATATGTGTGTATATATATATATATATACATATATACATGCATATATACATATACATATACAAATGCTTCAATGATCCAGTCCAAACCCATTTCAACAAAAGCCGTGACAAAAACTAAGAACATTAACTGAACTTTTAAAGGTGAAATGTTTTTTAGTGATTGATACTTTTCAGCTTGTTTGTTTTCTTTGTATTATTTTTTTGTTTCATGATAGATCACATATTTCCTGTAGGTTGCAGGTCTAACTGCAGACAGACATGACAGGCTAGTTTAGTCTACAGCAGCCAACAATATGTGTCAAAAAGTGGTTTAGCATTATCTTTGCTGCATGCAAAAAGCTCTTCTCTGAAAGAGACGTCTGAATGGCTCTATCTGAATATATGTGTCATTCAGCATTAATGGGGCCTTCACGGATTAGCACGTTACAGCTGTGGCTCAGGAGGAAGAGCAGGTTGTCTACTAATTGGAAGGTCAGTGGTTTTAGTCTGCGTGTCAGTGTTTCCCTGGGCAAGATGCTGAGCCCTGAGCTGCCCCTGCTGCATCTATGTGTTAGGTTAAATCACTTTAAAAGCAATTAGGCATAGAAAATGGTGATTAAGGCTTGTGGCTAGAAAGTACTTTGAGTGCTCAAATAGAGTAAGAGAGTGCAATGTAAGTACCAGTCCTTTTACTGTTGCATCTATCGGAGGACACAGTGTCCATGATTTCCAAAATATCTTCACATTCCCACTCTGTACACATTCAAATGAGCTTTGACCCAGAGAAAGCTGCTGTGTTTTGGATGGTGTTTGGGGTTTTTTCTCTTTGCATTGTAAAGTTTTAACTTGCATTGGTGGCATCACAGATGACCTCTGTTGACCCTGCAGTTTTTCGTATCACATTCAAAGCACATATATATGAGCATATATGATATTTCCAAATATAAAATAAAAATCACACTGTGATATTTAATAGAGCTGAAAATGGGATAAACAGGAAAGAAAGTCAAGTACAGTTGTCTCAAATTGTACAATAGTGCTAAGACGAGTAATATTACTGATACTGAATTATATTAATTCAGTTCAGTTTTAATGAAATAGCACCAAATTGTAACAACAGTTGGCTCAAGGTGCTTCATATTGTAAGGTAAAGATGCTACAATCGTATAAAGAACACACTTGAGACCATTACAGACTGCTGATGCCATCTAGTGGGTTGTTTCCCATACACAGACTGGTTCATCTTTACTCCTGCACTCACTCTTTCTGTTTAATCGCAGCGTGTTAACGACACCGTCTCTGTTTTCCAGGACATCTTTCTGTTCCATGACAAACGAGAGACAAATGGAAGCGTCAGAAGACATGGTGTTTGTACGCTGTAAGGAAGAGAGACCAAAAAGGCCCAGAAGAAAGGACAACTTATAGACTTGTGTGGGTCACTCGCTGAAGATCTAACTGAAGATATCAGTTGAATGGCCCTTGAAAACAACAACGAATGCGATAAAATTCTCCCTCCTTGAAGGGAAGTTGTGTACATTCAGGGAGTAACACAGAAAACCATAATTGCTGGAAAGAAGTGCTGAATAAACATACTGTTCTTTTCTATCATGTCATTAGGTGGGTTTATTTTTCTACACATGCACAAAGGTCCATTCGTATCCAGCTACGGACTAACACATTTTTCCATGTCACAAATGTGCAGATATTTTGGTTGAATGAAAACACAACTGACAGGTTGAACTGTAAGTTAAAGCGCTAAACCCTTTAAAGCCTGAAACGGGAACTAATCTAAATTCTAACTGAAAATTGATGTTTATAAAACCCTCTATTGATGCCTATTTTGCATCTATTATTTGAATTTGTATCATAATTGCTTGAAAACAAAATCAGTCTTAAAATCTCATTAAGAGATTAAGAAAGGCAAGTAATTACCAGGTGATGACTGCAGAGGGCAGGCTGTTACAGCTGAAAACTCGAATGCAGTTGAATCTTGTTCTTCTAAATCAGGTGCGACACTTGAATCTTCTTACCAATCATCACTTTGAACCATTTGTGGGTTGAATAACATAATAACATTAAATTAAATTGTAAAATGTTTCTTTTTTAAAATATCAGAAATCCATGGCGCTACCTTTTAACACTGGACAAAGAGGGAAACAATATGGTAAATTCAACTTTATTAATGCAGTTCAAGTAATTCAAAAGAAATTATACATTTCCACCTTTGCAAATGTAGTAAAATATTCAAATTAAGCAGGATGAGAATCAGAACAAAAGAAGGGGGAAAACAAAACCACACAATTTGAAGGCACAGTATAAAAGACAACGCATTAAATCAGACAGTAGTAATGAATCTATAACATTATGGATTCTGTTTACATCGCTTACATTTCAGTGCAACATCAACAAACAAAATCCCAGAGTACTAACCCTCGACACCAAGTATCCACATCATACATATATTTTTTTTTTAAAAGATACGAATGTTTCAGCAAAGCGTCTCTCTCTCTCTCTCACACACAGACAAAAGCTTTTTTTTAAAAAGCCACAGAAAATCTCATAACCAACAAAAAGCATAACTAGTAGCACCACAAAGACAAAGAACATAAGAAAAGGGAGCAAAAGAATTGCATTTGTGCCTGTTCACAAGCTTTGCTGCAGCACACGGTTTTCCGTGTACCCTCTCAGGAGGACACGCTGGAGGCATTTCTCACTGAGAAGGTCAAATGTTAAAACTCTGTGAAGCTCTGCATAGAATCTGGTCTGTAAGACATCCTGGCACCTTGCACATAAAACAATGCTAAATTGCAGCTGCGCTCAACAGAGCTCATTTGAGGGAGCATCTCTTTTATTCTACTAAACATATGTTATGTAGTCTACAAATCATGTTTGTGTGTGTTCTGCATTTGTATCTATTTATCTGAAGAGAACCTAAAATTACACTTACTGAATACTGCTCAAGTTAAGCCAAAAAAGGTTTTTATCTGTGTGCAAAATTGGATTCTTCACGTGCTGGCTGATAAAGTGTCTACAATCAGGCAAGGCTATGCTCTAAGTTGCATCACACAGACATCGTTTCAGTCTTCAGTAACGATTGCTGACACTTGTACATCAACTTCAGTCACACTGCTCCGAGTAGGCACATATTTAATGTAATCACACAAAACCAAAGGGAGTAACAAAGGTTAACAAAATCCCCAATCAGTAGCAAAAAGAAGGACAGAACAGTAGTGGATGGCTGATGCGATGTGATTGTTCACTCTGATAAAGATCTGTTAACAGCAGCAACAAAGCAATAATACAATTAGAATCGCTAGACTTCCCAACTCCATGCACAATAGAAACAATCTCAACTGCATTAAAAAGCATTAAAAGCAAAAAAACAAAGAAAAAACAAAAAACAAACCACATATAAACCCGGACAGGTTCCTTATCTGGGTATAAAGGTCTGACTGCATTTGAGTGGTTTTACTTTGTCTTTAACAACTGCTAATGTGTGAAAAGATGGACAGATGACAAGAGTTAAAAGACACGACAGTCAAACCAGGACTTCTCTCTCCTCTAATCAGTTCTGTACACTTGTATTGTTTGGTTTAACGCATTCTGGTTTAGCTTTCACTTTTCTGAATGTAGCACAAAGTGGTTGTTTCACCACTCAGAGTCAAAGCAACCAGTTAGGTAAAAAGAGTTATTACAGAATACAAGTGTGATACAATCAGTTTAACAAAAGCTATTTTCTCGTCATTCAATTCCACCTCAAGTATTTTGTTGTAAACACATCTGCAAACCATATCACAACTACAAATACACAAATTCAGACCACCAGATGACTGACTGGTCTTATCGAGCTCATTTATATACATTCTTCCAGTCCTGTCCTCTGCCTTGGATGGCAGCTTACGTGACCTGTAGGCCTGAGCCAGAAGAGACTCTACCCAGACATCTGTAAGCAGTCGTCTTTACACTTGTATTCTGTCATTTTATTGATCCTGAGAAGATGAATTAAAACAGTGAACGATCTCCATTCAAAGAAAAATAAATTCATGTGAAACAAAAGACAAAACGACCTCAACATTTATATATTTGCACACAGAAGGAACAGAAGTATGCCTTACAAAAAAAATATTATATGTATTGGGGGGAAAAAGTCACATTGGCAAAAGAAAAACAGGTTCTTTTCAAACACAAAGTCTCAGATCTGTTTTTGATTGGCAGCAGAAATTTGTGAAAAACTAATAAATTTGCTTTTCTCTCCTCCACAAAAAAGAAAAAAATTCAAAGGTTTAAAAAAAAGAAAAAAAAAAGAAACAAGATTAAGATTAAATAACGGAGATCAGTAAATTTCTCCCCCGTTCATCCTTGGAAAAATGTATTTCCTATAAAAGCTAAGTGAACCACTGCTAGTCTTGCTCTTAGAGCAGAGGTGAGTGAGTTTGTTAGACCCAAAAATACATCCGGTTTTGTCCAGTAAAAATGTTTCAGTTGCAAGTTCTCAGAATTCTGCAATAAGTGGTAAAGGTAACTCTTTGGAGTAAGGTGCTCCGATTGTAGGCACGAAGAAGAACCAAGGCAACAAGCGGACTTTTGCCTCATTGTCTCAACAGTCCCATTTGATACTGCTCTCTTTGTTGACGCTGCTGACGCTGCTGGCGCTGGCCCTGAGCTTGGCGCTGGCCCTGAGCTTGGCGCTGGCCCTGTGATGCTGGGGGCCGCCGTCTCAGAGTATTCAGGGTGTCTACAGGAAATGGACATCTCAATTAACTTAAAGAAATACAGTGAATGCTGCAAATTAATGCTACTACCATTTATATTGTTAGAAATGCCCACAGTAGAAGTGACTATTACATGATAAGGTAATCATGTTGGACTACAAAGTATTTCTTAGCACCTTGCTATTCAGCCATCTCTTCTCTTTAACCTAAATATGCATTCAGTAATCCACAGTTGTGGAAGTTTATACACATACATACACACACTTGTGCATATTTATATCCTTGTGGGGGACATCTCATTGACATAATGCTTTCCCTAGCCACTTACCCTAACCATCAAAAATGAATGCCTAACCCTGACCCTTACCCTAAACCTAACCATAACCCAATTGTAACCCTGACTCTAAAACCATATTTTGAGTCTCAAAAATGCTTTCGTGCCTTGTGGTGGTCCCCACAAGTATAGTAAATTCCAATTTTTGGTCCCCACAAAGATGTTAATACCCATACACACACACATATCATGAACATGAAAGTCCTGGTAATTTAGGGATTTGATTTCTCTGAACTGTTCATTTTCCAGGGTGGAATAACTGTGCATCATACATCTTTAATTATTTAAAACACAAGAATTAGATGCAAAAGTTTAAATTTGTTTGGGATTTTCTCTAATCCATACAGGGATCCATACATGGGAATATCCCTTAGCAAGTTGCACCTCAACCCGATGCTTTTGGCATAATTCTGACTGGATATGTGACCAGTCTTGGCAAAGTTTGGTTTGACTAAGGGACATTTAATTAAATGTTGTGGAGGGTGTATATTTTTGATCCTACAGACACTGAATCAATTTTGGATTTTTTCTAAACTCCTTAAAAGTCTCAAATTACCATGACATTCATGGCCATGGCCTACTAAAACATGTAAATATAAACTGAGTTACATACAGATGAACTGTTAGTATACTTGCAAAATGTATTATATGCATTATTGAAAAAAACATTTTTTTTCTCAATGATGTATATACATTTTTTTGTTTAAAAAAATACTTTTTGTTTAAAATTATTAAATAAAAAATTAAATGGTTAAAATACAAAATGCATGAGAAAAAAAATATACATCCTCTGAGAATAAAGAGAAATCCTTACAAAGAAAAGAAACTAGCGTAAATTTTTTTCATGCTATAAGGTTTTACAACAAGAGGGAAAAACCTCTGCGGTGGATGACCTAATCAAGTTAAACTGTACTTTGCAATGGGATTCTTAAAAAAGGAAATACTTGAGATTTTAGAAGTCCGAAGATTAATTTGTCACAAATAGGCTAAAGTTAGAAGAAAAGAAAACCCTGATTTGAATGAACTAGAAGTCACGGCCCATCTGCTCATTAACATGGACATGTGCTGGAATCCTTGATGTGATGAAATTGACTAAATCTTACAAATAGAACCAGTATGGAGTTTGATATCCAAAATGAAAGTAAACAAACTTTTTTAATATCTAATTTCCCTTCTCTCCCTCACTCCAAAATTAGTTTTTCTTTAACCCACAACAGGCCACAGATTACATCACAGTTTCCTTTTTTTGCAGAGCCCTGGTTTAGATACGTACCAGATACATGCTTGCGTGGAGGAAGCTTGGGGTTGCTACTGGGTGTGTGGACACTGCAGACCTTGATGAAGCCAACCATTAGCATGATGAGAGCAACACCCATCAACAGCACTGCCCACCAGTAGGCCTGAATGACACAGAATGTAATAAAAAATATTTAAGCACAGACAAGAATCACTAAAAATATTAGCTATGTGTGTTTGTCACCATGTTGACAAATCTTTGTCACTATATACACTCCCACACTGAGACACTCACCACTATCCAGTCTGCAATACTGTTATAGAAATCAGGATTAAAGATGGCTTTCTTTAGCCTTGCAAGAGGCCCGTCTGCATCCACCAGGCGACACTTATTGAACACATCGCAGTATCCCTTGAAGTCATTGCAGGGTGAGCCAGGCTGCAGCGTCACCACTTTCCCACTGAAATACTGGGCCCATCTCTGTGACCCTGTGCTGCTGCAGGTGCTGGGATTCGCTGAGGGTAGAAAGAAAGTAAGTGACATCTGTATTACCAAGAAAATGTTTTAATCGTAAAGATGTTCTCATGACTAAAAGCAAACATTAAAACCAACAGTCACTTATGCTATACGTCAGATAATTCTAGTTTTAAATGACTATACTTAGTGTACATTTTGACATGTGAACAATCAGACACTCACTTTTCTCCTGGCAGCACACATGGCACAGGTCAGTAGCCTCATCCTTGCCATCCTCCTTAGCACAGCTACATACCTCCAGATTGTGCTTTGCACAGACAGAACCAGTGCAGGCCTATTTCAAAAAACAAAAACTTTAACTTATGATACAAACTCACAAAGCGGGAAAACAAGACACGAAGCCGATTATATGAGCATACCCCATTGATGCAAACTTGTGTATCTTTATGACAAAAGGTGAAATTCTCCTTTGGCTGTGAGGCAGGACATAGAGCAGTATTTCCACCACACCTGCCCTCATTGGCACACTCAGAATCTGGTCTGCACACCTCATTATTGGTCTTGAAAGTACATTCTCCTGTGCAACATGGGCCTTGGCTGGGACTGCGTAAAAACAATGAAAACCATGCAACCAAAAGTCAAACAAATGCTGCCCTGTTCACAGCTGTGTTCTGTGCTCACTAATACCACAATCAACAGTTCATCATAAAATCTTACCTGCAGATTTTGCCGGGTCTAAGTTTGCACTTTTCGCCATCCCCTGAATCTGCACTAAAGCAACAGTTGTCTTTACACTGGTCTTGGTAGCCACAGTCACACTGCTCTCCCTCTTCCACCAGACCATTACCACAGATAGGATGGCCAGACTCTGTACACACAGAAACAACAGACTGAAAGAGCATCTCTCTCTCTCTCTCTCTCACTCACACACAGATAACAAAATCCTTTTATTTATTTGATCACATAAGAGAATTTACCAACAAAACAGCTATCTCTTTTCTTTTGTAGAACAGCGGTTATATTCCCGATGCTGCAGCTTGAGAACTTGTTATTGTTGAGCCTGTCCCCTGATGTGGCTCTGGCATACATAATGTAGTTCCCTCTCTCCTTTTGTCCTTGCTCCTTAGACTCTCCAGGGGTGCATACGCTACCAGAGTCATGCTGTGAAATAGTAGGCAAGCAAAAGAGAAACAGCAGAGCTCTGAGAAAGTTCCACAGAATAAACACAGCTTGGCAAGAGAAAGTAGGCTACTGGCAAAGGCCGGGATTTAAATAATAGTACTTACAGGTGAGCCAAAGTTGTGTCCGACCTCATGAGCGAAGGTGATGTGTGACACCTTGGGGGGGACATGTGAGCCATAGTTCTGCACTGTGATGATACCAGTGTTCAGAGACTTTGTCCTTCCATCTGAGTATTTTCTGTTCTTCTCACAAATTCCCCCGGAGCTTCCTGCGGTAAAAACAAAGGGTGCGATGCATTAACAGGTCAAACACAGCCAGGATTTGTTTGAATTTGCTTGCTAGACAAAACCTAAAAGTCCAGTTGGAGATAATGTGCATCTCAACAGTGGTTATCAACGTTCTGTTGAACCAGGCCTTCTGAGCATGTTTAGAAGCCCATCATAATTCTTAATCTGTACAAAATGACCCATATGAGTTCTGCCTACTCCAGTCAGAAACACTTTAATGATGATGATGATAAAACACTGCTAAATATGTAAAGAGAATAGAAAACAACATTAAAATGCAATCCTGTTGTAAATAAGACACAAAATTAATGCTGCAGAAAATAATTAAACTGGGAATTCAGTCCACAGAGCAATAAAATAAACATTTCATTTTAAGTTAATTATTTTAAAGCCAAATGCGCTCTCACTGCTGCAGTTTATTTTTAATGTGACAGCTCTGAAATTTTAAAGTGTATATATTTAAATATTACATTTCTTTATCCCATAGCCTAATAAAGGAAACGTGGAAATCACAGATCAAAGTGAAAATTATTTTACTTTTAAACAGGCATTCTTGCGTTCTGTGTTTTAGCAGCTGCAATTCCAGCAGTGTCAAAGGCGACTTAGCAGCAGATTAGAATCAAGCAAAAACAACATTTTTATATTTTCTGCATCACCAACCGAATACACACATGAATGCAACAGTCTGTGCTGCTGTTACTTTACATCTGGGCTTCATTTCTGATGTTGGTATGGTTTGACAGCTTGCACATATGAAAGGTATTCGCTCAGCAAAGAATACGAGTTAAAAAATGCTATAAATAAAACATTACGTGAAAACGTGGCAACTAAAACAGTGAATCGAGGGTTGGCAAGATGGCGTCGTAGCGCGAACACCCGTCTCGCTGTGCTCCGGTGAGGTCCCCCGATTATCCGTCTAAAATACGTGTTCACCTGGTGAAACGTTACAAATGTGCGTGGGAGTAACTCTATAATGAGTCTGGACGACTATTTTTCTAAAATGCCTAACGTCAGGTCTAAGAAAAAGACAGCTCCGGTTGTGCAGGCTAGCGACATTGTGGGTCCTATGGCGGCTGAGCCTGAAGAAGCTAACGCCAGCGACACAGAAATCTCCGCTGACGCTGAGGAAACTGGGAGTGATATCGACCCGAATATCCTTGCGGCTCTGAGTAAGATAACTGACAGCATTACAACTTTATTGGATGTTAAAGTTGATACTGTGCTGGCCGCAATCCGTGAACAGACGTCTCGGATCCAGGCTCTGGCGACACGGGTGGGAGACGCCGAGATACGGATTTCAGGCGTGGAAGACACGGCAGGTGTATTGCAGGCGAAAGTGGCTCGACTCGAAAAACAAGTAACTGACATGGCAGACCACATGGACGATTTAGAGAACCGCAGCCGCAGATGTAACCTTCGCCTGGTCGGGCTTCCCGAGGGCACGGAGGGAAATGATGTTGTCGCCTTCATGGAGTCATGGCTCCCCTCCTATCTCGAGCTCACAACTAAAAATGGGAAGATCAAACTAGACCGCGCTCACCGCTCTCTAGCACCGAGGCCGGGCCCCAGCCAGCGCGCCAGACCCATCATTATGAAGCTTCACAACTTTGCTGATAAACAACGTGTGATGGCCGCAGCTCGGCGCCTGGCTACGCAGCCGAACCAACCAACAAGTCGGATCAAAGTCTCCTTCTTTAATGATTATTCAGCGGCGGTAGCCAAGAAACGCAAGGCTTTCGACGAGGTGAAAAGCTGCCTGAGGAAGAAGAATGTGGATTATGCGCTTCTCTACCCCGCCACACTGAGGCTGTTTGCCAACGGCAAGGAGAAGAGATTTAACACACCGGAGGCAGCTGCGTCCTACGCGGACTCGCTGCCCTGAATCCCCGTAACCACCGGAGTACTCCTTTTCTTCACACTATGCCTTAATTAACCGGTGTGAGTACTTGCCGAATCTAGGCGTATATGACTCTTTTTTTTTTTCGTCCTCGCTGCTTATAAGCGACCAGGTGAAATCTTCCACCCCATCGGGCACCGGACGGACTGTGTTTTCGTCTATGGGTAGGCGTGAGTTACGCGCGTGCAATGCCCTTCGGCTTTCCCGACGGGCAGGAGGAGATTGGTTTTTCCCTACATGTTTAGTAGGGCTGTTGCCAAATCACTGTTCTTTGAATGTTCCGTCACACAGCTCTTTCATGCCTTTTTTATTTTATTTATTTATTTTTTCAACCAGGGTGTGGTGAACCCTTTGGCTCAATATGCTTTGTGTGATACATGAATAAGTCTAATAATGAGTAGGCTGCGAATATGCACCTGGAATGTACGAGGGGTTCACAGCCCTATTAAGAGGAGGAAGATATTTACTTGTCTAAGAAAGGACGGTGTAGATGTTACTATGTTACAAGAGACACATCTTGATAATAATGAACACTTGAAGTTGCAACAAGGATTATATGGACAAGTGTTTTTTTCATCCTTCACTACAAGAAGTAGAGGAGTGGCAGTGTTGATTAGGAAAAATGTACCTTTTGTAGTAACTGATTGCGTTAAGGATCTGAAGGGCCGCTACGTGATAGTCAAAGGGATTTTGCAAGGCCAAAATATCTTATTACTGAATGTTTATTTTCCACCTGCCCACCCAACTACCTTTCTTACCAAAATGTTTCTGGAATTAGCCCCATTTCTTCCTAACTCTACCGTTATTATTGGTGGTGATTTCAACTTAATGTTAAATCCGCTTATGGACAGATTTCCACACAGCATTGCAACTCCTTCTCCTCAGGCCAAAGCGCTTCATGCTCTATGCGACGAGTTTGGACTTGTGGATGCTTGGAGATATACTCACCCCTCCGATAAGCAATACACATTTTTTTCGGCTCCGCATAGGTCCCAAACTAGAATTGATTACTTTTTTCTCCCGAAAACTGACTTAGGTTCAGTAGTATCGTGCGACATAACAAGTATAATCATCTCAGATCATGCTAGGGTAATCATGGATCTCGATCTTAAAGCTGCGCTTCACAGGTCCCGCCACTGGAGGCTTAATACCATTATTCTTAAGGATGAGGAATTTACCTCTCACTTCTCTGCAGAATTTAAAGCGTTTTTGGATATCAACACCCCCTCAGCTACTACTGCCTCTGTTTTGTGGGAAACATGCAAAGCTTATGCGAGGGGCCTAATTATTTCGTATTCTGCGACAAAGAAGCAACAACGGATGGAGGAACAAAAATCTTTAGAGAGCGAATTGATGGATAAGGAGAAAACATATATTGCCTCCCCATCACCACCATTATGGCAAGAAATAACCGCACTCAGGTCAGCGCTGAATTGCCTTCTTACCAGAGATGCAGAGAAGAAACTTAAATACACCAGACAGAGGTTCTACGAGCATGGAGATAAGGCCGGTAAATGTCTGGCGTACTATGTTAAGAAGCGCGCAGAATCGAATACCATTGCAGCGATATCTGATGAAGGTGGCCACAAGATATATGAAAACAAACTGATAAATGACTGTGTTAAGAAGTTCTACGAAGCCTTGTACTCTTCTCAACAAGTCCCGGAGGGGGTGCAGCTGATGCATAATTTCTTCACCCAATTCGACTTACCAAATTTGTCAGAGGAACAGAAGACTGCCCTTAACAGCCCTATAACTAAGACCGAAGTGTTTAAGGCTATTAAATCACTGCGAAGTGGAAAGTCGCCAGGGCCTGATGGCTTCTGTTGTGAATTTTATAAACAGTTTCGGGATATTATTGTGGAACCGCTTCTTGATATGTTCAACCACTCCTTCATTACGGGTGAATTCCCGCAGACACTGAAGGAAGCCAACATTTCCCTAATTCTAAAGAAAGCGAAGTGTCCTGATTTGTGCGGATCCTATAGACCTATAGCCCTCTTGAATGTAGATAGGAAACTGCTTTCTAAAATTCTGGCCACCCGCTTAGAAAATTTTTTACCTGTGCTGATAAGGGAGGACCAGACAGGCTTTATAAAAGGTCGAAACTCAGCCACCAATGTTAGACGCTTACTGAACGCTATTGTAGCTTTCAAGCAAAAATCTATTGACGGCCTGGTGCTTTCTCTCGATGCGGAGAAAGCATTTGACAGAATTGAGTGGTCTTATTTGTTGTATACTCTGGGCAAATTCGGCTTAGGGGAGAATTTTATAAAATGGGTCAAAGTTATCTACAATAATCCACAGGCAGCAGTCCTGACTAATGGACTTAGGTCTGATTACTTCAACACTCATAGGGGAGTTATGCAGGGCTGCCCCTTATCGCCCCTTCTATTCGCTCTGGCCATAGAGCCTCTTGCTGAGGCCATAAGGGCGACGCCCACAATACGTAGTTTAGAGATTGGACAGCTGTGTCATAAAATAACCTTATACGCGGACGACATCTTGATTCTTTTGACTAACCCTGTAACATCCGTACCCAGTCTCATTGAGGTGATTGACAGGTTTAGCCATTTCTCTGGCTATAGAATCAATTTGGCTAAGTCAGAGGCCATGCCTCTCGGTACTCTTTTCACAATGCCGGCTACTGTTCCTTCCTTTCCTTTTAAATGGTCTCCTAATGGATTTGTGTATTTGGGGATCTTTATTACCCCGTCTCTCGACCAATTGTACAAAGCCAACTTCACACCCTTATTTGGCAAACTCAAACAGGACCTAGAGCGGTGGGCGTCACTTCCTGTCTCCTGGCTAGGACGCATTGCCCTGATCAAAATGAATGTGCTGCCCAGGCTATTGTATCCTATCCAAATGATCCCCGTCTTGTTCTCTAAGAGAGTACTGAAGGACATAAATGGTTGGCTCACCTCTTTCATCTGGAACAAGCGCAGACCCAGACTCAAGATGGCAGTGTTGCATCTGCCAAGCTCCAGGGGCGGCTTGGATCTACCTAATATTAGATTGTATCAGCTTTCTGCCCATTTAAGATTTGTGAGCGACTGGGTTAGGGGTAAAACCTCAATCTGGTCGGATATTGAGACAGCTCTGTCACAATGCAAACTGAGCGATCTATTATTTTGTAATGATTTTAACGGAATTAAGGCCCTTTGTACAAATCCTGTAACAATCAACACCCTAAAAGCGTGGCGAATTGTCCGCCGTCTTGAGGGAAGATCGAGAATAACATCAACCTTTACCCCTATAATGAATAACCCTGCTTTTCCTCCGGGTTCTTTGGACCCCGGCTTTCAACGATGGTCTGATAAGAATATTAAGTCTCTTGGTGACCTTTTCTCGGGTGGTGAACTCATGTCGTTTGAACAGCTTACCAACAGTTACGGCTTGCCTAGACAGGATTTCTTTCGTTTTTTGCAAATACGACACTATATCACTCACAATACAACCCTTGCTGAGCACCCTGAAGTATCTGATGTTGAGAGGGTTTTGTTTGGGCAACAGCTGACGGTGTCTCTGAGTTCATTTTACCATGTGCTTAATGCTTTGACTACCACTGATGCGCAGGGGATTAGAGGTGTGTGGGAGAGGGAACTGTCGGTAACCATAGATGAAGATAAGTGGGATACCGTTTGGTCTCTCGCAAAAAGGATTTCAATTTGTACTCGGACAAGAGCAATCCAATTTAAGATTTTACACAGATTACACGTATCCCCTCACCGCAGACACCTCTTCAGCCGCTCTCTTTCCCCTGTGTGTCTTAAGTGCAAAACTGATGTAGGGACTTTAACTCACTGTTTTTGGTCCTGTTATAAGCTTCAAGAATACTGGGCTGACATTACAGGTGAACTGGGGAAAATCTTCCACATTGATATAGAGATGGACCCTTTGTCCCTGATTCTAGGTCTTCCAAGTGACCGCCTAAAAGCGGCGGCCAACAAAAGATTGTATAACACTAACATTTGCAGCCAGGAAAAATATCCTCTTACAATAGATCAACGATAGGACTCCCACTGTCTGTGGCTGGCGCAAAATAGTTTTTGAACTGATTCCTCTGGAATACCTCACACACGTTATACACCACAGTGTGGGTCAGTTCTATGGGATGTGGCACCCCTTTTTGGACTATATTGGACCGGACCTTTCCGCTATCTTATTCAAAGGACTACTACACACGTGATCACCACCCGGGCGCTGTAAGACTGACTCACCACCTCTTGTATGTTATATTTTGTATCTTGTATTATGCCTTATTTAAGAGCTGTTGTGTACGTTTTGTGTTTGTACTGTTTTGTTGTTCTGTGTCTACTGTCGAGACACTGTCGTGTTAAAGGAAAATCTGCAATAAAAACAATGATGAAGATGAAAAAAAAACAAAACAGTGAATCTAACCTGCTCAAAAGCAGGTTGTGTGTTCAGCAACAGTTACCACATAACAGTGACTTAGCCACCTGTGCGGGTGACAAAACCTTACTTTTAGCTCACTAACCCATTGTACACCCCTCTGGTTCAATATGGACAACAAAATACACACATACATACAGACACACAGTAGCAGGGCATGGAGATGCTGGTAGTTTCAGCAAGCGTAACTGGCTCCACAGTTAATCGAAAAGAAGTCATGAAAATCAGTGAACCATAAACTACAGTAATTAACAGATGGAGAATGTTTTATTTGTATACCGGTTTAACCAATAAACAATAAAGTCTTATAAGGGTTGTCCAATAAATTAAGGAACTTGTTTTAAATGTTTTAAAAGGGGAGAACAATAATCTGAAACAGGATGAATCGTCTGTAAGTCTAAGACCCTGAATACATCTAAACCCCTGAAGTTTCTTTGCTTTATTTGTCTGTTAAATTATCTAAAATAAAAATTGGTTTTGGATATATTGGGTATCACGCTTAACAAGAAGCACTCTCCCAGTCGTGCTGCAATTCCCAATATCCAGAAATTCAGAGTTTAGGAGACCACTTCCAGCTACATAGAAACATGAGACCACGTCAAGCAATAACGTGTCCATTCTGTGTAAAGTGACCATGAGACTGAGTGCACATTTTACTACACATCGCACTCTTTACCTGTGCAATTGTGTAAACCCTGCACTGAAGCCACCCATGACAACTAGTCACATGAACTCACACATTAGCTGTGCTTCACCAGTGGGCCTGAAAGCCTTTTTTAGACTTCCTTTGTTCAATCAATCACCACAAAGCTCACTGCAACCAATCTATTCTCCATGTCTTTTATTCAATCAATTCTTTCAGCTTACAGTTTTGCTAATACGCCAGGATTGATCGTCTGGGTTTGTAGCGGTATACTTCATGTTGAAATGGTATCCAAGATAATTCAAAAGGAGAGGAAAGAAGCACCAAACACAACAATCAATTACAAATGTGAGGGAAAAGCCAGTCTATATGAGCAATCTGTGGGAAGACCACAGCATGAAATCCAACAGGAAAGAGAGGCTGCTGGCATACTTTGCACTTCAAGGACAACAGTTTTTCTCACATACATAAATATAAAGAAATTAGAATATTTCTTAATACAAATGGCCACCTGTGCAGATTCTTGTGGTCTCAAAGCATTGCCAGAATATAAACAAACTCTGGGTCCTCTGATCACCACAGGAAAAAAAGAAATACTGGCAGTGTCCAGTGGTACCTATCAGCCTCATAGCAGATGCACCTACAGTATAAATTTCAAAATCCTATGTCCGTTCATTCCTGATTTCACAAAATTTTCTGAAAACTTGACCTCTGACCTAACAGCTGAAATCTGTGAGATTATAACTTTTCCAAGATTTTTAGTCGATGCACATATGGTATCAGTTTGAAACGCCTACATCTCTTCATTCTCAAGTTACCGCATTCACAAACTTGGGTGTCCTTGTCTCCCCGCCTGGTTGCCCGCCCGCCAAGCAGGGTGACAGCAATACCCCGTCAGCCTTTTTATGGCTGATGCGGTAGCACTATTCAAACTACTAAAACTGAGATCTGGTTTCTTGAACCAAAGTGATCTTAAAAAATAAAATGATCAGACTAATAAAAAAAATTATAATGTGTAGTATGGATAACTGGCTTGATAGCAAATATGATTATAGAAGTAATGTGAAGGTGTGTTACAAAACACCCAAACACTTTAAATGCTTCTGAGCAACGCAGGGAGTCACTACCAGAGCTCGGTGTGTGTGTCTGGTACCAACCTGAGGGAGCCCCAACCCACGCCAAGCCAAGCACGCCATCATCAAAGTCCCTGTCAGTAAAGACGTAGGCCAGGCAGTACTGATCGTGGTTCTGTTCAGAGTTGAGCTCCAAAAACTTCTCCACTCCGATGTTGGCAAAGCGAAAAGGATTGCTGGGGTCCTTTTCTTCAACTGTGGTATTGATCTGTGAGAAAGA
This sequence comes from Copadichromis virginalis, assembly GCF_057382275.1. Classification (NCBI taxonomy): domain Eukaryota; kingdom Metazoa; phylum Chordata; class Actinopteri; order Cichliformes; family Cichlidae; genus Copadichromis; species Copadichromis virginalis. The sequence continues at coordinate 19,566,240 of NC_140618.1, forward strand.
GTTAAACAATCAAAAGGAAAAGTAGGAAAACAAAACTACCCCAATGAAGCAGATTAGTTTAGAATGATCCCGGGCAAGTAGACAGATTACTTCCACTTTTAATATCAGCAGGTTGATTTAGTTGTTATTAATAATGATAAATGAGGTCTGGTATAGATGAAAAATTCTAGCATATTAAATAATGGTAAACAAACATAATAATGTAACACTTTATGTAATTTAGGACTATAAATGGTGGCTGGCCTGAAGTTTGAGACCCTAAATGTCAAGATGAAACTCACCCTGACTCTTTTCACCATGAAGCTGATGTTACGTATGCCCTGGAAGTCCGTGCCCTGGTAAATGGTGTCAATAGCCTTTACGTGGCTGGAGATCTGCAGGGAGTGCAAGATTTTAGATTAGGAGTAACACAGGTACAACAATGAAAAAAGCAGTGAATTATTAGGTTTAAAATTAAAAAAAATAAAAATAAAAATAAGATTACCAAATCTCTGCAGCTCCTCATCTCTGCTACAGGTTACTGGCTAAATTCCCAGCTACTAGAATAATGCCTACACCACATAAGTAGGCATTTGTTTTCAGCCTATGAATGTTAGATGCCAAGTTTGACTTTGTGGTCAGCTATGAAAAAAGCTAAAACATTAAGAATGAATGGATTAAGGATTACGAAAAAAAGGTCTCAAAGACTTTAGAGTAGGGGTGGGTTTTTATAATCGATTCATCGATTAAAATCGATTCTGGCTTGGATAACGTAAAATCGATTCATTTAAATCCTGAATCGATTTTTTTAATATAAATTTATTTTGCTTGAAATGCCAGAATCTTTGGTGACATCTCACAAAATTTCAAGAACCACCAAACAGTTAAGACAGTAAATGAGAGCAGGTACACGGATTCTGCACATAGACTTAAACACACGGTGCGACCCGCGGATCAGAATCAGTTAGATGTCGCCTTTCTCACGGTCGGGGCTGAAAGCCGACAGCTCGCTGATCCTGATGTTTCGGCGGGTCCGCGCTTTGTGTTTACGCCCTTTTTGCGCCGATTCTAAAGCTGTTAGTTTGATCTCTCTCCAAACAATATTGACCGAACCAGCAGCAAAAGAAGATCCAAACGATTCACATAAAATCGTCATGAATTCACTCTGACTTTTACTGTTTTGCTTCCACCGCGATGCACAGCTCTCTCTCTCTCTCTCTCTCTCTCTCTCTCTCTCCCCCTCCCTCTCTCTCTCTGTACTTCAAGAACAGTTTCCCTTTCTTCATTATTCGCTTGCTTGTTACGCACAAGTCTACCGTAGTTTACAGCGCTGTCAGCCGCTGTTTTTTTCCCTTTTACATTCTTCCGAAAAGAAAACCTCATTTCTGCTGTTCAATACTGAACAAATTTAAACTTTTTAAAATTATTCAAAATGCAAAACGCTTAACCGTGTCTCTAATAAAACCGCTGTAACTTCAGAGGTAATGTTCATATGTTGATTAATGGTTTTCTTTCGTTTTTGATGTACTGCAGAATATTTTTATAAAATCCCAGGCCAGGAAAATCACCTTCATGTTTTTCTGTGTTTTATCTTCAGCTACTTTGACACAAAGGCATCTGCTGTGATGCTCACACCTTTGATAAAGTCTTGCGTGTGTCAGCTTCCTTTTTATTGATACAAAAATATGTAAATGTACTGATTTGAATTATAATATTTCTGACTGTCAAAATTTCCCAGATTTAAATCGAATCGAATCGAATTAAATCGAATCGTGGATCGAATCGATTCGGGACCTTGTGAATCGGAATTGAATCGCTTCTAGAAATCAGTGACGATACCCTGCCCTACTTTAGAGTCAGACCTGTTACAGATCGTCAACTTTTCCTTAATGTCAGGTGTGTTTCCAGAACCACTAAAAACTGCTGTAATCAAACCTATACTGAAAAAGGACAATCTTGACAAGACACAAATGAAAAACTACAGGCCGATCTCAAATCTCCCATTTTTAAGTAAGATCATTGAAAAAGCAGTTTCTCAACAGCTCAGTTACTTCTTAAAACAGAATAACTGCTACGATGCCTTCCAGTCAGGTTTTAGACAGAACCACAGCACTGAAACCACTCTGACCAAAGTCTTTAATGACATATGTCTGAACACAGACAGTGGAAAAATGTCAGTCCTAGTTTTACTGGATCTCAGTGCAGCATTTGATACAGTTGACCACAACATATTACTCAAACGACTGGAGAACTGGGCAGGTCTTTCAGGAACTGTACTAAACTGGTTCAAAACATACTTAGAAAACAGGAAATACTTTGTATCAATAGGTAACTTCACATCCGAGCAGACAAGTATCACATGTGGAGTTCCCCAAGGTTCCATCTTGGGACCCCCTCTGTTTAACATTTACATGCTCCCACTGGCACAGATTATAAACAACAACAAAATAAACTATCACAGCTATGCAGATGACACACAAATATATATCACAATGTCACCAGGAGACCGAGGCCCTGTACAGGCTCTTGGTAAATGCATTGAGGAAATTAATGACTGGTTGTGCCACAATTTTCTCCAACTAAACAAAAACAAAACTGAAGTAATAGTCTTTGGCGCCAAAGGAAAACGATTACAGGTCACCAGAGAACTTCAATCTATACATCTAAAAACCACAAACCAGGCGAGAAATTTGGGTGTAGTGATGGATGCAGACCTAAACTTAGAAAAACACATTAAGACAATAACAAAATCAGCTTACTATCACCTCAAGAATATTTCAAGGATAAAAGATCTGATGTCTCAACAGGACCTGGAAAAACTAGTCCATGCATTCATTTTTAGTAGGCTTGATTACTGTAACAGCATCTTTACAGGTCTACCAAAAAAATCAGTCAGACAACTACAGCTCATTCAGAACTCTGCTGCTCGAGTCCTCACTAAGACCAAAAAAGTGGACCACATCAGTCCAGCTCTGAGGTCTTTACACTGGCTGCCTGTCCGTCAGAGGATAGACTTTAAAGTTCTGATGCCGGTCTATAAAGCTCTGAATGGTTTAGGACCAAAATACATCAGTGACCTCCTGACCCAGTATGAACCTTCCAGATCCCTCAGGTCATCTGGATCCGGTCTTTTATCAGTTCCCAGAGTCAGAACCAGACACGGAGAAGCTGCATTCAGCTTTTATGCTCCTTATATCTGGAACAAACTCCCAGAAAGCCTCAGATCAGCTGAAACACTCACTTTATTTAAATCCAGGTTGAAGACTCACCTATTCTCAGCTGCATTTGAATAAAGCACCAAATCCACACTTTTAAGCTTAAATTTCAAAACTTACACTAACTACTGATCTTATCTATTTCTGATTTTATCTGTTTTGATTTTATATACTGTTTTGTTTGTTTGTTAAGCTTAAATTTCAAAACTTACATTAACTACTGATTTTATCTACTGTTCTGATTTTATCTGTTTTGATTTTATATACTGTTTTGTTTGTTTGTTTGTTTGTTAAGTGGGTTTAGAGCTCTGGGTAGCTCCCCAGCTGGGTCTAGACTGGGTCTAGAGAGTATTTTAAATTCAGGGAATTTAAAATAGAAAGTAGCTCGTCCACAGAAGGACTGGTAGCTCCCCTTACGATAAGGGTTCAGATCGCGCGAACAGGTGTGAAATGTGTGTGTTTAGTTAGTTTGTTTGTTTGCTTGTTTTAATCAATTTTAAATCATGCTTTTTATTTGTTTTTGTTTCTAATGTCTCTGTAAAGCACTTTGAATCACCTTGTTGTTGAATTGTGCTATACAAATAAATTTGCCTTGCCTTGCGAACTTCTGTCCAGCTAAACTTATTAAAAGTATAAGTTACGAATTAGGAAATTAAAATCTGATGTCAGGATGTAGCAGCAGCAAGTTAGCCCAAAAATCCGACTCCACAGAAATGTTTTGATTTGGTAATCCAGCATGAAGTCACTGGGAGGCAGCAGCTAAAACAAGGGAAGGGGTGTGAGCTAATGCTAATCAGCAAATAAGCAAAACAGGCTTTTTCAAATAAAAAAAGAAAGAAAAGAAAACAAAGATTTCACATACTGCATTTCCTCATACCTGAGCAAGGACAGCCTCTTTTGAGCCGTAGCGTTTGAAGAAGAAATGGTCAGTCTGGATGTAGAGCTGACAAGTGTTTTTTTCTTTACCCGTCGCCCTCTTCTTTCTCAAAATGACAGGAGTATCTTTAGATTCCTCATCTTCCAACATTCGTGTCACATCCTGGACAGAAAACGTTACGTTATGCTTGTTATCGATAGCATAGTTCAATGGCGTTTGGGGAAATAAGCACATTTCCGGTTTTGAAAACAATCCAACATTTTTATCCCCTAAAAATTTCCCTGGGCTAAAAAGTTTATATTGCCATTTTAAGTAAGGTCAAACACTTCCACCTTGCTGTTAACTAACAGTGTAAGGTAAGGTGGAAATAAGCTCATGTAATATCACGAGTCTTGTCTGCCTGTGTTTATCTATTCTTGTTCTCTTGTTCTTAATAACACTTACTCTGGCTGGCTCTTCTGCTGATGCCTGGTACTTCTTCATCCTCTCAAACACAGAGTGGTCTGCGCAGCCACCCTCTGAACCATACTTATGAGGGTAATCTGTCAGACAGAAGGAGAGAAACATTTTCTTGAGTGCCTTTCACCATATCCATTCAGTTATCTTCATCAGTCATTTATATCTTTATTTTAACATTCAGTACAAGAAGAGAAAGGCCCTGACTCCACTAGTTAAAAATCTGTGCAACTAGGCCTCTTTTCTCATTTATTAACAAAATCAAGGCAAAAAAAAATTGTTATGACCTGGCTCAAAAGCCACAAAATAAAGCAGAGACTGACAGAGTTTGCAGGAACATTTGGTTTCATTTTAAATTGCTTTGTAATCTGTGGGCTCTTTCACACCAATAGTTTGTTTACTCTGTTTTGAATCAGTTGATGAGTTTGTAAACTTGCCGCCTTTCCCCCTGGTTTGGTTTGTTTTCACATGGAGAAAACTTGAAGAGAACCAATTTGTGTCACTACAAGCCACCCAAACACGGGGAGAACATGCAAACTTCACAGAGAAAGGCCAAGTGGGAAGCAAACCCAGGATTGTCTTGCTGTGAGGCAACAGGCCTGACCACTGTTCCACGTACTGCCCAGGTGTTAAGCAAAACCAATAGACCACCACTGTAAGGAAATTAGGGCCTGCTCAAGTTCAATACAAAATTCAAACAAACTAATCATGTTACAGCAATGGAAAAGAAATTCTTGCATATTTACAATCACGGGCTCCACTGATCATATCTAAAAATTGAAAGTCTCTGTTTTCATATGAACAAAATACACTACGCTTCGCTAAGACTACAAGCAGATCCAGAGTTCAACACTGAGTGAAGCCTTGTGAATGTTGGATTTCAATGTTTCTGCATATTACTATTGACACCATAACAGATAATGGTGTCATAAACAATAACACTGACTTCAGAAACATGTTTCCTAAATGAAAACAGGTCCGTCGTCTCCTCTTTTAACTCACTGAAACGACCAAATACACTGTGTGCAATGTGCTTTTGAATTTTTTTCAAAGAAAGTCGTCTTTGTCCTCACAGTGAATGGTGTCTCATTCAACTGCTAATCAAAAGGCTTTTGCAGTTTGGACAGAGGTAAAAAGCTTAAGAGAAAGGCCAAATCAGAAGCAAAGGCTCCTCTGAGTCTTAAAAAAATAAATAAATAAAAAGAATCAGCCTTCTCCACCCATTTCACTGATACCTGAATAAAAAACTGTACAGAAACTTCACACAAAAAATCCCCCAGTTAGTTGTGAGCAGTTTTACTGCTGGGTACTATCCACGTACGGTTCACAGTCCTCTGAAAACCACAACATCAATGAGACAGCACAAGAGCCATCACAATTCACAGGTTATTGCCCATAAAACAACATGTGTGACCTTGAGCTTGAGCACAGTCCTGATAAAGTCTCACTGGGTGATCACTGTGTGCAGCTTTCACTAAAACATGACTGACACTGTGCAAGCAGCAGGAATTCTTGGGAAAATGAAAAATTCCTTGTAAGGTGACAAATATGACCCTCATCTAAAGCAAAGCCTTGGTGAAGATCGATTAGCTGATCACTGTTTATAAGTTTGCTTAAATTCTGTACAAATCTATAGGAAGAGCAGCAATTCCTATGAATTGTGGGCAGACAGACAAGGGCAACTGGGCAGACAGATGCCTCCTCGTGACATTAGACCTTCAAGGTTCGTAAAAATGTCACCTAATTATCTCAAAACAAGGGGGATACATTCCGACTACCTAAAAATTGTTCAGAGAAGTTTTAAAAATATGTCTGATAAATACATATTTGAGTTTTAAAAATCACGGTACACAGCCAGAAACAACATCTTGTTTTATCTTTACAACCCAGTGCAGATGTTAGCAGAGACTACATGCAGCAGAAGTGTTTTAATGAAAAACACACTTCCACACAAGTTGATGTGCTACTTCAGTCTTGATTAACAATGATGAGTAGGGAAGTAGAAAATTTAAAAGGGCAAATAAGAGTTGATTATAGTTGCAACACTAAGGGAAGAAGGATGAATTAATGAAAGCACTACATAAACAATTTCAGTTCCACTTGATGTTTCTTAGGAAATTTAAGAAGTCATAAACTCCACTGTGGAAACTGTGACAAAACCTTTTCTTTGATTACCCTCATAAAGAGTAAAGTTAGCACTTCATTAAAGTGTGGCAGTTATCCCACCGAGGGTAGTTTTCTTACATAGTTCCCAGCACTTCTCTTACCACTGAATTTCACCATTGACCACAAACTCGTGCTGAAAGCAAACATCAACTTCTTTGTCAAACTGACCTAAACTTCATGTTCAGGATGAACAATGAGGAAAGCTAGGTCTCCAGCTTTGGTCCAAAGACCACAAACAGTTTTCAGCGGGAGAAAAGTGGCACATCAGGGGAGAAGTGCAACAAGGAGCAACTTCCTCTCTTACTATGACATTCACAGAAGCTGTGAGCTTTGAATTAGAGCCCCAGGGTCACACGATAAATACTGAGCTCTACTGTAATGCCCTGGGAAACTGACTGTAAACCTAACCTTTGGTACATGCTATTGTCTGCCTGCTTATCTACCTTTGCTGTGCTAAAAATGGCAGAGATGTATCACATGTCTCAAATGCAAACCTGAGGCGGTCAGAGATTTCCAGGGATGGCTCTTGCAATGTTTTGAGTGGTTTCTCGCTAAGGAGACGGCCCTGACGGGGATAACAGCTATTATTTTTTTGTTTTTTAAATAAGTGCACTTGCTGAACTTTTATATTGTACCATTTGTTGGTTTAATTTTTCCAATATGCATCTTCTATCTCATTAGTGACAGAATTTCATGCTCCTGCTGTTAGAACATGAATTCAACAAATCATTAGGCACAGTCTGAGACTCTAAATCCATATTTCCTAAATTTCCTTCAGCAGATTCAGATTATATACCAGTGTATGTGTTTAGACGTGTGTTTGTGTGCTAGTCTAAAGCCACCACAGGGTTCATATCAGATTCCCTGCCATGCTGCTAAATGCACCCCCGGTCAGGGAGCACTTGCATACATTTGTGCGACCAGTAGAAATGCAGAATGTCATTTAGTACACACGAAGACCGTGAGTGTAGCAGCCAACTCAACACAGAGCTTTTGGACCGGAACTTAACCTTACAGTTAGCGCACTGCATGCCTGTTCCCATATGAAAGAGCCTTCATACTAAATTTGTAAGTCTCAAGTTACTGAATTGCATTTTGACTCACGCACTGTGCACATGTTTTTTCAGCTTGGTTGAAGTCAACCTCTAAATAATTTCAGATTTGCTCATCTTCATCGAAAACACTGAGAAACTTGCAGTGTCCTGGTTCTATAGCTCTGTAGCCTGACAAAAGCAGTGAATGTAAGCCATTTACATTCTCCGATCCAGTTTTCAATAGATACCGAACACCCTGTCCATGACTCAGGATGCTGAACAATATCCTATTACTACCACTACTACTCTGTCCTTCACTCAGTTTTAAGATCATAAACTAAACTATTAAATATGACGTTCAAGTACCAATTTAGTCTCAATGTATAATAACAATGTTATTTGGACAGCATAGATATCAATCACAGCTGTACATATTCTGATCAAATGTCAATTATTTAAATGTATTATCAGCAGGCAAGACAGTCTCACATTTCAAAACAGCTGGTGTGCTACAAAAATGGGCTCATTTATGCAATTTCCCAGTTAAGATTATGGAGGAGGAAGATAAGCTTGTTACTCTTTAGAGAGCCCCCAATGGTCTAGGCCCCAAGCGTTTGTCTGACACGCTGATTCAACAACTTCTGTTGCAACTGAATAAAAAATAAAATAAAAAAAATTCAAATTTCACTTTGTTATTTAAAAAATATAACAGAATTTTCCTTTGTGTATTTAACAATTCTTCACCAAGTTAATGACATTTGCCAGGGGTATAAAAAGAAAGCTTTTCTATAAAGAAATGTTTCAGACTTTGTAAAAAAATACCACTTGTCCAACAAGCTTCATGTATTGGTCACTATACTAAACATCAGAACACAAATGTAAATATAGTGCCTACTTACTGATGTCATCTTCGTGATAAATGACAGAGTGGAAGGGCACACTCCTGTCCTGTAGGTATCTTTCTGAAGGTTCAACATAGTATGTTCCTTGTTGGGTTTTAATGAAGCCCTCAAATCGCCCATCAACCAAAGAGCCATGTGTCAGTGTGCCCTTTTCTCCTGAAACATAAGAGGAGGAGGGTCAGCAGATGAAGACAAGTCATTTTTTTGTGTAGCCTAAAGTCGCAAGTAAATTGAAAAAAAGACTAACATGCCAAAGTGGACAAACAAACAACCACTCGAACCAAAACTGTTAAAAACAAACAAACAAACAAACAAAAAACACATGAAAACCTGAAAACACAAGCGAGAAGAGGAGAGAGAGAGATGGCGATCAATATGAGGAATAAAAATGATGATGATGATAGATGAAGAAGGCTTGGCTTATATAGGTTTCTGTTTTACGGTTTTGTCTGTTGTACTGCTTCTAGAGTATGAGGTTTGCTTTTTTGTCAGGGATTTTTTCTTTGCTTGTTTTTTTTTTTCACTTTTGGATTCCGACTTTAAGTCTTTGATCGCCGTTTTTGTTTTATGGGTTTTTCATGTTATGAATTTCAGTTTTGTGATCCGTTTGATTAAAGTTTTGATTTTTATGAATGTTAGTTTTACTTCACTGCCTGTTCCTCCCTCTGACTCATTTCTGTATTAGTTTATTAGTTCCACTGTTCCCTAGTCTGACGTCTTCTTAAGCGTCACAGTTCACATCAATATTTTCTCATTTAGTCATTTCCTGTTTTGCTTTGAAATGAGGATTTTGCATCTTATTCCTTTATTTCTCCTTCTGTTCAGATCAAGATCACCTCCTCCAAAGGATCTGGCTACAGTGGGTTTTGGACTGCTCCCCAGTGCAGCTGCCATGCACAAACGAACTGCACAACAGTGCCAAAAAAAAAAAAAGGTTTGATTTAAGGTAACTACAGAGCACCGGTGTGAAAACAACTTTATTCACGCTGTGCTTTTCCTGCTTTGTTACATGTGTGGATTAGTTATGCATCATGAATAACTTTAAAATGTTACTCAGTGGTTTAAAGAAGCTGACTTCTTATCAGCTCAGAAAATATTCAAGGAGTATACACCTCTCCTCCCCATCTGTTTGTTTGATGCAGACCAATCACTAAAAAACAAACACCCTTGTTTTTCCTCCTGTTCATTTGAACTCTACTGGAAACAGGCAGCAGGAAGATGTCCAGGAAGGGAGGGAAATAAGAGCAGCAGAAAGAACTGGGAAAAAAAAGAAGCTAAAAATAAGTCTTGTGAGATTTGGCTTGTGATTTGTTGTTTACTCTGCACATTTAACAACGTTTCATCAATTGAGAAGTCACCCAAAAGGTAATACAAATAGGCTTTGAATTGAAAAATAACAATGCTACAAATCAGATACACTACCTTTAAAAGAAAGACACACACACACACACACACACACACACACACACACACACGCGACTCAAGACTTACCATACAGTTCTCCACTATAAATATGTGATGTATCAATCGGGTTCTCCTCCCCTGACACCTCAATGACAAGATCTGGAGAAAACAGCTTTGAATCCCTCTTCATCCGCAAGTTAAAATGTCTGAAAAGAAGAATAGGAAACAATGTCCAATTACATTAAATGTCTAACACCACATTCAAACTTTGTACATTCCTCTGACTGTTGTCCACATTTACATGTGGACAACAGTCCTGCAGACAGACACTCATAATTCACAGTGTTGACAGTGTTTTTGTCATCCTCTTACTGAAAATTTTTAGAATAAAGGACCACAAACACTGGAAATCTACGACAGGAAGCTGAGAAAGCAGCCTTATTTACTTCACTAATGTTTACAGAGGTTCACCGTTCTAGTGTTGTTACCAAGTAGGCAGCTCAGTGAGTCAGACGAATTATGTCACAAGGAAAACCACATGAACCTTGCAAGTGCACAGACACTGTTTTATGTAACACTTTCAGTGGAAATGATGAGAATGATGTAAAAGGCAAAAAGGCAAACGTCACATGGCGCTCACATGAGGCACTTCTGAGAAGTTAGTGGTTCTAAGGCTTGAGCAGTTCAGATGCAAACTCCTTATCAGAAATCTCCTGACAAATTATAAATTCCTCCACATGACTCAGTATTAACCTTAAATGGCTCAAGACCTTTTTGGCTTTGGTGTGTTTACACAATCATCAGTAAGGCCAAAAAGCTGTTCACAGCAGGAAATCTTTAAGCTAAAGTAGGCTGTTTAACAGATTTTGAAAGTACTCCACACCTTTTTCTCTTTTTTTTTTAACTCATTTTAAATACCACAGTTGCCCTTATAGGCAGGCATGGTAATGAGATTAATCATAGTCGGGCAGGATGTGTGCATGTTCTTCAATCCCTCAGCTGCACATTAGTCTCCAAACCAAAGCTAAGATAATCTCAGGTCATAGAGGACATAATACTACTGAGAACAAAGTGTATGCTGTGAAGTTTTCTTGATGTTCCAGTATACAGGTTTGTTTCAGACTAAGGATCTTACAGTAACATTTCTACACAACAATCATGGAAACATTCATAGAGCAAAACAAAATGAAAACACAAAATGCAAATAAATGCTCTGAGCAGTACAACGTGTCAGGGAGTGTCTGGCAGAGTTAGAAAGCAAGGCATTATTCATGGCTCAGACAGTTCAGGATTTCCCTCCCCAGGATGACTTTTTGACCTGCATTCAGTTTTTCCCAGTCCAGTTTTCATTTCACACCCCTTTTTTATTACTGTTTATTTTCCATGTATTGGTTCATTGTACCAAATGATATGCTGAATGAAACAGCCTTGCTTTTGGTTAGTATTCAGTTTGGTAAAAACTTTGTTATGTCATTAGGAATGCTTTTTATAGATACAAACATGTATAATAACCTAGACGGATCAAGTAGATTTGCAGTCAAACACAAGCTGGCCTCGTCTACAGATTTTCTGCCCAAAGAGCATTTCAGCTGAAGCCAAGAGAAAGAAAAAGGATCAAATATTTGACACAGAAGAGGAGACGATGAAATAAGAGAACTGCTAAACCTGTACGACAATGGCTGCAACATGACCTGCTGTTTGAAGTCGGCAGTGTTACACAGAGATAGCAACAGATACAGTATAGTTTCCTTGGCTTATTACTCATACTGGCACTAAAACAATAAATCTGCCTTCATAAATATAATTCCGGTCACAGCCAAAGTAAATTATTCACTTAGAAATATAACCTGCACTGTCATGTATTTAGAGTTAGTCGTCAGGGATTGAGACACTGTCTGTGGTTGGGTTCAAAAAGAGAATGACTAGTTGGTAAGAAGCCTTACAAAGTCTAAAACCTAACTGCCTTCTTTGCAACATTTGCCTCCTCATCTTAGAAGTTAACACCTCTGCGACAACTTCCCCACAGCAGCCAGGTGTACCACTGAAGTCACAAACCACTGGTTATTCTGTTATAAAAAACTGTTCTACACTTAGGATGTGGCTGCTCTTGTTTCTGAAGCAGTTGAACAATACAGTTTTGGCAGTGTTTCCTGTGTATCGAGAAGCTTGGCAAAGAGGAATCGTGGGTTACATCTTTTGTATTGCAATAATAGCAAAAAAGGTGTATAGAAATACACTAAAAAGCATCTAAAAGGCTTTCCTATTCAGAATTTCCATCCCAAAGTTCATGAAGCAACAGACTGCAGGGGCTCAATCATGTCTGCCACAAGTCGTTGACACCCATGTGAGTCAAGGTTCAGAGCGCAGCAACTCAGTAAAGGAGCTTAGTGTGTTCAGAGAACAGAGAAGCAGGAAATCCGAAGAAAGGGGAGAAAACAAAGCAGTAAATGAAGAAGTAAGACTTGAACAGTTGGCTTGGGCTTTGCAGAACAATGCAGCTTAACTGCACCTGTATATGTGATTTAGCTATCTTAGCAGGTTTAGTGGGAAGCATGTCTCTCCTGCAATGTGTGGAAAAACAAACACATTTAGTGTGTTTCTAATCACTAAACTATAAAGTGCCCTAGACAAAAAAGAGAAAGAAAGAAGAGACCAGAAAAAATACCAACAAATCAACATGGGCCGCAAGACAAGAAGAGAGGAATCCAAGGATAAACCCAGTGGTACTCGTCTCACAGCAGCAGCTCACTGCTAAATTATTCAGACAAATCCCAATTGCTGAACATACTGAATCAAGCATCTGACAGTCATCCACTGCTTAGTAAGCAGGCCAAGCACACAGAGATGGGGTGCCCTCAAGACATTTCTACAGAGAAAATTCCAACTAAAAAGGGGGCAATACCTACTTATCACTACATAGAGCTCTATTTACAATATTAAGTCGCTTGGTCACAATGAATCATCGTAAAATCATAGTATTCCCAAATTACTTAATTGGAAGAAATCAAATCAGGTCAGAAGTTGTTAAATATCAGTGCAGAAAGTGGGAAACAAGGACAACGAGAGGAGAGTAAGAGATGAAATCAAGACATAACTGGGAAGCAGTCCTAAGAGATTCTGGTTAAAGTGGTAAAATGTGGTATGAACCTTAACTTTAACATTCATTAATGGATAAGCCGCATTGTTTGACTGCTTCAATAATAATAATAATAATAATAATAATAATAATAATAATAATAATAATAATGTTTTTTGTCAAATATTTTTATAATTAAGGAAAAAAAACACTTATGCATCTTATTAATTCATTATTAAGCTATAAACTACAAAGAAATGTGAATTATATCACAATCACAAGCATTGCATTAGCACATGCTTGCTATGGCACTTCACTTTGTAAAGAAGCCCTACACAGAGACCCTGTGACTTGCCTTCTTCTGTCACCTGATCTGGCCACAAATACTCATGCGAGTGGGCATACAGAAGAACGCTTTTCTCTCGTTACAACAAACCTCTACAGTGCCAAACAGCCTGGCCTTGAGTTTTCACAGAAGGGAGAGTGTTAGCCTTAATTTGCACACACTAAATGAATTCAGTCAGGACATAAGACACAAGCTTAATGTCAAGTGGCATAGTATTATAGTCTGTGGTACAGCTACTTTTATTAATATTATTGCTCAGCTTTGAAAAACTGAAAGAAAGTGGTCAATTATTAGTTCACTTTTTGTTTTTTTGTTTTTACCACATCTCTGTAGCTCCTCATCTCTGCTACAGGTTAATTCAATTCAGTTTTATTTATATAGCACCAACTCACAACAACAGTTGCCTCCATACACTGCATATTAGAAGATAAAGACCCTACAATAATACAGAGAAAACCCCAACAATCAGATGACCCCTAGGAGCAAGCACTTGGCGACAGTGGGAAGGAAAAACTCCTTTAACAGTAAGAAACCTCAGCAGAACCAAGCTCAGGGAGGAGCAGCCATCTGCTCTAACTGATTAGGGATGAGGAGAAGAAAAGAAAAGAAGTTCTAGTATGCAATGCGATGTGAACATCAAGCCTCAAGACCTCTTAGTTAAATCTAGATATTTCTAACTGGCATGATAACTAGCAACTGTCAGACATGTCTAGTAAATTATCTTGTACAAGTAATACCTGACACACAGTTTTAATATGTACAAAGGTTTCTACACTCCATGTGATACTGCAGAAAACTGGACACTTTATAACTAAGTGTCCACTTATTTCAAAGAAAAATCTAAGAAACTTTTTAGAACTCAAATGTAACAGGTAGGCAGCATTATCTGTGCAGTTCTTGCTCCTTAATGCTTCCATAATATAAATCATACTGATGTACAGCAGGTATACTGCAGCCGTTTTTGGAAACTGCAGTATGCTCAGAGAGTTAGTGGTTATCTCACCAAAACAGGCAGTAGAGCTACATGACTTTTCAAACTAAGTTTCGCTTTTGCACAATGTGCAAAATGTCTAGTCTACAAAAATGAAATAAGCCTGCAAGTGTGAGCTTCTTCATTTAAAACACTCAAATTTTACTCATATGCTTCAATATAACCTCAAACAGACAACTGTGCCATGTAAAGTAAAAAACTCAGTTCAAACTAAAAGTGGAAGCATGACAAGCCTCCTTCGCACAGTGGAATACGAACAGTGTGTCTCCTTAAATTCGGAGCCTCAGACCAATCTCAGTTCCAGGGCCATAGATAAAAAGCTGCCTCACTTTACAGTGGCAACCTATATAACAAGACAGGGAAGTAATTGAAGGAAAGCTCATACGGTTAAAGAAGTGATATCCACTTACGCAGTCAAAAATCCTGGATTTAGGATGCTGAATACAGTCGATCCCAAGCATGAACCACCCAGCCTTATGTATTTGTGGAGTAAGCAGTGGACCATTTACTGCTCCTGCTGCTGCAGATTCTAAGGCTTTTACTTACAAGTGAGCTTTTATGATTCACAAATGATGCAGATGATTGAGCAGAATCTTTCCTATAAGCTGAATTTTTTGAGAGGAGATCATATTTTCTGGCCAACCCAATAAGGCAATGCTAACAAGTTCTGCAAGATTCAGCAACAACTGGAAAAAGCGCAAAAGCTGGGTAAAAAGCCACTGGTATCAATATACCAAAAAACTGAAAGAAAGGACAAAAGAAAAAAAAAAAGAATTAAAATAATAATAATAATAATAATAATAATAATAAGGAATGAAACAGTATCACTGCACAAAACGTCAGTAAAAACATTAGCGAATATACTGGAATCAGAGTTTATAACCGCAACTAATTTAAATATTTTTTAAAAAGGAAAGAAGAGACAGGAGGAACACGCTTCAGCTGATTCATGAATGTTTGAGTTGCATAGTTTGCATCTTCCCTACTGGCAACATGTGTTTCAAACCCACAAACACAACAACCAGCTGATCTGCACAGACTTAGACAGAACATAAATGAGTAATCCATAACCTGTGACAATAAAACAAGATTATAAACTGTATTGTCATAATATTTTAGCAAGTACTCATAAATAACTACACATAATAAACAGATGCTTGTTTCATGTGCCTGAAAAAAATATTGGCCAATATATTGGAATTTAAAATCACCAAATATTGGTATTGATCTTAAAAATCATTCAGGGTCTAGTTTCATAAATGTATTCACATAGACGGGGCTAGAATAAATAAACAAACCAATCAATGTTGCTCGTCTTTGGTTTTGTTGAGCATTTACACAGTTTTGTCTTACAGTGCCTCTTTATTCAGTAAATATACCTGTCTCACAAAGACATGGACTGCATGGACACATTTAAAATGATTGGATGTCATGCTAAATTAGAAATTCATTCGTGTAGATTAGGAATAATACAAGCTCCAAATTATTATCATTGTGAACATTTTGACCAAAAGAAGGGAACCTGTGGCTAACAAGGTAGACCAGATCCCTGGTTCTTCCAGTCTACTACTGCATCCCAGATTTCAAGTTAGTATGCTTCAGAAAAAGCAAGAAAAAACAAGTTTTGTTTCAGTTCTTAGCAAGGCTCAGCCAGTCAGGTATCACTAGCAATACAGCATTTTGTTTAAATTTTCTTTGCACTTAAAACACATTCGTGGCTAGAGCCTGCTCACTCCTCTGTGTATGCCTTATTTAGTGAGTCGCAAATACACAACAGTGGCAGTACAGATTAAAAATAAACGGTTTCCCTATCATTTTATGTTCAGTGTCCCCATTTGGATTGCTAACAACGGGCTTTCTGGGTGGAAAATCCAAGTTGAGGGGGCATTTGTCAAAAAACATTCCAACTGGGAACTCACCATACAAGTCAAAGTGTCCTTGGGCAAGATATTGAAACCCAAGTTGCCCCAATGTATCCACTGGAGTGTGAGTATGTGAATTTTAGACAAAGCGCTTAAAAATGCAAATGTTAAAGCCCTGCGTGAATGTGTAAATGAGGCTGTCACAGAAAGTACTCTGATTAGAAAAACACTAAAGTAGTATGAGTCCGATTGCCATTTTAAAAACAAATGTTTAAATTCTTAATAACCTTTTGAAAACACACCTAAAAGTACCTTCTGCAAAATGAATTAACAGCATTGACTGCTTTAACTGCGTTTCACAAGTTCATGTGAAAATGTGTAATTCTTACACATTTTTGTTGCAGTGTTGTTCCTTTACAGGAGATGGCAAAAATTCAGCTGATACAAATCTGGGAACATTTGTGTTGTTGCCCGTTTCCAAAACAAGGGTGGCACCACTGCACTCAGATGACATGGGTTTGATGAAGGGTCATCCTTGGATAATGTATATAAATGAAAACTGAATCTCTCAGGTTAAAATGAAACATGAAAAAACCTGAGTTTGAACTTTGAGCAATGAGTCTTATCTTAAGGACTATAACTAGTATCTTAGCCAAATAATAAAGAGATATTTTCCATTGACCTTTCTACAACTCCCTCTCTCAGCTCAGCTCTGTATATACAGCCACAACCAACACAAACTGAAACCATGGTGAGCAAATTAATTTCCACAGTAATTTATTAGCTGTACATACTTAATAAGAAAACAAGCCATGTCTTATCTTGACGGGCAATCACCAAGCATCACTGATCTCAAATATCACCGCCCATCTCCAAGATGATAATAAGAGTTAGAAAGGAAAATCAAATTATACTAATTATACTACAAATTATACAAAGCTATTCTTCTTAGCTCTTTTGCAATTCCTTGGTATGTACTGTATGTCTGCCAGTATGATAACACTGAAAAAACATTTCATATTGGCTGCAGCTCTAGTTTTAACAGGGAACCAGCATAACCAAGTCACAAAATACACAATATGTCATATATAAAGGCATTAGGCAACAGAGCTTGCACTTATCAATTTGACAGGCAAATATACGGCTTGCTGATCATCCATGCAAAAAGGTGCAGTATAATCTTGCAGTGGCAACAAAGTGCACACAGACCAAGACTAGAAAAACCAAAACCTGATAAATATCACCACAACACACAAAGCAGTAAGAATTTATGAAAAGGTGTTTCACATTACTAAAAAAAAAACCAAAAAAAAAAAAAAAACCCACTGAGTAATAAAAATAAATACTTCTTGTTTGATCCTAGGGCTGGAATATAAATTACTGATCACAAGAATAATAGACTTGGACATGAACTGAGTCAGCACAGAAAGAAAGAGTGACTACATGAGGAAGGCTGTGTGTGTTTCTACTTAAACTGACCTTCCGTGTGCATGGAAGTCCAGCTGCACGGTGCTGTCTTGAGGAGAGAGCGCCCTTTTAGCTCTCTGGTGACGGCTGTGCAAGGCTTCTGTGTCATATGATAAACCCTCATAGTGGCGAATATACTTGTTCAAAGGGTTCCCAAACTGACCTGAAAGAGAGTTCAACAGCTTTTTAGTACTGGTCAACAACAGTATCAAAACGAATAGGTTTTTATATTGTTTTATTAATCAAATGATAATTAAAATTTCATTCACGTATCGCTGACATTTTTCCACTGTAGATTAGCATGTAATTCTGAGATAATTCGTTTTTATCATTTCTATCCATGATTTTCCTGACGTGCCAATCTTTCAATGGAAATGGCCTATGGAGCAATCGATCTCTACAATACTGGCTAGCTTTAGTACAAGCCCGCACTCGCTAAACATGCTTAACAGGCTTATTCAGCCAATTGCTATAACATCCCCTGAGGTAAAACCCTACCGGCATCCATACCGACCCTTTTCTTTGTTCTTTTCACAAAAACAAAGCTAGTGTTCAGTTTAAAATACAAGTGAGGAGCACATGATACGATCAGGTGACGAGGGTCTGTTTCAGTAGTACTGTATAGCATTGTGTGAGCTTGTTGCAGGCTGCTTAAATGCTAATCTACATTCAAAGGGGTGTGTGTGTGTGTGTCCATCTATCTGTCTGTCTGTCGGTGTCTGTGCAACTCTGGTGGCCTTAAAAAAAAAAATCCTCAGCTATGACTCAATTTAAGGATTTGTTAGTAAGATCAAGTTCTAATCTTTTTGTACTGTAGGATTTTCTGCACATGACTAAGAGATACCTAGACTCAAAAATGCAAAAATAGATGATGTAGATGCTCCACATTATCTGCATTTTTACATTGCACTGTTCTGTTGACAACTACATAATTTCCATGTCAGTGGGAGGCATAACTCCCCATACAGGGAGAGGCTGCTCCAGGCTAGCATGAACTTGTCTATGAATGCACTTAGAAAATATTTCAACAACCATCTTCTTTAGTCTCATTAAACAAGGAAAATAATGTTTGCAAACTACACAGACAACACAGATCAACCTTTGCAGGAGGTCTCACCAACTTCATTCGTATATTATGTATATAATGAAGTATGCAGTGTGTGTGTGTGTGTAAGATATCATGTCACATTTGACCTCTTTATGTACACGGTTTCAAAAAGAATGCTGACAGGTATCTCCGGATGCCTTCACGGTAGAAAAACATGTTTCTAAAACAACTGAGCTTGTATGATAAATCAGTCATGCTCTCCATCTAAAGACTCTGGAATGAAATCTTTTAGCTTATGTTAAGGGTTACAGAGTTAAGCCAGTTGTAAGAGCAGGTTAACATTTTATGCAGCTTTCAAATACCTGAGAAAACTATCACTAACAAAAAATGTACCATCTTACTGCAACCCACACACACACACACAGGTTATTGTTGCAAAACAAATACAAGAACCACGCCAAGAGCGCAAACGTCCGCCAAGGCAGCTCACTCTCTGGGCAGTACTTACTTTTAAGGGAGTAGTTTTGTATTTTCTATATATTCATTGTGTTTTCTTTGTTTGTTTTGTTTTGAATATACTTTATGTTTGTAGTGCAGTGAAAATATGGATATGGCACACTTTATTTTAATTAAGACCTTGAAGACCTTGGTGGATGTAAGCCAAATTTTAAATGATTGATAGCAGTACCCCACTCCACCTCCCACAAAAGTCGATCAAAATTCACCCAAAACTTTTCAAGCTAATCGTGTTTACAGGCAGAATGACATGCAAGCAAACATTACCAAAACCTCCTGGGCAGCGATAAAAGGTGGAATTGTAAACATAAACAATATAACAAAATGTAATGTTGTTTTACTTACTAAAATCTCTATATAACTCTTGATTCCCATACACAGACATCTTACTAAGCAGGTTTTTTTCATGTTGTGTGTAAACATCACATCCTGAATGTTACAAGCCTGAAAAGAATCTAAAATGCAGGCAGCTACACAATGTTGAAAAGGTTAAAAAGACACTTCCTTCTCTCAGTGACAACAAAGAATTCAAATCAACTATATTTAATGAACTACTCTTTATTACTAAAAATGTGTTGATCAGGATGTTTCAGGAAGTTAAACCAGATCAAATAGGTTTAAACATCAAACCAGTACTATCTGAGTTAATTTGTTCCACGTCATTGCATACCTCACAACTCATACTACACACACACACACACACACACACACACACACACACACACAATCCAAAAAAGGTAAAAAGCGAGGATTGCTCTACTCGCATGTCAACATCTATCCAGTTTTATTTATATAGCACCAAATCAGAACAACAGTTGCCTCAAGGTGGTTAACATGTTAACGTAAAGACCCTACAATAAGAGACAAAAACCCAACAGTCAGACAATGCCCTATGAGCAAGTCCTTGGTGATGCTGGGAATGAAAAACTCATGGCTCAAAGGCTCATGGAGGGGCAGCCATCGCCCCAACTGGTTAGGGGTAAGCGGAGGAAGACAGGAAAAATGACATGATGTTGTGTATGTGATTTATAACATAATGTACACAACCTTTATGTGTATCTATAATTTATAAAATAGCATGCACAAAAATTGGAATTCAATTGAGATTTTTAATGCATTTTGATTTCCAGTGGTTGCAAAATACATTACTTTCAAAATGAAGCTCTTAGTTGCTTGCATTAACATCTCTATTAATACCCTACATTAATCACATCAGTTGGTTCCTTTGGATTGCTTTCTTTTACTTTTATTCTTCTTCTGTTTTTTAAAACATTTTCCATTTTTATTGTAACAATAAAAAAATACAATAAATCATTATGTGACAATACTATCCAACACTATTAGGAACTACATAGTTCACTTCAGACTGATAGCAACAAAAAATTCATTTAAACTGCCAGTGAGTTTTACTGAAAAGGCATCATCACTACAGAGCAATCTGTTTTCACTCTCAAGTCCTGCAGGAAAGTGCAAGACAGAGAGAGAGAGATAAAAAACCTGCTGACAGGAAGCAAAGACATGGTCACAGCATGGATCAGAACTGAGCTGAGCCTCGCATTGCCATGCACGCTGGGTCCTGGCAGCCCGGCTAAGACAATATCTCAGGCACCCGACTAAAATGTCTCTCCTTAACATTTTATATCATACAGTACTGAAAAAAAATTAAGTGGGTTGGCAAAAACCTGTAGGCATCAAGTCCACAACAAAAATTCACTCTACATTACTCAAAAAATGTCTGCAGGAAGCTGTGACTGTGAGAAGGCCAAGTAACAGCAGCTGTGCGAAAGTGAAATAACCTACATTACATGAAACACAGACTTCCTCGAAAATGTCTGGGCATGTAAACAGAGTAAGATTGGTTGTTGCATGTCACGCCATCATTACTAACAAGCTATCAAATTGCAAACTCAATTGCAATGGCCCCTCTTACATCAAACATATCTTTCAGAGGTACATGTGGAATGACATAAAGCCATTTGTTTGAAGCTTTGTGGAAAAACATTTTTTAAAAAACAACTGAGCTTGTATAATAAATCAGTCATGTTGTACATCTGAAAACTCTGGAATGCAATCTTTTAGCTTATGTTAAACTGATAAAATAAATTAATTAATAAAATTTAAAAAACACAAAGCGGGAAGTTTTGATCAGGACATTTCTGGCCCCACCTTCCCAATCCCTTTCAAGAATATAAATAGTGTTTCCTCATGTTGGTGTTCACATCAGTGGACACACCGCCTACAACTGCAAAGCTCTCCAGCGAGTAGTGCGGTGCTCTGAACGGATAATTGGAGGTGAGCTTCCCTCCCTCCAAGACATCTACAGGAAGCGCTGCCTGAGGAAAGCGGGGAGGATCATCAAGGACTCCAGTCACCCCAGCCATAAACTGTTCAGACTGCTTCCATCAGGAAGGAGGTTCTGCAGCATCCGGTCCCGTACCAGCAGACTGAGAGACAGCTTCTTCCACCAGGCCATCAGACTGCTGAACACGTCATAGACACCTCAGCTTCACCACTGGAACTTCAACATTATGCACTGTATATAAATGCCACTCGTTTTGCACATATTCAACTCTGTATATTTTATATATTTTATTATTATTTATTTATTTATTTATTTTTACTATTTAATTTGTAAAAATGTGTATACACACACACACACACACACACGTAGGAAAATATTTAGTATACACATCCAGAAATGCATACACTATTATATATTGTACATATATTTATTAGTTTCAGGTTGGCCATTCTTGTATTTTGCTCGTTTGTGTTGTTGTGTTTGCACATCTCTGTTGCTTGTGGGGCTCGCACACAAGAATTTCACTCGCATGTGCTGTGCCAGTGTGCCTGCACATGTGATGTGACAATAAAATTGATTTGATTTGATTTGATTTGAAAGCTCAAAATACATTTCTGATCAGACACAAAAAAAAGAAAAAGAAAAAAAAGGTAAAGTTGTGAGATAGAAGCAGGGGGGAAAAAACGTAGTCACTCGAGTCACAATTTCACTTGTGCTACTGCAAAAAACAAAAACAAACAAAAAAACGCCAGTACAGATGTTTTATGAAAATACGTTGATGCACTTTGTACTTAATCTTGACATGTCAAATGAAGGTTTTAAAGACATAAAGAAGATTAATGTGTAATCACAATGAAACAAATCTGAAATAAGCCAAGAAACTGAATTATTTATAATGACAGATTAAGCAATTTTTCAAACACAGCAGCAATATTTTGCCACAGGATATTAGAACTTTTTAATGAAGGTTTGACAGATGTTAAAAAGTGAAAATTGAATAATAATGTACCAGCTATCTTGCCAGATTATACAATTATATGAAAGTAGCACAGCAGCTCATTACCAACACAAGGCAGAAATCAATTTCTATTTGGTTTTCCTGTCCTGATTCTTCATGACAGCCCCCAGCTCTCAATAAATCTGTCACTGCCCTCACAGATAATAAAACTTCACAGGTGTAGTATCTGCAGTTAATCACATGCACACATTTTACACTGTGAGCTTAAGCTCGTCTGTCTTGATGTTTTGTGAAGCAGGTGGTGTAACTGTACTAAATCTGGAAATAACCCCTTAGCGATGATTTTATTTTCATTTACACACAAATTATATCTATTTTAATATCACCAGTTACACAAAATCACAGTTTTGCTCTGTTTGTCTTACAAATGTTGATGCCTAAAGTACAATTAAAGTACCAATCTGACATACTGTAGAAAATATGTTATTAAGAAGGGCCTGGACAAAGTTTTGTAAGGTGGTTAAGTTATATTAAAACTTATAATATATCGACACCCAGGTAGTTACTCATCCACGGTAAGAACGGGATATATATCATCTCTTTCGACCAAATGCTTGAGTCAGCAGTAGAAAAAAGTACCGTATTTTGCTTCAGGTGCCTTTCTGACGGATGCTTGTCACGCAGCTTCATACCTAACCTGCTTTTCACAGACTGTCCGACAAAACGAAAGTTTTTTGTTAAACTAGTCTCAAATTATTCTAGCGACACTGAATATTCATGGTAACAAACATATTCGGCAGTAAAACTCTTGTTTATAGACGTTAACAGTGTAAAGATTTCCCACTAAGCAAGTGACTGAAAGACAAGCCCCCCCCCCTCCTCTACTACAGGAGTACTTAACCTGTATCAGCCAAACATAATTAATTAACCAGATAACAGCTAATACAGATTGACTACACACTGTAAACAACAACAACAAAAAACACAAACAAAAAACACACACAAGTTAACCGCAGTCTCCACAACATTAGCCAGCCAGCTAGCTAGCAAGTTAAACTGTCGACAGTACAACTACACGATCCGATTAGCGCTAGCTCTACTGACGAGCTCTAAAGACTTTCTCTGTTAGTCAACGGCAAACTTACCTGCAATATCGTGTAGGCAGCAAAACAGAAGAATTAGTTTGACAAATTCCATAGTGAAATGCCCTGTAGTCCCGCTTAACCAGCGAAGCTACACAGCGATACCCCTGACAGTTGCTTGTTTCGATTTCTGCCACACTTAAAGACAGAGTCGCCCTTCCTAGTTAGCTGTGACTCCCATCGCAAACACCGGCAGCTCTACCTCTCCAACAGCGCTACACACTGTCATAAACAGAGAGAGACAGACAGGCAGGCACTACTCCCTTCCGGTGTATGGGGCCAAAAGATATGGACACACCCGCTGTTCTGCGTTTCTATAGTATTGCGATCGTAGGTTGAAAGATACGTGAAAACAACTGGAAAAAAACACTACTGAGCTTTACACAACGCCACCAAAATGTGTCTGCTCCTGTGCTGAAAACACGCACTGATCTGCTGTTTACTGCTTGCACACATTATTTCCGGGTTTAAAAACTAAAGATTTAACTTTGTGATAGTGAAGTTATACATTTCCTGTTTCTCTGTCTATGTAGACTTCGCTGTAAATGCAAGGTACAGACTGCTCTGAGAGCGAGGATTCGCAACAAACCGGTCTGTAACATTAGCATAAAGAGAACTCGGGAAAGAAAGGATTAGTCATTCGTTTTTAATGATTTTTTTAAAGAATGAAGTTGAAATGTACTAATGAATCTCGAAGTACTATTTCGAGATTAAGTAGATACAAACTAAAAGAAAAAAGTTACAAAAATACAATTTGAAGAAAAAAATGAAATAATATTTTGACAGTAAACATATTTATCTGTTTATTGCTTTGTGCAACCGCATGGTAACCGTGTAAAAGAGACATCTGTAAATTGCATCTGTAATTGGACCAGCAGGTAAGTATAAGGGTATATAAATTACAGAGAAACACTGGCTTTCTATACCTGTACCACCTCAGCCAGAAGGATTATTCTAGCTGCAGTGTATACAATTTATTGTACCCCGCAAAAGTCTGCAGTGTTCTTTGGGTGATGAAACCTATTTATTATGTTCTGATTCACTAATGTTGAAATCCAGGCTCTGGGGAGGCCACTCTATGACTGACAATGTGTCTTTTCTATCCAGGTGTATTTTTATTGCATCGACAGTGTGTTTGGGGTCGTTGTCATGCTGAAAAATTAAGCCATTGCCAATAAAAATGCTTTGGTACTTTTCTGTGTTTATGATTTCATCAGTTTTGCCCAAATTCTCAACAGCAGTGGCTGAAATACAGTCTCAAACCACTGCAGGCATCTCACTGTTGCACCTCTCTCCTGAGCTGCTCTAATTATGACTTGAACCCAAAATGTCTCATTTGGATTCCTCACTCCATCGGGCCTGTTGCAGCTGATTTTCAGCTCAGTTCTTGTGTAATCTAGCATACCTCAGCCTTTTCTCCTTGTTTCCCTTTCGTAAGAATTGCTTCTTGAAAGCCGCCCTTCCGCTGAGATAATTTCTGATGAGGCTTCAGTGAACAGCATCAGTGATCAGCTGAAGAGACAGATGTATTTCCAATGCTGAAAGGACACAAGTGTCTTGCATTAGAGAATGCTGAGGCTTGTAATACTAAAAGAGAGATTATGCATATAGCAGGATCTAAAAACAAGTGAAAACAATACACAACATTGTTTGTGGGCATGTAACAACAACAACAACAAAGAAATCAATGCAAATAAAGAATTAGAACTGAAAAAGAAAATGTGTAAATTACTGAGACAGGAGAGAGATGGACTTCCAAGTTTGTTTGTTCTTTTTGCAGACTAGAAAATTATGGGCAGCCACATCACTCAAAATGACAAAACAACCCCCCCCCCCCCCCCCCCCAAATAATAATAATAATCTGACATGTACTTTGCTGTTAATGTTAACATACAATTCGCAAGGGTTATGTTTACGTATGAAAGTAAGGGGTATGTCACTTGTATTTTTAGGCGATAACATGTGGTCATTTTTGTTGTCTGTCAGTCTGCAACCACAAAATCTAGGTGCTTCACATCCCAGAAGTGACTGTGACTGACATCCTGTGACTGGCCTATAAATAATTCTCAGTTTTGATGCAGACTTCAAAACAGATCAAAACAGGGATAATCTTTTGTGTGAACCTGTCAAACTTATAATAATGGCCACGTAAAACGACCTTTTTCCTTAGCTGCCCACTTCTACATTCCTTTTCATGTAGCTCCACTGTGATATTGAGAGCCAAACCTCTTATCAAATATAACACTTTATTAAGAATTTTTTGTATATTTCACTTTTGCAGCTTTTTCTGGGTTTTGTCATTATAGGACGTTACTAAATACTATCTGTGGCAGAAATTTATGCCTGTAAAATCTGTGCTGAAACCCTAAATTGCGCTTCTTGTGCTAGATTGAGTATTTTCTCCCACCCAGTGTCTATAAAACGTTACTACACGTGGGATCTATAACTGTCAGATGTGGTTTTTGTTGCACAGCCAGAGCTCTATCTCAAGAATTTCCAGTGTGGGAAAATTTAATCTACTCAAAGATTACTCCGTTTTTGTGCTTTTTAAAATTTATTTATGTATGTATGTATGTATGTATGTATGTATGTATGTATGTATGTATGTATGTATGTATTTTTATTTATCTTTTTTGTATTAAAAAATAGACAAGGATTAAAAAAGTAGACACAAAAGTATACACTAAACTGTCAAACAACAAATTAATAAAACACATCCAACAAAAAGTATACTTTGTTGTGAATTTTTAAAACTCACAGACAGTGACAACCTCGCGATATCCAAAGTTGGACCTGGGAGGTCCAGCTACGCGAGATCACGCAATACAAATGCGCGTGCACTGGGACGCAAAGTGGTCACGGCTACGCCAGGCTCTTATCAATTTACGAGTACTCGTAAAAGTAACCACCTGAACATTTTAGCGCTTTGAAAGGCAGCCCGACTATTAAGTTATTCTACATGTGATTCAGCTGATGCAAATACTTTTAAATGTTTTTAATTTTTATTTATTTATTAGATAAACGCAAAGCTCTCACTTTCAGCTCGTCTGGGACGCAACGTTAGTTTCAAACTGAGAAATATTCTACATTTTATATATTTATTTATGTTTAAGTAAATGACAGATAAATGTTAAGGCGTGAAATGTAAGCTTGTCACCATAGTGGTAAAATGGTGTGTAGACACGTAGATTAAGTAACACGTCGAGTGGGTCACGCGGTTTAATGTGAGTGATAAGCTTTAGAGTTTACAGAATACGAGGTGACCCAAAACGCACCACTGGTTGTCTGCCGCCCCCCTCGTTCGGCCTGAAAGCAATTCACTCTGGTGACGTCACTCGCAGAGTTGTCATGGCGTCTTTGGGACCGAAGCTACCGCTGCAATTTAGCTAAAATCTGTCGACAACTCGTAAACCGAAATGGAGAAAAATGCAAACTTGCATCGAGACGCTGACGGGAGCTCTTTGTGTGCTACGATTGCGGGAGAAATGGGCGAAGCTGCTACTGTCGCTGGAGTGAAAGGAACAGCCGACAAATGCAAGAATAGTGAGGCTCCTCTCTGTAGTTTGGTTAACGTTAGTTATAATATCAGCACCACAACCGATGGTGCTCCCAGTAATGTCACTTCCAGTACCAGTGCCGGGAAGTCTGACGTGCAAGAAGTGGTCGAAGTCCTCCCCGAGCAGCAGCAAGAGGAGGGATACGAGAAGAAGAAGAAGAACGCCGAGGCGAGCGAATTGTGGTCGGGGTCCGATCAGATCAGTAACGGGATGGGGCATGACTCTGTGGTGGCCGCAAAAGACAGCCAGGGTGGTGCCTCAAAGTTGGTAAACAACAAAACCGACGCCTCGTCCTCACCTCCCGATAAAGAGAGCGCAGATGTGCAGGCTGAGGTTTCCGCCAGCGGAGAAAGTGAGCCGACAAAACTTGCCAAACCGACTAATCTGTGTCCGGACAATGCAAACACAGAAAACGTCAAGTCGGGGCTGCCCGCTGATAACGCCTTATCAGAGGGATTGCCGAGTGGGAGTGACCCCGATCCCAGTCTCGGTGGAGAGTCTCGAAGCATAGATTCACTCGAGTCCTTCTCCAACCTCAACTCCTGCCCCAGCTCTGACCTGAACAGTGAGGGGCTGGAGGAAAGAGGACTGGCCTTGGCCCTGCAGAACGAGTACGGGGCTGATGGCACGAAGAGTTCATATGCGAAGGACAGGGCCGCCGGCCAGTCCATATACCACATTAAGTGGATCAAATGGAGGGAGGAGAATACGCCGATCATCACCCAGAACGAGAATGGCCCCTGTCCATTACTGGCCATCATGAATGTCCTTCTGCTTGCATGGAAGGTAAAGGCTTGGAAATGACTGTGGATCAATGCAAACTTGATTTTGCACTGATATAATTAGGCAGATTTCTTAATGCATCTCTGAGCTCTGACAGGTTTCATGCCTTTATAAAGAAAAAGTGTGTATTAAGACTTAACTTAATAACACAACTGTCAGTCTCATCGCTCTGCATTCTTTTTTTTTTTTTTTTTTTATTAATTTCAGCCAAGACACGTCTTTACGTGATTTCACTAGTTAAACCATCATGCCCAAACGCCTTAAGTGCTTACAGGATATATGATGTACGTATCTTTTACATATTTGTCCCGCTGTGTTGTTTTTAAAAATTACTAATGAACTATGGCTCTGCATACGTCTGTTGCAGGTTAAGATGCCACCTATGATGGAAATTATAACTGCTGAGCAACTGATGGAGTATCTCGGTAAGTCTTTGTAATCCTGACAGCACTTAGTCTCCCATGTGTGTTCAGTGACAAGTCCAAAAAGCAGCATAATCCAGTAGCAGTGTCTTGGGCTGCTCCTACAGCATCACACTAACCTGCATTTGGAGTGGCGCCCATGAGTCCATGCACTTGTAAACATAGAAGCCTGCAAAGCCACTGAGTTTCAGTGCCCTCATAAGCGTTCTTGTGTTTCATGTCCTCTCTAATGAGCAGTTACATGCAGGTCATATACAGTGTTGGGAAGGTTACTTTTAAAATGTATTCCACTACAGATTACAGAATACAGGCCCCAAAATGTATTTTGTAACGTATTCCGTTACGTTACTCAATGAGAGTATTCTGAATACTTTGGATTACTTAATATATTGTCATGTTTTTTACAACTACATGAATGTACTATTGCTGTGTGATTTATTGAGGGTTACTCGCCATACCAATACCAACTGGATGTTTAAATCTTAACATAAAATGAGTAACAGTAGGGTGGACATTAGGTAAGGCTGCGCTTTTTTGCAGCGATCTCATATAGAAAACTATTCTGAGCGTATATAAAACAGGTCAAACCGAGGTAAAGGGTCCTCTGGCTAATACGCCGGGTTTCGTGTCGGGCTCGTAGCCGAAAACTGGCTTTACTTTGTTGTGTGGGTCAACTTTGCTAGCGAGAGACAGAGAGATGCGTTGAAAGGCTGCTCCAAAGGAACTTATTGTGTCGGAGAAAAACAGGAACACAGTGTACAGTCCTACAGTCTGAGTCCTAATAGCTTACTTACAACTGGGCTTGTCAGGCACTCTTTTTGGCTGTAGTGGTTATTATTATATTTACATGCTTCCATCTCCCGTTTCTGCTCGGTGACAACTCGTACTTTTCTCCTTTTTCCTCCCTCCCTCGCTCGCACATAACGGGTATGGCAGTCCATTCTCCCTGCAGCACGGACTACACTGCCCATGAGGCTACATTCTTTAGGGCGATGCCTGTAACACTCTGCCTATTGCCTTCATATTAAATCATTTTTAAAAATATTTCTTCACGTCATTGTGCAAGTAGAGGTGACATGAGCCACAAGATTGAGACACAGGCATTAGAGCCTCTTAATGCGCGTTTTGTTTGGGTTTCCACCAGTGTGGAATTACCAAAAATAGAGAGAGCATAGCCTAACATATGAAACAGGAAAAGACCGCCGTGTAATCCATTTATTTCAACAAAGTAACTGTATTCTGAATACCACCTTTTAAACGTTAACTCTAACGGAATACAGTTACTCATATTTTGTATTTGAAATGCGTGACGGCGGTACATGTACTCCGTTACTCCCCAATACTGGTCATATATATATATATATATATATATATATATATATATATATATATATATATATATAGCAGCACAGGGGAATCCCCCATCAGCCAGTCTCATGCTGCTGCAGAGGAAACAGGAGCTGTGTCCTGTCATTCATAACTAAAATTAAACTTCAAATATCAAAATAAAGTGTCACATTAGCAAGGGGCTCTTCAGAGGTAGAGTCACCGATCCACACTTGTGTCACTCTCCAGTGCACAATGATCCACGTAAGGTTTTACAACAGATTTACTAGGATTACTTGTGTGTGAGACATACCTCGTCTCTGTTGATCACACTGACAGACAGTGGCAGATTTGTGCGGCCTGATCACTATGTGCATTTAAAATTGCTGTGTGCGTGTGGTACCTCGTGCTTGCACATAATTGCGGCACACACAGTCTTGCGTAGCGTTAAGGGGCTTCTGGATAGCCTCTTTGTCGTAACACGTAAACACCAAGCTCAGAAGTGGTGTTTTTAAAAGGCCAATGGTTGAGTATCACAGCTCACGAGTAAGCAGCGTAGCATGCCAGAGATCCGGCAGATAGATACAGATATTAAGTGACTGTCAGGGATCAGTGAGTCAACAGGTCAGCAGTGAGGGGTTTTCCCAGTTGTGGACTTGCTGTAGTAAAAGCAGTCAGCTGGCAGGCCCCCTGCTGGAAAAAATCTTGACTTGCACTAAAGTCTTTGTCAAGGCTGTCCAGTTCAGCAAGTAAGACAGAGGTGGTTTTTAGGCTACTGTCTGATCAAACATTTTGTGAAAAGCAAGCTTGTGTTTTACAGTTGTAGAAGACGGCAGCAGGGCTATACCAAGCCCGAGTGAATGCATCCGCTTGCTTTTCCGGTTTGTTTGTGAAGCATGCATTTGGCACACGATATCATAAGTCCCAATAAAGGTTGAAGAACGTAACAAGCCTTTGCTGAGCTTTGTATTTTTATTTCATTTTACTTGAAAGCCAAGTTCAGAACTGGGCAGTTATTTCCCACAGCATACGCACAAAGAAACCACTGCGTCATTACAATTATAAAGCACTAATCACACAAAAGAAAGCTTAAGAGGCTCTTTTTATTGGATGTATTCCACTTGTTCTGTTTGAGGAAGATGCATATGAAAGCAGTTTTTATCCTAAACGTGTAGCTGTTTTCACTTAATATAGATGTTGTCGACTAGGCGTCCATGGCATTCCTCTGAGCAGTTCTCAGGGAAAATATGTGTTGACAGTGCAGCACGATACTCCTGCCAGTTCCTAATAAATTTATGATTCTTTGTGAAACATTTTTGAAAACCACTTGCTCAAGAGTTTTAAAAGTAAGGAGTAGACGGCAGTAAAGCATTCACAGCGAGGGGAAGAATGTATTTGCCCTTTGCAATGCTGGAAATGTTCATCAGTGAGATCCTAATGAAAAACAAGACAATTAGCAACGAGCGGAAACCTTTGTCTTGAGATGTAACGGTCAGCTGTGTTTTTGGCGCATCTTGAAACTTATCTGTCTACAGCTGATGTACTGTAAAGTCTCAGTTTGTTGAGTGAAGACTTGCATGTTGGTAGTACTGATCAGGGCAAAAAAATAAATAAGTAAAAGAGGAGCCAGACATCTGCCAGGCTCTGCCCTCTGGCACAGCCTGTATTGCTATAGAGGTGAGTCAGCGGAGCTTTCAGGTGATGCCACAGATGACCGAGATTCAGCTCATCCTCCATATTTGTCACAGACCTTTTTTTGGGATACAGCCGACCAGTGCAAAATCTACCAGTGAGCACTAGAAACAGTTCACAACATCTGTTACAATCTTTACTCCATGTAATGAGTTCCAATCCAGATAGTAATTGCGTTGCTCTGGAATATGACTCGACATATCTGCCAATATCGCTCTCTCTCTCTCTCTCTCTCCAGGTGACTACATCCTGGAAACCAAACCTAAAGAGATATCAGAAGCTCAGCGGTTAAACTATGAGCAGGTAAGGCCTGACTCATACCTAAGCAGGCGTGTGTTTTTGCTTATGTGTGTGTATTAGTAAGCTGCTGACTGTTCACGGTGCTTGAGGAGGAGCGAGGGCTGTTTTGGATGAGTTGGCTCTCGCTCTCTTGCTCTCTTCTCACCCTCTCTGTTGAAACGACAAATGTGCACGTTTAACACGAGCTATCTGCTCTGCTCGCTGTCTCTATTGAGATTTCTTTTTACTACAGTGACGACACTGCCGCGCTGCTGTGTCTCATGTCCTGCCAACACCCCGTGTAGCTGCTTGTTTAAACTACAACGGGTTTGCACATTTGCATTGACATAGCAGAGAAGGGCAGCGGATGTTCCATAATATGGTAATAAGGGTCGAGTTGATTGCAAACTGCATACATACGACTGCAGCCCAGCTTTTCTTTTTTCTTCCATTGCTCTGTATGTTACATAAGATGTGTCTTGCAAGGCCCAGGGAACAAAAAGGGTCAACAGTGTCAGATTATGTTGTTTCACATGGCAGTAAATGCTTAGAGACGCTTGGGTAAGTTCAGCTCCCGGCTATTACTGAGGCTGTATGTGTGTGGCTCACAGTGAGAGGCTCTTGGAGATGGAGCTGTGGTTCCCTTGCTTCCTCCCATCTCCACTGCCTGCCTCAGAGTGTGGGAGGGGCCCTGCCTCTTCTCCATTTGCGTGGCAGAGCACCAGCACATCTGTGAATGATTTCAAGCCACACTTGTCCCTCGTTCAGAAAGGGCAAAAATAATGCGCATAGGTTCTTCATAGAAGCTCTCTGGAGCGACCTTTCTAAATTTAAGTTGAGCTGAAATACAACCTCTTGAATAAATCAGCAGTGTCCTCAGCATTCAGAGTAAGGGAGTGGTCAGGGTATGCGTTGCATAGTTATTATGGTGGTCTAATCCTAGATACTGGCCCGGGAGTTGTTTTGCATGTGGGTGTCCTTGTGTCCGTTTGCCGCCTGCGTTTGCAGTTGGGCTGGTTGACACAGTTATGTGGAGACTACAGCGGCCAAGGCTTTTTGGAAGCTGGAAATTATGATTTAAAAAGGAACAAGTCTGAGATGTGTCGTGGATGAGAATCAGATGGTGCCCTCTTCTTGATATGTTGCAGAGACATATTTCCGATTGATGCAAAATGCAAATGAAGTTACCCCGACTTTGAAAAGGATGCTAGGAGTTCATAACCGAAGTAATTCTATTTATAAATTCCGCTTAAAAGTCATCATCTGTCGCAGGAGTGCATGCGGATTAAAATAGCAGATGCACGGCTGCTCTTTAGCTATTGTTAAATATTTACTCGGTGAAGCTGAGGAAGTGAGTGTAGTTTTGCTAGGCTTTCGTCTCAGTGGACCCAGCTGAACACTGTGATTCATCCACAATCACTGAAGGAAGCGGGCTGGGTTTAAGCATCCTCTCTTGTTCCTATTTAGTGTCATTCATAGTATCGATCATTATTCACAAGTATTTTGCGCTGAGTGAAGCAGGTACAGTCCCAGCAGCTGTAGCATGACTCTGAATTTCTATATGCCCTTAAGTGTGGATTTTTCATTAACGAAGGCAAAATATTTGTGTGTGGTATGTTTGAAATCTCTGTCGAAATAAGCCAGCATTGACTGTAGTTAATAAACTTTAGATAATAGAATAAGTTACAATTAAAAAAACAAATCATACAGCCCAGTTTATAAGGTTTATGGAGGTCCTTGTGTAGTGCAGATTACTGAAGGAGTTATAGTATGCTCTCAGTTGTGTGGGTTGTGGTATCAGAGCCTGATTTAATCCGAGTTGGCTCTATCTAATTAAAAGATGAGAAATGAATGTCTACGCAGAGTTGCCAGTTTATCAGGTTCGTTGTGTAAAAGGTAATTTGCAGGTCTTTTCAACCTTGTATTTTATAACAACTACAGTAAAAGTACCAACTGAAAAAAAACATTTTATGTATGTGGTTATTTTGAATTGGATGCAAACAGCATGTTTCAAAAATGTCAACAGAAGGAGAACAAAAATGTAGAAAAGTTGTGTAATACTAAAAATAAACCAGGGGCCAGGTCTTAAAACTAAACTAACTCTCTGTATGTATTATTGTAGGGTCTACCTTACAATATAAAGCGCCTTGAGGCGACTGTTGTTGTGATTTGGGGCTGTATAAATAAAATTGAATTGAATTGAATCAATACGAATAGAGGCTGAGTATTTTTGCGGTAATGGTCAGTTTGGTGGTCAGAGTTTGGGTATTTAATGAGTCTTGTACGCAGGGGACAGTTTAAAAACGAGGTTGAATGGCAGTGACCTTTAGGCCACAGGAAGGGTATCCATGAAAGAAATCCTAAAGGCTGTATCCTGTGAGCTAACAAGGAGAGTGACCCTCTGTGGATGCATCAGTGCACACAGCTTGGTTAACTCACACATTTGTGAAGGCACCATTAAAGCTAAACAAGTTTCATCCAGACTCAGTGAATCCGTGCTTGGTTTTAGTGAAAACAGTGGAAAACCACACATATTGCAATTGCACTGTTGTGCTAAGCTGGCCTCCCTGCTGTCTGGACCTGTCATCTACTAATTAGTGTCAAAGTTCTCAATGTTTGATGTGTCATCTTTATTTGTTTTGTTTATTTTTTTCCATTAAATTTCAGTAAATTCTTTCTTAAATGCGTTTGTACAATTTAGTGTAATCCATTGCGAGGGCTCCTTTGCAAAAAATGTATCTCTATGAAGCTTGATGCTTTGACACTGTCAGAAAGAAACTGATTTCTTTTAGGACCTGGTTTGCTTTTCTGCTCTATTGGGAAAAAGAAATATTCCCCCCATGATTTAGACAGATCTAGATTTGTCTTGAATCTGATGACCAAAATATTGAGTATCAAACGCTGCAGATGTGAGCCAGCACAAAAAGTGTGTCCCACTTTGTGGGACATTGCCGTCTTGTAAACTGTTAATAATTAACACCTCAAACTAATGGGTCATGACATTATGTAAGACTTCTGAGGCTGCTGGCCTCCATTCATTGACTGATGTTTTTTAGGCTCAAAGATCTATTGTGTATATGTATAAAGATTTATCTGGCGTGTAGATGTACACAGATGACTGCAGGCAGACCCATAAAATATGCATCAGCTTGCACAGACAACAAATATCTGACAGCTGTATTCACTATTCTCTGTTTGCTTCACAGTGACATAAAATGTACAGTGCATCCTCTGAATCCTCTGATTTCATAGCGCTGGACAGTAATGGACAGAAGCTTTGTGGTAATTTTTAAAACACAGCTGATTACAAAGTATAAAGTCATTAGTGCTGTTTCCCTCCAAACACACGGCATACAGTGCTCAGACTCGTCCCATACTTTTGAAATCATCTCTGGAGTTGCTGTTGTTGTTATGTTACCTACCAACAACCACATGAAAGTCACAAATCCCATCTTTCTGACAGTGTGTTTTGATCGTTACTGGTCTTGGAAAGGCTGCATAATTATAGCACTTTAAAATTGGACTTTTCATACACCCTTTATATTTCTACCAGAACCTGGTGCTCAGTTGTGTTTCTTCACAGTAACAATCAGATTTTATGTTCTTTCAAATCTAGAAATAAAGCGAGCATCTTCTTATTGTTTCTGCATGACTGGTGTCACGGTGATTTCTTGGCTTCATTATGTTGTAAAGTGGGAACGGCTACATGTGTTCTGTTCTTAATTGGAACCTTCATCTTAAGAAAATAAATCCTTTTGGGAACAAAGTCCCTCATGTGCTCAGAGAGAGAAGCAGAGAGGCCTGCCCTTAGACACCTTCGCTTAGACTGTGTAAAAAACAAACAAACTGCAAGGCCCCAGCAGAGTACCATGCTAATGTTACGCTGTGGAAGTGTAACACGGCGGGGCTAGATGAACGTGTGCGTGATGCAGTGCTAATCATCTGATCCACGAGCGCTCATCTGCTGTTGGAGCTCTCTGCCCTAAAATGAGGAGATGTGGTCCATTACACATCCCTGCTAATCCTCCCATCACTGCCGCTTATAAGCATCCTAATCCACACACTCAGATGAGCCAGCTGTGGGCTTTCCACCTCAGCTCTGTGCACCAAAGGGTCAAAGCTGGAGCAGCCCAGCGCTTATTGGACACGATCCTATTGCTAGCAGGGGGATGTCAAAACACTTCACAGAAAATACTCTGAAGCCATTGTGGGAAAAACAGGGGAAAAAAGGAAAGACATTTCTGTATTAGATGGTGGGAATTTTTCTGCCTTTTTATTGTTTGTCTATTACTTATTTAGTCTGGTGTGGTATAAATGGCTTTGCGGGGAGGTCTTTTATAGTTAAAAGTCCAAAATGTATCCCCTCCTTCACATTTTTCAAAACTATCCAGTGGGCCTGATTGGAGTCTTTACCAGGGCTGGTTCTAACCCCTGGGCTTTATGTTTGACACCGCCGGTCACCCCTGAGTCCACACAAACTGCCCTGAAAACATGAAGACATTTCGATGCTTGCATATTAGATGTAGTGTATCACAGAAATAAAGTTTTTCATTTGCATAGTGATTCAAACTAGATCATAATAGTAAGACCATATTTTATTCATAGTTTTATGGAAAATGTGTGCAAAGTCATGTCCAAAATAATAAAATTGATTTGTGTCAGACAAAACCCTTAGAAAACATTTCTATAATTCATTTGGAAGCATTTTCCCTACAGCTGCTTGGAATTACTATTATTATTAGTTTGGACAAGAGAAGTTTTTAACTGATTAAACATATGAAGGCATTTTTATAATGCAATACAGCTGAGAGAAAATAAATGGGGTTTAATTGTTTAATATTAGAATTTAAAAACTGAAAAATGCAAATAAATCTCCACTTTGTAGGCTCGTATTTATCTTTCTGGTATGTGTGACGGTGGTAATTGGTTTTTGGTTTGTGGAACTTTTTTTTAATCTTCCCATAGAACACACTATACACTCATAATAGAGTTGTCGGGCTCAGCTGCGAGGCTTATCTTGATTTCAGAGTTAAATGGCAGGAGAGGTTTAGTGCCAGCTGGGAAACATTGCTCTGAGGCTGAGTGCAGGAATTAGTCTCTCTCATTGGGTCCTCAGGTGTGTGGTGCAGTTATGTTTATAGAGTATTTGCTCTAATATTCATACGGTGAAGTAAAAAGGCTGGTTTTCTAATTAAATCCTCTCTTACCGATAAAGAAAGAATGCCAGTCGGATCCACAGAAAAGGATTTTCCACTTACGCACGATGTATTTGTGTCTGCTTTAAAACCTTTTTACTCTACAGAGATAATGAAAATCCACCAGTCAAAACATGGCTAATGAGAAGTACAACCAGAGACTTTTCTATTAAAATTTTTCTTTCTAAATGTGAGAAAAAAAAAAAAAAGATTTGCTGATATTTGTTTGAAATATACTTAAAACATTTTTTTGTATTACTATATCAGAAAAGCCTTTTTTATGTATCTATAGCACACGGATCAGGGTCAGCCATGTGCTGTGGATCATCGTGTGTATGTGTGCTGCAATAACAAAGGAGGAAAAGAGCTAGCACACACCTAAAACATTACTGTAAAGAGGACGGGGTGTGTTTGTGTGTGTGGGAGTGTGTGAAGATTGTGGAACAGCTGATAGTTACTAAAGATGGCCTCCCAAACAACTTCACATTAGGTGGTAAAATGTGTGCGAATGCTTTGAGTTTAGAACGAGCAGCATCCCGAGGAAGTCATTATTAAAAACATGGTGTTGTTAAAGCATAACAAAAAACACAACATTTAACTATCAATATTAGGGCAGCTCATTCAGACAACTTGGATTTGGCTTTAATTGAAAAATAGCAGTGGCATACAAGCTCTCAGTCAGGTTCTAATATGCAGGATGTAACTGAAACAATTTGAATCTCATGCAAAATGATGCCGTCTCATTCATACGACTGTTAGTTTGTTTGGGCTTTTTATGCAGGGATCCTGCTCTCTGCCTGTTAGGCCTTATTTTCTTCTTATGTTGCTTATTAGGTGGTATCTGGGCTGCAGCCTCTGTGCAGTGATTGTGTAGTCACTGGGCAAGAAGAGTGTGCAGGGTTTGAATGCAGGTCTCTATGAAAACACAACAACTAGGTTACGGTTTAGCTTCAGGCCTCCCTGTTTTCTCACCTGTGAACTATGTTTTTAGGTTGTGTTTACACAAAATCCAAGACCTTCCTGTGGGTTTATGTTCAAGGAGTTGAACATAAACAGGTGTTTTGTTTCGTTTTGTTTTGTTTAAAACTTACAAAGGTTGTGCAGTCGCACTTTTTTTCAACTGAGAAATATGCCAGAATTTCCCATTTTTCTCTCAAGCAGACCTTGAAAAACTCAGCCCACTCATTACAAGAGGAACTAAATAAGAAATCTTATTTTTACAGGAATTTAAATGTTGAAAGCTTTGTCCACTGCTGCATTCACCCTTTTTTCTGTGCCTCTAAAGTATCTGCCACTGTGCACTGACTTGTGTAAAGCACTTTTAAAACATGGGTAAGCTATTAAGAATTGAAACTTGACTTTAAGAACATTTTAACAAGAATACACTGAGAAGTGGGTGAGGGAAAACTGAAGCAAAATAAAGCAAATCAACACTCTGTTTTATAATGGAAAATTAAGCGCACAGGTGAAACACAATGACATGGAACTGTATTCACAAACTTACTGCAACGGGGACCGGTCATATCTGACAAATAGGCTCAGTCATCCAGGTTTTCCAGGATTTAACTGTTATACCCAGAATGCCAGTTTGTGCTCTCTGTTTGGGGGTTAAAGGTTTGTAGTTCCATAGGTTTGATTCCCAGCTCCTCCAGTGTCCATATTAAAGATCTTCAATAAGATGCTATACAATATAAATACAGCCCATTTACCACACCACGTACAAATCAGGAGCCTCTGATTCTCTCCTGGTTCCTGTGCCCAGCCACTACTGTCGGGTACACGGCATAAAACATGATCTAATCTGAAAGATAGATGGATGTGGATTCAGTTTTTTTACTTTTTCAGGACTTTTGTTTGTTTGTATTTTTTTCGCCTCCTGGTATCACAGCTCAGTCCGTTCATAGCAGCCACAGTGGGTTTGTTTTGTCACAGTGTGATAGCGGCAGGGGGGTGGTATCATGCGAAAAAGTGACGTCAGTGCATCTTTCGGCTACAGTGAGTCATCTCCCATCATCTGGTCATAAAGACATGACACATTGAGGGAAGAAACGACATTTGAAGTTGATCTTACCAACTGCTGCAAGCAAACAAAAAGTAAAAATCTGCTTTACTTGAATTTTTGAAAGGAAAAAATAAAATATTATTATTAGCCGCTTAAAACATATACTGATGTCGTTGAGTTTAGATGAAAAGATGAACTGTGTGTAGTTTGTTACGGCGTGAAATAATCACAGGAATATTTAATTGCATGAAGTTGACTGATTGAGCAAAAAGTAAAAAGAGCAGTATATATGAAAATAACTCCGCTACAATAAAATAATGTGATCTGGCAAAACTACATGAAAGCAGGTTTTTGTATTGGTGTAAGTGACAGCTAATGGTTTATTTTAAAGTTCTAGAAATTGATCCACGAGGACCCCAGCAACTGTTGTGATTACTTGCATTTTTTCTGATCAGTTCAATTTGATTTGTATAACATCTGTGTCTCACGCTGCTGCGCTGTGTCCTTTCTGTTTTCTAGAACATGAGTGATGCCATGGCAGTGTTGCATAAGCTGCAGACAGGTCTAGACGTGAATGTGAAGTTCACCGGGGTGCGAGTCTTTGAGTACACCCCAGAATGCATTGTGTTTGATCTGCTGGACATCCCTCTTTACCACGGCTGGCTGGTTGACCCCCAGGTGAGATGGATCTTATTTTGCCTTTACTGCCGTAGAAATCGGCCCGTTTTCTTTTTCTTCTTTTTTTATCTTCAACATAATATGAATACTCTCAGTTTTGTGTTTTTTGTGGTTTTTTTTGTTTTGTTTTTTTTCTCCACACATATACGTTGGACGTTGAATTCATTTTAGTTGTAGTCCAATTAAGTAGTCTTGTTCTAACTTATTACTGCAAATTGTAGCCTCAATTTTCAGTTCTTAGCTAACAGGAGCAGCACCTGGGTCTTCTGCTGCTGTAGCCCATCTGCTTCAAGGTTTTACATGCTGTGCATTAAACGATGCTCTTCTGCATACATTGGGTGTAATGAATGGTTAGTTGAGGTAGTTTTGCCTTCCTATCATATTGAAGACATTTTCAGCTAGAGAACTGCAGGTCCGAGGATATTTTCTCTTTTTCAGGCTTGTAAACCTCGAGATAGTTGTGTGGGAACATCTCAGTAATTTAACACTTCCTGAAATACTCACATCAGCCCATCTGCCACAACCACAGTCACTTAAATCACCTTTTATTCCCATTCTGATGCTCAGTTTGAACTTCAGCACATCCTCTTTCATGTTCACATGTCTCCATGTATTGACTTGCCCCCTTTTTTGTTTTTTAATCTGTGCTTTATTCTAACATCTCATACAGTGCAGCATCATTTTCAAGCAGTTTTACATTTCCACAGGTCATGTTTTTCTTTATTTGCATGCCACATGACTTTACATCCTCGATATGACGCTTTAAAAATTAATGTCAAAACAAGAGCATAAAAACAAATTGTTCTGATTAACCCCACAAACAGGGAGGAAATTAATAAATGATTAAACAAAAAAATGTGCCAAAAAGAATAGAAAGAGATGTGGATTGAAGCACCTTGTTGTAATTATAAGGCCATTGCAGAGTTAAAAAGCTTTATAAAACAGAGATTTTGTAGCTTCAATGACTTTTAGCTAATTTTATATGTTTGCATGCTTTTACTTCCATATGTTTTGTGGTGGTGGATTAAGCTTTAGAAACCAATTTATAATACATTCAGTGGGGGCACCTGGAGCACAAAGACTTTAGTCTTAGGGTGTTATTATTAGATTTGTGAAAAGAAAAAAAATAATGTTAAAAATGATTGGATAAAAGAAATGACAATTAAAAAGACGAACAAGAATGTTTTTCATTTGGTTTTAAACTCGTCCAATATGTGTGCCAACATTATCAGAGCACGATGTGGTTGCTTGTTCCAGCAGCGTCTCCAGTATCAGGGGCGAGTCGGAGAACAATCATTTGTTCTGCTTCAGAGGACCTGAGAGGTTGAGTTGGTTCATGGCTTAGGAGCCTGTCAGAGAGAGGAGGAGGTCTCCAACCTTTAAAAAAAATGAGCCATCCACTATAACGCATGCACCTTAACAGAAAGCTCTTTATTCTGGACATGAACAGAAATGATGAGTGTAGGTGGCAATCTCCTCATTTCAATACAAGCTACTGGAATTAGTCTCCAAATGCAGCTCACACCGTACCTCTCCATTAGCACGTAATTAGAATTTACTCTTGTACCAGTTTCAGCTCACCTTTTCTTTGAAAGTTTTATTTTTGTTCTATTTTATCAGCTTTTCTTTATCTAATCGTTCTCCAAGTCCTTATGAGTCTGCAGATGTTTACAGCAAAAACAGATCTGAAAGTAAAAGGTGACCTTTTAAAGTGCACTCTCCCATTTGATCGTCTTTTTGAGAAACGTTAATGAAAGGTCATGTTCTTTATAAGTGTGTAATCTGTATAAAGACTTAATAGGTGAGTGTAACAGATTTAAATAAGTTAACTTTTTGGGGAGCTGCTGTCATAAATTTTCTTTTGGTTTTTCTGCAGCTTTTCGTAAAACAACATCAAAGCTTGTTGAATGTTCTTTCCCACACTTTTTATCTTTGTTTACAGATGCATGATATTGTAAAGGCAGTGGGCAACTGCAGCTATAACCAGCTGGTCGAAAAGATAATATCCTGCAAACAGTCAGACAACAGTGAGCTGGCAGGAGAAGGTAAGTGCTTTCTCTACTCTCCTGATCTGCCCGACTGCTTTCTAGTCTCCCATTTCTTCTCTTTTGATCCTGTGTACTTGAAGCTGGAGAGAAAAGTTGTACATTTTAGTAAAATAATAAAAAGATTTTTCTTTTTTTTTTTTTCTTTTAAAAAACAAAAAAATCTGAAACATTTTTTTGTTGGCATTACATTAGACATGCTTCCCCAGAAAACCACAGACTGAGTTTAAACAAAAACCAGGACATACTTGTGACTACTCATCAAATGACCTATTTCCTCGGCTCACAGCGTTCCTACCAGCTGTCTGTAACTTCTCAACTAAATATTTGCTCAATCAACACTGAGCTTCCTAAGTAGTTGTCAGCTGGGCTGCTACCACATCGACACATCACCGCATTAGTCGATGTCCCGATATGGTTCATTTAATTATCTTGGACAGAGATTAAATTCTGAGAAAACTGAGTTTTGTGTAAAGTTGATTAAATCTTTAAAAGATTCATTCACAATCTAGGGTAGAGTGTTTCTCAGTGGTAGCATTCCACTGATTTTGAGTTTTGAATGCTGCTCTGTTGTACAGATGTCAAATGTGACTGTAAAGGTTGCCAGTTCGAGCAGAGAGTCAGAGTTGCTCAGAGTGAGGATAGACATTACAGCAGAATTTCCACAAAGCTTTCCAAGTAGCGACCTGTGTTCATGAATGAACTGGGATTGCTTGATTGGAGTCCAGGCGACTCATCCAAGTGGTAGCTCAATGACAAAAATAGCTTTTATGGGATCTAGCACGTAAAGCTAATCAAAACAAAGGAACTAAAATTTATAGTCACCTAAATCTGCTTTATATTCCCCAAGGAATTTAAACCAATTAAAAGTCATCAGTGTTTCTTCATTTTCTAATCTAACTTCATTTAATTTTCTGTTTTGTGTTTTTTTTTCTCTTCTCTCTCATTAGGCATCGTAGCAGAGCAGTTTTTAAACAGCACAGCCACCCAGCTGACTTACCATGGACTGTGTGAGCTCACATCTACGGTACAGGAGGGAGAGCTCTGCGTCTTTTTCAGGAATAATCACTTCAGCACCATGATCAAGTACAAGGTAAAACTACCAAAAAAGTAACAGCATATTTGCTCTGACTGTGAACCTTATTGATGTAACTTGCATTTAATATATTTTCCTGATCAAGACGGCATTTGGCAACCTTCACTGGGCTTTATTTGGTTCACTCCAAGAATGAAAGGTCATCATTCCTCCATGCTGTTTCCTCTTTCATCTACAGTAAATGAAAACCTCTGCGCCATCAATGAAATAGTGAAAAACGACTATTCAGAAGAGTAATACTACGTAAGTTATCAGGTAGCCTCACTACTACCTGATAACTCTTAATGGCAAGTTTTGATACCTTAGTATATATCAATAAAGACAAGGTTTGACGATTTTTCCAAGGGTAGTTGCATAGACAGAGACCACCCTGTCGACACCCAGTCGTTCTGTTCCATAAGCAGGTCTGGAATATGACAGAAACTGCTCAGCTCAGAAAAGAGCTTCAAGAGTTACTCTTAGTATGCTTTAAAGGGGTAAAGAGTTGAGATTTATGTAAGAAGCCACTGCTACATTGCAACAGCTTAAATGGGTCAGGACGTCATGATACCATCTGTCCCTCTAGCAGCAACAAGTCTTGCAGCCCTTTAAATGTCAGTTGTTGTAGATTGTATGTGATATATGAACACAAAGTATAATCGTAAAACGATTAAAATAACGTAAAAATAATATAACGTGGTTTTTTTTTTTTCAATCGAGGTGCAATTGGTTGCACAGAGGATGTTCACCTGGGAGAGCAGTGTCCAAATGACCTAGTGGGAGGGGCTACACAACATGCATAACAAACCTACTGAAGTGTTAATAAGTTACAGTTGAGCTCACAGAAAACAGCTCAACCACTTT
The DNA here is from genome assembly GCF_057382275.1 of Copadichromis virginalis. NCBI lineage: Eukaryota > Metazoa > Chordata > Actinopteri > Cichliformes > Cichlidae > Copadichromis > Copadichromis virginalis. Next base: position 19,609,899 of record NC_140618.1, read on the forward strand.
CTTGTTTCTGATGAGTAGTTCTTTTGCCTTTAAGTGGCATCTGTGTAGTTAATGATATGCTTTAATATATTCATCAGTCTGAAGAAAGCTGTTTATTTATGTGTACATAACATTAGACACCACATTCACAGTGACCCTAAGAGGGTCATTGCTTACCATATATCTGCAGCAGGGAATAACCTTTCCTGTTATCCACGGAAGGGGAAGTGAGTGTCTGTTCTTTCATTTTGAATAGTACACTTGTTGCCAATATAAGCAAAGCAGTGCATGTGTGTGCCCAACAACCATCAGACAAAGCATAATAACAGCCCATGGTCTCTTGTAATCACTCCAAAGCAGACCTTTGCATGAACTTGTACACATACATGCTAAACAGCCTTATTTATCTGTGAAGACTGTATGTGTAGGGTCTAGCATGTGATTTAATCTGAACACTGGCACGTTGTTTTTATTCTTCATAAATAATTCTCCTTCAAATAATTAATATGGGGATCCGAGGAAGGGGATCAGATAAATACCGAAGCACTTTATGTCCGACATCAAAAGAGTTAATCCTGTGAAAGAGTTTATTATTATAGAACAATCAACATTTCCTCAACTTAATATTTTGTAACCAAACTCATTATAATAATAATCATAATTATAAGGAAAATAACAATAAGAGTAATAATATAACTTTGTCTGTCTACATACTCGTTCCATGATCCAAAATTCAACAACCACACTGGCACACAGGCACATCTTAGGCCTCTGAAGGTTCTTATCTAGATTACATATTATCTCTCCATGTTACCTAGCAACCACCTAGCAACAGACTAAAGTGACCCATTTTTAACTTTAACTAATGCAACTGTAAAACCTTATAAAAGAATCATATTTTAATGTTACAACAGTAACTATTAGTAACATCTAATAGCCTCAAAACGTTAAAATTATGTAATTTTTTTTTACACCATCATGTTGCCTGGCAACCACTTAACAGTGGCCTAAGGTGACATTTATATGGTAAATCAAATCAAATCAAATCACTTTTATTGTCACATCACATGTGCAGGTACATTGGTACAGCACAAGCGAGTGAAATTCTTGTGTGTGAGCTTCACAAGCAACAGAGTTGTGCAAAATACAATAACATAAACAGGCAAAATATACGAATGGCTAAATCTGAAACTAATAAATATATGTACAATATATAATAGTATATGCAAAAAAAAAAATTTCGGGATGTGTATACTAAATGTTTTTCTACGTGTGTGTGCGCGTGTGTGTGTGCGCGTGTGTGTGTGCGCGTGTGTGTGTGCGCGTGTGTGTGTGCGCGTGTGTGTGTGCGCGTGTGTGTGTGTGTATACACATATTTTACAAATTAAATAGAGTCAACAATAAATAAAATATATAAAAATATACAGAGTTGAGACATGTGCAAAACAGTGGCATTAATGTACAGTATGTAGTGCATAATGTTGAAGTTCCAGTAGTGAAGGTGAGGTGTCTATGACGTGTTCAGCAGTCTGATGGCCTGATGGCCTGTAAAAGCTGGGGTCCTGAGTAGGGATGGGTATCGTTTAGGTTTTATCCGATACCAGTGCCAAATCGATACTTTTGAAATGATGCCGGCGCTCGAACCGGTGCTTAAAGAATGGAGAACACAAACTTTGTCCAAAAACCTCCTATGTTTTTATTTTTAGCAGTCTCTTTTTTTTTCTGCAAAATGATAAGCACGGTCCAGCCCTACACACGGAGCGATCCGAGCTAACTCGCTAATGGAGATTTGCCACACCCGCAGTAGATGTGCTCTGTGTGAGGTCTCGCAGCAAGCTATCAAATACGGTACATTTGATAGCTTTTAAAAAATGCTATGCGTCGCCAGGTGTTTCATCAGATTCGAGGTGTTACCTCCTTTGCACAGTATCAGCTTAAAGCACTTGTTGCAGGCTGCTGAGTTTGCATCTTTTGCTGTGAAGTACAGCCAGACTTGTGACCGCTTCGCCTTGGGCATTTTTAATCTGTAGCTCTGCTCTAAAAGAACGTACGTACCTGGACCCGCCTACTGTACTTGGAAAGGTAAAATGATCGGCTAGAATCCAAAGTGTATGACATCTCGGGGAGAAAAAAAAAAGCACCGAAATGTGCGCTGCTTTTCGGTCTGGTTACTACCGTTTATGTCAGAACCGGTGCCATAATGGCACCGGATATCGGTACCCATCCTTGTCCTGAGTCCTGTAAATCAGTTTGCCAACACCACCAACAGACCAACTAATATTGTGGCATTGGCATGTATTATTAATAATGATCATTTAAATGATGAAAATAGAAAATGGTAGACAATAATCTCTGGCTCCACAAAGCTGATAAATTCTGGAACTGAGACTGCTTACTTTGACCTTCAGCGCTATCACATTGACCAAATCTGACAAATAACCTTTGAAAGTCCTTCACCTCCTTTGTGGTAATAACAAATACACATTGTACTAACAGCAGGTTTGTATACACTGATAAGATGTGTGTAATCTGTGTGTGTTGTTTCCCAGGGCCAGCTGTACCTTCTGGTTACAGACCAAGGTTTCCTGACGGAGGAGAAGGTTGTCTGGGAAAGTCTGCACAACGTTGACGGCGACGGCAATTTCTGCGATTCGGAGTTCAGGTTGCGGCCTCCTTCTGATCCAGAGACTGTATACCGTGGCCAGCAGGATCAGATAGACCAGGTCTGAGCACTGATGCAGGCAAGACTAGCAGAACCAGTAACAATTCCCGTCCAGACCGTGATGTGTTTAAATGTGTTGTGCTTTTCACACCATCAGTGTGACACAAAGTAACGTTTTGGTTTTGTTTTTTTTTAGCTGCTTTAAAGCATTGGCCTCAATGAAACACAACACCAGTTCCCATGAGACACAGAATTATCGAAGTGAATAGACACGGGAAATGAAGCCAAAGAAATAAACTCTGCGTCAACCCAGGCTAAAAAAAAATATAATGGAAACTTCTTAAATAATAAATGTGTTGTAGCTCCCAGTGCAAATCACATACAGGGCAGCCTGAATAGCACCGGGCAAGGCTGCATGGCACCTTGCCCCCCTCTAATGCATGCTTCACTGTGGTCCCTATCAATGCATTGTGTTTGTCTGTGATGCTCTTTTACCTGTTTCACAGCTGTCTTCTTCTCGGTGGACCAAAATAGATTGAACACAGATTTTCTGCCTCGCTCCCACACATGCACCAATGAGACATGAACAGAGGGGCTATTACTTTTTATTCTTCTTGCTTACTCAGGTCTAGCACTCCTTATCAGCAAAACTGGTTTTGTAAGAAAACTGTATTTTATGGACGACTCATGACTTCAGTTAGATGAAGAAAAAAATTCACCATCTTTACAGCGACACTGTGCATAGCATAGACAAGGAAACACTTTAGATAATGCACTCTGACAAAGTAGACGACAGACACAGTTGTTTCTCCGAATAAGGAAAAACTTGAGGCTTGTGACCAACTGTTCAATAACCATAACACAGTATTTGATGGATTTAAGCGTTGCAGTGATAGATTTGCTCATAGGTGATTCTTTCTCCACCTTTATATGTGTGTTCATGTCTGTTATCAGGATTATCTGATGGCGCTGTCACTGCAGCAGGAGCAGCAAAGCCAGGACTTACAGTGGGAACAACTCCCAGAAGGCATCAGTGATCTAGAGTTGGCGAAAAAGCTTCAGGAGGAAGAGGACCGACGAGCCTCCCAGTACTACCAGGAGCAAGAGCAGGAGCAGGCGGCGGTGGCAGCAGCAGCACACGCACAGGTAGGGAGGGTGGGAGATAGGGAGATAGCAGGTAAGAAAGGAGGTAATTTTATGAACCACGGAGGGTAAAGTTTGCCTTTTGGAAACGGAAAGATGTCTGCATCAGAGAGCGGAATTACAAAGGAGGAACTGATGATGAAAAGGGGAAGGTGATAGCAAATAATCATCCTTTTTCTCCTTAATTTGTGTGAGCAGAGTATAAAATTCAGAAAGTGGACAAAAAGAAATAAAACAGAGAACAGGAGATAAAAGTAAAACTCTTCAGTTTTATTCACATCAGTTTCTTTATACAGCTTTTCTCCTTTTTTACATTTTTCTTCCGGCTGCTCCTTTTAGGGGTCGCCCAAGTGGAGCATCTCTCTCCATCACACCCTATCCCTAGCGTCCTCTTCTATCACCAACCCTCTGCATGTGCTCCTTCATTGCATCCATTTATCTTCCCTGTGCTCCTTTCTCGTCCTCCAGCCTGGCAGCTCCATCTTCTACATCCTTTGTCGAAAATATCCCCTATCCCTGCTCTGCACATGTCCAAACCATCTCAGCCTCGCCCGTCTTTGTCTAAAAATTCACATTTTTGTTGTTGTTATTCACGAATTTTCAATTGACTGTTTTACAAAAAAAGCAGATATAACGTTCTGGAAGGAAAGAGAGGGTAAAGTAAAATGTAAAAGTGAAATTAGCCAAATGTGGCATAATATTTGGATGTAAATGATGTGATATTTAAAATCTCCATATATCAGTATCATTTCAGAAATGTTGAAGAAGAGGTCAGAGGTCCAAAGTACATGATATACCCATCTAACATTCCCAGTGTGCCTATATGTCATTAATACAAACAATTGCAGTGAGAGATGCAGTTTTAAATAACTCTATATATCATTACTACTTTGACCATCAGATCAATCTATTCACTTTGAAGGAGAGGTCAGAGGTCAAGTGTGATATATAATAGATTGCTATATGTTGACAAGACACACACTTGTAAGAATCACAGTTTCTAAGGCTTTTTCTCAGTTTTCAACCAATCAAATTATGAAGTTGACCTTGAAAACCTTGGTGGATGTAAGCCAACTATTAATGGATTGCGACCCCCCACCCCCCCACCCCCGTACACCACTAAAAAGATTGATCAGGATTCATTCAAATCTTTTTAAGCTATTATGTTCATACACGCTACCAAGTACCTCCTTGGCTGAGGTAATTACTGTGAATCACTCTTGCCGTAAGTAACACTGACACACATGGCCAAAGTTTCATGAGGACACGTCTTAACGTCCTGCAGGGTGTCAGGACAATCAGATTATGATAATTTTCCCATGTTTACCACACAGCATTAAACACATTCATACTATGTGTTCAACATGAAGTCAATATGTCATAAAATGAAAATCAAACAGAATAGGTCATCTTAAATTCTAAATATGTTTTACTTTAGGGATCTGTCTGCATGGGTTAGGTGTGGATGGTGTTTGTCTTTGTGTCCTGTACCTGGTGGTAAATGCACCGTACTGTATGATTATTCTCACATCAGTGCGAATTACAGACTTGAAAGAGCTCACAGAGCGACCACGTTCAACCTGAATGCGTCATGTGTTTGCATTCTCATGATCACCTGCCTGGTAGAGTCCTGTTAAAGTTCAGGACTGCAGTGCATGTGTGAAATAGCTTTAGTTTACCTCTCAAAGTCTGTGTAATTAATTCCAGAGAGAGATTAATTTTTGGTTGATCATTTCTTGCCACAGTTTTTCAACAAATACAAACAAAGCTGTAAATTTCTACTCTTTTGCTGTCCTGTTCGGGAAGGAGGGCCAGCAGGATGCTGCCGAGGGGGCCGAGACGGACAGAGGTGGTCCAGGAGCAGGGGGAGCAGCAGCCAGCGGTGGCGTAGCAGCACCGGCTGGAGCAACACCCAGCCCGGGGAAACAGTCATCTAGTGGGGAGCGTAAAAACAAGAAAGAATCAAAAGATAAAGACAAATGTGTTATTTTGTAACATATAGCTGTCTGCGTGAGTGTGCATGTGAGTGTTTTGTGCATTTGCTTATCTGTGAGAAAGGGGACAGAGTTTTTTCTCCATGGACTGGACACACACAACGCACAGCCCCCACTTGATGGCAAACAAGGGAAGGAGACGATTGAGGAGAGATGTGACTAACAGAGGATTTGCTGTTCCCAAACCACTGGTGCCTGCTATCCTCTATCCTCAGTGGAACCTGGACATCAGAGGAAGGGGCAAAACAACAACTACTACCCCTTCTCTTTCTTAGAGTCCGCCAAACTTTGTTACAAGTTGCACACTATATTTGTGAAGGGAGGGAGGGGGGTCAAGTTTACCTGGGGATGGTGTATTTTATAGCCAACGACATAATCCGAAGAAACTAAATCTCACCCTCTCACATTCTCTTCTTTTACAAAACTTAACTCACTTTGGTCATTTTTTTCAGTAGTGCAGCTTATAAGCTTTTTTGTATGCGTCAATATTTACAAAACATATATAGCCATTGATGCCAACATTCACATTTTATTTATCTGAGTAACCTGTAGCTTTGGGAGAGGTTCTATGTTTTTTTCTTTTTTGTTCCTTTTCTCGCAGTCTAAAGGGAAGTCGATGTAACGCCACTCGTGTCCCCTCTGAAACACTACATACTAAGGGTTAATTAGCTGCCAGATACTGTAGCTATGTTACAACACTCATCACAGCTTGCCCTGTTCAGATTTGCCTTACCAGAGTATGGTAGTGTTGTATTCTGCTCTGTCTGAATGTGTATGTGCAGTAAACGTGTGCTACTTTGGTATAAACGTGTCATTTACTGAGCATCACTGATGTAACAAGATTGCTTTTTTTTTTGTATGCTGCATCAGTTAAGCTACACATTTGGGACATTTTGTGTCTTTTTTGTTGTGATTCTGTTTCACAAAAACAAGATTTGGGACAGGAAAACTGAAGATTACGTTGGCACGTTATGTCTGAATCTGATGTTTCTGAGACGCGCTTATCTTTCGGCAGATTAGGTTTGCGTTCGATGGCACCTAGTTTAGAGTGAGCGGTAGTTTGAAAGTCTGTTCTGACAGCTTCCTGTAGAGCGTATGTGTCTGTGTGTGTGGAGACACTGTTAGAATCAGGGCTTTGAATTCAGTAATCCACATACATTTCTCTGAACAACGGAGGTCCTTTTATTAACATATAAATTGGACTCCAAATATGTGACATCAGGATATACAATATAATAGAGTCAGATTTAACAGCAGGCCGATAGTATCCTATGATATTAGCCATTTGACAGTTTGTCAATATCGGCAATCATAGTGGCCAATAAATGTAAACTAATAAAGTAAAGAAGAGATGGGAGAAACACCCTTCAGCTATTTTATGAGTGTTGATGTTGCATACTTTGTCCACCAGAGGGCACTTTGCAACTTCCTTGTTGGCAACACAAGTGTTTGGAACCCAAACGACTGCCGGCTAATCCGAGCAGAGTCGACCATAAACGAGAAAATGAAAATAAAACTAAAATATAACAAATGTTACGGAAATCTGTTTGTTTTGTGGCTAATTTATTATAAAATCAGATTTTTAAATCAAATATCGGTATCTGTATATATCAGGCTCTACAAGATCATTTTCTGCTTTGAATTTTTCTCCCATTGTTCTCCACAGTTCTCCCTTTCCTAGCCCCTTCTTAGTCAGCTTCAGAGAAGACTAATTTTATCAGATATTTATGAACATTCAGGCCCAAAGTTCGCAGACAGAGCTGTCTTTGGAGGTTGTAGGAAATTCTGTGGTATCACCTTTAAACTTTTGTGCATTTTCACTGCGGCGCTGCGCATGCAGACACATGATGTACATATTTATCTAACCCATTCTTATAATTTAGCTAGTGGTTTGTGCCATTATTATACCATGGGACTGCCTCCTGACAAACTTTTTCTATCTACACATTCCAGTCGGATGCCTTGACTCGAGCCTTCTGCTAGAGACTGAGGGAGACAGTTGGCGTAGGAGGTCTTTGCAGCGCTTGTAAAGTGGTCTCCATTATTTTGTTGAGTGAGAAGAAAATTCTCTGTCAGGACAGCAGGCTACCTACTGTGTGGGAAACCTTTCTTACGAGCTTTGTGTGATGGCTGGAGTTTGTGCTCCCCATTTGTTTCTTTGGCCCTAGCAAGGCTATGTTTTGTATATATATACATAACTACAGTTGAATATATAACGCCTTACAGCATTTCAGCATATTTTATAGGACAAAAGGAAACAGGCGTATTACTAGAATGAGACAATCCATACATTTTTCACGTAAACGTCAGAACTTCTCTCAGGCCTTTTTTGATGGGACATATCCTCGGGTGTCTTTTCAGATGTTAATGTTTCTAATGACACGGTTCCTCGGCCTGAAGTCACTATCTCAGTCGCAACTTTTAAGCATCCATTATATGTACACACCACACAACTATTAGGACACTTTGAAGGACTTGACACTAACACTGTTATTGACAGCTGAATTCATTCAAATAACAGTAAAAAGCAATGGACTGGCTGGTCCTGGTGAAAAATAAAGACCTCGCTGAACAGGGTTAAGGAACATTGTTACTTCTTTGCAGATTTTTTTTTCATGCACCTTAAAGTAATAAAGTAATCAAAATTTCTCTTTAAGAAGATAGAGGGGAGGCTTTCTGATTTTTTTTTTTTCACCCTGTCTTGGCCCATCAACAACATGCTGATTAAACATTCCAGAGGAGATTTTTTTAAAATTAAACTTTATTTTAAAGTTGGATTTGATTTTGAAGATTTTTATGTGGGTCTTTGTTTGAATACAGCGTGAAGTTACCTAAATGCCACAGATTTTTACTATTGTTTCAGATTTACTACTGTGCATCCGCTTGCTACTCTTAGTCATTATCACCTGAATTAAGTATTTTTGTTGTAATGTGTTTGGTTTCACCCTACTTCCTATGATGAATTGATCAGAAGGATATTGTGTGTTTAATGTCTCAAAGTGGTCTCTTGTATGCCTTGTAAAAGTGATGGTGGGGTAAATGCTGTAAAATTAGTATTTTGACAAGGTGATCGTTGAACATATAGTTGTTGTAATTGGTTTTGCACTGTTACATTGATATGCACTAACAGAAAAAAAAACATACCTCATTTTCTACGGAACACAAATTGTGCAAGAGTGCTATTGTTCTTTTGGGTACCTTAAAAAAAGTAAATAATGGCCAAAATAATAATTCTTAGTAGCAGTTGCTCTTAAGCCAGCTAAATAATACGAATTTGTAAAAGTATGAAAGGGCTGATTAAATGTTTTGGCTTAAAATGAAAGGATACATCTGTTACAAGGAGCCACTCTGTTTCCAGAAATGGCGGGATGTTGTGCAAAATGTAAAAATAGACAAAACATACAACTTTGCAGAGAGATATGGAAGCTTGTTTCAGCCACTGAAAAAGGAGCCATTCGTAGTTCATAATAATCTCACAATGTTGACTTACTTTTTCAGAAGTTTGAGTTTGTAACCCCAAATTGAGAAAATAACTTGAAATTTTGACTTGGCTTAGCTAAAATTGTTTGGGATTTTTTCAGTGGCAGCAACAAGCTTCCATAGAGAAACCCTGTTTTGAACTTAAATAGAAAAACAGGCAACATATCAAATATTAAAACTGGCGTTTTTTTGTTTTGTTTTTTTTTACTTTTTCTTACATATGCACATTTTGAATATGATGCCAGGAACACATTTCAAATAAATCTAAAGTCGCATTTTCTTTTCACAATGCCATGTTTTCCCCCTTTTTGAGAGATTTTGATTGTGTAAGCATTCAAATTTAGTAGCCAGACTCTCTAAAAACAGAGCCATGCTGTTGTCACATCCCTTTCTTCCGTGTGAAACACGTTGGTCCAAAATCTGTAGATATTGTTCAGCATTAATGGGACCTTTGCAGATTAACAAATTGCTCGTGTTGCTCATGGGCCTCCGTATAATCACAGGTGCTGCTTTTTAAACAATCTGAACAGCCCCTGTCCTTTTTACTCTGGAGGACGTGGTGCCAGTGGTTTCCAGAAAGACCATTCAAACCCACGCACAGTTGTCTGCTTCGGCTCAGTCCACTATAAAATAGACCGTGGTGTTTATGGATCTTGCTGTACATGAGGTTTTTAACTTTGTGGATGCAGCATCACTGCTTGCAGAACTGTTTCAGACTCCACGCAGTGATTCCCACCATGATTATCCCTGTTTTTAAGGCAGTGCAGCCCCAGAGCCTAATGATCCTCACAGTCATTCAGTTCAGGTTTTTCCAGCCTTGTCATTTGTATTGAGAGATTTTGTCCAGATTCTCTGACTCTTGTATTGATGATGAAAATGATGAAATCACTCAATTCTGTGCAGTTATCAATAAGAGCATTTAGATGCCTATGTCCATTTTATTTATTTTTTCTTATTTGTTTGTTTGTTTTGGGTTTTTTTTTATTGTGTTGCTGGCTTCAAATTCAAAATGAGCATTAAAAAGTTGCTTAGTTATAACATATGGCGCTTTTGTAGTATTTATAATTAAATGTATGGTTTAAATTAATTTAAAGTCTTCTTGTGGTTTAATTTATATTTTTCACAGCATCCAGATGTTTTTGGAAATCGGGCCATAGCACCTTCAATAGAACTTGCTGCAATTTGATATATTCGTAGTTAGCGGTACATCTACACCAGACTCAAGTATACCAATACAAAGGCTGGAGTTATCAGCTCGGCGCTGATATTCAATTCCACTGGTATCCAATTCCATCAGCAAAAAAATGGTGTAGGTTAACCCCTAACTATTTTTTTCCCATCAAATCCATCATTTCATTACACAATGTTCTCAAAGAAAGGCAACAGGTCAAAAGTACATACAAATGTGAAAATGCTTCATCAGGCTTGAGTGTTTTCATTAATGTAGCAGAGGGAAATGTTCATTGTTGTTGTGTGACAGATAGATCCAGAGTGCTGAGCAATCTAAGGGAGATCTTTTCTTTATTGCAATATCAAAACTCCCAGATTTTACCCTGTGATGCATGTACAGTGTGGGCTGAAAAATAAAGAGGAGTAAAAGTTCATCATCGATTACCCCAAGAAATTTTTTTTTCCACTGTCCGGCCTGTTTTGTTTATATTTCGCATAAAAGAAGCAAACAAAAAGGAAAGCGTTTGTGAATATGGGAGGTTACTCATTTGTGTTGATTTCAATGTTCATGTATTTACATAAATGACCAAATAATGTATGTAGCCTTTCACATTACAGTCACATATTGTATATGGTGATATATATATAAATATATATATATAACAAAATGCCTTATAGACGAGGGACATTCAACCTGATTAGAAGTTACCAGGAAAATAAAAAACTAAGATAAGTTGTTGGTTTGTTGTCATTGCTTTGAAGTCTTAATGTCTTTTGAGAAAAGTGGAAGTTGCACCATTTCATAGCCTGTATGTGTGAAAACTGGAACTGTGAGTTGGATCATTCCACGTAAAATTAATCCATTCTGGAAAAAAGTTCCAACCTGACCACCTGAGAATCAGTTAATACAGTTTCATTATCGTATGTATTGAAGCCGTGCAAAACTTCACCTTCACACTATAAAAAATATTTTGTAAGATTGACTTGGTTACTTTTTTTTCCAGGTGGGAGGAACTGGTTATATCTGTTTGCCTTACATATGAACAAGATGTATGAAGCGTAAAAGTCCAAGGACACTGTACCAGTTGGTTAGACACTGCAGTGGAATATACACTCACCAACCACATCATTAGGTACACCTGTTCAACTGTTTTCTTTTTGAAAACACCTAATTAGCCAATCGTATGGCAGCAACTCATTAGAATTAATCATTGAGACATGGTCAAAATGACCTGCTGCAGTTCTACACACAACCATCGAAAATGCCCTTTTGTGTCAGAGGTAAGACAAGAAAAGGCCAGACTGCTCTGAGCTGACAGGAAGGCAAAGGAAATAACCACTAATTAAAACCAAGTTGCAGAAGGGCACCTCTGAACAGATGACCCCTCAAACCTTCTATCCGGTCTTCCTTCTCTCATCCCAACCGGTCGCAGCAGATGGCCCCGCCCCTCCCTGAGCCTGGTTCTGTCAGAGGTTTCTTCCTGTTAAATGGGAGTTTTTCCTTCCCACTGTTGCCAAAGTGCTTGCTCATAGGGGGTCATATGATTGTTGGGTTTCTTCTCTGTATGTATTACTGTAGGGTCTACCTTACAATATAAAGCACCTTGAGGCAACTGTTGTTGTGAAATAAAATTGAACTGAAATTGAATAAATGACTAAACTAAGTTTAGTTTACTGAGTAAGTCTAAGGTTCTTATGAAAGTTCTCTAAAACATATTTTTGTAAGCAATATATGGATTTTAGTAAAGTGTTTTATGTGTTGCTTTATAAACCAGTCAACTCTCAAGATATCCACCACTTCATAATCACTGTTCTTAAAAAAAAGTATGGGGGGGGGGGGAAACATTTACACACACACACAGAAACTTGTATTTCATTTTAAACTTCCAACTGGCAAAGCACGTACACGCACTAGCTGAGAGATCTTCACTCCCACCGCATCAACAGTTTCACGCTGAGGCCCACAAGCAAACTGATCCTGGCATGACCGAAGACTCAGCACAAAGACATTTGGCTTCTCACTCCCCCCACCCCCCCTCCTGGTAGTTGAATCAGCTTCAACCAGTTACAACAGATGTGTAATTTAAATTTAAATCCAACTACATGCATGGCAGTCCGAGGTGTGCAGTATTGGTCCAGCTCTGAAAGAATTACGAAGCTTAACGAGCTTTTAAACAAAATTAAAAAAAAAAAAAAAAAAAGCACTGAAATGACCGAACAAGACGACACAGAGGCAAGATGTTGGTTTAGTCACAGTTGACACGAAGCTTACAGTCTACATACAGTATGATGTCCCCTTCAAAGGGCAGGTTTTACCCATCTTGTGCACTTTTTCAAATTCAAACTTTCTACACTGATACTTCCTGCTAGCATGAGAGAGTTCAATGATGGACACAGGATGTCTCTACAATACAAGTTTCACAAAAAGGGAAAAAAAGCTGAAAAGCAAATGTTCAAATTTCACTGAAATAACAATGAGCAAACAACAACCATGTGTGCCCTTAAAAGCCTCGCTTACCTCCACTGAATGCCCTGCAGTTTGACCTGAAAGTCTAATTTGAGTTTAGACACACAGACCTGTCTGTGATTCAATTTGTGGCCTATGAGAGGTATTTAGCTACAATGCGGGCTCTTTTACAGTTTTATAATCATTTCTTTTACAAAAACAGGACATCCACAGCAAAAATGACTTTTCAAAAAAGATATTTCTTTTCGTCATCTGTGAAACTTCCAAATGAGTCAATTATCCCTTCATGTCGGGTTCTATAATACGCTAAAGACATATTACACAGGAAAATTGAGTGTGACGCTAGGCTACTGAAAATGTACAGAGAACACTCAATAAGAGAAGTCTTAACATCACTTGAAAACTTGTTACAAAGACTGTGCTGTACAATAAGGTTTCTAAATATTATTAAAACATGTGCACAGGGTTGTGTAATGGTAACAGCAAAACTGTCAGGAAAAAAACCCTACACTGGAGGTACACTTGTCTATACAAAATAAAATAGTGTCATCAACCTTTTGTGCACAAACGTGCCGCCAAAAGAAAAAAGAAAAAGAAAAAAGAAAAAGTTGATATTCTAAAAATAAAGTTCAGAAAAGTCTTCAGATCTTCAGGAGCTTTCATGTTGCAGATTTGTGGCTGTGGTTAGAACTGCCGCGGCGTTCCTTTGAAGGTTTTGAATCCGCCCACAGTGCCGCCACTGGGGATGGAGTTGTTGGTGATCTGTACAATTCGGCTCATTCCAGACGAAGAGTGACTGCAGAAAGACAAAAAGGTCATGTCTGAGAAGGATGGAAGGGCGGCACGCTACTCTGCTTTCTCAACACGTCTCCATTATGCAGCATACCTGGAAGGCGGCATCATGGCGCTCCGAGAGTCCCCCATCCTGCGATTATCGGAAAAGCCTCCACCCTGGGAGCTTGAGCCACCGTGCCACTCCTTCCTCATTCCCTGCTCCCTGCCGTGACGTTCCACTACGACCTGGCGACCCGAGCTGAAAGGCTGCAGAGGCAAAGGAAATGCTGAATGTGTTTGGGTCTCTCACACAGAGGAAAGCCAACTCAAAATGTAAAGGTTTTCCATCGTACAGGAGGATCAGGGAAAGACATCACTCCTTTTTCAGAAGATAAACTCACCTGATCACTCATCACCATGGGTCTTCTTTCATCTCGATCATTAAAGCTCCTTTCACGGTTGATGGAGTGGCCTCCTCTGAGAGCAGGACCTGGACCGACACCTGGGCCATCCCTGCCCGATCGCTCTGCACGCATGCGCATAGGCCCGCTGCTCAGCCCAGCAAGAGATTTCAAAGAGAGATTAGCTTTCCAAAACCATCAAGCAACTAATAATGCTTAATCTTCAAACAGGAGTTTTCCTTTACCGCATATCTCCCTTATTGGAGTTTATCCCGCCGTCATTCTTCCATCCATGCCCTCCATCCCTCGGTGCGCGATTGTGCGACATGCCCGGCATTGCGCCTCTTGCTCCCATAGGGCGATCGTGCATGGGAGCGGGGCGTCTGTCGTCTCTGTCCCGGCGGTCGGTGTCCCGAAGTTCAGCGCGTGGAGGTGGTGGCGGCTCAGCTCTGCGGACCGTTTCAAAGTTTTTGTGGTAGCGATCAAAGCCGGAGCCTTCTCTGTGAGGAGCAGGCCGACTCTTCTTCACCTCAGGCTCGCCGTCAAACCGGTTTCGTCTTGGAACACAAAGAGGACCAAAATGTAATTCACCGAAAGTGCAATAAAAGCTTTCTTTGGAGTCCATAAATGATTCCAACGAATGGCATCAACATTGTGATTAGTAAACTAATGTAGTTTAAACGTGTACCTGTCATACGTGTTGGGTGGTTGGCTGGCGGTCTCGGGGAAGCGGCCTCTCTCTCGGGGAGTGAAGTTTGTAAAGCGGTTCTGCTGCCTGTTGTAGTTTGAGCCTTGATTCAAACGGGCGTCAGGCTGTATCTTCTTGTTGCCGTTCCAATAGGAGTCGTCTCGTCGACTGAAACATCGAATACAGACACTGAGTCACGAGTGCGGGACGCCACTTGTCACTCTGCAATATAGATAACACTAGCTACCACTATAAACACAACATTACGTCACAGACTTTACATATTATGTAAATGACACTCGATAACAGCGCTCCCTCTCCTAATGAAAACCAAAAACTCTCAGATTATGGTTGTGCTGCGCACACACAGACCCAGTGATGATCTTTTCTGTACCGAAGTCAAACTGAACAAAATGTTACTTTTGAGAAAACAGAAGAAAAAGCTGTTAAGCTCTTCGTCAGCTGCTCAGTTTCCATTTTAAAATAAATGTAACTCATGGGTAATGATTATCCACACTCGTCTTCACATTAAAACAGCTGAGACAAAACTACATGTACCCGTGTTCCACTTCACGGCCTCTCTTCAGGTTGTTTCTCTTTTCTTGCTCAAAGCGAAGCTGCTCCTGCTGCCTCCGCAGTTCCTCGCGCTCACGAGCCATGCGCTCCGCTTCCTTCCTCCTTTCCTGAAAAAAATAAATACAAATTTAAACAATTAAAAATATGGCTGCGGTTACAACATTACGTTAGATTTGATTTAGATTTAAAGACGTGATAAAGCCGCTCCCATCTTCCTCAGCTCACTCTTGCCTCAACAGGTTAGCCCCCTCTATCCCTTAAGTGCTAATGAAAAAGAAGCTAATTATGCTGTTGCTGGGCAGTTTTTTTGTTGAAGCAGCAGCAAACTTTCTCACAGCTATTGGAGTTTCCCATGCATTTGCCACCACATCTCATCTATTACAAGCTTCATATTACCAAAATGTTGACAGCAGCTTTCGAGTGCCAGCTGCTAATATCAGTCAGTGCATGCAAGGGTTAGTAGACGGCTACATCTGTGACCACCATTTCTAGCCGCGCTAAATGACAGCTATAACATAAAAAGTTAGTCTGATACACGTTTCACGCTGTACCTGCTCTATACGAATTCTCTCCCTCTCAAGCCTCTCCCTTTCCAAGCGCTCCCGTTCCAGTTTTTGCCTCTCCATCTCCAGTCTCTGGCGCTCCCGGAGAAGGTTCTCCCGCTCTTCACGCTCCCGCAACAGGCGGATACGCTCACGCTCCCGACGTTCATGTTCTGCAATTTCACGGCGCCTGAAGACAAACAAGACATCCCTCGCCTTGAAACTCAAACATACAGCAGCCTCAGCATTTTATAAATCTACCAAGTGTAATAACTTGTGTGCGTACTTGCGCAACTCCACGGCTCTGCGGACACGCTCCATACGAGCCATCCTTTCACGCATCCTCTGCTCCTTCTGCTCCTTGATTTTCTCAAAAGGTAAGATGTCCCGCTCCTCCCCCTTTTTCATAAAAGGTCGCATTTTATCTTTCATCATCTCCAGCTAGTAGGGAAACAGAAATTCAAGCTTGAAAAAAAATAAGAACTAAAGCACATTAATCACAAACAAACAAAAAGTATAGAGAGAACTTCATACCTCCTCGGGAGGAATCAAACTTCTTGGCCGTCTTTGAAAGTTCATGTTAACAAAAGGCTGAAAAAGTATCAAACAGAGCACATTTGTATTCATCTGAAGACAAATACACATTTAAAATGTGGTTACAATTAAGCAGAAATAATTCTTACTTTGTCAAAATACTTTCCCCTTCTGAAAGGTCTCATTTTGCCAAAACTAGACTCTCCCTTGTTGTGATCTACCACCATCATCTTGCTTGGGCTCTTTGCCCCTGTTAAAAAAACAAAAAGCAAATTATGACCACAAAGCAGCTACGTTACACTCTCCAAATCAGAGATGAGAAGAGGGCTAAAACCTACGGCCATGCTTTCTGTCATCCTTCTTTGCACCTTCGTGTCCTGAACCAGATGAAACGGAGCTGGATTTTCCGCTTCTGGCATCTTGCTTCTTGGATACGTCTTTGTCCTTTTCAGAGAGTTTATCAACTTTCTTGTCTTCTTTTTTGTAGGACGCCTGTGGCCTAAATGAGAAAAGGACAGAAAGTTAAATAGGCTTTCATACAATTACCATTAGCACTTTTTTCCGCTTCCTCCTGTCACTTACTTGTTAGTCGCCTTCATCCCGGTGGAATTGCGCTTTTCATTTGCCTTCTCCTCTGCTTCTTTCTTTGAGGGCTCCTTTTTGAATGGATCATTTTTGGCCTAAAGAAAAAAAACAAAAAAAACAAGATTAATAAAAAACAAAAAGAGTGATACAGGACCAACGTTTTATTCTATGAAGAAATGAGACATAATGCATTCAACCAACCCTTTCAACATATATCTGCTGTCCATGAAGCTCTGTGCAGTCCAGGTGGGAGATGCAGCGTGCCACCTCTGTGCTGGACGACATCGTCACCAAGCCGTAACATTTCGAACCAGGACTGCGAGCGTTCGTAACCACCTTGGCACTTAAAACCTGTTGGAAATTTTTGTTTTCTCTATAAAATTCCAAGAATATTTTTTATGCTCAAAATAAGTAACGACAACTAAGTAACCACACACACAAAAAAGACGTTATCTACCTTGCCATATTTGCCAAAAAGGTTTTTCAGATCAGCTGCTTTGGTGTTTGAAGAAAGGCCGCTCACCCAAATGTTACGAGACGAGCTGGCAGTGTTGTTGCCGCTCACAGCTCCTAATAAACATGTTTTCCAAACAGCAGTAGTATCAGAAAAACCAAAACACCACTGAATTTTTTTTTTTCCCCTCTCTAAAAACATCCTTACCCTTTTCATCTTTTGCAGCTTTTCCATCTCTGTCTCTTGAAGAGCTAAAAAGCAAAAGGTTGAAACAACAAACAGGAAATGAATGACGGTAAATAACACCATGACGTAAGCTGACAGGCACACGGCTAGTGGAATAAAATAACTCGTGGTTCTGTTGAGGGGGAGAAAAAAAAAATCCTTTAGGCAAGACGTGGATCTGAACCAATGTCTCAAAGGCTTCATTGATTTTTCCAGTGGTGAGATGGGGTCAAGTTGTCAGCCAATTTATTCTCTGGACAAATGAAATCTTCGGAGGTTTGTTCAACTTCAGCGAATCATTTGGCCACAAAGGGGAAAAAACCGTCATCACAGAGACTAATGCTCTTTTACACTGCCTTGTGTAGAAACTGGAAAAGGCTTAAAAATTGCTGGAAAGGCCAAAGTAACAAAATAAGAGTCGTTCTCTCAGCTTGTGGGTAACTTCACATTTTAACCGACTTCAGAGAAATAAATCAATGCCGTAAATGGCAGGATTAGGTACATCAGTGAACATCTCCCTCATGGCAAAAAAATTTTTAAAAAATAAAAAAATATTTCTTGAGGCTACCCACAATGTTGCGTTCTTAGTGAGCTGGACTTGGTAGTAGTATCAAAGAACTGACATAGAAAGACAAACCTCTTTGCTTGACCTGATGCCCCAGTAGTGCAGGGGCCTTTCTTCCCAGAATCCTTCTCTTTATCACCCGTTTCAGCTTTCTTCGTGGCGTCTCGGCCGTCTTTCTTCATGGGCTCGCCACGGGATCCATCGTCCTTCTTACCATCTTTGTGGCCCTCCGACTCTTTCGCTTTCATGTCATCGTCTGGGCTCATCTCAGCAGAGGCCTCTGGCTCATCATTGCCCTTCTCTGCCTCTGGATCTGGAAGTTTCACATGTTTACCTGTTTCCAGGAGGTCGTCACCATCAACATCCAGAGTGATGGCATCTTCGTTTGGGATTGAGACGGATAGGTGATCCTCCTCGGCTTCTTTAGAGGAATTCATGGCTTCAGCATCCATCTCAGCCACTTCAGGCTCGACCTCTGGATCCTCATCCGCGTCTGGTTCAGCATCGGGATCGGCCTCGGGCTCAGCGTCCACCTCTGGCTCAGGCTCTGAATCAGCCTCAGCCGCCACAGCATCTGTCTCGGGTTCAGCCTCAGAGTGAGCGAGGCTGTCCTCACAGGGTGGAGGCTTAGAATTTTCACGAATACCATCATCTGTATCAGTTACATCTGAGGGATTTAACAAGGATAAACATGGCAAAAACACAACTTTTAACATTTGACATGTCGCATGTTACTTGACCTATAAAGTAGAATAGAAAGCACATTTAGTGTTAATGGTCATCGAGGGCGTAGACACCACAGGAAGACACAAAACACACAATCTCCTTGGACATGTGGGAATATTTCCGTGCTTCTCATTTCTTGACACATGAAGTACTTCAGTATGAATTCAATTCCCGATACGTCCTACGACAAGTCATGGTCGCTCTTCAGAAAGTTCACATGTGGAGGAATGGCATCAGTTCATCTTTTGGGTTTTCTCCATTTAGGCAAAATACATTCCCGGTGGGTCAGTTCTTGAAAAGTCGTCTGAGTTTTAGGATATCTTCTTTATCATCCAGCATTTCTTGTATAATAAATGTCTTATCTTAGCAGGTTTTATATGGGGGGGGATGTAAAAGTTAAAAAGTTATCATCAAATCCAACCCGCTGTAACGTGTCCATTCAGTCACACCCATGCAGTTAGAAAGAGTCCATCCCTTTGTGTACGACAGTCTATCCTTGCTGAACATGTTGTGGCATCTTCACTGCACACATCATGGGTGGGCTGCAGCCACCTGGGTACAAATGTATGAGGTTTCTTGCTGTTTCTTGACAAATGGCTTCTGTACGTGTACAACATGCTCACATGAATGTCGCAGTCCTTGAGTCAACCCATGTACCGACTTCATTCGCAGAGCGTTTCACCTGCCAAGACCTAACACGAGGTGCCCATTTCCTGTGGCGAATGGAGTGAACCATTCAGATCTACCCAACACACATTTTACAGGTCCTGTCCAATCATGCTGTCAATCACAGTGACAACAAGAAAGTGCAGTGATCCTCAAATCTTACAAGCTAGTGCTGCCTCCAATTTTCATTCATTCAGTGAATATATTCAATCTTCATTTCCTTAGGCGATGTAGGGAGACGAATGCCACTAAAAACAGAAATTCACTGAAGCAAACAACTGATTTCTTTTAAATATTTTGAGCAATCCAAGAAAACCGGGTACCCAGGCATCCTGTATCCAACGATTGACATGCGATGCAAAACAACAACAAAAAAACCTTGACTCGATCTTGAGAAATGTCTCAATTAATCATGTATTTGTTCCTCCTTTTATGTGTTGCAACCTAGATAGATGCAGTAGCTACCGGAAGCATGAAATACCACATGATATATGCATTGTACCTGGAGTTAGCTGTTGAAAAAAAGAAAAAAAGGCGGTGGGGAGGGATCCAAATGTTAGCATTGGGGATTGGTGTGCTATCATACATACCCTTTTCTGACTCATACTCTTCAGCCTCCTAGAAAACAAAAACACTCAGGTGAGTTGAGAAGGCTGTCAGTGTCAAGTACAACAACAAAAAGGGTTTGTGTCAATGTCTCAAACATCAACAGATGTGTTTATCACAGTCACCTTGGAAAAACTGTCATCTTCCACGGTGTTGTCCAAATCCGAATCCACTTTCTTTCCTAAAAGATTAAATTAAAACTCAACATGAAAACATTTAGAAAACATGAACTTGTTGAGGCCCCAGTCACACTGGTCGGTGACCATCTGGCAACCTCCAGGCATAAGTACAAATGTTAGCTGTTGAAAATGAAAAAAAGGGGCTGGGGAGGGATCCAAATGTTGTTTGAATGTGGCTACTGGCAGTCACTGTGAATTGACTGGTAAAGCCCCACTGAAGTAGGCCAAGAGGCTGGTCAGTCAATCTGCTAGAGACCAAAACAATCGCAGGGAGGTATTTGGTGCAGCACCGTCTTTGTGAATGTGACTGGGTAACAGCCAGCACCCACTCAACAAATGCACTTTCCTCTGACAGAGGATGCCAGGGTCTCGCTGACCACACCTGGGGCAACCTGACTCTTATAAGAAAGAAAGATTACCTTTAGCTTTTCCGCCTTTGCGAGTTGGTGTTTCAGCTGAGAGCTGGAGCTGAATGTTTTCTGGGTCGCCACCTTCATCCTCAATAGCCTTAAAGAACAATCAAGTTAGGATTACTAATTAATCAGTATGCAAATTAAATAATTAAACAGCTCCCTGATAACGACTGTGTTTAGACTGTTCCTTCCCATTCCATGCAAGGCCACCTGGGTTGGCTGGAAGACTGTTTACTTAGCCTGGTGGGGCGAAGGACACTGTCTCAACTGAACTCTGGACACACACACACACACACTGATATACACACACTCATCCCCCCTCCCTTTCCAAACGCCTTCGATGCTTGTGCCCTACCGGGGGAGATGGCAGTCGACTGGACCAGCGCAGACATGCTGCAGGACCGGATGCGCTGTCTACACCGGCTTTCTCTTACCCTTTACCCGCCCCTGTTGTCTTGTGTTTCTATGGTGTATTGATAGTCATGTGCTTTTTGTGCTGAGGTGTTTTTTCTGTTATCTAACTGTTCTCCCACTAGGAGCTCAGTCTGACCTCAGTCCTCCTCTTACCTCATGTTATGTATTTTCGTTGTTTTTTTCCTATCAGCCTACCTTCTGGCATGTCTCCCCAATATGATGTTTGTGTAAAGTTGGTCAGAAGGTTCCTTTGTAAGTGCGCATGCGCCATTAGCGTGCTGCCTGCTGTAACCCTAATTTCCTTCGGGATTAATAAAGTATTCTGATTCTGAGACCGACTTTTAAATGTGAACATCAGACAGTATTGACGTTTAGCTAAAAATCTATTAAACAGGCTCCTCCGTCTGTTTAAAGCAACCACATGTTCGACTATATTAACTAAAACAAAACAAAAACAAACAAAAAACACTTTTGTCCGTACCCTGGATGTGTCAGTAGTACTCATCGTGAAAACTCAATCGAAAACAAGCAAAACCAAAAACACAGAGCAGCCACTGCGCTCTTATTTAGATCCGGACTTACAATGAGCGCATGCGTATTTTAACAATAAAATCCACGCTTCCAGCACCTGGGATCAATCACGCGCAATCTGCTGCATCTGTTTGCGCTGAGATTAAGTGGTCCTCAAATGCGGCATCGAACCAGAGAGCCCTCGTCCGTCTGATGTTTCGAGGCGAAGGGGGAATAAACAGGCCTTTTGTTTGGGCACCCCCGCTAATTTAAGGCGAGCGCTAACATTTTTACATACTTCAACACAACCTCCCTTGGCTCCTGGTCCGAGCTACAAACACGAAATATTTCCCGACAGATATCTAGCTTTAATGCCTCCAAAACTCGGTCACTCTAGCAATTAAACTACGAGTGTTGTTCGCTAGAATCGATGGGAAATCTGTGACTACACGGGCTAGCATTAGCGTTAGCATCTGTGCACCGTGCAGCCAGGCTCGGTCATCGTTTCTGCACACATCAGCTCCGTCTGACTCACCTGTCTAAGTCGCGCGACAAGAACACTCTTCACACCAAAGGTGTCCAAATTTCTTCGCTTGAGCTCCGATTTAAGATCAACAACTCTTAATTCCGATATCTTCTTGCACTCGGTTGAAATGGCACCCGACGCCATTTTACCTCAAGATTACAGAATGGTTGCGCGCGCAGACACTTTCCCCCTGCGTCTTCTTCGTTGGTTTTCAGTAGTTATTGATTAAATGCTTCACCGTCATCTATTGTTAAGGCAAATACTTAATATTTTGGATAGTGATGTGCGATACCACTGATTTCCTTTCCGATCCGATACCAAGTAAAATTCAGGGTGGTATCTGCGACACTAATCCGATACCGATACTCTGTACAAAAACTTAATGTTTCATTGCATTTCATAATACAATATATAATTTTATTATGTAATTGTAATAATAACATAACCATATTGCTTCATAATGATTAGAGGACATCAGACAACTTGTTTTTATTGCTTAATAATGCAGAATAATCATATAGAAAAAAAAAAAAAAACTGAAGTTGTGCGCTATTTGAGCATGTTGCCTGCCTGCAGCACTAAAAGACTGCGAGAGACGTCTGTGTCCCTGTCCTCCTCTTCAGTTCGCCTCAACATAAGCTCATCATATTCTGTGATGTGATTTACTCCGAGGTGTTTGACGAGGTCAGTGGTGTTGCCACAACACCTCACTGTCTTGCCACATATATCACAAACCGCGTCTGGGCTGTTTGTGGAGGTAAAACGCGTCCACATATGACTCTGTTTGCGCTCAGCCATTGTTGTGAGTGTGCAGGCCAGGGGCTGCGACACATTTATACAGCCGTATTTCGCATATGACTATGAAAGGCGTAAGAGGAAGTAGTTCCTTCCAAATTAGACGATCCGAATGGTATAGTTTCTTTTCACTGCGTTCATTTTAATGGAAAAACTACAAATTTACCCCAGAGTACTAAAATATCGATATTATAATATGAGAATCGATTCTAGAACATAAATTGCTGGTATCGGAAGAATCGATATTTCAGTCTCGATCCGCACACCACTAATACTTGAGGGCGCATGGGAGTTTGCCCAACCAGTCTACATGTGTTTTGTGGACTTGGAGAAGGCATTTTTTTTTATTTCTATATGATTATTCTGCATTATTAAGCAATAAAAACAAGTTGTCTGATGTCCTCTAATCATTATGAAGCAATATGGTTATGTTATTATTACAATTATATAATAAAATTATATATTGTATTATGAAATGCAATGAAACATTAAGTTTTTGTACAGAGTATCGGTATCGGATTAGTATCGCCGATACCACCCTGAATTTTACTTGGTATCGGATCGGAAAGGAAATCAGTGGTATCGCACATCACTATCAAGTATCCTTGAGAGGATAAAGAGCTGGTCTTTCTATACTCGGTCACTGACTCTGTCATAAGATAAGAACTTTATTTATCCCGAGGGAAAGTATTTTGTCATACACATGCTCAATGCAGCAAGAGAGACAGAGGAATAAGATATATAATATATACAATAAGAATAATAGTAGTAATATGTAGTAGGTAGGATAGTGCAAAATATATCAAATAACTCCAACGAAGTAACAATGTAAGTATATCCTGAAAAATAAATAACTTAACTATCAGTGCAGGTGACTCTAAAAAGTGACATAGTATTATGCAATTAAATAAAAGAGAGTAGCAGCATATGATGGGGAGATGAAACAAACATTCAATAAAATACTGTTGGGTGATACTGCACGGTCTGAATGGGAACAGAATAACATTGGTATTAATCCTCAGGAAAATCACCTACAGAGCGAGGAAGAGTTGTACAGTCTTATTGCCACTGGTATGAAGGATTTCCTGTGGCGGTCAGTTCTGCATTTCGGGGCGATTAGATTAGTCTTTTGCTGCATGTGCTCCAATGGTTCACCGTGGAGGCATGCGTGGGGTGGCAGGGGTTGTCCATAATACAAAGAAGCTTCTTTAGCATTCTCCTCTCAGACACCTCCTCCAGGTTCTCCAGTCTGACACCCAGGACAGAACCAGCCTTTTAAATCAGCTTGTTCAGCCTGTTGGCATCAGCTGTCTTCACCCCACTGCCCCAGCACACAGCTGCAAAGAACACAGCGCTTTCTACCACAGAGTGATAGAACATGGTCAGCATTTTCCTACCAACATTGAAGAACCTGAACCACCTCAGTAGGAAAAGCCAACTCTGCCCTTTTTTGAAGACAGCAGTTGTCGTGGTCCTGAGTCTGTGGACCCAGTGGTGGACTTTTAGGTTTTGATTATTATCTTGTGTTTTAGGTTCATTCTTGTTGGGAATTTCTTGTTCTCAGGTTTTGTTTCTGTTTTGTATTTCAAGCTCCTTTTGTTGTGTCTCTGTGCCTGCCCTGGTCCCACATCTTTGTGTTCCCTCCTTGTCGCCATGTCTTGTGTTAAGCTCATGTCTGTGCATACCTGTTGTATTTCCTGTTTTATTCTGAAGGTCTCCGTCTCATGTGAGTGTTCTAAGCTTTACGCCTGTGTCTCGTCAGCCCTGATTTCTCCCAGGTGTGTTCCCTTCCTGTCTCCCATCCTATGATTTCTCCTGTGTGTATTTAAGCCCTGTGTGTTCTCCTGCCTGTTGCTGATTTGTCTGTGATGTCTTCCCTGAGTCTCTGCCGTGGTCCTTCCTATGTTCCTTTGCATGTCACTCTGTGAGTTTTGGTTTCAATTTCATGTATTTAGGTTTTCCCAGTTTAGTTATTTCTTAGTTCCTCGCCATCTCCACCTTAAATAAACTCACTCCTCATACCAACCTCTGCCTGCACTTGGGTCCTCACTTTATCTACACACAGCCTGCCTCGCCAGCCGTGACAGCATTGGTGTTATTGCTCCAGTCCAGTTTACAGTCCATGTATACTCCCAGGTACTGGTAGTCCTCAACGATCTCCACATCAGCCCCTCTGATGGTGACAAGGGTAGGAGGAGGAGCATGCTTCTTGAAGTCCATGATCAGTTCCTTTGTCTTTGTGATGTTAAGCTCTAGATGGTTTAACTCATACCACTCAACAAAGCTGTCCACCACACTCCTGCACTCCTCCTGTCCATCCCTGATACAGCCCACAATGGCAGAGTCATCAGAGAATTTCTGCAGATGACATCACTAAGACTTGTACCTGAAGTCAGATGTGTAGAGGGTGAAGAGGAAGGGTGATAAGATAGTCCCCTGCGGCACCCCCGTGCTGCTCAGGATGTTATCAGAGCGGCAGCTCTTCAGCCGAACATGCTGTGGTCGACTTGTTAAATAGTCAGTGATCCAAGCTACCAGTGGGGCGTCCACCTGCATTTCCGTGAGCTTATTCCCCAGCAGTGATGGTCTGATCCTGTTAAAAGCACTAGAGAAGTCAAAGAACATGACCCTCACAGTGCTTCCAAAAATGTCCACCCCAGAATAAGCCTGGTCTAGCAGGTAGATGATGGCATCCTCCACGCCGATACGGGCTTGACAAGCAAACTGCAGGGGATCCAGCCAAGCAGACGCAGGTGTCTCAGGATGAATCTCTCTAGCATCTTCATGACATGTGAAGTCATTTTCCCTTTCCAGTTCACAATCAGTCTTACCCCAGGTCAAGAATATGTATAAGAAAATTGGCCTAATTTAATATTATTTATAAACATACCTGTCCGATGATTAATTGCATAGGTACATGGAGTCAGGACCTCAGAGCAGAAGCATACGGCATAATGTGTTGTACATTATTATATGCATTTTTCATCTATTGTATTTACAAACATCAAGGAGTCACAAACAAAGAAAGTCCACACCATGGCACATGTTTAAACAAGGAGTGTTAATTGATCAAAATTATTTATTAAACAAATAGACATGGCAATTTTTTCAGCCCCCCAAAAATACATGTTCAAAGCAACACAACGGCAGCCCAATATGAGACAGAATTGTGAACTCGACTCTGTAGTGGGCAATAATAATGAAGCAGTTGATTTTATTTTGTAGATTCTAGCTGCTCCTCATATGTTTGGCCACCAGATGTCACCAGAGAGGACTGTGTTGAAAAGCTTTGAGTAATGAACCGTTTTTTCAACACAAGCTTCAATGCTTCAGAAAGCTTTATCTGGCCATCACTAACAGAAAGTGAGCCTTTATTGACGGCGGAACAAAATAACCAACAGGTGGAACATGGAAAATGAGCCAAAACCTAAACTGAGAAAACAAAAAAACCCCCCAAAAACATGTACCTGAAACTAGAACCACCTGGAAACGCAAGGAGACGGAGAGCAGAGATTACACATGGGATGACAAGCAGATAAAGGACAACACACCAGGTAACCGGGGCGGTGCCGGGGAGGCAAGGTGAGAACACAGCTGGTGGCGTTTGGACTGAGGACGGTCTGTTTCCCCCTTTTTAGTGACGAGAGAAGTTGGTTTTTGGAAAAGCTGAGACCGGCGCTGACCAGACTGCGGCTTGTTGCACGAAAAGAACCATAAATAAATGTGACATCTCTGAGCATAAAACAGTTCTACACCCTCCAAATACGGTCACTTCTGGTCTGACAATGTCGGGGCTTGTAATGGCCTGATGGACAGTACAGGATCTCCTCTCAGATGCAGCCAGGTGCTGGGGGTGCAGTCAAAACAGTAGTTGTGTTCTACTGGATTTAGGTCATGCGAGCGTTGGGGCCAGCCAGTGATATTATGATGATGATGATGATTATTCCTTCATCCTCCAGGAACTCTCTACATACTCTCACCACATGAGGCCGGGCACTAGGCTGAATCCAGGAGCCACTGCACCATCATAGTGTCTGATAATGTGATGTCATCCTGATACCTAGTCAGGGTGTACTTACCTAGCTTGTTGATGTTCCTTCACGGATATGCCTCCCTCAGACCGTCACTGACCAACCACCAAACCGGTCGTGATGAACGATGTTACAGGCAACATAGCGTTCTCCACGACTTCTCCAGTACCTTTCAGATCGGTCACATGTGCTCAGGATGAACTTGCTTTCATCTGTGAAATGAACAGAGCATCAGAAGTGGACCTGTGTAACAGGGTCATAAATCACATCTTGTTATAATTACACAAAATGTGTTCTAAACCCCCAAAACTGTTCCTTTTATACCTGACTTTTAGGACCTCCAAGCCTGTAGTTATGTTTATTATCAGTTAGAGCCCCTCCTCATTGTTCTTCTTCTTTGGTGCTACCCTATAAATACAGTGTACCCCTTTTGCCTCTCTTCTACAATTCCCCTGTGGGAGAGGTGGGTGTCATTTCTTTCCAACACTGTAAAACACACATATAATTCATATTTAGCCACCCTGATGTTTCTGATTGCAATTTTAGTTCAATTATTGTCATCATTATGCCTGTTTTTTGTTAGATGCTATAAATGTGTAGTATGTGTGTTCTAGGGAACGTGAACACTAGCATGAATAGATAATTCTTGCTAGCTTGGAAGTTGTGGTGGGTTGAGCTAACCCTCTTCCCCACTGTTTGTATTTGGTCATAGGAGCTGGAGTGGGCAAGCTATTTGGAGGTCTTTCTTTCTTTTACCTTTTATCGTCAGGTATGTCCGATTTCGTGTTGTTGTTTTTTTAATCTTATGTCAAATATGTTACGTGTAAATTCATACTTTATGTTTAATGTAAAAAATAAATGCCAGCCCTTTTCTACAATCCCCTGTGGGAGAGGAGCTGGAATGGGCAAGCTATTTATTTGGAGGTCTTTCTTTCTTTTACCTTTTATCGTCAGACACAACGCAGAACCACACCGGTTACACCTGCCAATACTCGTATTCTATGGTAAATGCCAATCTGACTCTACAGTGCCAGGCAGTGAGCACAGGGCCCACTAGAGGACATCGGGGCCTCCAGCAACTCTCATGAAGTCTGTTTCTGTTTGTTTGATCAGACACATTCATACCAGTGGGCCCTTCAAGTGGATTTTGTAGTTCTGGCAGCACTCATTCTCTTCCTACATTCACAAAGGAGAAGATACCGGTTCTGCTGATGTGTTAAGGACCTTCTACAGCCCTGTTCAGCTCTCCTAGAGAAACTTTCTGTCTCCTGAAATATCCTCCATGCTCTTGACACTCTGCTGGGAGACACAGCAAAGCTTCTGGCAATAGCACTTATTGCTCTGCAATACTGGAGGAGTTGGACTAACTGTACAGCCTCTGTAGGGTCTGACAGACGGATTTCCTGAAAGACCAAATTCCAGATATCGTCTGTTGCAGGCCATTATGTACAAACGTCATTCTGGCAGTATGTCAGCAGTTGTCAGCAAATCCCCTCTTGCGTCTGCTTGGAAAGCTTCTCATTTTGGCAGAGACTGCCATCAGAGTGAAAGTGTGGAATCAATGAACACTACCATTGGAAGCTGGAGCTAGAAAAGGACACTGGTTTTTCAGCAGGACTTGTAGAAACCACAGTAAGAGCACTGGACATGAATTCACGCATTGTGGATCTGTCATCAGTGCTGTGGCTTTGAAGTTGAGCAAAACTGATGGTAGAAGTTTCTTCTGAATTCTTCAATTCAGGATTCTGAGTGCAACCAATTTGAACTAGCTACCCAGAATACATTGCAGCGTAAGCCGTGGCTGCCTGTAAGTGAAATGATTAGTTTTTAAAAATACATATATAAAACCCAAACCATATAAACTGCATATAAACATATATACCATACCCACTTGTCTAGGAGGAGATTATATAATGAGGTACAGCTAAATGATTTGTAATCAGTGTATTGCATCTTTATTTACATTTGAACTGTCTGACTTTGTGAATACAGAATTGCATGCCTTCATATGTGACAAGAAAAGCAGATTATTGTCAAGAATCAGAATATGATTAAACTGTCAACCTAAATAAATATAAAGAGGTAGAATTAAATATCAAAATCCAGACAACAAACCAGTTTAAACTGGTTGTTGTTATGACTTCACTGCATGAAATCGTATTTTGCATCTGTGGGAACAAGAGCTGGCTATTTATTTACACAGAACACAACAAATAACCGCAGTACTGAGACCAGCCCTTATCCAGTCACCTAAAATTCAACTGTGGAGCTCACAGGGTCCCGATCAATTCAAGTTTGAAGCAGATCAGCTTAACGCATATCAAAAAGTGGAGGACCGAGAGACAATGACAGCAGCGACAAAACAAAAAAACTTGACAGTTAGAGTTGATTAAAGTTGATCACATTTTATTTTTTACATTTTTAAAAAACAAACACAATTTCTAACAAAAAAAACCAAACAGTTGCCTCAAGACATTTTATACTGTAGAGTAAAGAACCTACGATATAAGAAAGAAACCCCAACAATCTGATGATCCCGTATGAGCAAGCACTTTGGCAACGGTGGGCAGGAAAAACTCCCTTTTAACAGGAAAAAACCTGTGACAGAACCAGGCTCAGGAAGGGGCGGTCATCTGCCATGGCCGGTTTGCGGGTTGATGTTAAGTTTCTTCAGTATTTGAAGAAAAGCGAAACAGCCTTAAGAAAAAGTTTTTTATCCTTTTCCCTAATGAAATCCGACCTATAGGAGGCGCTGCGTTGACTGTTCCTTCTTTGCTGTCTGCACTTGTACAGCTGAATCCCTGGATTTAGAGGAAGATTCTACCAGCTGTTTTTGTTTGACACCCAGCTTCCAAGACATTTCATCTTTTGCATGCCATGCAAACCTACTAAATACAGGCTGATCCTTTTTGCGTGCAGCTGCTCTTTTCTGTCGGTTTCTCTGGATTTCAGCTGCAGTGGCACAGTTGTCAAAAGTGGAAAACAGTCTAGATCCTCCACTGCTCTGTTCTCTGTTTTTTATGATTTCACTTGAGGTAACAAAGTTTTCGTTTTCATTTTCTAGACTGAGGGGTGGGCACACTTTCATGAGATGGGATGACTCCGCGTAGCAATCTACTGCAGGGTCCTCAGGAAGATGTTTCATTGTAATAAAACGATCTCCCAGACCCTCAACAGGTGTCATTCTTTTTACAGGATCCACACATAGCATCCATTTGAACAGGCTTCTCGGATTCTTTGTTTGGCTGTGGGTGGTGTTTGGCTAAATCTCCCATGCATGTGAACTTGTCTGTGATTGATTTACTTTGTTTGATCACAGTGCTTGTAGATACTGAATACTGAACTGATGTCTTCATTACCCATGTGTGTTTCATTATCCCTTTTCTTTTCCAGAAATAGTTCTTGCTGTGCAAAAGTTTTGCGAGATCCCGAGTTTGTTTTGCGAGATCTCACAAAACTTTTGCGAGATCCCGAGTTAGTTTTGCGAGATCTCGCAAAAGTCCCTCTTAATTTTTTTTCTCCCATGTCCCCTGCGGGGCTCCGTACATTAGGCCGACTAATGTGCCGCATGTGAACAAAACTTCCAATCATTTCATATTCACACATACCGGTGGTAGCCCAATTACAGAAAAGCTGCGACAGAACCAGGAGCCCACATGTCTGCAGATTCAGTCACAGGTATACCCAACATGACCTCAGGGGCCCTGTAACCAAGGGCCTGGATTATGGCGCCACATGGAATGTTTGTAGGACTAGTGGCAAACCAAAATGAATAAGTTTAACTTTAAACGGCTGTCGAGACTGATTTACAAGCATGATGTTATCAGGTTTGATGTCCGCATACATTATACCTATGCTCTTCAGAGCGGTAAGAGCTACAAACATCTGCTTTAAAATGACCCGAATCTCATAGAGAGCGAGTGGATGGCGGTACCTGTGACTAAAAAAAAAAATCAAACTAATGTCTAGCATTTCCATTGAAATAAAGGCGCACTATTTGTACTCGAAGATTTCATAGTACTTTACCAAATTGCACCGATCCTTGTCCAGAGCACTCATCTTTTTTTTTTTTTTTTTACAACCGCGGCCTCTTTCCAAGCCATCCTTTTGCATTCCCTTTTAGCAACCTTGACTGCAGGGGCGATTTTAGCCCATTTTTGGGGGTGCTTCAGCAAAATGAATCAAAGCACCCCCAAAGATTTCTTGCTGTTTTTGACAATATTTGCTGTTTGTGTGACACACTACTAAAATATAAAAAGCATACATAGGTTGAGACGTAACATTTTAACAATAACAGTATAGATACCCCCCCCTCTCTCAAAATGGTTTGTTCCAGCTCTCCCCTGCTCTGGCTCTAGCGCCGTTGCTGCCGGAGCGATGGTGGCTGAGACGCAGCGGAGCGGAGGTGTAAGTGCCTGGCTTAAAACAGGACATGTTAGCTGCATTTAACCCTAAGTTACTCTTTATATAGTTAGGTAGGAGTCACACCATGTTTCTTTTTGGCTGAAAAACATTACACCCAGGTAACCTGCAGTGTTGAAAACGTGTTTTCCAATGATGTTTGCTACCCTACAATCCGTACTCTGTAGTAAATTCAGCGACATTTGACCGTCCTGTTGCTCCCATTGAAATGTATACAGCCTATTTAAAATCTAAAACTTAAAATTGTCGTAGCCTACTGTTGTTACCACTGTCCTGTTTGAAATGGAATGAGAGAATCTGGTTATTTTGTCATTTGTGCCGATATTAAACCCAGGAGCCACATTCAGGTAAAAGTGTAATAACAAATGATCCGTCAATAAAGGATAATGTTGGATCAGTGTTTCAATATTTATATCTTTTATTAGATTTACATGTGGTTTGGTTATTTACCTTGTGGTGAAAACACACTGAGAGAGGACTTTTTTATTAGTGATCTTAATAATATTTTTTTTTTCATATTAATGTAATTTTTCATCTAATTGAATACAATCTATTTGTGTATGATTGTCAGTCCAAAGAGGGAGAGAGGAAAGAGGGGAACGTGAAGAGAAAGTACAAGTTCAGGAAGAACCAGGTAAGGAAACAGACAGGGAATAGTGACAGGCAAAACAGAAACTGTTTAACCGCTTGAGAGAGTTGACCAGCAAAAGTGATTTGCCAACTTCAAGGTGAGGCGACATAGGTTAAAATAAAAGAAAAAAATCTGCAGAGCCATAGTAGTATTGTCAATAAAGATCTTTTCATACATTGTACCATAGGCAAAGTTGCCTCAATTTTTATAATTTTTTAATCAATATTTTGTACATTTGTGCATTCAAGGACTCTATTTTTGGAGTGTATTTTCATATATCTGTATTGTATTATAATACACATTAAAAGTTAATCTCTGTCCAAAAAATGCACTTAGTTTACTTTTTACTCACTATGAGCATCATTCATTATTCTTCATTCTTCTTCTTCTTCTTTCTTGATGAATTTAAGAATCTTATGAATTATTATGGAAAGTTTGCAGACTTGCACAGAGATGGTAAAATTATGATGACTGATAACGGAGATGAAGACAACAGATGATGAGGACAGGGAGGAACAGGGGTTTAAATACACCAAGGAGACAGTCAGAGGGAACTTGGAACAACTGGAGACATTTAGGGATGCAGGGACTGACAGAGACAGGGAAGAAGACTCATCATGATGAGTAAAGTTTATCTTGCCTGGCTGGGCAGCTCTCTGAGTGCTCAGCACCCCCAAAGCTCTGATCCTAGAATCGCCCCTGCTTGACTGCTACCGTTTCAAATGTGTCCAATTTTACGCATTGCACCACTCGCCCAAAACTTCCTCCTCCTCCGAGCCTTTTTACTATGTATTTACATGTTTTACTAATGCTAAACGTTTTAGCAATAAACGTGGTAAAAAAATAAACAAACAAAGAACAAACAAACAAACATTAAAATCCCGATACAACAGCGACATGTCCTCAGCTGCCTGTGATCTTTTTTCTTTTTAAAGTTTTACATCTGCAGGACTTGAAGTTATCTGTCACGGCTACACTGGCAGACCGTGGGAATGTGGGGAAAATAGAACCCAAAACGCAGGACTCTGTGCGATCAGTGCAGTGCATTTATTTACAGTGATGTAAATATTACACAATGAATCCCCGTGTGCGCCCGGTGTTCCCACCGTGCCGTGTCCGTGCTCTGTTTGTCCGTGCCTGCTGCCTTCTCATTTCCGTACTCCTACCGGGAAATAACAGAGGCAGCCGTTAGTACAAATAACTTCACTGTGGCAAGCTCCCACTCACAAACCGACTAGCTGGAGAACTGCAGGAAGTCTCACGCAACAATCCAGCGTCGAGGAGCTCTCAGCCACACTGCTATGTCCTTTGATGTTAAAGAGTGTCTATAAGTTCATGTTAAGCCAAAGGGTAAAACATGTTTGAAACGCTACGAGTTGTAAGATGGAACAGATTTCACAGTCGTCTGTGGCAACTAACAGTAATGTGGAGATTGGTGAGAATGCTGTCGTCCAAAGTAATACGTGTAAATACTCCCACCGCTGCTTCCTGGAGGGGTTTTGAGATTAAGGAATTGTACCACACTTGGTGTTTTCTGTAATTTAATTTGATTACTCTTAAATCTTTGTTTTACATTTCATTTGTTGATATCTAGTGTGGATGCGATTAAGCATTGTTCTTCTACTTTTAATCTTCCGTAAGTTCAATACTGTTCATGTTCAACTTAGAAAAACCATTCAACCACCATTAGATTCCTCTTCTTTTGGACACGCGTGCTTGTATTTTTTTCCCTCATTTTTAACTTTTAGGGCAGCGCGATGGTTAGCACTGTTGCTGCACAGCAAGAAGGTCCTGAGTTCAATTCCACCATCAGGCCTGTATGGAGTTCGCATGATGTTCTCCCTGTTTGCGTGGGTTCCTTCCGGGTACTCCAGCTTCCTCCCATGACTGTCTATTTGTAAAAATAGACAGCCAATGGTGAAAAGAAAGCACACTAATCAAAATATATGACATGTTAAACCAAGTACACCCCTTGATAACTGGTAGAAACACAATCAGCAATTTTCTTTTTGACTTCATCAGTCTCTTATATCATTGTGGAGGGATTGGGGCCCACTCTTCTTTTTGACATTTCTTCACTTTTCTGAGGTTTGCTGACACTTGTTCTTAAGGTCAGCTGTCTTAAATTTGCAGCACAGCATATCAGTCAGGTTCAGGTCTGGACTTTGATTGGTCATTGCGGCACATTGATTTTCTTTTTCTCCCATGCTGCTGTATATTTTCTGCTGTGCTTGGGATCACTGACATGTTGCATGACCTGATTTAGGCCAAGTTTTAGCTGCTGGACAGATGGCCTCACATTTGATTCTAGAAAACTCCGAAATGCAGAGCAGTTCATGTTTGAATTGATGGCTGCAGGTTGTCCAGGTCCTGTGGCTGCAAAACAAAACAAACCTTCACCCTACTGTGCTTGACAGCTGATATGAGGTGTTTCTGCTTATATGAGGTGTGTGACTTTCTCCAAATGTGGTGCCCTGTATTATGGCCATACAGCTCCACTTTGATCTCATTTGTCCAAAGGACATTGTTTCAGATGTCTCAAGGTTTGTCCAAATGCAACTTTTCAAACCTAACCCTTGCTGTCATGTCTTTTTAGAGAGAAGAAGCTTTCTCCTGGCAACACTTCCAAGCAAGCAGTCTTTTAAAAAAAAAACATTGTTCTGTTATGAACTTTAATCATAACATCCTAAAAGAGTCTGACATGTAACACTTGTTTATTTTAGCAGTTTTTCTGAGCATTGCATGGTCTGATCTTGGGGTGAGTTTACTCACAGGTCCTCTCCTGGGAAACCTCAGAGCTGTCTTTAATGTTATCCACCTGTGCATAATCGTTCTAACTGTAGAATGATGAATTTCAAATTGTTTTGAAATAGTCCTTTAACAACTGCTTCTCTACGATCTGATGAATTTTACTCCCAAGCATTGTGTTAACATAAGACACAGATCAGCAAAATGCCAAAATTTCTACTTTTATTGAGGTGCTCACACTTGCTGATGATCAGTTACACGAGTGCATTTGATTAGCAGAAACTGGCTGCTTTGTACTGTCTTAATTCCTATGAAAGCAGTGAGTATGGACTTAGTATTTTTCACACACACTGCTTCTACATGTTGGCTGAATTTTTCTTATATAAATAAAGGCACAATGTAATACGTCGTGTTTTTAAGGGAACTGAGGTTGTATTTGTCTATTTTTAGACTTGCAAAGCGGCAGATTAATTTTATTAAGTCCTGATAAAAAAAAAAATACCGTAGAATCAAAGTGACTTCATTTTCATATTACTATGTCAGGATCTAGCTTGTTCCTGTTTTTCTTTTTATTCTACATCATTGGATGCATGTGGCGATATTAGTTTAGTTTAGTTTTTGTTTTTTGTAAAAGAATAGTACTTAATATTTAAAAAAATCTCGCATCTATGCTCATAAAAAATGTATGTCTACTAGTAGACACTAGTGGGCGTGCTAGTACTTGAAATAGAGGCTCGAATAACGCTACATAATCTTAAATTAACTCCGGCAATAGGATTAAACACCTATAACTACACCGGTGTTCTACTCTTTTCTTGTTGGCAGAAAAAAACAGAAAGAGAGACTCTCCCGTCTGGGTTGTAACGACCATTTTATATTGTTGTTATTATTATTTTTTAAGGCACACTTTTCAAGAGTAAAGAACCTGTCGTAAAGTGTCGTAAAAGTAGATGGCGGGGGTTCAGCGCCCCCATGCGGCATTACGGGCAATGACTGCATTGTAGAAGCGGCCAGCCAAGAGACGACCTGCTGGGTAAACAACAGTGGATGCCTCGGAAGGCAGGAATGGGAACTTCGTCGAGGGCAAACAGTGAGATTTTTTTATCTTGTCACATAGAGAAATAACACGGAGGTCGTATTGTCTCGTCCGAGTCGTCTGGGTTTCCATTTCGAGCCAAAATGGCTGATAATAATCGAGTATTTACTGAGTGAAGTGGAGCTAGCATTAGCTTAGCTCGTAGCCATCCGGGGCCCACTGCCTTCGATTTTGCTTCTCGGCACGGCTCGGGACTGTGTTGCCAGTTTCACAATCCCGGCCGCTACAGTCCTCCGGGTCGCGATTTCTGCGTGCTAGGCCTGCCTAGTTGCAGTTCGGGTAACACGTAGAAAACTACCTGTTTTCACTACTTGTCACTATTTCCTGCAGGATTCAACCCCGCATGTTGCAAAAAGGACGGTGACACATTTTGAAAAAAGGATTTGGACACAGGTACGTGTTGTCTTTGTTGTCTTCTGTCTGGGATATTTATCAGGCAACGGCTTGCTGTCCACTCTGGTTTCTCTCGATTCGTTATCGTAATATTGGTAGCTGATATTGTGGTGCGAGTGCTTTCCTAATAAAGCGACATTATCCAGCCTCAGTCACTTCGGCACCGTTTATGGGACATACAGAGAGAGAGAGACAGACAGACAGGCAAGCAGGCAGGCAGACAGCAGCTGGGCTTATTGTAATTGTTAAGCGTTGTAGAAAGTATGCTTAGCCCCCAGCTTCAGGCTCGATACTGCCAGCCTAAATAAATCTACGTATCTGTGTTTTTGCTTGCCTAATCAGTTGTTAGTGGTCAGAAAGCACTGTGGGTATCGTTAGAGCTCAGCAGTACTGAATCAGTCGTACATCTTGAATTGGTTTGCTGTTGCCATTTCTGATTGCACCCACCCCCATGTATTTTCTAGTATAGATAGGCACCAGTTAACGTGGTAGAACTACCCCTTTTCTTCGTGATCTTATCGCCTGCATTAGAAATCAGCAGTATTATGGTGCAGCTTTGAGCCTTTGGGATTTTTTTCCCCTTCAGGGCTGTCCTCTGAGGCCCCTGAATTCATGCTTGTCATTGCGCAGCTTTTACAGTGAGATCTGAAGCACTCTCACTTATGTGTTAGATATATATATATATATATATATATATATATATAAGCATATAAGACCATTGTTGCATGTGCTTTTCACAGTTATGCTAAATACTTAAGCAAATCACTCTCTGCTCGCATAAAACCCAGCATCCCCTTTGACAGAAGTTGCATCTTCAGGTCAAGTGACAGCCAGGGTGCTGTTGTGCAATATGCTGCTAATGGACGTCACTTGTGCATTTGGCTTTTCTCTGTCTCAGGAAATGCTCTATAACCTACAGGAGTTGCACAAATGTACATACCAAAGCAGTGCAGTGCATTTTACTCAGACAGTTCCAGGAGCATGTTGAACTGTGTAGTGTTTTTTTTTTTTTTTTTTTAAATCCCTATTTTGTATCTTAAAAAGAAATGCTTATTTTTGCTATCAACTGACTTTGTGTCTGTCCTAAATGCATGCAGTGTTCTTCATGTTTGGTATTTTAGCTTTTAGCTCCATTTTTTCTAAAAGCAGATTGAAGCAGGAAATTGAAATCCAATTCATATTGTTGTGAATTGTGTGTTCCCAGCACACAATGTGGACAGGGACTAGCAAAGCACTGATTTCATATTTTTGTGTTGTGTTACATCACTTGTACTTCCAGATGGCTGCATTGACAGAGTTGGTACAATATGTTCCCAAATTATATTCTGAAATAGTAGCATCATGAATTTGTTTTCTGATTGCATCGGGTCAACAAGTACGACCAGCTTGTTGCTACATGCATACAGTGCAGACTATTTGACTTTGGGTTTACTGATGGTATAAAGCGCCCTAAATCAGAAAAAAGTTAGCCAGAAAAATACTGATCTGCTTTTTAAGAGATGATCAAATAGTTTGTTCGTGCTTGAAAATACCTTATACAGAACTAGACTGATTGTGTTAATGCCAATATTTGGGAAGTTTAAATTTCTCTATCAATATATTTGCAACTGTTGAGGTACATATAGTGTATTATAGCTTTACTGAAAAATGAACATGATAGGATTGCCGATTATTAACCCTTCAGTACCTAACCTATTGCAAAGTCACTGCTTGGCTCCATTCTGGTGCTACTCTACTGCATTTGCTGCAGTAATCTTTGAGCCTTAGCTGTTCTGATGGAACAACTATGTGATGTTGCTATTACCCCCAAACATATTTCTCTGCATTATAATCAGTAAAACGAAAGATTCTGATGCCAAAACATGAATGCTCATAAGGTATATTAAATAAGCCAGTATCCACTTATACATGGATATATAGGTCAGGCTAGGATCCCATGTTCTACAGTATGTAAACAGAATGTTTTCTGCCCTTTTTAATAGCAATTTTAAAGCCTTTTCTATTACAGATTTCTAATGTGTACCTTTGCAGTCCATATGTTTCCAAACACAAATCCAGGATTGCCAATAATGCCAAGCTATGCAATATATTTATTATGTAATATATTGCAAGAAAGTATTCTGCTTTACATCTACTGAATTCTGGATTTGATTTGATATTTATGATTGAATTAAAAGCAGTTTCCAGTTTCACTGATCACTAAATGGCATCATGATTTTCTTGACAGTTTGGAAACAGAGCCCTATCGGTTTTTATACTCCATGTTGGTGCAAAGAGCACTGTTGACTGCTGTGTGCTTTTAGAATGTACACGTGGAGTCACGGAAATTGCTTTTTTTTGTTGTATGTGCAAAAATGGTTTAAATTTCACAAATGACTGGGTTTGTCGTTGTTCTGGGAGACTTCAAAACCACTGTGAAAAAATTTCCCGCGGCACCAGAGTGAAAAAGGCTCCTTCTCTTCACAGATACACGTTGGTGCACCCAAATATAACTCATATAGTCTCAGAGTCATGAAATAAACGCGAGAATTTGTCTCCCTTTCAGATTTTTTATTTTTTTTTGTCATGCTTTTCTTGGTATCCACAACAATGCAAACATATGAGGGCTGTTGACTCATCATTACTTTGAGTCAGCCTATGGGTATTTATTTACTGTCTTTAATCAGCAGCTTGGGGTCATTCTGTGTTAATTTGTATGAGAAAACAAAATGACCTGTTCAGTGAATAGATTGTCTTGTATTTAGACGGTGAGGTATTGTTTTAGATGAATTACTGTTTCTTCATGTTGTTGATTGGCCAGTGAAATGTCAAAAATGTTTACCTTGAACAATTCAGTGCAGAATGAAAATAGAAGTATAATTGTCTTACAGTCTATTTAAAAAATGCTGCATTTGGTTAAGGATATTAAGAATGAAGACTTGTTCGTGCATTCATGCACTTCTCGGAGTCAGGAAGTCTAGCTCCGGCCTAGCTGTGTTCACCTGCTCTTGAGTTGGAATAAGGAAACACAGTTTAGTCCTGAAAGACGACATGATAAATCATTGCTAGGAGTGATTAAATAACTTGTTGACAGCTGTCTGCAGGTTTTATCCAGCTTATTATTAAAGTATTCAAATAAAAATATTCTCAGACTTTGTTTAGTTTAGTTTTTTAGTTTCAACATGAATGAGTGTTTACTTGAATTAAGAAATGATTATTTTTCTCCTTTTAAACACCATCAGTACAGAACAATCATCTACTATTTCTCTTTTATGCATCTTAGATTAAATGTATGTTTCTTACCTGTTTTTGCATCTAGTGTTTTTTGTTTGTCTGTTTGTTTGTTGTCGTTTTGTTTTTGTTGTAGGATAGGCTGCAGAGGCCATAACAGAGTCCATCAGTAGTTGATGCTTTTGGTTTTCCCTCTCCGTGTATTTTCTTCTGGATGTGTAAACAAACATTTACATTTACTTCAGTTTAAATGATGTCTGTAAGGCAGATTGTAGTCATGTTTGAAGAACACTGAAAAGCACATGATTGAATTGTCTTATTTAGTTAAGTTGGTCAATTGAAGCTGCCTGACTACTGAGGACTTTAAGTGTGTTTACTGTGTAACATAGACTATTAATACCTCATCCATCAGACCTACATTGAGCTGACAGTACTCATTCACATTTTGCTTATTTTATTTTCTGTTTCTTTGTTGACTGACCTGTGTTATTTAATTCTTACATTTTCCCCCTTTTCTAGGTTTGGTGACATGCAGTGGTGAGAAGCTTTGGAATTAATGCAAGTTCACTTGGTTTTTGCTCCTTGAGGTCAGACCTGCCACCATGAAGAGTGAGGTGCCGTCTGAGGCCGCCAACAGACAGGAGCATATGAAGGAGCAACTGGTGAATCCCGAACCCATGGAGGCATCCAAGAGCTTCCCTAACAACATGGAGGTGATTGGAAAAGCTGGCAGCGATTTTGAAACTCTTTGTGAGTCGAGGCATCGGCCCCTGAGAGACACAGGGACACATAGAGACTCAGAACGGAGCTTTCCCGGACGTAGAAAACGAAAAGGCCAACAGGCAGGCCCATCAGACTGCTCGCTCAAGGATGGCCACATCAGTGAGAGTTCACTGGCACCTCAGCGTCCCAGAGTAGAACTTCTACAGCAACCCAGCGAGGATGAGCATAATCACGAGTCCTCTTTTAGTGACTGTGCTTCGTCCCCTTCATCCAGCCTGCGATTCGGGGACTCAGACACTCTTAGCTCGGAGGACGAGGGGGAAGCAGGAGCAACAGGAGGCCAACATAAGGCCCCTGCCCTGACAGGAGGCGGAGCCACTGGAGTCGGCTTGCGCCCTGCTATGGGCCGAACTCGGGGCAGCCGCACTCATAACTGGGTGCGGTCTGATGCTGAGCCCGTGCTGCTGAAGCGGGCGTGCCTGAGCAGCCGGCGGCCTCTACATAGGAAACGCTTTGTGAAAACGGCTCCTGGAGGAGGTCAGCGGACTCAGAAGCAAAAGGAGAGACTACTACAACAGAGAAAGAATCGTGAAATGTTTGCACGCAAGAAGTATGCTCTACACCACAGCACCAGTAGTTCCAGTGAGGAGCTCAGCGGCGACTTGTCCTCTGAATCTTCTACTGAAGCAGAGGATGAGATGTATGTAGATGTCAGCAGCACTAGCAGCCAGACCAACAGTGCTGCTGTGGCCTCAGGTAATCACTAACCCTTACTTTGTTATACATTTATCTCTGTGTTACATTACTTTGTAGGATTAGTTTTTAGTGCTTAATGAATTGACAAGTAAGGGAATAATTTATTTTCTCAGTAACCAGTCTGTAAAAGAAAGATTAGATTGTTTGGACATGACATGGGGTAAGATGGGTTTTATATGTACCAGCAGGCAAAATTATACACCACAGCCTGGGCATTTATTTTTCCATTATGTAATGGGTTGTTTTCAGCTCTTTGAAGAAAAAATCACCACACTTGTAACATTATGATGGAAATTATTTCTCCTAAACATCACGGTCACCATGATCTCTAATGCTGCACAACCATCCAGCATGAATTAACATATTTTAATTGAAGTACGTTGATGCAATGTTAAATTAACATGCACTGAAAAGCGGAACAGAAAAAACAGAAATGGCTCGTGAGGTCAACATGTGTCGTACAGCTTTCACTGACTGCTTTTATTCACAATAAAGGTTGTTAGTGTGGTAGATTAAAAACAAAAAAAAATATATATATCCAAATTACTGTAATATTCATACAGTAATGTGCAAAAGTATTGAGTCACTCCTTATTTGTTTATATTTTTCTTCCAAAGAGCCAGGATTCAATCAGTAATTATCCAGACTTTTAAACGGTCTCTTTGGACATTAACTGCTATTTTTTTTAATTCCCTTTCAATCAGGTCCTTGTACTTGATCATTTTCAGAGGAATACTTTC
Source organism: Copadichromis virginalis (assembly GCF_057382275.1). Taxonomy (NCBI): domain Eukaryota; kingdom Metazoa; phylum Chordata; class Actinopteri; order Cichliformes; family Cichlidae; genus Copadichromis; species Copadichromis virginalis. Next base: position 19,651,723 of record NC_140618.1, read on the forward strand.
TTTTTTAGTCAAGAGATGGACGAGCACTGTCCACAAATAACAGACATCTTAGCAAAGGACCAATTTAAAATTGCATTTTTAGCAGCAGCCGGTCACAAAAGCAGATGATTTAGTTCCATTTGTTTAATCGAATCTATGACAAAAAGCTAAAAATAACAGTCTGGTAGGCATAAACATAAGTTTTTTGGCCAACAAGGTGATTGACAGAGAGTTATTAGCCAAAAACGTAGCTACAATGGTGTGCAGAGTGTCGTTAAAAATTGGAGGAAACTAGGCAAAAGAAGAACTGACAGGCTTAAAATACTATCAAAGGAAGACGGAGAGTATCTGAAAGTCATGTCTCTAATAGGAAAGCATCTGATTGACAACAATTTAAATTTTCACCATGACAACGATCCTAAACACACTGCCAATTCAATAAAAGCATATTACATATAGTGGAACAATATGAGTCATTATCAAAGCACTGTGGGATCATCTTGATAGAGAACAGAACAAAAAATTTGAATGTCTTTCGAGAAGCCTAGAGAACTATTCCTTAAATACTACTTAACAAAATTACAAGAAAACCTGGCTAACACAGTTCAGACTGTGTTTAAAAATGAAGGAGGTTGTACCAAACATTGACTTTCAAGATGTTAGAACTGTATAGTTCACCTATTACACCAATTGCACCAATTTCCCTTTTCCTGAGAAGACTGACTCAAGAGTAGCAGAGTACGGAATTTTTATAGACTTCCTGTTCCCTCACAGCACAATCAGGATCTAATTCTCTGGTGTAGAAGTTTAATGATGAAAAGTATCTCATTTGTTTCTGTAGTTGGAGCCGCTAGCTCTTTAGGTGTGCTGTTACAATTTTGGACTCCAGGTTTGGTTGGGTAGGGTCTCCTACTCCATAATTACTGCGGAATCACAGATGAACAATAGCATCGCTATTAGGGCGGGGTGACGTAGAAGTTTTAAGGTGCAACCATTAGAGCAGTCCTACCCATATATCGCACAGTGTGAAAAGAATCTCAGTAGTGCACAGGTGAGAGAAACACACATTTCCAGGATGAAGAGATTTTTGTATGTTTAATACAATTAATTAATCACAACTAACATAAATGGACAGATATCAGCTGAACAGCTAAAATGCTTTTGTGATGTTTTGGCTTTTTTTCCCTAACAGTTTAACCTTCGACCTATAGACCTGTGTCTGCTCTTTAATGTAACATTTGCACACTGTGTTTTTCACCAATTTAAACACTCGGGGTGAGAAAAAAAAAGGTTATGGCGACAAGACAGATGACTGTCTATCAAAATGCAGTCAGATTAGATCAGATTACGGTGTAATTTAAACATTAAATCATAAGTCATAAAGATCCTCTTTACTTTCATTTAATAATAATGATGGGTCAGTGTAGCTGTTATACACACACATTTACATGTTCAGAAGCATGCATGTGTCCGAACACATCTATCTTGCAAGGTTACATGCAGTGATTGACATGAAGCCATAGCGAGGTAGATTCAATTGTGAATATTATAATAATTATACCACTGAAATAATACAACAGTGTGTACTGCAATCTGAAAGCACAAATGGGAAAACCAGAGTGAAACTAACCACAGAGGTTCAAGTAGAAGCTACTGAAGTGCTGAGCTCCAAACACAGAACTACTTTACCGAGACCTTGCAGTAACGTCCAGCACAGTGTCAGGACACAGCCAAAGCCAGATTTATGGTCCCATATTTTCGTCCATTTTTGTAGCCTAGGTTTGGTGACATGCAGTGGTGAGCCAAAGTTGAGAAAGTCCTTAGTTGTTTTTAACACTATGTTTCACTGTATTACAAAGAACTTCTTTAAATAGTTTGACTTCTTTCAGGCTAAGCTGAAAACTAAACAAGAGTAGTCAGCATTCCAGATAATTTTTAAACTGCCCCCAGCGGGCAGTAGACCACCATAACGTATAGATGTGGGTCTGAAAAGCTCTGTGTACACCTATACATGACCCGCACAGTACCATGAGGGTCCTTAAGAGAAAGAGGCCTTCATCTGGCCTCCTATAAAGACGGACCACAGCTGCTTGGCTAGCCCCTGCTGTGAGCCTGTTGGAAAATCATGGCTTGGCACAGCATGGCTAAATGAGACTAACATGAGCAAAATGAAAACCCTATTAATTTCTGTTTTCTGAAGCTGGATCAGAGTCTACAGGTTTTCCTTTTACAGAAGGAGATTTTATTCTGGCTTACTAGCATGTCCCGTTAATATGAAAGGAAACTAAAAAAATTAAATGAACTTTATTATAGTTTTTGACTTGCATTACAGCATTTCATAAATGTGATGAATGTTGAAACATACATTAGAATTTGATGGCTGAATAATCAGAGCCCTACCTCAGAGAAATGCCAACTGCTGCCCTCTGTACCTGTTCAGGTTTATGAAGCCACTAAATTCAAACTATAACTTTGTGATTTGTTTCTCAGTGACTGTAAGAATGAAATCCTTTGAAAAGCTCCACCTCCGCCTTCGTTCATTGTTTCTTTCATGTAGCTGTTTAGCCCGAGCGATATTTCTGCTGCTGTGGCCCTAAGGGAGAATGGAAAGTTAGTTGTTGTGCCTTTGTGGTGGGAGAAAACTCAAACACTGTAGAGCAGCAGCCTTTGCATAGAAACAGTGAGTCTCTGAGGAAAAACAAGGCATTTGTTTACAGCAGGGAAAAGCAAGGAGGCAAGTGATGAAACCTTTCTTGTCCAGGGTTTGACGTAGGTGTGTGATGTAGAGAGGAAAGAGTTAAATCATACACGATGTATTAAAATGGGAAAACAATATCACAGCCAAATTTAATTTCAATTCAGTTTCAATGCAGTTTACACCTTAATTGAATTTCTTTAACAAAATCAAATAAAAATTCTGGTAAATTACTGGTTTAAACACAGATCAGACTCTTGGCCAAACTAAATTGCCTCAAGCATATTATGTGTCCTTACAGTGTTGTGTTTTTTTTTAAAAGGTATAGTAATACGAGGTGTTGTTTATCTTATTAAACATTGCACATATTGGCTACAGTTCCCAACCAACTTGTTGTTTTTGTGACTACATAAAGGCTTCACCTGAGTGCCAGGCAGCTAGACTTGCAGAAGGTGCTAAGCAGCAGTTCTCATGAGAGAGTAGGAATAGAAATCACACTGGGGAATTAGACTTCAGTAACATGGCAAGTCACTTGGTGATATGCACAAAGACACGGTTTAACTAAGCAAACAAAGTGCACAAATATACTCTAGCACTAAGTAAATTAAGCAAGCATTAATTTAAGTTATTTTAAAATCTCTTAACCAGCTTCCACAAGCTCTGTTCTACAAATCTTTCTGAATTTCATTCCTTAGAGATCATAAGGTGTTACAGTTTAAATGTGCTATACGCTGTAAGCCTGCCTTGGTATTTATGTGGAAGGCCAACCATGTCGGAGAGAACTTGTAAGTTTGACTGAAACACCCAATGCATGAGTCAGCAACTCTGACTTGCACTGAGATATTGTGATAATAATTAGAAACAGGCATGGGACTGTAAGCAGAAATAATCATGTCTCTGACTTATACTGTGTATTGTCGTCATCATTAGTGGAGACAAATTTATAGTTTCAAGTCTGGAGCTAACCCTAAAATAAATTCATTTTTGGGGACACTGCTGTCATTACCCTACCATGGCACCGGCACTGCCTCCATTTGCAGTGCTGAGAGGAATGATGCAGTTCTCTCCAATTAGTTTGCCATGACTAACCTGTTTGAGCAGTGCCTATGATGCACTGGGCTCCTTGAGTATAATGTGGGTGGCATTAATACATGCACCCACACAGGACCCCTTGAGTGTTATTAATTGACCACATACATTAGATATAAATCGTAAAATTAAATAAATACACATTTGTGGGTTTGCATAATGCTTATTGTATTTTTTAAAATGGATTACTTTACAAATAATGTAATAATATCTTCTGGTTTCCTTCTTTTGATGTGTCAGTGCAACCATTAACGCTTTGCAGACGCACCTTAGTGTTAAGGTCCCATGGTGTTAAGTGCAAGTAGAGATAGAGTGGGATCTGTTGCATTGATTACATTTCTCTTGTGCCCAGAGCTGCTGAACTGAGCAATTTCAGCACAAAGGTTTATTGGTTGGGTTATTTGTATGCTTTAAGCTAGTTATTTATATTTAACTTGATTCTGGTAAGCAGAAAACTGAGATTAATAAAAATTCGGACTATGACATGTTTATGCTGTTTGTTTTATTGTAGTTAGATGATATTTGCATTTATCAGATAGTATCTGGTCAGTTTATTAGAACTGGGGGGGAAATTGATACAATGGTATTGTCATATGGTGGTATTGTATCAATGCAGGGACACATGATATCTATATTTTCTTAAATACATTAAATTACTCTGGGGATACTATGAAAAAGAGGGCTCATCTCGTACATCCTGGGATAACATTAGGTGAGCAAACATACATTTTATTGACTCAACTGAAAAAACATCCAACATTGGACACACTTTGCTGTGAACTAGGAGTCAGCTTCATCAAGCTAGCTAAGGGCTCAGTCACATGAGTAAAAGTAGGACAGCAACATCCTTGCATCTACAAGAAAATCTGCCTGGTGATTGCATTGAATCTTTTAACATTCTGTGACCGATTGCAGCTTTTGATGTCTAAATGGTTGCACAGAGCTTGAGCGTGTTGATCGCAAGGTACAGATTGCATGATAGGAGGCAACCTTTCTGCAAGCAGTTGAACTCTGACCTGGACTGACTGCAATCACCATCAGAGAAAGTTGAAGGCTTGCACATAACTGTGATCTAATAATCAATATGTTAAAAATGTAAATAATAATGCATCATGAGTGAAATATTGTGATAATATTGTATTGTAGGGAGTCTGGAGTACTACACTAACTTTTGGTAATGGATTTATTCAGGTGCTCTGGACGAGGATGTCGTGGTGATTGAGGCGTCTCCAGCTCCCGCTCCTGCTGTCCCTGCAAGTGAGGAGATCAATGTGACCTCAACGGACAGTGAGGTAGAGATCGTCACAGTTGGAGATGGGTTCAGGTAGGCACCCCAGCTTTTTGAGTAATTAGTGAGAGTAAAATAAGATCTGAAATTAATTTGACCCTGATTCTATTTTGAATTCTTAAGGGTTTTAGGTGGATGCAGACTAAGCGTCTGAACTGTTAGTACAGTTTGCTTTTTTATCAGCAAACAAAAACTCAAGCCCAGTATTGTGAAAGTTGGGTTAGGACTTTTCTTAACTTGCAAAAATAGACTTTTACGCATGTGCTGTTAATGCTGTTTTTGTATACCAGTGCTATGCATTACGCTTTCACAACAATGCAAAGTGTCCACTTGGGTCAGTGTGGCAGATTAATGCGAGACTTTCTGCAGATACTAAAGTTTCTGGCAAAGCTACATCCTTAGCGTACCTTTTAGCAGACTAGGTAATAACTCCTCAACTTTGACACGAGCTATTGACATGACTACCTATGGGAGTGAATGATTCTGTTGATTGACATATGAGGGAATGGTAAATGCATTAGATGGGAGGCACCAATGCTAAGAGACTGGTTGGCAACTATCTGGCAATCCACAGGTTGCTGGAAAAAAATATGCATACCATGTGAATGCCTGCTGGTTAGTGGCAGATGCTAAAGCTTCATTCATGCAGTCCTAGAGATCTGCCAGTGACGCCCAGTAACCACTGGTCACCAGAGAAAATTGTTTCTTCTGTGACAATTGGCAAGAAGTCACTAGTGAAAACTGAAACTAGAAACTGATCACAAAGAGGTACACAGTGCTGCACTGAAAACCACCTTACTGTTGCTTTGGTCATTAGCAGGTTGCTGCACTCGACTGTAGTTTGCATGGAAGAAACAATCTTGTCTACAAACACCTGCAAACCCCTTCCAAGTGTTCGTGAAACTATGAGAAGTGCAACACAAACTGAAAAGAGACCATTTGTAGAAACTGCGCATTTTGAAACATGTTGTTTGTCACAATATGGTAAATCTTTTTTTTTTCTATTTTGCTTTGCATTTTTATCCAGTTTTAGCTCAGTGGGTCAATTTTAACTCATCAAGAGAAGAGCATCTTCCATTCAAACTAAGGGTGACCATTGCAGTCTGCTATTAACCAAATAAGATCTTTGGTGCAGTAGGGTCCTCTTTGCAACTGTTTTCACATAGTGACAGCCGGCAACTCACTTGCCATCCAGTTAGGAAATGCACATTTTTCTCTAGCATCTGGGGTGGGGTTACCAGGAGGGTAACAACTTATCTAGTTCTGTGTGATGTAGCCTAACCACTGTGAAATCTTTACCAGACATCAGCTGCAGAGCAAAGGGGAATTGCTTTGTATCAGGACATGGCTTTCCTCTTAAATTTACTGGAATAGCTAAGACACTGTTAGCTCCAGCTTCAGCACTTTGCTCGCTTAGACCTTTTATTTTAAGGGTTGATCTGTGATAATGTGCAGTAAGGATAGTTTAAAATGCCTTATAAGACTTAAACCAAGCGCTAGACAGCTGGTTTTGTTAGTGTGGGTGTAGCCATTTTGACAGAACTAGAAAAAGGAGTAAGTGCAGGTTGGTCATTGCTTGCTTAAAGAGAAGTTGTAGGATGGGGGTGTGTAGTGCTTTAGTTGATTTGTTTTGCTCATGGATTCCATAGCTCTGCTTACATTGAACAGAGAAACCAGTCCTAGTAGAGCTGCATGCCTACATGTTTATAGCTGTAAACCCACATCACCCTGAAGCCACCTACGCTGTGCCTCTGCCATTTAAATCTTTCTAGATATGTCAAGCACAATGTGAGGTCAACCAGATGCGTGACTAAAGGTTTATAGTTAAATATAGTTAACTTGTTACACCACGAATGATTTAAGTGGCAGGGACAAAAAAAAGTCACTTTGACATGCCGCTTTTTTATATGCTACTAAAATTGTAAAACTATATATAACCAATGTGAATAATGATCCCATATCACAGAATAATTCTAAAATTCATGTTTCATGTATACATGTATACATCAGAACGTATTCCAGACTTGTTTTTTTAACATCACTAGAGGTTTATTATGTAAGCTTAAAACTACCATGGAGTAGATGTAGTGCTATATTGTGGCAAAGAATAACAACAATAACTAGCTGCTTCCACACTGAGTCCCTTATCCCGAGGATGGAGTCCAACTTTACCAACCTCTGGTGCGTACGGAGAAAGTTGTAGTCCTAGTTTTGCTCTGCAGCCTCTTGGGCTCAGCATTGCAGCACATGAACCAGTTCTGTACCTTTTTGTTGTTGTTTAGAGTGGTTCTCCACAGCAGAACGATGGCATGCACAAGGCTGGTTGGACTGTGCACAACTGCGTAATAGACTTTCTGGAGAGACAGCTAAATGATATCAAGGACCGCCACAGCAGTGCCAGCTAACAGAATTACTCACTAATAAAGAAACTGCTAAAATGACATGCAGAATATACTTATCCTACTTTTGATATACCTGGGCATCTCACACAAGTAAAGTCCGTATTTAGGGAAACACTGTATACATTGCATAGCCTGATTGGTATCATGGCTGCCATATCACTGTATATAATGCTCAAGTCTTTTTGATATGGATGCTAGTTAGAGACAGACATTTGAGAGCAGTGTGTTTAGAGAAGTTGTATTCCACTACACCCACCTCCATTTTCCTCACCCAATGAATCTTTTCTCTCTCTTCTCATATAACTTCTTGTCTCCTCATGCAGGCGATTATGCAGCTCAGTTCACAAACCTCTCCCTCTGTGTTAACCTCCATCTGTCTCCTTTGGCTTTCTGTCTTTAACCATATTTTTCCTGTTCCTACCTTTCACATTAGTCTATCAGTAATATATGAAAAATAGTTCCTGGAAGTGAGTATACCCAGCCTGCGATGTCATGGCCTGTCTGCCTGTTTTCCTCACTTTCAAAGATGTCCTGTCTCATTAGAGAATGTAGAGATGAGCTCTGCTGTAAGGGGGATGGGCAGCAGCAGAGCAGAAGGGCGGAGAATCAAAGGCCAGGAGAATGAGCAGTGAAATCTTTGTTCACACTGCCAGTGGTCTAATTTATATGTTCACATGCAGTTTATATTAGTACAGGCACGATATTCAGAAGTATGAAAACCCACATACATATTGTATCGTGACTTTTTCTTGGTATTTTGGGTGATTGGCTGCTTCTGATGTGATTTATTTAATTGTGTGTGATGCATTTGCATGAAAACAACTTCTGTAGGCAGAAGAGTGGGTTTCCTAAGTCTCACTACACATAGATATACTTTTTATTCTGAAAACGGAGAGAAACAGTCTTAGAGCAGCCAAAACCAGTCAAAAAGACTGGAATGCAGTGTAAAAGCTGAAGATAACATAATAAATAGCCTGATAAGTAAAACCATACAGGGTTGGACAGCCTCTCTTCACTCCCAGCTTGTGCAAAATGTGGCACTCCAAATTCAGGTTTAAACCAACAGCAGCACTTTTGACATAAGTGGGGAAAAAACGCTAAAAAAATTAAGTAAAGTGTTTCCATTTTTAACCCACTGCCTCTCAGATTGGTCATTTGACTTGCTGTCAGTGTTCTCATCATGAATTTGAACGGCTGGCAGTTATTTATTCGTTCATGCAGTTGACTCGCCTGTAAAGCCGTGCGTCAGGAGAAAATTCCAGTGTTTTAGCAGTGCACTGTGGGCTGCGTTTGGCAGCTGGTTCACCCAGAGCACAGTGAGTTACAATAAACAAGGATTATGTAGCTGACATGGATCAATTTAAAAAAAAAAAAAAAAAGCCCTTGATGAGTCCCTGCCCTGATTCTGCTAATCAGCTCAGTATATGCATATTAGGGCAGTGACTATCACGAGACTCTCTGTGAGCGTTATGTGCGTGCTACATTTTTCTGCAGGATTCCTGAAAGTTTTCTACTCTGTGTTTAGAATTGGAAGGCCTAAATTATGAATACACAGCCAATACTGCTGTCAGGGCAAAGCTTAATGCCTCACATTGTTTATTCTCTCTTACACAGTGCTGTTGGCCTTTTATGATCCCCTCCCAACCTTTAAACTCCCAACCTCCCAGCCTTAGCTGCCCATAGCATCAGTCCCAGCAGTTTACATTGCCGCAGTGCACAGAACCTCAGCTCCCTGGGGTTTGTGTCTCTCAACACTTTGGTTTGGCACAGCCTCGACATTGCCAAGCCACCCATTCCCACAGTGTTCATATTTACAATGTACTGTTTTGCTCTTTGCTGCCACACTCAAGGGGTCATAGTGGTAAACAGATATTTACAAAATAATCCCAGGGCTGCTTAATTAGGAGCCCATCCCTAGTGGCAAGCCCTGCTCCTTGGGATCAACCCTGAGCTGAGGATGCTGGCCAATTAGACCCCAGTACAACCACCATGTACACCCCTCCCCTCACCCCCACTCAAACTCCCTCCACCCACAGATGCCACCCTCACTGCTGTGTGTTCAGTGGTGAGGAACAAGTGTTTGTTAGCAATGTGTGAAGTATGAAGTTTAATAAGCTTCCTCCTCTATTGTTGCATTGTGCAGTACGTCCCAGAGGAAGCTGATTTGGACGAGGACAGTATGAGCTAGTGGGAATCCCCCTCAGCACAAAGCGTTTGCTCTGTTACATTTAAGCAATGAAATCAAAGCCATCTCTTAATTAGTTTGTTTCTTAGTTAGCCAGTTCAAAACGTTACATATTCATCTTTAAAGTATTAAAGTAAAACATGCAGGCACTAAAAGTGAAATGAGGAATAATAATGCTTTTTATTTACTAGTTAACTTTATACAGTGCAGTAAACACTTTTGCTTTTTAAATAACATTAGTTTTCATCAGTAACACTTCCATAGGTTTAAGGTATTTGGTAGTTTGGTTATTTCACCAGCTTTCAGGGCTTACCATGAGTGTTCATTGGACTCAAGTCTGTCTTAATATTTCTTCCGGTGATCCCAGAGTGGTAAATCCTATTATTATTTTTAAAATACAAAACAAAACCTCATTCGTGACAATGACTTAACAAGGTAAAAGGAAAAAAAGATTGCAGTATTTGCTCACTTCTTTCTTTGGTGTGAGTAAGTCCATTCTTCCTATTCTACTCAGTTGTTCTAGTTAGTGTGAATGCTTGAAAAGCATTCACAGTATTGTTGTTGTAATCTTTATTATTATTAGTGTGAATGCTTGAAAAGCATTCACAGTATTGTTATTCGAATCTTTATTATTATTATTATATTTTATCTATTCCGTACGTTTTTTGTACTCCTACTCCTTCAAAACCGTTCAACTTAGAAAAACCATTCAAACACCATTAGATTCCTATTCTTTTGGACATGACTGCTTCTACTTTTCTCATTTTTAACATTTATATTTTTAATTTTATTCAACTTTATTCAACAAAAATTTCCCATGTATTTCAATGGGGAGACCCTTCAAATTCTCATTCAACTTACTCATTTTTAAACTCTTACTACTTCCACATACATTGACATAGAGCCACCATTCAAACTTTAAAACGAAGACAAGACATTCAACTATTCAACTTGTATTTATCTTTTCAATATCTATTATACTTTTTCTTCAGTTCCAGTTTAAGTTTCATGATGTTTTTTCACCCGTTTCAGAGTTTATAATGGGTGTGTATGGGACGGAATGTTGGGGCTAGAGTGAGGCAGCTCAACTGCTAGAGTGAGAGGAGCAAAAAAATTAATCTTAAAATCTTTTTTAAAACTGCTGCTGTGTCTGCAGCGTTTGCTCTACAGGTATGATTTTACCCTCAAAACGTAGCCATCGCTGTCCTCTTTCATCCAATGTGTTTACTATTGTCCTAGGTGTTATGGTTCTTTCGTAAATGTCACCAATGCACAGCCTCCTCCCTCCAACTCTTCCATAGACTCTAATGTTAAAATGGCTCAGAAGGTTCGTTTGAAAATCAGAAGAGCATGGTGTCTTTCCACTGTCACCACGTCCATATAATAAACTCCACAGGCATGAAAACTGAGAATTCAGTAGACTAGACATTGCTGTCACTCACGGTGAAAGAATTTTGTCAATACGACCTATACTTTTCATTTGGGAACGATTTGTTTGGGCCTGACTTTTCTGTTCATTTTAAGCAGCAAAAGTGAGGCGCATGTCTGTGTACGTGTGTATGGAGCCATTGGGTGCGGTCACTACAGCAACCAGGCTCACACCTGCCTGCTTAACGAGCTCTGCCTGCCACTGTACCAAGATTCATCTTAAGCACTTCTCTTTCAACTGCTGCTGTGTCCACAGTGTTACAGCCATCATTTTACCCTCAAATTGTCGCCATTATTGTTCTCTTTCCAACACCGTATCTTTCAAAGCTCAGGCATTTAAACTTTTTAAACTGTGTGGATCAAAGTGGAGGGATCACATTTTAGTCATTCAGTGATTCAAAGAATATGACCTTTTAATATTCATTCAGATGTTTTCTGACTCTAAATGTTCTTTTCTCATTTCTTAGGGTTTTCTAATTTACATTTAAAACATTTTCAGTTTTTTTCCAACTCCTTCTTCTGTGTAACCTTCAGCTTTTAGCAGTTCAGCACCTTTGTTTTCAGGTTAAATTCGTTTTTTTTTTTGTTTTTTTTTATCTCATTCAATATTTTTAACTCAAAATTCAGCAATTAATTCATTTCAGTGCATACATTCAGATTCAAGCATTCACACTGCAGTTTCTTCAGAAAATGCACTTTCTAGTTATTATATTTTATTCTGTATTCCGTACGTTTTTTGTAATCCTACTCCTTCAAAACCGTTCAACTTAGAAAAACCATTCCAACACCGTTAGATTCCTATTCTTTTGGACAACACTGCTTCCATTTTTCATATTTTTAACATTTATATTTTTAATTTTATTCAACTTTATTCAACAAAAATTTATAATGTATTTCAATGGGGAGACCCTTCAAATCCTCATTCAACTTACTCATTTTTAAACTCTTACTACTTCCACATACATTGACATAGAGCCACCATTCAAACTTTAAAACGAAGACAAGACATTCAACTATTCAACTTGCATTTATCTTTTCAATATCTATTATACTTTTTCTTCAGTTCCAGTTTAAGTTTCATGATGTTTTTTCACCCGTTTCAGAGTTTATAATGGGTGTGTATGGGACGGAATGTTGGGGCTAGAGTGAGGCAGCTCAACTGCTAGAGTGAGAGGAGCAAAAAAAATAATCTTAAAATCTTTTTTAAAACTGCTGCTGTGTCCGCAGCGTTTGCTCTACAGGTATGATTTTACCCTCAAAACGTAGCCATGGCTGTCCTCTTTCATCCAATGTGTTTACTATTGTACTAGGTGTTATGGTTCTTTCATAAATGTCACCAATGCACAGCCTCCTCCCTCCAACTCTTCCATAGACTCTAATGTTAAAATGGCTCAGAAGGTTCGTTTGAAAATCAGAAGAGCATGGTGTCTTTCCACTGTCACCACGTCCATATAATAAACTCCACAGACATGAAAACTGAGAATTTGGTAGACTAGACATTGCTGTCGCTCACAGTGAAAGAATTTTGTCAATACGACTTGTACTTTTAATTTGGGAACGATTTGTTTGGGCCTGACTTTTCTGTTCATTTTAAGCAGCAAAAGTGAGGTGCATGTCTGTGTCGTGTGTATGGAGCCATTGGGTGCAGTCACTATAGCAACCAGGCTCACACCTGCCTGCTTAACGAGCTCTGCCTGCCACTGTGCCAAGATTCATCTTAAACACTTCTCTTTCAACTGCTGCTGTGTCCACAGTGTCACAGCCATCATTTTACCCTCAAAACGTCGCCATCGTTGTTCTTTTTCCAACATCTTGTCTTTCAAAGCTCAGAGATGTAAACTTTTTAAACTGTGTGGGTCCAAGTGGAGGGATCACATTTGAGTCATTCAGTGATTCAAAGAATATGACCTTTTAATATTCTTTCAGATGTTTTCTGACTCTAAATGTTCTTTTCTCATTTCTTAGGTTTTTCTAATTTAAAATTAAAACATTTTCAGCTTTTTTCCAACTTCTTCTTCTGTGTAACCTTCAGCTTTTAGCAGTTCAGCACTTTTGTTTTCAGGTTAAATTCGGGTTTTTTTTTTATCTCATTCAAGATTTTTAACTTAAATTCAGTAATTAATTCATTTCAGTGCATACATTCAGATTCAAGCATTCACACTGCAGTTTCTTCAGAAAATGCACTTTCTAGTTTCTATTTGGTTTTGTAATCTGCTCGGACAAGATCAGGGAAATACCCTTAGAAGTCACAAGTACGTCATTTGGCTAAAACAAAGAGAAAGATTTTGGGACGTTTACAGCAAAGGCCTCCAATTCATGTGATCTCTCTCTGTTTTCTCTGTGTTAAAAGGAAAACATGAGAAATAATTTAATTTCCCCAAAAGTTAGAAAATTAGTGTGTTCCAGTAGCCAAAACATACCAGATTAAAAAAGCTTCTAGGGTTAAAACTGATGTTCAAAATGGGACTCGGTTAAAACGAAAATGCAAAAAATGAAGAGCTGAATACCATAAAATCTAAATATGAGGATGCAGGTCTTTGCATTGTGTTCTGCATACATCCTGAGCTCAAACAGATGTTGTACAAAGTGTTGTCCAGGGTGACCATTATTCATCGCCACAGCGATTTGGATGAACTCTGCATGAGCCAATAGCAGATTCCAGTCAGTGTTTATTCAAACAGCAATGACGAATTCCCTTGGCAACTAATATGGATGCATTCCAACAGTTAGCAGTTCAATATTCAGGCTGCAGAAAAGTTCCTTCATAGTAACGTGATGAGATTGCGCCACTTTTTCAGGAGGATACTCTGTATACAAAAGACTTCACACACTGGACTCTGCCTGTGTAAGCTTTTGGTTCTCACCATGCTTTATTTGGAGCCAGACTTGAACACGTTAAGACTTAAGAGAGTGAGGTGCTAAGTTACGAGCTAATCATAGCTAGTATTGTTAGCAAGCTGTGTGCATAAACTCTGTGTTGGTATCACACAGACACATTTACCTGCTAGTTAGTGCCTGGTAAGCAGATTAAGGAATAGGGCTGAACGATTATGGAAAATAATCTAATTGCGATTTTTTTTGCCCCAATATTGCGATTGCGATGCGATATGCGATTATTTTTTAAGGTCTTTGTCTTCTGTATTATTAAACAAAGACAAGCAATACATCATATAGTATGGCCAATACTATATTACATTAATTTTAAACTGTTCTTTCCTGGAAGACAGACCTCTGTTATGATGACATGAGGTGATGCATGAATTGATGACTGACATTTTTATTTAACTTCTTCAATCACAACAGTATATTTGAACATACACAATAGTTTATTTTTAGCTTACAAACATCTGAGCATAAAGTGCTGACAAGGAACCCTGGTGTAAACATTAAAATTAAAGTCAGTACAATGTGCAGATTGCAGAAATATACATAAAAAAAATCAGTGGCTTTACCACACTCAGTTTTTCGACATCTGTGAACTACTAGACAGTCATTCAATTAAAAAATAATATTAAATAAATAAAACTAATAAATAAAAAATACACACATCTTACTGATCTTTGCAGTCAGTAACATTACACATAAAGTGCAAACATAATAGCAATTGTATAAACACACACACAAACACGCCTTTAAAATTTAAAGGCGTGAAATTGGACGGTCTAGTTCTGATTAGCGTCACCGCTGTCTCGGTGGAGTTTAATAAACTCGACCGTCTGCTTCTTGCTATCTAAAATATAACCAGACACTGGTGTAAATTCTCGACTGTCTCATACTTCTGTTTAATAAGTTTTCTGTTTGACGTTTAGTCAGCTGTGTGAAAACCAAGGAGGAACCCACCCGGGGGATTAATAAAGTTTTATTTTATCTAATCTAATAACTTTAATCTCAGCCAAACCGATTTACTCACGAACAAACAAAACACTGAAAAAAGCCCAACAATAACATTTTTAGGTTGTCTAAGTGACTTATATATTACGTTTAACCCGAGCAGCGAAACTCCGCGGTGATCTGAAAATGATGTGCCGGGAGTTGTGCCGTTCTCGGCCGCATCAGTAACCCTCGAGCTCCCGGCTAGCTGTCGAGCTGGTGGGTAGCAGACGCCTCTGAAAACGTCGAAGCACTTTTGCAAATATGGGATATCTTGATAAACCGAGCAGATATTTGATGTTTACACAACTACTTTCTCGCCTAAAAATATGTTAAAAGTTTATTTTGTGACCCAGAAAGATTAGTATGAGTAATTTTAAAACTTAGTAGCGGCCGCCATTGCTGGAAACTGGAGTTTGGCTGGGCCGCGCTATGAATTCTGGGATATGGTAGTAATTTGGACAGCCTTCGGCACGTCGCTGTGACGTAATCGGTCTACAAATGCGGCCTCAGGAGGATGCAGCCCATGAATTTGGACATGTCCAGAGTATAATCGCAGCCTTTGCGGTTAGAAAATTGCACTTGATCATGTCGCGATATTATCGCAAATGCGATATATCGTTCAGCCCTATTAAGGAAATACCAGATTTAACCAAAAACAGAGCCACTGACTCATTAAGATGGTTCTAACTCACTGTAAGCCATGCTATGTGTCAAATAATTCCATTTAAAAAATGCTTTTTCATAAAGTCACCAACACCACAAATGTGGCCCAGAGGTTCAGTTCAGTGATTTGAATTGGCCAGAGTGAAACATAGTAGACAACAAGTGGCCTCACCCCTAGATGCCATTTGCCACAAAGGGCAAATTTATCAATAGAGAGCAAATCTATTTTTGTACCAGACTGTAAACAAGTTTATTTAATGGCTGAAGCTCAGCGTTTTAACATGTGAGTCTCTGAGGATTGACTCATTTGTGAAGCCAGGCAGAAGTCAAGTTTTTGCCCCCAGTTTGCTCCTTAAAAAGGGTTAAAAAAAAGGAAAAGGGTCAATCTAACAATGACTTAATCAGTAACATATTGATGTCTGATGTATATGTATCAATCAGTAGGAATCTCTGAGCTGGTCACATCAGGGTTACTGAGACTGTGCTGTTGCTTCCTTCCCTCTGCTGCTCTGTATTCCTGTTTTTAATCTCTCATTTAGCCACAGTGAAATTCCCTAGCTGCAGAGCTCCATGGCATCAAGCTTTACGGCACTCCCATTTAGTCTCTTGACTCTTGTCCCTTGAGGTCATGCCCTCCTCCCTCTGATCACCTAGATTTACAGTGCTGTGGAGGGAAATGTGGCTACTCCCTGGCCTCTCACTTGAGTCTCAGAGGCCATGGGGTAGAGCGACCGGAGCCTTGGAGAGAGAAAATTAAAAGAAAGATAAGAAAATGGGCTAAAGGTGGGGCAAGAGCAGCACAGCGTTTGACTTAATTCGAGGAAAACGAAAGGTGGTTGGAGACGATGGGAATATTTAGATGCAAGGCTGATTGCAGAACAAGTCTGCAGATTCTAAAAGTCAATTTTTTGTATTGTTTTTGTTTTTTGGTTTTTTTTTATTTAGCGACTAATTTACTAAGTAAATTATTAAAGTTTCAAACAAAACAATTAGTGCAGAACAAAAAAAGAATGCAAAACTACACAACCTAATGGATGATGTTAAATATTTTACAAAGACAGGAGACTAGTTTGTCAAGTGTGGCTTATCTTAGCAGCACCAGCTGTAATTCTTTCTCTGCAGGTCCACACACGTGTGCAGACTGTGGTTCTGTGTTGCTCTGGTGGTGATATGCCACTTTACGCCACCACAGGCTGCAGATCAAAGTATAACAGAACTGCGCTGGTTGCAGGGCTTGTCATCTGTTTTACTTTCCAGCATGCTCATTTACAGCTTACTGCCACAGAGTCATAGGGGCTGTTGCTAACTAGTGGTGGATGGTTGCTTAGCAGTTAAAAGGCATTGACCATTATTTATATTAGCAGAGTACTAACATTTAAACGTATCACTGACTAGTCACACACATCCCTAGCCTACCATGCACTGTTTTAGATGCTGCAGCAAAACAAGCCATTACACAAAGTCCTTCTGTCAGATCTGCTCACTTTTACTTCCTCATCCACTTTTGCAGCAGCAGCATCTGCTGGCCTGGAAATGAACTGGTCTGGCTCTTGTAAAGCAAATGCTTCAGTGAGCTGTGAGAATAGTCCCGGTGGTCCTGAACTCCAGCATGTTGTAACAGTCTCTTTTTCTTTCTCCCCTTTTTTCAATGTGTCTATTTTCTGCAGGTCACGCTCAGTGGGGGGTCTTGGCCGAATGTGGGGTAATAGTTGCTCCCAGAATCGCCTCCAGGAGCCACGTGGACGTCACAGGCTCTCCACTGTTATCCAACCGCTGCGGCAGAATGCTGGGGAGGTGGTGGACCTCACGGTTGATGAAGATGGTAACACAGAACTCGTTTCAACAAAGCCTGGTTAAAAGATTACTAAGCGATGTTTTAACTTGGGTCTTACTGACTCAGCTAATGTACTTTTCATGCAAGCTGTGCGAGAGTTCTAGTAACTTATTTGTCACAGTCTACAACTGTGAAAGATAAAACTAAGACTAAAATATATACAAGGAAAAAACATTTAAAATTAAACTTAAAAATACTCAAAAATACTGGATTTAATTGTCAAGTTGTTACAGAACTTTAATTTAAGCCACATGCACATCTCTGGAGTGTTTTAAATTTAGATATGAGATGTAAAGTAAGCAGACAAAGATCTAATGTTGAGTGGAACCAAAAGCGATATTTTACCAAAAAACGTACAATTAGTAACAGAATTGGCTAATTATTTATTAAATTGACTTAAATTTTAGTGTCATTCTAGTTCATACTCAGCTTTGTATGGTTCTGTGACAACATTAACCTAAACCAGTAAGGTTGCATTTCTTTTCAGTGTATTCGTATCTCGCACTTTATTTTCTGTTACATTGCTTTGTATTGGTATTTGTCTCTTAGCCTGGATGTCATTCTCTGTATCAGCCTGCGCCTGTGATGGGTAGCAAAATGGTGCCTCACGCAGTATTAGAGCATTTGCATTTCTTAGGAGAAAGAGGGGAAATTAATTTGTGAATATGAAAAGCAGATGGTATTTACACACTGGAATGCTAATAAGGTCTGCTCTTCTACTTGGCTGCTAAGCCTCTGCAGACACTATGGTATGGCAGACATTACCAGTGTGCACAAATACCACAGTGTCTCCTCCACACATAATCGTGCTTGGGAATCGATAAGAAATAAGCGATTCCGATTCCATAATCGATATCAGTTATTGATTCGATTCCTTATCGATTCTCATCAAGTTCTCTCTGGCTCTGCTTTGAGAGTGGCCAAGATTTCTAAGCAGCATATCAAAGACATTGCATTCCTAGAAATTAATAGCGTGCTGTGTGGTCAAATGTTGCACGCTGGAGGTGTTTCCCCTCTTTGTTGTGATCATTATTGGGCTCATTACTCAAAAAAGTAATTATTACCTATTACACAGAACACTTGTCTTAAACGTAATGCTGTACATTACTTAATGTCTTTATCCTTGGAGTAATTAATTATTACTACTATTCGTTAACATTACTTTCACATTTTTCTATAAAATGACCTGAAACAGACCGTCTGACAATTACCAGTTAACAATATAAACCTATAGGTTCCACACACCAACACGAATCCCTATCCTAATGAGGACACACATATGATATTTCTCTTATTATTTACACAAAGCCGACAGCACAAAATAAATCGCCACAGCAGCCCAACTCCTCATCTGCTTGTTACCTGTTAAAGTACACGGTCTGGCTGCTGGGCATTCACTCAGCTTTATCATCAGTCTGTGTTCTAGCTAACTTAGCATTAGCATACTGCCTGTGGAGTTGCTTGCAAAGAGCCAAAGTTCTGTTACAAGTCTAATTCATTTGTTTCTGTAATGGATGGATTTTGCACTTTGCGCTCCCATGCTTTTGTGTAATAAAAATAAAAGTAATGTCATAACCACACTGTAGACTGTGCCACTATCTTCGTCCTCCTGCAAACTGAAATCAGCTGATTGTAGCACAAGTGAAGTCGATAAAGGGGATTGATAGGCAAGCAGGCTAACACTTCCAAGGAACTGAACTTCCCGATTCCCACCCTACTTCTGATCAATAACTCAACTGACAAAAGTCAGCTGGTTTTTATTCTGGTGACATAATCTTTTCTGATTACCATTTGATTTTGTTTTTTTTTTAATCCACAGATCTCTCAGTTGTGCCAACAACCTCTGGCGGGATTCAGCCTCAAACAGTCAGGTCGTCCTCATCATCATCATCATCCCATCAAGCCTCTACCTCAGAGCTCAATGATGCCCCAGGCCCTTCCACTAGCTGCCCAGGTTCAACACCTGAAAGTATGCACACACAGAGGCCAAGTGGCTCTGCTCGCACAGGTCCAGAGGGTAAGACAGGACACAGCATGTTGACATTGCTGCAGCAGGCGGTTTCATTTCAACTGTTGTCTGGAGACATCTTGTGTTTAAAAAATCAATTATTTTTAGTGGCCAATTTCTAATTAGTCTGTATTGTGTGGTCCTCTGTGATATTGTCTGCCCTGTAAAAGCATTTTTAAAAAGAAAAATAATTCTCATATATCTTTCTCTCATCAGATGACAACAGACCAGGTTTGTCAGGTACAACAGGAGAAAATGCAGGCGTGGCCATGCCTAGGCTCCCATCCTGTTGTCAGCAGCACTCACCATGCGGAGGCCCCTCCCCTGGTCACCTGCCCCTGAGCCACTCCCATCCAAGTTGCTTGCAGGCGTCGTCCCCTCAGCAGACCAGCAGCTCTCAGCACAGCCACAGCAACACTCAACACTTTCTCCATCATGCCCACCACCCAGCACCGCAGCCCCCAGGCACCATGCTTTTTCCGGAGCCGATATGCCCCGTGGTGCGACCCAGTGCTCTGCCCGCCCCCTGCGCCGGAGTCAGCAGCAGCAGCAACAGCAGTAGTAGCAGCAACGCAGCCCACTACCATGACCAAGTATGGCTGTTTGTACAATATTTATTGATTCATAGCTGTTAGCGAGGCAGTATAAGCATACGCTGATTCCACACAAACCAGGTTTTCGTGACCACTAAGGTTTATTTTCTTGCATGAAGAAATCCTGGCACCCCAGAGATATTTTAAGTGGAGCTAAGGGAAGATCAGAGCTATGGAAAAAATAATTTATTAAGTTAAATATTTATCCAAATGTATATTGTCAGCAAAGAACTGCCCCAAATACTGAATCACCCTTATGTTGAAGAGCAATGATGTAGTCTGAGTAATGGGGAGTTACAGTAGTCAGGTTAGAGGCTTTTAGCTACCTTCATTGTTGCTTCATTCTTTGCCTCATTCCAGGCATTTATTGAGATTATCTGACAGGTGTTTGGAAACACAGAACAGCTGTACTCACTCTGTCATGAGGACTCGTTATATCCCTACAGTATCCATAACCTTCAGTAGAGTGCAGGGTGAATGAAGTGAGAGGATTTTTTGTTATTATTTTATTCCACGACAACTTCTGAGCCTGTTTTTGTCAAAGCTTCATGATGCATTTGGAATCAATCAGTGAATGTGATCATTAATGTTTTATTTACAGTGCTGCGAAAAACTACTTGCCCCCTTTCTGATTTGTTAGTCGTTTTGTTTCATTTTGCATATTTGTCTTGTGTCTGTTTTATGCTTCGGATCCTCAAACACATTTTAGTACTTCTCAAAAATAAGTCAATACAGAATTTTTGTTTATCATCATTTTATGTCCATAAAATGCTTTTCAGGTGTGACCCCGTGTAAAAAAACGTATTGCCCCTCAACCCTAATAACTGGTTATGCCACCATTGGCAGCAAGAATTGCAATCAAGTATTTGTGATAACTGGAAGTGAGTGTTTCACATTGGTGTGAATTTTGGCCCGTTTGTTTTAATTCAGCCACGATGGAGAGTTTTCCAGCATGAACGGCCTGTTTAAGGTCACGCCAAAGCATCTCAAGAACATATGATTTACATTTACATCTCTCAGCCTGGAAAGGGTTACAGAGACATTTTTAAGGCTTTGCGACTCAAGTAAACTACAGTGAGGGTTCACTTGAGTCCACACGTGTAGAAAATTTTGAACAGTGGTGAACCTTCCCTGGAATCAACTAGAACTGCGGGCCTCACTTGTTTCAGTTAAGGTCAGAGTTCATGATTCAGCAATAAGAAGGAGAGTTGTTAAAAAATGGCATTTATGTGAGGATTCCAAGGCAAAACCACTGCTGACCAAAAACAACACGCATAATAATGATCAGAAACACACCAGCAACTCCACCTCTGAATGGCTGAAGAAACAAAAACAAAATGAAGGTTTTGGAATGGCCCACTCAAAGAGTGGACGTAAATCTGATTCAGATGTTGTGGCGTGACCTTAAACAGACTGTTCATGCACGAAAACCCTCCAGTGTGGCCGAATTAAAACAATTCTGCAAAGAAGAGCGGACCAAAGTTCCTTCACGGCGATCTGAAAGACTCTGTGCCAGTTGCTGCAAGCACTTTATGGCAATTGTTGCTGTTAAGAGTGGCACAACCAGTTATTAGATTTAGGGGGCAATTTCTTTTGCTACAAAATCACCATCTTATAAACTGCTTTTTGTATTTACTTGATTTGTCTTTGTCTTAAATGAAGTTTCATTGACATGTGTGACAAAAATGTGAAAAAAGAAGTCATTAAGGATTCAAACACTTCCTCACAGCACTGTAGTTAGAGACTGAGGGAGAAAAAACTAAGTAGAGGTTCCTGATGGGTTTTTTTTTTCACTCAGAAAGACGAGCTCAGTGTTCTGCAGATTTGGTCCCAATTCTTTCTGAAATGTCTGTCTTCCTTTCATAGCAAACTTTGCCAGTGGACCTGAGCAACAGCAGCGTTCGGAGCAGTGGAAACAGCGGGGCGAGTTTCCATGGCAGCACTTCAGCCTTTGACCCTTGCTGCCCAGGTTCCACCTCACGGCCCCCTGCTTATGTTTCCCAGCCCACCCCTGGGCCCAGTCAGCCAAGTGTGGTGGACTCATTCAACTCCCCTATGGTGGCTCAGCCCCAGCCGCAAACACAGCCCCAGCCCTGCAGACATTACATGCACCCAACTTGTGAGTACAACGCAGTACATTACATCAGACTTTTTAAACTTTTGAAAATGCATTTTGAATGTTTGCTGCTGCCTATGAAAACAGATTTGCAATGCAATAATACTAACCAATGCTCGCTCACAGACACTAGTGCTGGCTAACAGGTTAATGTGCTCAGTGCTGAGAAACTTAATTTGCTACTCAGAATTTTCCAGTATCTGGTTAGTCTGAAGCAATGCGATGAGGATTCTTGGTGGGGATGTCGTGAAAATTTAGAGTCACTGGTGCCTCTCCTTACCTTTCCCTTACTTGTCCACCCTCCCTGTTTCAGTGCAGTGTGGACAAATATTAACAAATTCAAATTCAAAACAGGAAACGGGCAAGGCCCCAAGAGGACCTATAATGGGTTTTTTCTTATTTTCTGTCATATATAATATTCTAAAATGTACTGTTAAAACAATCCTAATGCTATACCAGTCTTTTATAGTAAAGAGACAGAACCGTCAGTTCAGGGGTCATTCTTATTCTCACCTATAGGTAGCTCTGGGTAGTGACTGAAAGAATGAGATATAAGATGTAAGCAGTGGAAATGATCTACTCCAAATTGTATGGATTTCTTTTTAGTGATAGGGTGAGGAGCTCAGATTAGAGCAGCTACTCCTCCACACAGAAAGGAGCCACTTGGTCCAGGTATTTGACCTTTCAAATGACGGAGGCCCGGGGGCAGACCAAGGAAATGCTAGAGAGATTTCATATCTCAGCTAACTTGGGAATGTCTTGGTCTCCACCCACACCACAAGAACTGGGGGAGGGCTGGGCTGAGGGAGGGCTGGGTGTCTCATCTTAGACTGCTGACCCTGCAATCTGGACCTGCTTGAGTGGCAGAAAGTGGATGGATAACTGGTGCTTGTATTAAACATAGCAAAAGTTTCGAATGGTGAGGTCAGCATGTGAACAAGTAAATCCCATGAGTCCAAGGCTCAGGCCTCACAATGTTTTAAATAGTTGACTTTAAAAAGGTTTTAGTCCCTTGGCTTGATAGGTCATAGACACGGGATGTCCTTTGCTGGTTGCGAGCGCAGTAGCTCCATAGCAACCTCGTATTCAAACTGATTTTGAGGGCGAGCCGATAAGAAAACTGTAGGGAGCTAAATATCTTGTTTTAGACAGATGAGAAGCTGAACCTTTCTGCCATACTGGGTATATATAATTTTATTTTAAAGTGATAATTTTCCATCAACTATTAGACTTGTGATTGGAGTAGGTTGGAAACGGAAGATATCTGCATTTATTTGTTCTTTTTTTTTTTAAACACGAAGATCCTTGCATAATTTGACAGTCTTAACTTTTCCCCTTTATCTCTTGTCAAACCCAGATGGCCCTCTAACACGTTCACTGCATCATCAGTCCTCTTCCGCCTGTCCTCATTCCCATGGGAACCCCCAGCTTACACCTCAGACCCCAGCACAAGGTGAATTTCTCATTCCCCACACCTTTCATGCACCTCTGTCATCCCACCCGCCAGGCCACGCCGTGCCGCCCGCCCCTCCCCCGTCTCTGTCCACCCACCACCTCACTAATTCAAGTGCCCAGCTGGCCCAACATCTCCCTGCGGACCACCAGACCCT
The DNA here is from genome assembly GCF_057382275.1 of Copadichromis virginalis. Lineage (NCBI taxonomy): Eukaryota > Metazoa > Chordata > Actinopteri > Cichliformes > Cichlidae > Copadichromis > Copadichromis virginalis. The sequence continues at coordinate 19,675,486 of NC_140618.1, forward strand.
GCCGCACATGTATAGGATGGAGGTTCAGAGGCGCAGGATGATGCAGCACCCCACGTGAGTACCAGTGCAGGCTAAACTTACATAATTGATGGCTTTTCTTTGCTGAACATGTATTATCCTGTCTTTCCAGACGAGCACACGAGCGTCCTCCTCCACACCCCCACAGAATGCACCCCAACTACGGCCATGGGCACCACATTCATGTGCCACAAACTATGTCTTCCCATCCTCGCCAGCCTGAGCAGAGAACAGCATGGTCAGTATCATCAGGAGTGTAATGTGTGTAATGTGTAAGTTTCATACTAGCTAATCCAGTGATTCCTAGATTTCATAACTACCAAAAAGAAAGCAAAGAAGAAACATGGAGACCCATCTCAGTGTCACAACTTATTTATTTTTTTTAGTCTTTCCTATCATGTCACAAACTGAAGTTATTTTTCTATGTTAAATAAACTGAATGCCCATGAAGTGAAGTACCCTTTAGAAACAGTATTATAGATATTTAATGTGACTGCACTTACATGATTATTTGGATTGATGTGGTTTGATGTAATAATGACTCACCGCCTTGTGTCAACAGGGAGCTCGGCATCGAAGCCGTAGCCCCGTTCCCTTCAGGGCACCTGCACTCCCACCTGCCACACTACCACCCTCCCCCAAGACTGCACCACTTCCCCATCCCCTTCATGGTGAGAAACCCTCAGCACACAGGCATCCATTAGCATACATGAAAATGAATCACTTTTATATGGAGTTTGGCTGCGATTAATGGAGTTTGCTCCTTATTTATAACATCAGTTATTTCAAGGATGGTTTAGTGAACCCATGAATAATTCATTAGCAATTAATAGTGGCTCATCAACCATTTCGAGTGCACACTCAACAAATCCAAAAAAATCCTCGACTCTCATCCTGCGCAAATATAGCTGACAGTTGTTAAGGAATCTATCATCTGTGACCTTTATCATTACACATATGCAGTGCCTGCATTTTCAGAGGTTTTTAATTAATTACATTATTTTGTTGAAACTTGGCTTCAGTTTTAGAAATGGCAGCAGCACATGTTGGTTTTGTTTATTTTTAATAAAGCTAAGCTGACACAACACCCTTCATGGACCACATTACAGTGTGACTGACTGCATTCCTTGTATTTTAAGGCTAAACTTAATGAAACTTCCTCCCCTGCAGCACACTGGCATATCTGAAGTGACCTACCCGCACATTAGGTACATCTCATCTAGAATTACTGGCTTCGGAAGAAATTATGAGGTGAGTACTGTTTGTAAATGTATAAGCCTGAGGACAGTTGGGTCAAAACACGAGTACGAGTTACTGTTTCGTTCATCACGGTTGTCTGTTACTATAAATTTTAAAATGGCTTGACTCATCTCCGCATGACTCAGCATTATTGTGATCCTGTCATGGCGTCAGTGTTGGTTTGTTTTTATTGAAAATGCACGCTGGAATTGGATGAATGCTGCTGTCGCAGGAAAAAGAAGGGAGACGGTGTTTTAGTGGAAGTTTGTGCAAGGAAAGTTTTTAGCGTTTAATAAACAGTGCAGGGTTATTAAAGAGACAGATTAACCAAAATCAGATTCACTGAGGCCTGTTGCACATCTACATTTAGGTCCTTAAGTGTTGTAGTTTTGCCTCTTTACACCACCACAGTGGATTTTAAATCAAACGGCATCACAGTTTGTGATTGTCCCACATTTTCAGCATCTGAAAATTTGTTTTTTGATGAAATAACATAAATTTATATTCATTAGTTTTCAATTCCTGGATGAACTTGTGGACATCATCAAATGCCTTGTTGGTTAATTTGAGACAGTCTACCAGCCCTTTATTGCTGCCACCTTCAGTGTTTGTCAGGAGATAAGATGTACCACAATGTAAGGAGTGCTCTGACACGTTGATAAATATGTTTTTTTTATCTGATTAGCTTGGTAGCATTTGTCTTAATCTGAGCAGAATGTGTTGCCCTGTACTTCACAATTCTGCTGCTTTTATCAGCAGTCACATCGTTGGTAACCCGGTTCCATTGGCAGCTATATTTGCCCGTGTCATAACATTGCCTCAGGTTTGACAGATGATGTAGTTTGATCGTTACCCATAGTACAAGTTAATTTTCGTTTGTTTCGTCTTGTCCATATATATTTATATATACACGTGTACACAAGTTTTTTTCTCTCCCCAGAACTCTATAAGCAGTGTTTTCTGATCTGTTCTTCCTGTAACCAGTGGTTTGCACTTTGTTCCAAACCCTACATGTATTTATATTCATGAAAGCATCTGTTGATTATAGACGGTAATGCTATCTGTGATCTTTTGGGGTTGTTGAGGTGGTCAGAGAATTCATTCTATTTAAGACTGGACCACATTGGTGTAAGGAACTTTAGAAGTGACCAAACCAGCTGGTATAAAATTTGCTGTAATTCTTAAACGGTTCATCTAAAATGATCATAAAACCCCTCAGCTTAAAGGTTGAAGTCTACATATCAGTGGCATATTGATTGTTTGATTTTTAAAATCCAATCTTAGCAGCTAAATTACAAAAACCACTTCGTTGTGCAACAAATTATGGACCTCACTGCAGATTATTTTAATCTGAGTTTTGCAGTGTTATCTAAAATGTTTCCCTCCTATTGAATATAAAAGGAACTCAATCCCAGTTGCCTTATTTGGCCTGAAACACCAAATAAGTACATTTGAAAAATTCACCAGTGGCGTCATGTCCACGCAATCATCACATGATTGCTCAGAAAATTCCACAAACGTTGGCATTTTTTCATATAGGAATTGTTTTCTTTCTGCTGAAGAAAACTGTACCCATCAACCACATCACCGCAAGAAAAAGGAGTGCGTCTAACTTTGGCAGGTTCATACTTGTGACATCGGGGTAGGATGTAAAGATCAATAGCGTCTTCATAACTGTAGCTGTAACGCTCGTCTTCACAACGAGCTGTAACGTTAGCTCAGTACACGTCGTCTTTGGTGGTGAATGTGGTTTAATAGAAAGAAAATAGTTCCCGTTTTGAGCTTCTCACACTGCAACCCCAACTCACAGTCTCAAAATGGTGAATTGACCTCTGAGCTCGGTGTGGCCAAATGTTCATGAGCAACCTTTAACCTGAAAAAATTGCTCCCAGAACACGTGTCTGTCAGCCGTGACGTGAAAGCTTCTTCTCACAGAGCCGTCTGCCTCAGTGAGTTGAATTTATTTGCCAAGTCACGCAATTCAACAAGCCAACAAGCACAGTGAGTGGCTCAGTAGGTAACCACAGCTGTCCTGCTGACACTGCATAAACCATTGGCTTGATTTAGAAATATTAATCTGACTTTCGATGACTACTTGGAAACCCATTTAGTCAAAGGCTTTATCTGCTTAATTGATTAATCGAACAGCTGGTAAAGCCTCTCCATGAAGAAAAATGTCAGTTTGTACAGAAAATGTCAGCTTTTTTCCCCTCCAATCAGGACCTGCTGCATTTAGAGGAGAGACTGGGGACTGTGAACCGAGGAGCCTCTCAGGGAACCATAGAGAGGTGCACTTACCCACACAAGTACAAAAAGGTGAGGACCTGTCAGAGTGTGTGTGTTGTAATAAATATATAATGTGCTTACAGATTTTGAAGCTGCTGTCTATAGTTGTGAATGTATGCTGCAGTTGCCTCTGGGACAGAGTGCGCAGTGGTCTTTTGTGCTCATTTCAAACATCTGATGTTTTGCCAGCATTTAGAAAAACACTGTAGTGTCTTTTACCAGAGATTTGCAGCTGTGACGATATCTGTTGGGGCAAAGTTTCCGTAGAGGTTTCCAAATGTATCTAAATAAGCAATCTAACACCCTGCCACCCAATACAGAAGGTGTTGGAGAGAGACATTGACCAACAGTTAACCCCTGAAGCTTGGGCATCTATTGGGAAAAATATGCACGCAGACCCAGAATCGGTGAGAAATAATGAACAAATCAATTTGGAAACATGTCTCTGCTCACATGTACAGTAGATGTTAGTGTTAGTCTTGGGGGCCAGGGAATTCGGCTAATTACTTTGATTTGAATCATTTTGATTTGATTAAAAAACATTTTTCTGTTTCAGGACAAAATGACCATTCTCTCTGTCCCCAAATCTAATGTATTGTTGTAAACATAGTTACCTCTTTATCGGAAAAATATCACTTGTTTTTTTTTTTTTTAAATACAAACTTAATACATACTTCTAATCTTACTACAGTGTTTTAATTGAGTAGCTTGTGTTTGAATTCATAGGATTTTGTTTAACCATCTGTAATAGCAGTTGTTGATCGACACTGCTCATCAAAAACAAACGTTTCTCACAAACAGAGAAAGCTGCACGGTAAGCAAGACGAAGACGAGGGGGCAGATGAAGACACAGAGGAGAAATGCACCATCTGCCTGTCAATACTGGAGGAGGGGGAGGATGTCAGGTAAATGTCTCGCCTCCTGGGTGTTCGTCCCGCTCGCCGCGCTCGGTTTTGTGTGTTCAATTACGCTTTCAAGGGTGTGACGGAGACAGGTGGGATAGCAGGTGTAGTTTAGCCGTTTCACATTGTCTCATAGGATGTAAAAAAAAAAAAAAGACCCAGAGGCATTAAAGTAATCAGCAGAAAATCCCAAAGAGCCTTAAAATTACAAGCCTCATGGTGCTGCGTTTTGGCACTCACTCAAGTATTTCTTTTAAAGAGGATTTTCTGCCCCCTGTTGGTTTAAGAGAAACTGAAAAATTAAATGTTTTTCTGTTTTCTTTACCGTGCACTACAAATTGCGAATCCCTTAATTATTGTTACTCACTAACAACATTTAGTCTTTATTCTTACATTTAAACTGTGTTTTAAAATCAGTGTTTCCCTAATTGGAGAAAGCAGATGGCAGCTCTGTTTGTAAGGAATACAGATGAAAACTTAAATATATGAATTATACGATGGACTCAAGTGTTTAAAGGCACTTTTATCCGGTCAAATCAAAAACTTCCTCATTGACAGTGTCTGACATTGTAAAATATACTTAACTCTGTTTTTTGGAGCCTATCCCCAGCTGTCGTAGGTCGAGAGGCAGGGTGCGCCCTGGACAACTGTTACAGCTGTTACAGCTGTTAGCTCACTATTTCAGCCATTTCCTGACTTCTTTCAGCTGTTGTTGTATTTAAACCCATCCCTGCATTGAGGGTACCAGCATGCAGCAGTTTCATTCATTTGAGCTGTTTTTATGCAGCTTCTACAGAATACAACTTATTCACTTTTTGAGCCATTTTAATGTTAATTTAACCTTAATGACATTTTAATGTACCAATAACTCAGCTGTATGTTTGTATAGCTTATCCACTGGATTTTGTTGGGTTAGGGTAGCCCCGGCTGGGAGTCGGTGGTTTTGATACAGCTTGTATTTTACTCACAACAGTGGTTTAAGACTTAATGTGACAGAAAACAACAATTTCAGTCTTTGATTAACTAAAGATGTTGGGTTTTGAAAGCTTTGTTTTTGGGGCCTGTTGTTAGCTGTGGATTCGGTGCACTGGTGATCATTTAAAATAGCTGAACAGTAACATAGTGCTTAGCAAGTTTATTAATATCACCACTCAGTATAACATTTATGCCAAATAAACAGAACTGTAATTACCAAAATCATTATTTCTGTTTCTGTAATGGTTAATTCACTGATATTCACACGCTCTTTAATCAAAAAGATATTTTTAATAGGCTAAATTATAATTATTGTTGTTATCCATCAAGTTAAATTTTTACAAAATGAGAAAAAATGTTTTTAAAATGTGTTATTTACTTGCATCCTGAACAGAAAAAATATTTTAGTGGTTGAATGTTTATTTCTGACTTTCAGTTATTTGAGTATAAATGCATGAATTCAGAATAATATTAATATAGTTTATAGATTTAAACAGACAGATTTCCTGGCTTTTGCACGTGACCATAAACAAAGATTTTAGTAGACAAAGTAGTGCAATCGTTTCTGTTTTTGAAATAGGTTTCGCTGTTTTCATCGGATTTTTAAAAAAAACCCCAAAACTATATTTTAATTAAGCTCATGATCAGGCAGTGCTGCTGTATCATGCATGTTAATATTCCATTCAATTTTATTTATACAGTGCCGAATCACAACAAGGCACTTTATATTTTAAGGTAGACCTTACAATAATACATACAGAGAAAAACCCAACAATCATATGGCCCCCTGTGAACAAGCACTTTGGCAACAGTGGGAAGGAAAAACTTCCTTTTAACAGGAAGAAACCTCCGGCAGAACCAGGCTCAGGGAGGGGCGACGGGTTGGGGAGAAGGAAGACAAGATAGGGAAAGGGAAAGCCTGCTTAATCTATTTCTTTGTCTCACGTCTCTCTCCTCTGTTTCCCCTCCAGACGCCTACCGTGTATGCACCTCTTCCATCAGCTGTGTGTGGATCAGTGGCTCCTCACCAATAAGAAGTGCCCCATCTGCAGAGTGGACATTGAGGCGCAGTTGTCTGCTGAGAGTTGATGCTGTTTTTTTTTTTCCCCCTTTTTCTTTTCTAACAACCCTTTTGTTAAAAATTTATTTTGAGATCATATTAATTTCTCTTCAGTACTGCAGTCAACCAAAGATGGCATGAATTACCCCTGCAGCAGCTCTACTGCAAGGATATTAAAAAAAAAAGACATCTGACAGAGAAAAAAATAAAAGCATTGAGCCTAGAGTGCCAGCTATCACATGTTACTACAACAGCTAGAATTCTCCATTAAGGGTTTAAGATTTTATTGTATTTATAAAGCTTTTATGTAGCTTTTTTGATCGTTTCCTCAAGTGTCATTTGCGTTCTGTTTCTCTGCATGTTTCCTCGCAATGCATTTCTTTGCACATATAACGTGGGCTCGAAACGGCCTAACAAGTTGCAGGTGAGGATAGCTGCTCTAGTAAAGATGCATTTCTGTAAACCCAATGCCTCGCTTTACTAGAATAGAATGTCAACCTCCAGTTAAGGAAAAAAAAAGAAAAACAACAAAAAACAAAACAAACATTGCAGGATTCATTTTACCAATCATTGTATCATTGATTAGTTTATGTTTAGAAGATGTGGATTGTTAGTGAGAGATGTTTTTTTTTTTTTCCTTTCCTTTCTTTTCTTTTTTTTTTAAGTAAATCAAGACATTCCTAACTAGGGAACTATGTTAACAGATCAGCTGCTGTATTAGTGCACACCCAGTATTTCTAGAGTGGAAATAAACTCAGATGTTCACCTCACTCCCAGAATATGCACACGCTTTGCTACGATTACACCACCCGCCCCTTCCCCCGTTTTCCAGCACCTTCATTTTGACTACAACACCGTTACCGCCACCATCCGATGTATTTTAGAGGACAAAGAAAAAAGAATGTCACCTCCCTCTCTTTGACTGTTCTTTCTAAACCGAACGATTGTCGGGATCTGCTGTGAATCTTTTCTTCATTCTGTTTGGGGTTCCTTCCTGCAGACGGGCCTGCGGACGCTAGGTTTATGTGAGGTGATCTCAGGTCGACGCACGACCCCGCAACCTGGGATCATTTTGTCAATTTGAAACTGGCAGTGGCGTTGATTTCCTGTGTGTATATGTGTGCGCGCGTGCGTGTGTGCTCAGAGGGAAATACACAGCTCAATCGGAGATGAATATTTACTGTTTATTCTCACACGTCGAACCATTTCACCCACCCTCCCTTTTTTGTCTCTCTGTAGTTGAGCAGCGGCGTCTGCTTTGGCCGCTGAGAAAAGAAAAGAAAAAAACACTAATGCTGTCGACTAACTCACTCGCATAGACTTGCACAAGAGAGAAAAGGGTAGGAGGACCGTAGTGAATATGACAGTGTGCTGAGGCCATGTATTTCCACTCTGACGAATAGTAAAAACTGAAAAATTACAATTTTGAATGGAGTGTTGAAATGCAGTACTTAAAGCAGGTAGCCATGCATTCATTGACTTAAAGGCACCAGGATCATATTCTGTGGGATTTCTATTAGTTTTAAAAAATGATATTAATAAACTTGGATAACTTAATTGTGTCGTTTCTTTGGCGTTTTTCTGATTCATCAGACATGCGAGTTTCTCACTGGCTTTCATAGTACATGCTTATCTGTCATTAAATTTGCATTGGCTTAAAGATCATGTAAAAGCTTAAATCTTTTATATTGGAGAAAAACCAACATAAAAGCACAAATTTACAGACCTGACTTCCCAAACTTCATCTTTGGGTTAAATAAATACACAAATGTACAAAAATCAGTCAGATATAGAAAATGATCACTATTACTACAGGCACATTTACTCTTTACTAATCTCATTATATATTAATCTGATGCGATAGATATAGATAGAATAGATGTGCAGTTTCCAAACTTTCCTAGTGCTTGACCTCCAGACGTTTTTGTGATATGTAATCTCAGAAAGCCTTAGATCGAGAACATGTAGATGATATCAAGTTTATTCTTTCTCGTTATTGTCATTATTTATTGTATTATTAAAAAGGACTTCTATTTTCAAATAATAAATTAATGTAAGATCATTTTAATCAATCATTTTTCTCTAATCAGTGCTGTTCTGGTTTTAATAAGTTGATATAAATAATTAGAAAGTCTGTTATGGACCAGGTGAGTGAGGTGATTCCATTTAGGAAATTGTTATTTTGTTAAAGCAAAAAGACAGAAGAAACTGAGCAAGTCTAGTCAGTTTTTCGAAATGGTCCATAGTTAAAATGAATGTGATTAAAAACTACTAGTGTCTAAAGAAGATAAACGCATTTATCACAACCGATAAAAGAAGACGTTTCTCAGATAACATAAATGTTAAAGGTCAACTATTCAAAATGTTGCAGTACCGATTGTAGCCACAAGGTGGAAATGAAACGCAGTCTTCCAGCAAAGCTGTGGCCCTGAGTGCAGCTGCACAGTGGAGGGTGTGACAGATCCTCCTCAATAAAAACAATGTAGAAGACATAAGTAGGAAATGTTCCTGCCAGCACAGATACATTTTTTTCTGTTTCAGCTGAGTAAAACTATTTCAAGGTAAAAGTCTCTTGTACCTGTAAAGCTGGGCTGAGAGACAATCTTAAGAAAACAGTCACAATTTAAACATAGATTTTGGTAAAAAATTACTGAACAGTTAAATCTGCAGCTTAGACATTTACTTTTAAAAAAGGCATACACATCACTACATTTACCCTCCAGGTCTTCATTAGGTACACCATTCAACTGCTCATTAATGCAAATATCTAATCACCAAACATGTGGACAAGGCCAAGATGAGACCTGCTGACTTTCAAACTGAGCATCAGAATGAAAAATAAAAGTTATTTAAGTGACTTTGAATGTGGCGTGCATGTTGGTGACAGACGGTCCAGGTCTGAGTACCAATTTCTAAAATTTACAGAAAATACCTTGTTGACACCAGAGAATGTCTCGATGACCAGACTGCTTTGTGCTGATAGAAAGGCATCATTAAGTGAAAATGAATCAAACTAATCCAAAGTATGAAGAAAAGTATCTATGAATGTAGAAACGTCTGACCTTAAGGAGTGGGTGTCACTCCTGTCAGCTAAGAACAGGAAACTCAGCCTTCAAATCGCACAGGTTCACCAAATATTTACAGAACTGAAGATTGGAAAAACATCTGCTGTGAGATTCTGATGGCAGGGTCAGAATTTGATGTAAACAACATGAAAGCCTCTTTGACAATAAAACAAACCAAAGCAGTTAAATATGCAGTATTACATGCTTTATTAAAGGACTGATCTACTGTTGTGTATTGCACAAGGATACTTTCCACCATCTGTTCAAACTATATTTCATGATGCAGAGGTTTTATGACAGAAGTCCCAGCAGTTGTCACTGACCAGAGTATAATGTGGTTATTTTATTTGGGAAAAAAAGGAATGTGTAAGTAATGAAAGCAGTGCAAAAAGATGTGCAGAAACAGTCGAGCACAAGTTAAATAGTTTGCAGCGCCACAGGGAAAAATGGCAACAAATTCACCTAAAAGCAAATCGGTGCACTTGACGAAACAAAAATCCGTTCACCGTGATCTGTGATAGTAACCACACCGAGCGGAACAGGAAATAAAGCAGATCTGTGAGCAACAAAGGCAGATGAAAACCAGCATGTTAAAATCCTTCAGAGAAAATACAAAACAAAAAAATATTTAATTTAAATTCTAACCAGCACCAGGCATCCTCCTACATATGAACACATATACAGAATCAGATCTAAAATGCCTGTTTTTAACATTTAATGTAAACAAATTAATTACCAAAGCGACTTATTGCTATCTTGGCAACTTGTCCTTCATCAACTTGACTTACTGGCTGTGGCATGAACGATGTCTGTGTCCAAGGTAGTACCGGTGCTAATAAAGTGCTAATAGACCGCAGACAGCATGCTCAGGTTACAGTATACATGGCCTCTACTGTTAGTCTAATATACTGGTGTGCTAGAAAAGCAAAGACATAGTGATTAACCACTTTACTACACTGCCCTTTGACTGGTTTGGGTATTGCTTTGGTATTTCTAATCATTAGAAATCACAGTGTGGCGATTTAATGAATATGTGTTCCTGGAAAGTAGTTACAGTTTTGCACCAAAAATAAATATTTCCTGGTAAAACAGCAGTCACTTCATTTTTGACACGGACACATCCACGTTTGCTTCGGCAATCAAACCTTCATCTAAAACAAGCTAAACAAAACAACGTGTTGAGAGTAAAAATCACAGCCTGGTCCCACAGATTTAGCAGATTTCATTCCAGCGCTTCAAAAATGTTTTGAGCTAAAAGTCCTCAGCAAGATATAAATGACAGTAAGGAGAACACAGAAGCTATAAATACAATAAATAGTTTTGTTCAGTACTCAGAGGGACTGTGAAGGGAAAAGAAATCAGACCCTGGGGTCAAACAGTCTTCTTTGTCTTTAGAGCCTCATTTCAAGCTCGATGATCTTTTAGTCTGCTGGTGTAACCGGGAGTTACATTCGTGTACTCTAAGGCAGTAAAGTGGAGGAAGTGTCTCATTGTGCTTCTCTCTCCAACTGTAAGCTTCTAAGCTCCGCCCCTTCCTCTGAGAAGGTCAGCTGGGATGAAGCGTTCTCTCCTCCGTGTGCTGTGAAACCTGCAGCTCCTAGATCTTGGTGACGTAGTTGTTGGGGAAAAGTCCCTGCTTCCCACGAAGGCGTCCTGTCCACCACCCGGACACATCTGGCCGACAAACACGACTAAATTAGCGTCTCGTGAAAAATAGATGACAAATAAGCCCCTGAATGCCTTTTTCGCCCTGCGCTTACCCTCTTTGATGATGTCGATGACGTCGTCAGCGTTGAAGCTGAGCTCGTCTGTGTCCTGAGCATCGTAGGCGTACAAAGCTCTGCACTGGGGCACCTGGGGCTTGGGTTTGGGTGCAGGCTTGGGTCGTCCTCCTCCCGGCGGAGGCCTGCTGGCTGACGGTCTGTGGGCCCTGAGGTAACATCGAGAGAAACAAAGAGAGAAACGCGTTTGTGACTTTGTCTATGGTCGATCTCAGAATACGAGGGCATGCATAACCACCATCTCATTATACCATATACCAACCAGGAAACACCGATTTGAGGATTAAGATTTTTCATTTTCCAATCAACACTGTAATCAAACGGAAAGTGTTTTAAAGAGATAGCAGCAGTTCATAAATCAGACACAAGATGGCGATATGGTGCATGCCATCTCTATGCCTGCAACTGAACCTAAAATGTGTTTGTGAAGCCCTCAGGAGCACAGAGTGCTGATCCCAAGTCAGCAGCACCTTTTTTCTGCATACTGGCTGCATTCCATTACTTGCATATTGCTGTACCTGATTCTCTCGTCACCACGGCGCGAGTTAGTGTACGGGATGTATTTGGGAGCAAGTGAAAACCTCAAGGTTGATGTTAGAAGGATTTGAGCAAGTTTGAGAAGGACCAAATTGTGACTTGGTCAGAGCGCCTTCAAAACTGCAGCTCTTATGTGGAACAATGGCCGGCTCCTGTGGTCCGATCTAACAGACGAGCTACTGTAGCTCAAATTGGCCAGAAAGTTCAAGCTGGTTCTGATAGAAAGGAGTCAGAATAACCAGAACAGCCAGGTGCCCGTGCTGACTCCTGTCCACCAACAAAATGCCCAACAATGAACCGAACCATGGAGCAATATAGGAAGGTGGCCTGGTTTGATGAATCATGTTTTCTTTTACAACACGTGGATGGGCAGGTGTGTCCATTTTTACCTGGTAAAGACCAGGCATCAGGATGCACTATGGGAAGAAGGCAAGCTGGTGGAGGCAGCATGATGCTTTGGACAGTGTTCTGCTGGGAGACCGTGGGTCCTACCATCCATGTGGATGTTACTTTGACATGTAACACCTACATAAGTGTTGGTGCAGACCATGTACACTTTTTCATTGAAACTATTCCCTGATGGTTGTGGCCATCAGTGGGCTAGTGGAGTTCATGCCCTGGCAGGTCAGAGCTGTTTTGGTACCAACTCAATATTAGGTATAATTTTGCAGCTGATCGGTGTACACTGTAAATAAAAGAGGGATGCAGTCTCTATGGCGCCACCTGCTGGTCAGGCGGAGCAAATTCACCATCATCATCATCATTCAGGTGTTCTGACGTTCTGACCAAAGAGAGCTCGTACCCTGCTTTATCATAGTTTTTTTTTTATCCTGTAGGGATAATCTATAACATGAGTTATATTGTAGATGTCTTATGTATCAACTTCAACAAAAAAAAAAACAAATAATAAGTAAGGCCATAGATCAATGAGCTGTAGTGTTCACTGCAACCGGGCTTCTGTTTAAAACCAGAAAGGTCGCCCCCTGCTGGCCACGAAAAAGAACGCAGGTTTGAGGCACATCTCCAGTGGCTTCACTTTTTAGTGCCGTATGACACATCCGTCTTTTATACACTGAACTTTAAACAGGCAGTGAAGCAGCCTGTTTTATACATATGTAACTTATGCATTGACCCAATAAAATTATTTACTCCTGTGATATTAAAATTGAACCAATATTAAAATAAATCAATAAATCAATAAAAGCACAGAAGGATTCTTTCAACCTCCCAGAAATCTTGTTTACAAATGAAAAAAAAAATTTGAGAAAGAATTCCCACTTGATTGAAACAGAGCAGCAGCAGGAGCAGGAAATAAAAATAAAATAAAATCTTAGTTGCATACTACGACAGGAAGTCGAATTTTAATCATACAAGAGAATATGCATGAGCATTTCCTGCTGCTGCAAACTTTTGCACTCATGAAACACCAGTCAAAACACTGCAAACACTCCAACTCACATTCCTCCGTTTGAAGTGGGCGGTCTGCCTCCAGGACTACAAAAGAATAAATTATCCAAATTATGTCAAAATACAGAAACACAGCTATGTGTGAGAGTGTCTATAGTCATTTTAATACGACGTTTATAACTGTGTTCGTGACACGAGCCTGACTACTGTCTTATTTTATGAAACTGGGTTTGGACATTGGACATCTAAACACAGGAAAACTGTACGTTACACAACGCCAGATAATTACATGACTTCATACGTTTATTAACACAGAATCAATAGAAAAAAAAAGGACTTTTCCACCACATGAGTTTATCCGGGAAACAGGAACCTTTTGAGGAACTTAGGGTTTTAAACCAACAAAGAGCAAGAAAGAGTCAGAAGGAACCTTTAAATTCTTTGAGAAAAGTTCCTGGGACTAAAAGATCCACATAGTTTAAGGTGCAAGTGTAAATTCTCATCAAATGGGATTTCAAAGCTGAGCTAAAACAGTGCTGTGTCACATTAAGTTTAAGGACAACGAGCGACATTTGTTTTTAGCTGAAAATCAAAAAGATGAGTTGATAAACTGCTGATTTCTTTCAGCTGAGCTCTGTGAAACATCACGTTAGTCATACAATTAAGATTCAGCCAACAGGTGTCAGAGATAAAAGCTAGCTTTGCTTGACTGCCGACTTGCTGGTGACTCTTTCAACGTACAAATCAGCTGTGACATTTTTATTTCAAAGCTGGGAGACGACAACATTAACCAAGCAAAGTGTAGACGCTAAAGAACAGGTGTAACTTACAGCAGTATGAGGAGTTCAGGCACAATTTAAACTAATTAAAAGCTTGAAGCGGTGATGGGAAAGTCCTTGTTTTGTGTTGGTGAGTTAGTCTGTCTGTTCCTGCCTGGACTGTTTGGCTACAGTGTGTGCCGGTTTCTCACCCTGCTGCTCCTTGATCGGGGACTCTCAGACAGTCTAAGTTCGGCTGCTGGCGACTGCCGCCTCGCTCCTTCACCTGGTTGATGTTGCTGGGCAGGACCGGGTGCGCTGAGTTGTGGGACGATGGATGCCTCTTGCTGTGATGCTGTGAATTTCTCTGATTGGTGACATGGTTGGTGTTTTTTATGCCACCGTTCTGGTGTGAAACTGCAGAAAGAAAAGCTTTGTTGTCATGTGAGCTGTGAGAGAGATGATTCACTCGGGACAGGTGACCAGCGAGCTGCTCGGACGCTGTACCTGGAGGTCCCGGTGCAGCTCGTGATGGGGTGTGCTGGTGGCTTCTGGACATGTTTGAGCGACTCTGAGTGAAGCTCTTCCTGGTTGGGCCTAAAGGGGAGAGATATTCAGATATTAACTAACCAGCAGCTTTGTAATTTAGATAAACAAAACTAAAACACAGTTGGATCCATAATTTGTTGGATAAAAAGATCATTTTTGCAGTTTTGCCTCTGCTCACAACCACAGTGGATTTGGATCTAACAATAATTGGAGGGACAACTTCTTTCTCAGTAACACAAAAAGGCATGAAATGGCTCCACAAACAAACAACCTCTCAAAGAAGGAAACGCAGCATTTGGTGGATTACGGCTCACTGTGAGAGCAGGTAACCTTTCCACAGGTTCGTTCATACTCACGTGTATTCTTGGGAAGCCCGGGTCCGATGCTGACCTGCAGAGATTTGCTCGAAGGCTTCAGGACAGGCATGTCTCCCTGACCTTGGACAAATGTGACCTGCCTGGAGCCGCCGCCACTCAAGAAGCCCCAGTTCTCCTTCTTCAACTTCATCTCCAGTCTGAGAAACACGACAGACATTTTTATATCATCGGACTTTGTTTTTGTCTTGTTTGTCCTTTTGGCTTCTATGTTTACTATTGAAGTGTTTACTTACGTGTTACTGAACTTAAGCGGTAGCTTCCTCTGGGTTTTCTCCTCAAACCTTTGAGCAAGCAAGCTGATGAACTCGGTCTTAAAAATGCACTCCAGCAGGCTGTCGTACTCCTGCTCGTGCAGTATCAAGACGTCGTCCTGCATTGTGCTGAAAGGACGAACAAAGCAAGGGAAACTTTAAGTGTTATAACAGATCAAATCTCCCCGTTTTTCCGTTTTCTGTGAAACTTTGACAGAAGCCAAGATCACGAGTCAGAATCAGCTTTCACATTTGCATCAAGAGCCTCACAAAGCGGCTCACATCTGAGGAGGGACGACAGCTTGAGCCCGTAACCCGCACAAGGATACTTTGTTCCTCCCAGAGAAGTCGGGTTTTTCTCTGATGAGCTTTTTACAACTCCTGCTTTCGCTCATTGCACCACCTGGTCTGTATTACCCCGCTGACTCAAAAGCCACATGTTACTCCAGCAGCTCCACCTCTGAAACGAGCTATGCTGCGTTCCCATGAACAACAAAGCTACGATAAGTCTCTCAGCTCCTTTTTTCCCCGCACTTTCACAATAAACTGATCAACGTTCTTTCCCCACTATAGCATTTTTGAGTAATTTAGCAACGTTTTGGAGATGTGGACTAAACTGGTTTCAGTCAGACCTGAAAACACTAACATATACAAGCAGCTTAAATATACTCCACATGTTTTCCGCGTCCCTTGTGTGACATTTACAGCAACATGGGAACTTCTTTGATTACAAATCCAGACTGTGACTTTGAAGTGGATTCATGGCTTTCTGCAGTGCAGTGTCCACAGAATCAGATGTTGTCTTGTTTTGGAAACAGTCAAATATCTGCTGGTATGTACCTCTGCTCATAGAAACGTGTGATTCAGAACATCAGCTTTGAGATAACGGAGAGGAGTGCAGAGCAGGGGCTGAAGTTTGAAAATCAACAATATTAGCGTGCACTTTACTTCTGATTAAAGTAGCAGAAAAATACACTGGAAAAAAAAGCTTCACCACCTGGAGGGATTGATGCAGCGATTGATATGTTTCGGCTGGGAAAAGGTTACTTAATCCTAAAGTCTCATAAGCATGAAAAAAGCTGTTTCATTGGAGTCAAATTGCTGGCCTGTAACGAGGAAAGAAAACTACTAAGGTGATTGGCGAAACTACGAAAACTGAGTCCTGGACGGGTAGTAGGGAACCATCATCTCTGATAAATGTGGTCGGGGGGGAAAAAAATCCTGAATAATCGAGATCGGAGAGAAATCACATAATTAAAAATATATAAAATCTACAGTAGAACTCACAGCTATGTTTAAAAGTGAAGGTTGGAGCATTTCCACAAATATAGCAAGAAGAGAACAGCTGTGTAGCCTTAATAAAAACACACTTATCAGTTTCAATTTGCCAGGGAGCATAAAGATTAGAGTCTGAAGCAATGGAAATGTGCTCTGATGAGACCGACTGTGATCCAGGAGTGATCGGCACGAGAAGAAAGGCGGATGAAGTGCAAGCGTGTGGGTGCAGGGTTATGATCTGGAATTACTTCAGCTGGTCAGGTCTAGGTTAGGCAACATCATGTGCTCAAAAAGACATGAGTTCAGCTGACTATCTGAATACACTCAATAACCAGAGTCCGGAGTTCTCGACCTCTTTGAGAACCTTTGGGATACGATGGAGACGACTTTACGCAGCAGTCGGACTCTCATCAGCATCATCAGTGCAAGATCTTCGAAAAAAAAGAATGCAACTATAGATGGAAATAATTGTTGCGACACTGAAACGATGCCACGGCGATCGCGCGCTGTGATCAAAGCTAAACGGGGTCGAATGAAGTGTGTGGCTTTTCTTGTGGCTGTGCAGTGTAAATTCTGAAATACACCAAAATAAAAATGCTGCTGTAGGTAGATTTTCTAGAGAGCAGGATGTGGTGTAGCAGCAGGACGTAGCAGTTAGAGTTGACTTATGTAAACAGAATAAGCTCCAAATTTGTTTTTATGGATGCCATTTGTGTGGCACATGTTATTAATTCTATTAATTATTAGACAGTATAATGACTTCTGTTCCTGCTTTGAGCTACAATAAACCTGCATTAAAGTTATGTGATGGAAAATAAAGTACCCCTTCATCCACTTTCTTCCACTTATCCACTCCTAGCTGCTATAGGGCGAAGTAGACCCCGGACAAGTCACCAGTCTGTCACACAGCTAACACACAGAGAGGCAGATAACTAGTCGCACCTATGGGCAATTTAGAATCACCAGTTAGCTTAATGCCACTAACTGCATGTCTTTGGACTGTAGGAAAAGGCAAAGTACCCACACAGACATGGGAAGAACATGCAAAGTCGACCCAGACAGTGGAAATGAATCCAGGATGGCACCAATATTCTCCTTAATGTGAGTAAAAATAAAAATACTAAAGAAATTAAGTTTGCTGCTATTTTAAATTGAAAGATAGACTGGAATATACAATTGTAAAGGCTTAAATTTGCCACTTAACCATGTGGAAATGTGTTAGGTAAGAAGCCGAATAAAATGATAACACATCCATTTTCTTAACCCCTTCACCAGTTCAGGGTTGCAGATCATGAACTCGTCTTTGGTCTCGTCATTAGCGGAGCCGTGCCCGTCGGGTGGCAGAAGAAAGCCTGCTGATTGAATTTACGAAAACATAAAAATAATATTGAACTTTCTGCCTGACTGATAATGAAAGACTGGACTAAAGGTTTCATCTTTGTGCCGTGTTGGCCTGAAGTTTGGAAATATCTGCTCTAGCATCATTCTCTCAGGAGAAAACCTTTCTCTCTGAGTTTTGTGGAGGAGTTAGAAGTTGTAAGCTCTCTGGACCTGGAAAAGGCAATACTATAATTTCTTTTGAATGATGTTACTCAGATGTGAAGGAAGCATTTTGCACCTCAGAGACACCGCTAAGATCTTGTCCACATCGATCCGCCTCTTCAGCACCTCTGTCACCTGCCCTTTCTCTGGCCCCTGTTTCACCTTCTCTCTTCCAATCAGGTACACAGATTTTGGTGTCAGGATCAAATCTCTCTTAATTGCCTATTTGAAGAAGGAAAACACAATGTTACTATTTTGCCAGTTGTTGGAAAACCAGACTGAAAATTTAATTGAACCAACCTTGAAGCGACGGTCGTATTTTGTGACTTTGTCCGCAAAATCGATCTTTTCTCTCTTTCCAAGAAACTGCCGGAGCTCAGGCCGGTCATCCATACCGAGGTAGTCACCTACGAAGTTTCTGTTGAGGCTGTGTCGCCGCCTCTCTTTTCGGTTCAGCAGCAGATCGGAAGCTGAATGAACCCAGACAAAGAGGATAAGAGCGGGAGCGCCAGGCAGGTAGATACTTCCGGCAGTAAGTCGCTCCCTCACTCACCTTCTTCCCTCATCTGAACATACTTCTTGCGGGCCACATATTTCCTCCAGGCTTTCTGGATGGTCCGGGCGTAGCCGTCAAACTTGCGCTCCCTCGTCTCTTCCAGCAGAAACAGCTGTAAAGACAAAGAGCGAGACTCAGGATGACACATGCCGAGTTCAGCTCACTGCACAAACCCAAACACAGACACACCTACATGAACTCAGTGGGAGGAATGCATACAGAACATACCTGAGTACAGTTAAATAGACAAACCGAGCTGTCGGCTCGTCATTTTTATTACAGTGCAGAAGTGAAGTGCTGGTGTCTGACAACAAGACCCGTGTCGTGCCAAAAAGTGATTTCCAATGTTCCTGTGTGTTTTTCATGTGTGATATATTTGCTTATATTGGTAAATAGTCAACAGGATTTATGAAAGTCATATATATATATATATAAAATAAAGAAATCACCTGTTTTGCCAGCATCTTTATGACGATCCAGTCCTGTTTGTTTGTTGTTTAAAATATCTGTATAGAACTATTATGTTATGTTTCTTGCAATTTTTGCTGCCCTCTTGGTCAAATCTCTCCAGAAAAATACATTTTTAATGCCAACGACACATTTTACCCAGCTAAATAAAGGATATATAAAAGTCACTTTGCCAGAACAAACAGATTTCAGCTTTAACCTTATGACAGGATGTTTTCTGGCTCTAAATGGCTGGATATCATTCATGAGAGATATATTTGATGGATTATAGGCCAACAAGTCATTTGCACCTGTTTAAATAGCAGCAGTCATTTTTTGGCAGACGACAAACAGCCACAGCTTGTTTGGATTGTTGTAATGAAATTGTTTGGCAGTTGAATCAACAGAGTGATGCCCTGCAAAGCTGCAGAGCTGACGGTGAACATGTTTAAACTAAAAATATCTATAAACGTCCAGTGTGAACAGGATTCTGATCTTTGCTTCGAGATGGACTCAAAGACATTAACACTTACCCTTTAAAGTAGAAAAACTTAGAATTTAATTACAATAATCCTTAAAATTACAAGTGTTTGTGGTCCTCGCTAGCACTTATGAGCAGACTCATCTTGTCACCGGGATATGTCATTTCCCGATGGGCGTCGGGACACGCAATCACACTCTCTGCCCTCTCCCTGCCAGACTAAACATCCTGCCCGGTGCTGCAATAGGCTTGGCATCGACAGAGCCGGCCACAGGAACAAACCGCAAGCAAGACCGAAACACAACACAGCAGATCAAACTTCACCCAGAAAGGCTGCAAGCAGAAAAATACACTGAGTCACAGAAACAGTGACACCACAAAATCACAGAGGCTGTGAGAGTGATTGCACTTCCCGGCTGACAACACCAGGAGCAAACAGCAGGTGGTGTTTTGGTTAATATTAGTGGAAGCGAGAAGGAAATGGTGGCAAACTTCCTAATGTCTTTATTACACAAACATCTGGCTGACTCTTCAAATCGAAGCAGTGCTGAAACAAACAACTGTATTTACTATAAATAAATAAATAAATATATTTAGAGTATGGTTAATTAATTACACGTGTACTCACTTACTTTAATTTTTCATAATTTTTTTAATTTTTCATATTTATTTCCTATCTTATTCATAGCCTTTTCCTTTTTTGTTCTCTTTAGGTCACGAGCAGTTGTCCAAGCATTTCACTACATATCGTACTGTGTATGACTGTGTACGTGACAAATAAAATTTGAATTTTATGACAGCTGGGATGGGCTCCAGCGCCCCCCGCGACCCCGAAAAGGATAAGCGAATGGATGGATGGATGGATGGATGGATGAATTTGAATTTGTAAAGGCCCTATACAAATACTAGGGAATGGATTATAACAGTAGAAAGTACCAGATAAACAGTACCGAGCAAAAATCTTGAGCTACCTCTCATTTGTTGATATTTTGTTACTAAGTGGGCTTAAGTGACCCTTCCCCAGGCTTTCTAAAGGTCTTTTAGAGTTTTTCTTTGTACATTACCTGCTTTTTCACTCATTTTCATTCCAGTCTTTACCCTGACCATTTTCAAAGAAATATTTTTAACACTAAACACTGACCTTTGAGTCAGTCAAGGCTAAAAAAGCACAGAGGTTTGCGGATGAACCAGTGCTGTGTCTACAAATAACAGAGAACTTAGGAAGAAAAAACAATTTTAAGTTGTATCTTTAGGCACTTTGTTTCTATCAGCCTGTCACAAAAACACAATCTGCTCCCATTTCTTTAGTTGAATCTACAGTAAACCCAGCGATTAAAACAGTTTGACACAAAAAAAAAAAAAGTATCTTTGGTTCCTAAAGAGCTGTTAGCTAAAAACCTGGCATATCTCAGCAGTCAGTGTTATAAAATCTGAGGAAACTGGACAAGCTGAGATTGAAAGAATTAGTGAAAAACATAAAAACAAAAACCCAAATCATTCTTATATAAAGGTGCAAATCATCATCAATATATGCAGAAGAGGTACAACAGTGAGTGTCTCTAAAACGCGATGGAGGCTCTTTCATGGTTCGGGGCTGCATTTCAGCCAGTGGTGTTGGAGATCTTGTCAAATTATAGAATTATTAATGCAGAAAGTATCATCAAATCCACCATGATGACAGATGATAGAAGAAAGAGAAGACAGAGAGAGGACATTACAAAAAGAAAGAAGTCACGGGTTATTCCAAAGCTGAAGGGGGCCTAATGGCAAAAAGCTTTTTACCCTTCAGCTCTACGCCTCGATTTTGAAACAGCCAGGAGGACAACACACGATGATCTCAGGCTGCAAAATGGCTCATATGGGCTCAACATACCTGCTATGTTACTTGTGCTAAACCACAATGTGCTTTAAACGCAATCAGAAAAACCTTAAAAGTCAATTTAAAAGGGTGAAGCTAGGAGTGGGGTGATGTGATGCCATCTGCCAAAAAAGCAGCAGGAATCTGAGATGGATCTTATTTGGAAGACTACACAACTTTTCTAATGTGTGGTTTGAAAATTAGCCCAAGTTTGTGGCCCAACATTTGTATGTAAGGGGTTTAGGACACTTTCAGTGGCTTTGATGATTAAACACTATTATGAAGCAGGAAACAGAAGAACAGCTGTGAGTGCTGTATAAAAAAGTTTTTTTAATAACTCTTTAGGTGAGCTGTCTGTCATAGTCACTCAGCTCTGCTTACAAAGGACCTCTGATGGACAGTAAGCCACGAGCAAATCCGTCATCACAGAGGGGCTGAAACTCCTCCAACATCTGGCCTGGCGTCAAACAAACTTTACTTATTACAGCCGACAGAAAAACGCTTCAGTCACGCAGCTCATTAGCTGGTGTCAGTGTCTTATCATGCACAGAGACTTGTTTTGAGAAGCCTGGCAGCTCATTTCAGCGGTCCGCCCCATGTGATATTTGCGCTTCATAAACACACCTCAGTGGCTCTCAGTGTGGTGGCGTGGGGGGATGGGGGCTCCTGGCAGTGAGCGGCTGCAGTAAATAAGTAAAGGCATTCAGGATCCGCTGTAAGGCCTGAATCGAGACTAAGATGTCTGTGTTTAAAGCTACTAAACATACATCTGTGGGCGTGCATGCTTACCCTTGTGTGACGTGTACAAATGTTAATGAGTGAAAGCGCAGGGCTGCACACAAGTGCTGCTTTCATAAGAATCGTGAGGGGGAAAAAAAGAAGTTTGGGTGGAAAAAATAGGAGCCTTTACGATGTCACCCCAAACTCTGCAACCACAGCCTGCGCTCGTGTTTTCATTTCAGAGCGGCGGTGACTCAGTGCTGACGTGGTGCAAGGGTCGGGTTCAGTCTCCTCCCCTGTGACGAGGGTTAGAGCGTGATTTGGGGCTCTGATGTCCTTTTATGGTGTTCAGTGCAAAAACTGATGACTTGAGGCTTTTTGCAGCCTGCTGATGACGCTCTGACAAGAGATGTGAGCTGCTACAAACTATCTGTAGTTTTTACTTTGTGCTTTACACTCCTGGAAAGCTTCCTGAAAGAGACCCTGCATTATAAATGGACAAACGCACAAAGAGAAGATGCGACAGTCCGAAAGAGACGCAGCGGTGAAACGTACCGACTCGGGGGCTTTGATGAAGATCTTGGTGCGGCCGAGCTGGAACTGATCCTGGTCCATGTTGACAGACCGTAAGAGATGAAGGACGCCTTGTTTCTCGTCTCCCCGCCATGTTGGCCAGGATTCTTTGGTCAGGATGGCGTACCTGTCGAAGTTGAGTGGCGATAAGCAGCAGAAGTTGTGTGACTTCGGTTTGAAGCACAGGACACAAGCAGTAGAGAGAATGAAACGTATCTTTCATAGCCTAGTCAGACAGTGCACCTTGAACCACGGCGAAAAAGAAAAAGCTTGATACCTGTTGAGGAACTTCCTGAAGACCCTGCGGTAGGCGTAGCCAGCACGCCTCACTCTGATGTTTTCCTTCAGACCCAGATACTCCACCTGGTGCTTCACCCTAAAGACAGAAAAACCTCATTCAGTATCAGATAAACCACAAATTGATGAAACTTGTTCATTTTTCATACTTTTGTGTTTGTACACATCATTTAGTGATGTGTACAAACACTAATCAATAACAGCCGATTCCTTTTTCTCTAACCTCTAAGGAATCAACTATAAGTCTTTTCATATCACGTGAAGCTTCCACTCATACTAGAGGAAGGGATAATCGGAGGTTATTGTATGCAAATGAGTTGCTTTCCTAACTTTTTCCTCAAACAAAGTAGTCAAACTTCCTGTGAAAACAGCGGTTCCGGTGCTAATTAACGATCCACCCTCACAACAGGAAGGCGGTAGGCTCCGAACAATACACCATCAGACTGTATGTGAACATGTAGTACCCAAAACCTGAGCACAGGGACAAAAGTGTAGGAAACTGAAACAAAGGGATAAAGAACGGGGAATGCCTGAAACATGTCTCACATGTCTTCAGAGGGACAAAAAGACCCCAAAAAGACAAAAGCGCAAAGAAATTTAGTGAAGATAGAAAAAGAAATTGGATAACGATCTCATGTGCTATAATACATACTTAAATAAGAGAAAAATGTAATAAAATTAGCCATAAATAACGTAACACAGCATTTTGGTGATGGTGCATATTGCAAACAGGGTAGTTTTCTATTAGATTTAAACATTTGATAGGACTGTGGATCAGTTTTAACAAACACAAAACCCAGACTTTTGTTTTTAATGTATCACTTTCTGTGCTTTATTTCTTTC
This sequence comes from Copadichromis virginalis, assembly GCF_057382275.1. NCBI lineage: Eukaryota > Metazoa > Chordata > Actinopteri > Cichliformes > Cichlidae > Copadichromis > Copadichromis virginalis. The sequence continues at coordinate 19,699,286 of NC_140618.1, forward strand.
ATTGTGGTTATAAATGTCATTAATCTGTTTTTTTGTCCTTGATAATGTGTTCGTGCTCCATTTTTAATGGTCTTCGCTTCGTATTTTAGTCAGTTTTCTGTTATTTCATCTTATTTTTAAATCTATTTGTTAATTTTCTATTGTGTTTTCTACAAGACAGCTTGAGGTGGACCTATTATGCTTTTACTTTTTTCCCCTGATATACATGTAATAATACAGCACTATGGTTGTATCTGATATGAGCACAACTCAAATATGAGGTCAGACTGCTTTAAAGGCTCAGTTTTAGACAGTTTTTTCCACTCTTAACTCTGCAGGACTAAAAAAAAGGTTTTTTAGAGGAAATTTTAGAGGAAATGAGCATTTTAGATCAACTTCAAGTGTTTCATAGAAATATTAATAGCATATTTTGGTGTCCACAGGACATGCTGTCATGGGTCTGTTTAGCGAGATGAGGTTTTTCATACTTGTTCAGTCTTTTTCTAATTGTACTTTCATTTTCACCAACAAAATGGCAAAACTGCTTTTATAGAAGCGCTCACACTTGCTGATGATCAGTTAATCGAGTGCATTCGATTATCTTAGGGTATACTAAGGGTATACTTAGTTTTTTCCAACAAGCTATTTTTATTTGGGTTCATACATGTTCTTGTAAACATCACTTTTTCATGGTTATCATAAAACTTGCCACTGATTGGCTGCTCCTGCTCAGATCGCCCTCAGGATCGGTCGTGTACACTCGAGTGCTTCCCTCATGTTTTGCTTGGCTCTGTAAGCCGTCTAATGAATGTGTCTTAATCTTTAACTTTTCAGGACAACAAGGAGTGGGTGCTAGTGATTCAGTCACTCACCGACTTTCCTCCCAGTCTCTGGGCTTCTTGGTCTCATTTGGTTTGATGCAGCGGATGTAGTGCGGCGTGCATTTCATCAGTGTGCTCACCAGATCGTTGGCTTGTTTCTGAAGGATGGAATTAGAGCAAACATCAAAAAAAAGGAAAGATAATGATGAGGCTGGCGCGTCTGTGACTAAATTACTGGCTCTTTGCTGACTGGGAACGCTGAAGGACATCCCACTGAACAGCAAACACGCACATTATCTCAGCAAAGGTCTTTTCCACAGTGACCCTGATAAACAGAAGGCACAGCTGCACTCACACACCTTTATTTTGCTGCCTGCAGTTGTGGGTCGACCCTTCTTGTCAGCATTGAGGTTTTCCGGAAATAGTGCTCTGATGAAGCTACTGTTGGAGGACAGAAAGTGAGAGATTAGGTCAAAAAAAGAAAAGAAAAAAGCTCTTATTATTCTCATATCAACAAAAACAAACAGCTTTAGGGCTAAAAATCACACCAAGGCTTCCAGACAGTGAAAAAAACAAAACAAACAAAAAACGTAGTTAATGATTAAAGAACCGAGGACCCTTGATGAAGGTCACTGATTTAAATTCCTGAACCATTTAGTAAGTTTGAGCTGGGGGTGGCTGGGAAAGCAAAAAAAAACAAAAACGTGAGTGTGTGTCCACACTGTGCTGTATTTGTACAAACAGCTTTCTCTGCAGCAAATCCCCACAAGGCCTCTTCTGTAGAGGCCGAGTGAATAGTTTTACTTGAGGAATTCCTTCAAAGAATAAAATAAATAATTTCTTTTGACTGATACTGGGTCTGGAAAAGGAGAAACAGAGAAGAACATTAAAATAAGACAGAGTATCAATCCCACTTCTTCCAGTATTTTTTTCTCCCGTCTTTCTGTAACTAAAGGGGGATTTTTCAGTGAAGTGCTGCTTGTTGACAGTGTGAAATGACTCATGAGGGAAAGGGCTGCTAAAGCTAGTTTTTCACTTCACGGTAGAGATTTAGGTAGTAGATACAGAGTGACATTGTTAAAGAAACTACCTTTGTTTTTAACCCTCTGATGCATGAATTATGAAAGCCTTGGTCAAGATTTTTTTCTTAAGTGCTTTTATTCTTCTCAGGACATGAAAAAAAATGTTCAACTCTTTTTTCCCCAAAAATATGTTTTTTTATAAAGTTATAAACTTGTCCACTCCAGTGGACTACATGCGCCTGAGCACTTAGCATGAAATACTGTGAATTTACTATAAAAATTAATTACCTTGTGTTCTATTGTAAATATACAAACACTTGTTTGCTTGTATCCTTTGAAAAACATCTCAGCAATTTTTTTGGAACTTTCAACTCATAAGGCCCCAATGTTTAGACGTAAATAACAAAACCAATCAACAGTCCTAGCTGTGAATCCTACACCTGAATATGGCAAACTATCTCCAACAAGAGAAACATTTTTGAGTCTACACAGTTCTATAACGATGCAGGACAGTATTACCAAGCCCTTAGTAGCATGCTGGAAGAAAACACAAACTGACATCTTAGTCTCTGCATCTCCAAACACTTCTGTGTTCATCACACCTAGGCTGTCCGTAGTTCCTATGTCTCTGTTCTGCTCTGGCAGCCACTCTCATCATCACTGGACTTATCACTGAACTCATCATCACTGCACTCATCAATGAAATCATCATCACTGGAGCTGGATGGAATTTCCTGGACTATTCTGTACGCTGCCTTATTCTTTGCTGCATTTGAAGTCTACAAAATATGATAAAATAATTATTATAGTAACTCAAACTACAGCTGATCTGCACAGAAATATACATTTTAAATGAGTAGCTTATAAATGTAACAATTATATGCTTACTTATAACCAAAACAGTCCCAAAAAACAGTGAGACAATTTATGACTTATGTTAAAAAAATATAGTGGGTAATGCATGATGTCCACTACAGTGGACACATGGTTAATCGTAGTTTTCTACATATTAGACATAACAATTTCTTATTCCAAACAGATAATATCCTTCCCTAGATGTTACTGCATATCATCATATTTTTTTTACCTGTTGGGCTCTTTTAGCATAGAAGGATTGACAGGATATGCCAGCAGTGGTCGGCAGGGGTGACAGTTTGTCTGCCATCTTTGATTCAGAGGAAATTTACTTGCAGTTGCACTAACTGAACACTGAATTGACCTCAATGGAGCATGGCAGCAGAGAGCACTCTAGAGGCTAATATGCAGTTCCACCATAGAAACCAATGCATTAAAGAGATATGTACGTTTTAGTAGCTGTCCACTCCAGTGACCACTATGCATCAGAGGGTTAAATTCATATATTTCAAAGTGAATTCATACATTGCTTACATTCTCCCAAATATATATACATAAACACAGGATTTAGACACTGTAAACTTGTGCTGCTTCACCAGTATAACAAATAATTTGGATTTCAGGTGGAAACCCCAGAGCATGAGAAATGAAGCCAGCATGGAAGTGTAAAAACTGAGTCTCCATAAACTTCCATGTTAAAATGATGCAAACATTTTTGGTATTTATAGCTGCTTTACTCAATCTAAACAATTTTTTAAAATAAATGTTATGACTTGATGTGATGTTTGTACTAAAAGACTCTCCAAGAAGTACAGTTTGTGCCTCTAATTGTTGGTGAAATGAAATCGTAGCATTTTATTTTTAGAATTTGTTACTTAGCACTAATCTGTGTGTGTGCAGACTGTGGTCACAGCTGCTAACAGGGCTTCATAACATTCAGCACTTCACCTTGTAGTGTAAAATATAATTACTTCTGGCTCTAAAAACAACCATAGCAACACCTGAAATCCTACAATAGGTCGAAACTTCAAAACACGGCTTGACAAGCTGATGAGTGACATCACAGTGACTACGTCCATCTTTAATATACAGTATATGGTCCTGATCGAGGTTCAGCATTAACTTTAAATGCATCACAACACCAGGATGTGTACAAGGGGTAGTTGAAGCATGTAGCTCCACATGTTCGTATCCATATATCTATTTAATTAAAAATGTTATTTAATTTAAATGTATTTATTTGTATTTTATTTTATTTTATTTTTTAAAAACTGGATACTCTTCCTGACACAATCCCAGAGGAACTTGTCTCTCCTCCTGGGATCAAACCAGAGTTCCTTCACTCGTTAGGTGGTTACGTAAATGTCTGCGCTGTGAAGCCACCAGGATTTCTTGCTGCTGGTCAGAATGTGGCAGATATTTGTGAACTTTCCACATCTTCAGGTTCTTCTCAGCTTGAGACATGCAACCGTCAAGATTCAAACATTTCCAAAGTACCTTTTTACTTTGTTGAGCACCATTTAAACTATGCACACACACACACACACACACACACACACACACACACACACACACACACACACACACACACACACACACACACACACACACGGTGGAGTAACAATAAAGGAACAGTGTGCGTGTTTTAGCTTCGGGAAGTCATTGTCATTTATGGTCCCTTATGAAAATCATAAGATAATAATTTATATTTCCTCCTCACTCCTTTTTAAAGCCCTGCCTAGTTAATAATGTCGTTTATTTAACTTACTGCTGATGTCTTGTTTTTTTATTATGTTGTCAAGTTCCAATTTATTTAATGAGCTTTTTCAAAGGCTTGTTTAGATACTATGATGCAGGTAAAACTCGATCTTAAATTGACGCACACTTCTGGCTAACATTTGATTAGTGTATGATTTCAAAATGCTGTTTCATGTTGGTGTAAATCCCACACCCTTTCTGGTTTTCCCCCACATTGGGATTTGTTTGATTTTAAACTTCTGACTCCGTGCTTGGACACAGAAGAAAGGATCAACAGTACAAATAGATTCAAAGACTTCTAATACTGTCCAGCTGACAATACTGGTCAGTCCTTTCTTCTCCGTTTGGACCTGCTGCTTGGAGGAATGGGTGTGCTTCCTTCCGCCTCATTGTGTGACTGTGTACGACTCTTTATCTTTGCATGTCGTGTCAAATGCATCAACGCATCTTCGAGCATGTGTCCTAAAGGGATTTTGGTATAACCTCCTTTCGCGCCTTACAAGGAGACCTGCAGGGGTTGCGCAGACAACACAGGCTGTTTACACAGATGGCCACTTCAACACACACAAAAAAAGCCCAAGAAAGCATAACACAGGGGGAACAGACACAACCCCACAAACAACCTGCACTTGCAAGGGCAGATTGAGTAGACCCCGAAAACCGCATTATGGGACAGCAAGCAGATGCGATTGAGGGTAGAGGGCACGGCATAACCCCACCCTGCACACTTTTGCTACATCCCACCAGTTTCCAGATGCACTGCTACGTCTGAAGCTCTTATTCAGCTGGTTTCAATTATAAACATATGATCACAAAGACGACTCCCTTTAAGCGAGCGCCGTAGAAATGCTCGCCACATGTCGGTGCAATGTGCAAAAAGGATTTACTTACATTTCACTGCTCTGCATCAACTCGATGAGGTCGGTAAAGAGGACGTCTCGGTTCCTCTCACAGAAACCTTCCGCGTCGTAGGACACCTGGAGGAGAGACACACAGAAGGATTTCTCAGGAGTCATCTTTATCAAAAGAGGAGAAAACTGAACTCTATGAAACCTTGAGCAAAATGGAAGATGACCCCTGTGTGAAAATAAAAAAGTGTAACTCATATTGTGGCCTAAATAAATGCCCTGAAGTTTATGGGAGAGAAACAAAAACAAAACATGAAGGGTTTCAGGGTCCGAGCTTTACACGTTCCAGGATTAGCATCCTTATAAACCCAGCAGTGGTTTAAGTGTGTAAATTAAACTCCATTATTTCTCCTGTAATGTAGGCTGAGACGGGAGGAATGTTCTGAGCACAGGCATGGGAGCCTCTCGAGCCTTAATGGCACGGCTCATTAAGCTTACGGCATGTGTGCCAGGCTGAGGCCACCACACATCTGGAGAATGACACGAGGCGACCTCTACTCAGACCACCGAAAACCTAAAATAATCCACAAGAAGACTTCTAGTGAGCTGTAATGCTCGGCTCGATGAGCAGGTTTAATACGGGGAGGTAAATTCCTCCACAGACAGACAATGGAGAATGGCAGAGATGGTGCACAAAGCTACTTTAGAAGTGGAAACCTTCTGAGGACAAAATGACGACACAGATGGAGGAACCAGCTGCGTATAACTAGTATTTATGACAGATCATACAAGCACGGAGGAACAGCTCCAGCTCCATTAAAAAAAATGCCATTTTTTATGGTGTTGGACTTGTTGGTCTCCTACAGCCGGAGACTACATGCAGAAAATATTCTTTCAAAGTTGACGTCAGGGACGAAGACAAGTGCACAGAGATGCTTGACTGTATATATACACACACACTATGTCGCGGTGTACATTACCGTTTTATGTCTGCAAAAAGCTGAATGGCTTCCCGCTCAAAATGCAGATGACTGCCGTTTGAAGCCAGTTGTCAGGGAAAGCAAACAAACAGATCAAAGTGAAACTGACCTTGCCAGCATAGTGGTGGATGATGAAGCCCTGATTCCAGCTGTTGAAGTGTTCATGGGTGTTGATCTGGACTCGGAGCTTCTGCAGCATCGTCTGGTCGGCCCCCTCGCCCACGGCATGCATGGTGGCGCAAACATCATCCAGGATGCTCATGATGCCAGGAGGATTCTGGGGATCACGGTAAACTTTAGGTTCTTGATCTGTTATAGCTTGAAGATCTTTTTTTGACCTTTTTCTGTCTGATCTGCAGCACATGTATACACAACTGTGGTCTTATATGTAGATCTGAAAGGACTCTGCACCAATTTCAATCAAGTGGCACGAAAAATTTGAGCGGTGGAACATAGGAAACCACACAAAGCTTCGATTTCAAGGCTGAAACAAATTACTACGGCTTGGTATTTATCAAACACACAAAAGACATTTTACACATTTTAAAATGAAAACAGCAGAGCTCATTTAAAACAGCATGTCCTAAAGACTACTCTCACAGTGGTTGTTCCCATTTTTTTTTCATTATGCCCGAGGCTGATCATCGGCCTTCAGACCGGATCGCGGCAACAGCCTCTCAGACTCGGAGAGCAGTTTTAAAAGGACACGCGTAAATTTGTCAGCACATTAGCCAAAGAACTAAACTGTCAGCCACTGATGCAGATCCCCGGCTCCTCTCAGATGGAGCCTTGTGTTAAAACCCTTGTTGTGGATTTCATGGATTAGACCTCTCAGTAGGACATATAAATCAAATTAAGAGGCATGTCGGTGCGTTTGAGGGTATTAAGCTGCGAGTCATGGCAACAGAGCAGAAACTTGGCAGTAAGTTGGGCAACTCAGTTTACAATACTAGTAAACAAGATTAACAAATGATCACACCCTGGTTTATTGTGGTTTATATTTTTTTAGCCTCTAAAAAGATATCTGTTTGTGGAGGAGTCCATTGATGTCAATTATGTTTTTAGAGTGATCGATTTAATTTTTCTTCTCCTCTACTATACAGGTCCAAGGTTTGATCTAATCTCCATACCATTTTACTTTACAAAGTAATCTGTTACTTTCTTGATGATAAAAGCCTAGAGGGTGGATATTTAAATCAACCTCCCCCCCAAAAATAAATTCACCATCACATAGGCAGCATTTTTTTTAAATAACTGAGGTCCTACGAAGATTTTCTGTCATGTTTGTGGTGAATGAAAATGAAAGGCTTTTTTTTCTATATTAAAGAGAAAGAAATGTGTATATTGTGTATGAGCAACAAACGTCCTATTCAGAGTTTATTCACTTTGCTCTCGATGAGATCGCACACAATCTTGTTGTTGAAGTATTCTATAGGAGTCCACTTGATGCCCTCCTGCACATACTCCTCCTGCAAGACATGGAAAAAAAGTTCAGCATTAGAGAATAAAGCATCTGTGGAAAAAAACAAAAATAGAGTGAGGGGGGGGGAAGAAGAGAAGAGTGTGGAGGAACATTACCTGCTCCGCCTTTAGAGTCAGCTCGATGAATATCTGCTGGAGCTTCTCATTCACAAAGTTGATGCAGAACTGCTCGAACCCATTTTTCTGAAGAAGACAACAGGGTGAATAAAATCTGTATAGCCTAAATGAGCTGCATGTCCAGTGGGGTGCAGATATCCTCTAAGCTCAATGGGCTTTGTTTGGACGGGGAGTGATGTACTGACTGCCTGATGTTAAAGGAAGGGGAGCATTGTGCATTTCGCAGCACATACAATGGACCTTCAGCCTGAACTTTAGGCTACAGAGGTCTGCAGCTTCCTTTCTAAAAACCTGCAGTCACCAGAATGCAGCTGACCTTTTCTTATATTGTGCATACAAAAAACTCTTTAACCTGAAAAAACAGCCAAACCTGGATCAGATTAGATGTCGTTTAGCTATCAGAGATAGAGTCACGGTCACCATAGCAACGTCGATAAAAGGGCTAAAGAGCTGTTTGTAAACCACAAATGTCCAGTCTCATTAAACAAAGTAAACAATGACGTAATCAGATTAAAAAAGCATGCTGAAGACTGCTGCCTCAATTAGGAGATGGGACCTAATCCACATACTTTTTACATTAACCTCATCCTCATCCTTTGTGTTAAATCTGTTTAAATGCTCATTGCTAATAGCAGTTAATCTCATTTTCACATTGCTGCATTCCTGCAGCCATGTGTCAGCCTGAGACATGTCCAAAAAACACTTACTTGGAAAATTTCAAATCCATAAATGTCCAACACGCCAACATTTAACTCCTGATGATCCTTCACCATGGCTTTGTTGATGGACTGAAATTAAAAGATTAAAAGTTGTTATTACCAAAATATAACCGGCTTCAGCACTTTGCATTTACTCTCGCAAAGCACTGTATGCATGTAATCATACCTCGACCAGAAAGTCAAACACACGTGAATGCAGGGCTTTGGAGAGGGCGTCACGCGTGTAACACGCCTGCTCCACGTTCAGCGTCACGTCGATGGACTCCACCGCGCTTCCCCACTTGCTGTCCATCTTTCGACTCGTCAGTTTCTCCTTCAGACGGATGTGGTCAATCCCCAGTAGAAATGCAGGAAAGGCTAAAACTATTATAGGAAAGGAGGGAAAAGAAAGCAGTTGTGACTTTATGGGTGTTATTCTATACAAATATATATTTCATAAGGACTATGATGATTTGGCTATTTAAGAATTTATCATTGCAGAGCTGAAACTATTTTCCAGCTCCTAAAATAAGATGAGATTATATTTTGCTTTTGTCGTTTGTAATCTTTAATTAAATATCTCTTGAGTTATGGAGAATAGTTTGGGGGAAAGACTGGGATGTAGATCAAAGGGAAAGAGCAATTAGCATGTCTTTTTAACGATAGGTTTTCTGACATTTTATAGTTTTAATCCTTAATCAAGAAAACAAGCAGCTGATTAAATGAAAATGATCATAACCACTGTATTTGCTTGACAGTCTTTTGTTATAATATTCTGCTACTGCACTGCTATGATGAGCTGAGAAAAGCAGCATGTAAGGATTGGATCCTTCTCTGAAGTAACTACGAGACACTTCTGTGAAAACCAGCATGCAAATCAATACACAGCACTGGACTCTTCGAAAGGTGCAACCTTTGCATTAGCACAGAAAACACTGGAATCCAGGGTTCAAATAAATCTGCCTTTTTCATGAGCTTCGTACTGCAGCTGAGTGTAGCGTAAAATATAAAAATAGCTGCTACTGAACTCTTCAATAAAAAGTGTGGCACACACCACAGATCAAGCCCCGACCTGGCGCTGATATTGTCCCCTGAGAGCCCCTCCCTGCCTTATTACAGTGACTCACTTCCCCTAAAAGGAAATAGCTCTCAGGCCTGCAGACTCGCTGCGTCTGAGAATGCATCAGACCACTCTAGAAGCCCCCCCTTTTGAGACGTTAGGGTGTGACTGACCATACGCCCGATTAAACCGTGAGGAAAAGTCGTCCTTTGTGTTTGGTAATAAAGGTAATGGCTGCATATGACGGCTGGCGGTGTGGACACATTCTGTGAACTTTGGAAACAATGTAACTCTAATGTAACTCTGTGTTTTCCTGCAGATTTGTTAGTCAAAGCAGCAGTGCATAATGTAGATGTCAGTGCAGACGTTTTCAAAGCTTGCAGCTTCACTCCAGTAAGACATGAACAGTCCTGTGACAGCTCACTTCATTTTCTCAATATCAACTCTTGGATATTTGCATGTTAAATTTGAGCCGTGGGAGTTTTTTAGTCATTGTGGGAGACTGGCCACCTGTTCAGGGTGTACCCTGCCTCTCGCCCCATGGCAGCTGGGACAGACTTCTGTGACAATGAATTGAAGTGATGGATGGAGTTCTTCAGTCCAAAAAGGCATTACTAATTTTTGAACTGAATTAATGTCAACATATTAATGGTGAAAAGAGATGATACCCTCATGTCTTTAAAACTAGCACAGCTCAGAAAAAAAAAAAAGGACCAAATGCTGGGTGATTTGGCAGTGGCAGTGTCCGTCATCTATTTACAGTCTGCCTACTTTCATCTTTATACTTTTAGTTTTAGTAGTTAATATTGAAGTGGCGTGTGCAGTTTTATATTAGGAGCAGTAATACAACAGCACACTGCAGTTAAAGCACACAGGAAAGGAGCAGGAAAGGCTTAGATTATGAAATGCTGCTGTTACGTCTGCCCTGAACAAACCAGCGCTTTGTAGACTGGCAACTGCACTCTCCCCTGCATCATACAGACGCAGCATGAGGAGAAAAAGAAAAGAGGAAGGGAGAAGGGGGACAGACAAAAAAAAGCATTTTTCCAAGTAATTTTAGTCTCTGACGAAATACGTCCAGACCTTCAATAATAGCATTTTATATTCTGGTGATCTTGCATGGCCTGAAGTACCCCAGACAGCTGGCTGCAGCCCTGCATTAACACAATAAAACTTTAGGGAGTAAAAGTGGTGAAAAAGAAACACCCTCCAAAACCAGAGAAGGGCAGGTCAGGACAAGAACCCAGCGAAAAAACAAAGATTTACCACTACTCAGACTCAGGCCTTAGCGCTCTGTTTCCTTTTGGTGACAGAAATCTTTAGTGACTGGTGATCAGCTCATTGTGCAAGACCACTTACACTCTTCGCTCTCCACAGCAGCGTAGTTCCCCGATTCCTTGAAGCTGATATTTCCCAGGTGCAGGACTCCGGCTACAATCTGAAGCACCATGGAGCGGTCCTCTGGTGCAATGCCAATCACATCCATGGCTTTCTGGGGAAGTAAAAGGGGAAAAAATAGCATGCTAAATCAGGACCACAGTGGGGGTTTACTCACTCCTGCGGTACCTAGCTCATGTTCTCTAATTACTCCTGTTGTGGTCTCGCTGGTAAACAAAAACAGAAGGAGATCATTGAAAAAAAAAAAAAAGGAAAAAAGAAAACAAGAGAGGAGTGCTATTGAGAGACTGTGAGCCACATGAACACTGGTATGAGATTCACAGACAAACACAACACCACTGACTCCCAAGCAGGCAGAAAGAGTCTGACCGTACCATTGTCTCCTGGAAGTCGCTCTTGTCGTTGATGTCGTCCACTTTGTAGGAGCCAGACTGATTGAGGTAACTGTAGTAATCCAGGCTTGTGATTCCCAGGCTATTCTTCTGCTCCGAGGTGGCTCCTTCTATCAACTGTTGAGCAGAAATTAAGTCTCTAACTGTGTGTACAAAATATATAACGCACAGTTTAAAGAAAGCTGTACTGGCTTCTGAAAACTAGACATGTCTATACATTGGAACGGATAACAGCCCAACTACAACAAAAAGGGCCAACCTTTGAGAAAAATTATAAAATATCTTGACAGGACACTAAAGCCTTAACACTGTTACATCTGTGTTTAGGTATGTAAGTATAGGTATGTATGTATATGTGTGTTTTTCCTTTTAAATTAAGTTTTCGAATTACCCTCACCATTATATACTGCAGATTTGGTCTCAGATCATGTTGTTGCTGTGAATTGCCTTGCTATTTTTGGCAATAAAAGTTCAAAAAAAGAAAAAAGAAAAAAAAGAAAGCTGTACTATCGAAAAATGAGAACCTCTGGCCATGCACGACAAAAACAGACTGCTTTTCTAACCCAAACTGTCCTGAAATCACCTCGCAGGCCCTTTTCTCAGGTCACATGTGTTCCTTTCCATATTACAAAAAAGAAAAAAGGCCTCACCTGGTAGAATATATGGAAACTCCTTTCTCCAGGATTCCTCATGACAACACGTGACTTTTCCAGAAGGAAGTTGGAGATTTTCCCGCCGTCTGGTTCACCGCCGGAGCTGAACTGGATCTCAAAGTATTTCCCCTGATGGATCAAAGCATTTTTTTTTGTATTGCAGCCAACTGTAATAAAGCTTAAAAGGCAGCGTATACGGTCTGAAAATACTGGCACCTAGCTGTTCTAAGGCTACTAGCAGTGTGTGTGCGTGCGTGTGTGTGTCAGCTTAAATAGAAATATGATCCAGCTTTTTGTCTTACTCTCAACTCCAGACTAGCCTGTATGCAATGTCTCATTATTCAAAGAAAGCACTTCAAATGTAGTGACCTTACACAATTAGTGCCAAACTATTTTTGCTCTTTTAAATTTGAAGCTAAGAATATCTTTTATGGCATCTGCTCTTTATGAATTTAACTAACAGACTCGGTTGAAAAATTTCGGGGGAGTTGCACTTTCTATGTGAAGCTTATTTTTCATTGGTTAAGTTTCTTAGTGAGCCTCAGCGCTTCTGCGTGTGTGTCTTTCTGTGCAGTGCGTCGTCGCAGCACTTCTGGTTAACCGGGACACACACGAGGTTTGATGCCTCATGAAATAAAACAGAAAACAGAAGGCAAGCTGTTACTGTAAATCTCAAAGGTCTCGAAGGTATGCCACGAAAAAAAAGTTGAGGACTCAGCTTGTTCCACGGCAGCTGCGTCCCTGTCTGTGACTACGAGTGGGAATTTCACTTTAAATTTGATTACACTGTATGTTAAAGGGGGGGAGAGAAGCAGCCTTACAAATCTGCTGGAGTTGTTGTTCCTCAAAGTTTTGGCGTTGCCGAAGGCCTCTAGCAGCGGGTTGGACTGCAGGATGATGTCTTTGACGTGCTGCGAGGAGACAGATTCAGTGAGCTGATGCTACATCACAAACAGATGAGGCAGCAGGTAGAGAAACCACACACTTCACACCCCGACTCTCTGAAAGTTTCCACTAAGATAGCAGCATGGCGCACACATGCACATCTACAGACAGACACACAAAATCTGGAGGGCATTATCCTCGCTATGAGCCATGTGTGTGTCAGAAACACATGAGTTTTAAATCAGTACAGCAGACAGAGATATTCCCCACTTCCAGTATTGTTCACAGAGGCTGAGTGGTATTTCTTGGAAATTTTCTTTTATCAGTCCTGTACTAAAGAAAAACATCCTTCGCTGACACACATTCTTATATGAGTTTAGCCTTTTAACTACGCTGAAGTTCTTCTTGCACTGATGTTTTATTCCAGCATGATCTCGAGATGTCCAAAAATCTGAATAAGTACAAGTACTATTAGATATAGGGCTGTGCGATATGACCAAAATCTCATATCCCGATATAAGAATTCTATCGTCCCGATAACGATATAAATCACAAAAATGTAACATTTTCTGTAAATTCTGTGAATCTCGGGCAGCTCGTCTTGCGGGAAGTGTTTCCAGCTGCGCGTCATATAGCTGGAGTCCAGTGTTTTAACCGATGCATGAAACTATACATTTTTAGACATAAGTTGTAACAGCTGACGTTTTCTTTGTGAGTATTTATTACACGGCGTGCTGCGGGTAAAGACCTGTTCTAACGTTTGAGTCTAAGGTTTATTTTTTAGCACCTGGCGGCTCTTTTTTAATTCTCATCCATAAATAATCTGCTCTTTCACGTGATTCAGTTTATTTTGAAAAGTCTCAACAGGATCTTGAGCTTTATTGTGAAAGGTTTATGTGGAACATAAACAAGCGTTCACGCGATGGTGTTACCGTCGTTGTTGCTAACGACAACGCATAAAACGGGAGCTTGTCCGTCTGTAGTGTGGTTATATTAAATATAAGAGAAAGAGAGACCTTTAAGAAATTAATATAGCCACTACAGTGACCATCTAAACGATGAAAAAATATTGCTGTAAACAGTTTATTTTGCGACACCACGGAACAAACGATAGCTAAAATGAAACGATAGACGTTTTTATATCGTCATCCGATATATATCGTTATATCGAACAGCCCTAATTAGATATGTAGAAGCTTTGAGAAATGTATGTTGCTAAAACAGCTGAACTGACACAGTGATATTATCTTAAGGCATGAAGTACAGTTAACATTATCATAGTTATATAATAAAGCTGTCTTGGTTGATTTAGTGTAAGCAGTCTATCGTTGAATTTAAAGGTAGAAAAGCCAAATGGCTGCTCTCTGGGCCTAAGTGGTTAAGCCCGAAAATTATTTCTGATTGTTTTCTTGGTGGAAGCAGCTCTGAGTGGATTAATTATAAAACTCCCACTGCCATCACGGTGCAGGAATTTCCTCATCAAACTTCAGATCTTTATCGCGCTTAGAAACTGGACATCTGCTGTTTTTTTTGTTTTTGTTTTTTTATTTGAGGGGGGTTGGGGGGTGCCAGATGGCACGAGGGGGCTGGTGTATAAGAGTCTGCTGACGGGCTCACAATAGGACACAAAGGATGAGGATGACAAGACAAAGACTGGAGCAAAGCGTGAAAGACAATGCAGGAATGAGACAGCAACAGGTGGTTTGACTGCACACGTGTGCAGTTAGTATCACAAATCATTCTGGTTTAACTTAGTTATCGTTCACATGTGCACTTAAGCATTTCAAATATGCATTCCTCATTTACAAACTGCCGAGAAGGACAAAAGGCATCTCCTCTCACCTGCACTCTAGGTCCACCGCCTGACACTCTGGAGATGTAGCCCATGATATATTTGGCTGCCACAGTCTTCCCTGCTCCGCTTTCGCCGCTGAAAAGCAGATAAAGACTTCATCACATGCTTTCTCAAACACAAGCCAAATTCAGATACACCTGATAGCCTGCGGCACACGCTCACTGAGACATTGTTTTCTATCTCACACAAGCACAGTTTTTATTCACTCAGTGACTAAAAAACACCCGCCCCAAAACTGTTTTTTGGTTTTGATTTTTGTTCACCTATTATGGGTTTTAAATGAATTTTCCTTGTTCCCGTTTGTTCTGGTGGCTTATCAGTCTAAAGCTTATGTCATACCCCACCTGCATGTGATCTGATATTTAACAATAAGCCTGCTTAGGAACAGCTCGGCCTGTGCATTAAATAGTTTCCTGCATACGTCCCAGTGCAGACTTTTGTCTCTTCTCTAAGAATAAACACATATTTTACATCCATATTTGAAAACAGAATCTGGTACATGGTTTGTTTACATGTGTTTGTTTTGGTTGGACACACTACAATAAACAGGATAATTTGGACTACTAAACATGGTAAACTTTGTCCAGACAGCCGGTATTTGGACAGTTACAACATTTTTATCCTTTAGAGTTTCTATTTTAGCGGCATCAACCTGGAATACAAGATTCCAGATTGCAAGTTCAGTCCTCAGCTTTCATTTGGAGTACATTTAAATCAATATAGAAAAAAAAATCACTATGTAGCAAATGTACCCAGATTTAAACACATAGTACCCAAAGCTGAGGGGTAAAAAGCAATTGGACACAGTACTTTTGTCCCAAATGTAAACCTACTTAAATTAAAGAGACTTGCAACGTATCTTACTCTATGTTAAAGTGAATAAAGAGTCTGAAAAAAAAAGTGTAACTGTTTAAACACGTGTCATTTGAATTGCACAAACTCTTCATTCAGACAAAAATCCAGATCAAAACTGGTTGAGAATATGTTTGTGTGTGTGTGAGACACGTTTCGTGCAAATTTCCACCTCAGAAAGTAAAACTGAATCTCTTAAATAAGCAGTCACAGCTAGACAGCTACATTTACCGCCTTGCACGTGCAGGCGGATGAACGCTGCAGTAATAACGACATTTATCCCGTTTTGTTTACATAGCTTTCCTTCGTATCTTTTCCCTCAGCCTACTCTTGTCTTTTTCCTCTCCTTGCCTTTCACTGTGCCGGGGTCATACTTATTTTGACCTATGTGGTTTGGCAGTGGATGATGGCTGGGTCTGTTTTTTCTTTCTGTGCCTTAAAGTAGAGTCAGGATGGTACAGCCGCTGTGAGAAACACAGCTGCAGACTGTTTGAGACTGCCAAAGGAAGTCATGGGAGCTGCTCTATTACACAGTCTCAGTATAGCTGCACACATCCTACTATATACACCTCCCAGCCTGTACCAGATGCTAAAGTTTTGCCTGGACTTCCTCGCTGTGCAGTTTGGAATCAAGTAGGAAACTGATCGTTTAGTTATATGCATCTGAGAGCATAGTTTCTCCTCCTGCAATCGACCCTCTAAAGAGGTATTTCCAGCACAAGCTGCAGTGAGACTTTGAGGCCCATTTAAACCCCCAAAGGGGCAGGTCTCATTGTTGTGGCGTTTGAATGCTGAAGACATTTCTGACTTCTGCAGCGATTTATTACCCAAACAAGGACATGAGTTACACAATGCAGTGCAGAGGGAGGGAGCGTTAAGCATTATCTTTCATAAATTATTACTGACTTGAGCTATGTGAAGGATGTTCAGTCAACAGTCTAGTTTTGGCAGTTTTGAATCCAACAAGGTGTTCGCTGCATTCCCACAGAACTCGCTGAGACACATGTACAGTCTGTTTGACAAGATTTTCCTGTGATAATGTCAGTGCATTGTTTTTTTGTATGTTTTTACATTGTTTGTATACATCACCTCCTATGACTTTTGCCTGCATACTAAACATCTGTTTTAGTTACTGATACTAAGGAGTAGGAGGGCAGAGGGACCGTTGCTACTTTAAGACCCACGTTCTCTTCAAGTCATAGCTCACAGGACCCCTGTTTCAGTCGCTGACCTCTACTTTAAGATATTTGGTGAAATTAAGCAAATTTTTACAATTTTACATTTTAATTAGCGTGTCTTTATCTTTGTTGTATAGGCTACCCTAAAGTTTTTCCTATGACACCATGTTCTTTGTAAGAAAGTGCAGGAAATATACCGCTAGAATTTGACTACCTGAGACTTTGAGCGATCACACGAGGACATTCATTTTCATGAGTCTCCACATACAGCTGCAGAAATATCTAAAAGCCTAACATAAATGCATTTTCACAGTGCAGGCCACACCCAATGACTACGTGCATATTTTAAGCATTAAAATGATCCCGACAATCTCTCACCACACATTGTCCTTCTCAAACTGATCTAATTATAACAGCAACCTGCTCTGTTGACACCGATGAAAAGACACAATCATGCGTGGAAAGGATCCCACGCACAATCATTAAAAAAAGAAAGAGCAGATTCCTGGTAAAAAGCCAGCCGAGCAATGAATACGCCTGCTTTCTCTCAGACTGGGTTTAAGAAGCTGTTGTTCACTCGTCATGTGACTGAAATTTAAGATGGCTTCAAAGAACAAAATCAAGCAAAACTGCCTAGAAATTGTGAAATCGTGTATTTCTGAAATATCTGTATATCTGTATTTAGAGCACATGTAAAGGAACTGGTCCTCGATAAAAAACAAAAAGTATCATAAAAGAGAAATAAACACTTTGTTAAATCCAAATCGTCACATATTCAAATGCTGTTACAATATCAGAGAAATAAAAGAAATGCTCAGCCGCTCTTTTTCTGCATTAACCTCATTTCTGATTCTTAATATAATATTTTTTTAAAAACTGCTAACACAGGTGGGTGCTGACCACGCTGCACGGTTAGCAGTTCACAGCAGCCTTTGTTTGCTGAGACCTGGTTCATCATAAAACCACTTCCATGCTTTTGTTTGCTGATTTAGTCAATCACAAAATCCACCTCGGTGCCTTTATGTGGAAAACTGAACGAGCAACTGCTGGCTGTCCAAACAACAGCCGAAAGTGCTGAAGCAGGGCTCATTCATCATGAGGTAAGCACTATAGCAACCACGCTGCTCAGATGAGTGGGCCATAGCATAAAAACCCCCTAATGACACCACATTTTTCTCAGCTTTGTAGGTCAGAAACATTCATCGGGAAACTCAAACAGGCTGCGAAAGCATCTAAAATCCTCTAAATCTAGGGACCGTGCAAGTGTCCTCTTTTCTTTTTTTAAAAACAGGAAGCTTTTCAAAAATAGCTGCTATAGCGGCTGCTTTGTTTCCATCTCACATCCTGAGGATTTAGCAGCCAGATCAAGCTGTAAAATCATTGTTTTCCTATTTGAGGACTGGCACATTTTATTATTTTCTCTTTAATTTGTAATTCACTGAAGCTGAAAACAGTATGATGGAAAAACACCACACAAACACTGACTCAGCTCTACTGAATGATGTGGTCAGACCTGTTAGGTCTGTCCTCTCGCCCGTCTATTATCATGACCTGCAGAGCAGTTCAGTGTTGTGATCTCACAGATCACATTGCACAGATTATCGTCTCCAGCTTTTGTCTCATTTTGTCACATCCTGGACATTTGACACGCTAATATAAAGTGCTGAAGGTTACAAAAATATCAGTTGAAACCAATAAACTGGGCAACTATAGTATCTTAATAAGATATGGATAAGGTCATATTTTGGTTGATTTATGATCTTTTTAATTATTTTAGATTAAAGCAAATCTACTGTTTTTTTTAAAAGCACCGAGATCAGTCCCCAATGTACAGTACAGTTTATCAGGCTCTATTTTGAATGGATAATTTAAATAAAAATGCAGCTTTTCTGGTTCTGAAAATAATTTCCTTGTCACATGCCGTTAACTAATGATCACTATAGAAGGCAGAGAAAGAATGGCTGGAATTTCAAAGTCTTACCTAATGATGACACACTGGTTCTCACGGTCTATCATCATGTTTCTGTACATGTTATCTGCCAGAGCGTAGATGTGAGGAGGATTCTCATACTGAGCCTGAGAGAGGATAAAAGATTAAATTAGTGGTTAGACAAGTGAATATACATTTAAATACAACGAGGGTTTCTGTAGACAAAAACATGGATGCCATGGGCTCCCCAGTGTCACCCATTGTAGCCAACCTTTACATGGAGGAAGTGGAAAGTAAAGCTCTTGCCTCTTTCAAAGGGACAGCACCTAGCCACTGGTACAGATACGTAGATGACATCTGGTTCAAAATCAAAAGCTGAGAAGTAGAAGCTTTCACTGCTCACATCAACTCAGAGGACAGAAACATAAAGTTTACCAGGGAAGACCCAAAGGACAACAGTTTGCCATTTCGGACTGTGCTGTGCACATTGGGGAAAATGGAAAACTCAGCATTGAAGTTTACCAGAAGCCCCCACACACAGACCAGTACCTACTCCTTGACTCCCGCCACAAACGTGGAGTGATCAGGACCCTGCAACACCGGGCAGAAAACATTCCCTCTAAGTAATAAGGGAAAGAAAAGGAACACACACATGTAAAAAAAACAAAAAACAAAAAAACTTTTAATACATGTGATTATCCCAGTTGGGCTTTCATCAAATCAGCACAGTAAAGAAGGTCAGACGCCAACTAGCGAGAAACAGACGGACAAACAGAACAACATCATCATCCCTTATGGATCAGGTTCATCAGAGAAACTCCCAGTTTCCATCCCAGTGCACTTCAGAGCCAGTCACACACTCAGACAAAAACACGGACACAACTCCCAAACGCAAACTAGACAATGTAGTGCATGCTGTGCTGTTCACCAAGGAGTGCTAAGACCTCCACGTTGGAAAAACCAAACAGTCACTTCAAAAACTGATGGCACCAACTGTCTGCCATCTTTAATCCAGTTTTGAGATCCCTTCCCAGGTGTCTTAACGCCCACTCACATCTTGCATCAATTGACCTCAATAAGTTTCAATAAGGTCACTCAAGCTCCTTAGATCACTTTATGAATCACTAAGTAACACTTTTAACATCCATAGACTGTATATAAAAGATGAATACAACCTCTGTGACATCAACTATTAGGAAAGCCAATTATGAAGCTGTTGCCATCTTGGTGCTTTGAAACTGGATGTGACAAACTTGACCCTGACAGAGGCAGTTATTTATGAAATAAACATTATGTTGGATTCAGTATTACTGGGTGATATATTCTTTCAATTTTAAAAATGGGAAGTGTAAATTCTGACAAAATGCACACAGTATCGTGTTGCTGTACATGTTCAGTAGATCAGTGGTTCTCCACCACAGCTACAAATACTCCAAATTAGCTCAACTATTCTAAAGAAACGTGCAGAAAATTTAAAGACAAATGATTTAAACAGACACATAAGCAATAAATAAATAAAAAAAATATATAAAAAAAATATACAAATAAATAAAATATGGAGACAGCTGAAATAGCCTGTATAAAATTATGCAGTCATGACTTGTTTAAGTAAAATTTTAGCTCGCAGTCAAACAGTCAAAACTCTTCCAACTGTATGCTAAAGATATGAACAGTAAAGAAGAGCTGCTAGCTGAGAATAATAATAAATGATGAAATTTTTGGCAAAAATATCAGAAAAAAAAAAGATGCAAAATCTACCTGGAACGTTAATAATAAATTACACGAATAGTGTAGTTAGCAGTTAAAGTGGAAGTTACTAACATGGCTCCATAATTGTTTTTAGTGCAATAAACAGCTGAACCTGTTAGCAAAATAATCGGGTCAAAATATCATGAAATGAATGGATCTAATCAAAAAAAGAGTAGTAGCAAAAATTAGGACATAAATACTTTAATACTGAGCTGAAGGGATGTCAGATAAAAAAGTTTGGACACCACTGCTCAGGGGTAGGCTTACTCATTTTATATTTTATTATTTTGTTATATTTCATATTCATTTTATTAATATAAAAAGTATTAAACAGTTAATTCACCATTAACTCGTAGTATAGTAACATCTGCTGAGAACTACAGTGCCCTGACGGTTAAGGAAACCTAGTGAAATTTTAAACGAACTTTTATGCATAATAAAGTTATTATGTAATCAGAGACAGGCTGACCTATAAAATCCACAAAAACCATAAAAAAAAAATTACTATAATACAATTACACACTGCTGTCATTTTTGTCTGTGATGCTAGAACAAAATAGCGACCTTTTGCCAAGACAGTTGCACTTGGTCCCTTTTTGTGATTATTTCAAACAACTTGTGAACAAATATGAACTTTTCCCCGATAATTTGAGCTGGCTAACCGTGCAAATATAAACCCCGTGCACTTGTGTGCAAATGTGATCTGAATTTGGCATGTGTGATGCTTTCACAGTCTGTTAGAATTTTTAAAGCTTTTCAGTGTGCTCCTGGCTCGAGAATTCGAGTTCGCTGTCAACGGGCTGGCCAAGAGAGAGGAGGCAGACTCGAACAGGATGTTCTGTGATGGTGCTGCCAAGCTGCTCCAGCGGTTGAGTCAAGTTTGTGACAGCAGCATCTGCTCGCTGGAAAGTTTTCACAGCATCTAACCCAGTACATTTAAAACCTTTGTCTTTCAGACCGTTACCAGCCTAAACCAGCCTGACACTTCAATAACATCAGAGACCCAGAAAAAAAGCTTATTTCCTTAAGATGATGCTGGATCTACTTACTGCGCCTTGATACATCTCAATTTCTTTATCCCCAAAATATGGCATCTGCTTGAAGGGGTTGACAGATATGAGCACGGGACCGATGTACGTCTGGTGAGATCGTGAGTTAAAGAGATTAAAGAGTGGGAGCAAAACAGTGGTACCAAATTACAATTACCTCTCACAAAGAGAAAACTGTGTCGAAAAGAAAGCACTTAATCTCCAATTGCCATGACGTCAACAGAGATGGCAACAGTGCAGCAGTGTGGCGTATTTGGCGATCAGGCCTGAGCCTAAATAAGTATGCAGTGCTTACAAATGACAGAGAATAGACCGACCATGTAACACTGTGAGGTTTTATGCCTTGAAGCCAAAATGCAGCTCAAGGCAAATAAAGCAGCTATTGTGGGTGGCCCATAGTGACCCACAGCCTTGGCAGGGAGACCTCACAGTTACAGATATTTACTGAGCAAAATCAAAGGAGAGACTCAGAGCTGTCGAACCTGAAACTGCCTGCATTTGGTAAACTTGGTAATGCCGAGCGCTGGCCGAGCGACAGTGAGGGTTTATGTTTATGTAATGAGCCATTAGGAGCGGCCTTTCAAGGCACTCATTCATTCATCTCGTTTCACGTCGTGAATACGCGCGCGTGTGTGGCCACAGCTGCACTTAAACCCAGCATTTGTGTGATGCAGTGTATGAAAATGATAGCTCTCAAGAAGATCATTTTAAATCCGTAACACAATCAAATTCAGCTGTTTAAAAGATAGCAGCTATGCTCTCACCACCACCACCCCCTCACAGTGAAAGGCCTGGTGAAAGAGCAGGAGTTAGAGATACAAAGACGCCCTTTCCTCCCCGCTCACCTTCCAACACTGACCTATTACTCATTGCTAATATGTCACAGCGAATGACCAGTCAGCTATTCTGGGTATAGCAGGAAAGAGAAGGGCTCCGCTATTCCTCACTGGGGTGTGAACTGTGAGCGTGAGCAAAGGATACAAAGATGTAGTCATCCATGTATCTCTTCTTGAGGTTGTCCACGATGGCGTCCTCATTGATCTTGCTGAGCAGCACCATGTCATCCACGCCGCTGTGTTTGACATTGTGGCTCTGCCAGTGGTACCGGTAGTGCCCCCGGCTCCCCTGAAACAAAACACACACAATGTCCAACTGTTAGGTCACTGAAAAAGACAGAATGAGATCATGCATAGAGTCTGACGTCACGGATGCGCAGACACACTGCTACTTTTCAACACACTCGTCATAACCACACCACTCAGGCAATCAAACGAAAGTGGAACACGGTCATTATCACTCAAATAAAAAACACAGAAAAATAAATATTACACACATTTCCTGACCTGAGAAACATGTTTACATGAAAACAGTGCGAGGTCAGATTCCCAAGAGCGCTTGTTGCCAAAGATGCTCTAAACATTTATCCAGCATCCTAAAACTCTGGCTTCTCTCTACATCCCTGTTTTTCTTTTTAGTCGAGTGAGTCTCCGGAGAACTGAGGTCATTCATCATGTGCTATGAGTCAGTATTGTCTGGCTACTGTGGACGAGGGTCACAATGTGCTGTGAGGGGTGAGTCTCTTTCTCCTGGATGGAGAACCACTCAAAGACACGGACAGCATCCAGAACATTAGTCAACACACAAGTTAACTCTTGACTTCCTCTCTCTTTAGGGAGGAAATGTGGGGAGAGGAAGCAGAAGAGCAAGGCTTCAAACAATACTGCCAAGAGAAAGAAATCATTAGGGGCTTTTGGACCAAGGGAGCTTTTTTGGTAATTTTAGAATGTGGCGGCAGAACCACGCCGATCATCTTTTTTAGCTTGTAGAATAGAAACTTTCTCCTAGAGCTGTGTGTGGTGTGGTGTAGATGCATAGCATGACACACTGATTGGTCAAATGCAGCTTTGGTGCTCATCACTAAAATAAAAAGCAGCTGTGTGAACATCAGCTCTTAAAGTTAGTCTTAAAGAAAGGAAGCAGCAGTGAAGTCCAGGCTTTACTGAGTCTACATGCGATGGAAGAAATCGAACACAATTTCGACTCATTGGAGCGAGATATTATTTAGGCTACTTGTCGCCAGTCGATTTCATCTTCCTGTTAGACTACTAGCACACAAAAAGTCATGGAAAATAAAGATGCTGGAGATGAGAGAAGATTAGAAAGTAATCAACTACAAAACTGGTGGGGAATGGTGCAAACAAAACCAGACTGCATGACTTCGTTTTGTCTTTGTCCCCTCACTTCAGTTCTGGTGAGTCAAATTCAGCAGTTAGTCTTTTATCTTTGTACTATTTTGCAGATATTTGCACAGTCTAAGTAATCCTTATCACGTTTGTTGATAACGGTGAACTCCATTCTAGCCATTAGCAGCCAAAATGCTAACGCTTAGTCCTCAAAATACAGAATTCAAAACGAGTGGTTTCAGCCTGTGGTTTCAGAGTCTTCAGATAGTGCACGCTAACAGACACTTACTAAAGGACACACATATTAATCCCAGTTCTTTTATTCTTTCGGTGATGATACTTTCTGTGTCAGAAGTGTATGGTTGATTTGTTGTCTTGAGTACATAATATGCATCTATATTTTCCGTGGATAAGTGAGGTTCGATTAAAGGCAGTCTTATTGTGGCATATTGTTAAAAATAAGTGAAGCAACAACAACAAAACTATGAATACAATAACTGTTGCTCAACTGTGGTTTCCAAGGACAAAGATGAAGTTTAGCAAGGCCGTCAATTATTTTCTCAACTCTGTACCAGCATCAGGGCTGAACTTTAAACCTCAACTTCATTCTGGTTTCTTGGGTTTAGAGGTCGCGGAGTCCTGCTTATTCCAGTGTTACACAACACGTTAAAACTGTAAGCCTGGATTTCCACCGAATGCTATAATCTTTCCTGCACATAGAGACTCTAGTACACGCTAGATGTGAATAAAAGTCAAGCACTAAAGTTGCTTTTACAGCAGGAAAAGGGAAAGAAACAAAAACAGCAAAGGGAAAAAGCCACAACGTAACACTACAGTACAAAATTAACCGTGGAAAGTCATTGTGCTTTCACTTATTAACTCTAAATTACCATGTCCAAGGAAGAGGAGAGCCAGAAGCATTTAATA
This sequence comes from Copadichromis virginalis, assembly GCF_057382275.1. Classification (NCBI taxonomy): domain Eukaryota; kingdom Metazoa; phylum Chordata; class Actinopteri; order Cichliformes; family Cichlidae; genus Copadichromis; species Copadichromis virginalis. The sequence continues at coordinate 19,723,957 of NC_140618.1, forward strand.
TCCTCCACAGTCTCTTTACAGCAGCGAGATTAAAACCACTTTACAGACTCAGTCATAGCATGGGAGATGGTGAGGAATGTTTACGGCTTTTCAGCTTAATTCAGCGGGTATTTTCCATTAGGTGGGAAGCAGCAAATTGCTGTTTGATTACTTCTCGACATCATACGGATTAACAGGCCTCACAACTTTTAGGTGTGGCTGAGAGAGATGCCGACTTCTTTCATTGTCAGCAGTGTCAGGATGATGCCACTCTCAGCGGCAAAAACACCTCTTTTGGTGAAGTGAATTTGCTTCTCTATCTGTAAATTACAAAACTGTACAAAAAGAAATATTTAAAATGTATATCTGGAAAAACCACCTAAAGGGAAAAATCTTCCATTTTCTGGATGAGCAGCCTTTTAAAAGGTGTTGTTTACACACACAAAAAATGTCAGAGGAAGGGTGTAGAATTGCAATATAAATAGGAGAACAGCAGTATTACTGTGTACAGTAAAATGACAGCATATAACAGTGAGGCTGATCCTTCTAAATGCATTGTGTTCATCTCGAGGTTCCTTTGTCCTTAATAGACCTCAGTAAATACACAAAGTGTTATTCGTTATTGTTGATGGATGAACTCGGATGATCTTCTTATTTCAGGAAATTACCATCGCACACTCTGACATTCTTATTTAGGTTAGCACCTTTTGTCCATCAGGAATGCCAATGTTAAGAGACAGCGCTGGCTCAACTGCAAAGAGAAAATAAGTGAACATGATATCTTTTATTTCTCTCTGCTATGTGTGGAATGAAAGTCTGCCGACTCAAGAAGGGAGAGGTAATAAGCTGGAAACGTAGGAGGCAAGAGTCACATATTCTTGGGTCTTGTCTAATGAGGGAAGCATACTAAGTAAATATTCATACTCGCAGCAGCGACTGAGGGAGTAGCTGCACACGTACAGACATCAGGGAGACGCCTGAAAGAATCACACTCTTCTGCTGCTGAGCAGCTCCGGAGCAGCTGACTGTGCCGACTGTAACAGCGATGATTGGCTGGAGCGTGACTTTGAACCAAAAACGCTTATTTTATACTTTTAATTAAAGACACTTTTCCACTAATTTAAATCCAGACACTTAAAAGTTATGAAGCAGATGTTTCTCTACAGTTAGTGTAGTGTTGCACGCAGCCGCTAGTTTTATTAAATTGAGTCCCTGCACATGAACCAGACTGTAAACAAACAAACAAAAACAAAAAAAACCTTTTGCAGGTTGCTAAGTGCAGCACCTTAAATGAGGAGGCTGTTTAGCATTTACTGTATTTCAGACTGGAGCTCCCAGAGAAAACCTGGGAGCTCTTGGAGAACATGCGAACTCCACACAGTTGACTGGGTTTGAATCCAGGACTGTCTTGCTAATAGGCAAAGGTGTTAACCACTGAGCCACTCTGCTGCCATCCTGTTAATAAGGTGAAGAGCACAATAAATAAGAGAACAGTGTAACAGTAAATAACTGTGACTCAGGACCTAATTACATGAATTGTGGATACATGACCTTTTATTTGTTCCACAACAAAGCTGTCCATCTCAAAGCACTAATTACTCAACTAATTTAATTTAATATGAGGCCACAGCACCATTAATGTCTAATCAATTACCTTTTATGGTAAATAATATTGAGCATACTTTCTCAGGTTTTACAGGTTTTATGGTATGAAATCGCTTTGGCTCAGTTTACAGGAAATCTTACTACTGTTACCGTAGTCTGTGGTGATGGAGTAAGACATACACACACACACACACACACAGGGGACATCTGGCATAATGTGGAGTCTATAGTGGCCATAACGACATCATCACCATGCAACCGGAGACTTCCCTCTGAGCACAGCTATACACAGAAGGAGCTCACACATGGCAAGATCTATATAAATGCAAATATATATAATATATAATATTGTGACAACAACTTCCCCTAAAAAATATTAATGGGCAGAAAAGACAGTGGATTCCTTTTCTCTCGTCAAATCTGAAAACAGAACCAGACCTTTTCCCAGAAGTTACTACAAAGGAATTTCAACACCGCTCCTGATCCATAAGCCCAGGCTTTCCCTCCATGCAAATACCATCACCATATATGGAAAGTGTGTGAGCAGCTCTGACTCGGGATACAGGAAATGGCTGGGTTTGATTCACTATCATAAGCGGCACTTTCCCTCTTATTTCTCCCTTCTATGCCATTTTCCCCCTTCTTCCACATCAGAGTCTGAAACAGTGAGTCCACCGTGTGTTAGGGCTAGGTTTCTCCTCTGCCCTCTGAGACAGATCTGGATAAAAGCCATGAGAATGAATTCCTCGCTTCTAAAATAAGAAGCAGCTAAAGCCATTGAACACTGAGCAGCAAAAGTCTGGAGAAATCACACAACTTTCATAGAAGCACATGGCTGAGGAATCCTCTGTGAAGCTGATCGCTAGCAGTACGAGTACAGAGAAAAGGTCTCGATACAGGACAACATCCTGTTTCGCATCATGAAAAACTGAAGGATATTTTAGCTAAAGCTGCTGTAATTAAATTTATCCTAAGAACAGCAGTACAAGACAAGCTAATACTGGTCACGTACTAAAGGAGACTGCAAGAAAGCATTTCAGTTGATATGACTTAAGACTTTTGGCCTGGATCAGACCGTCTGAAGCGAGACCCTACATCTGATAAGCCCTCAGATATCAGATTAGTTGTGCTGCCATTCCAAGTCGGAGCTTTGTTTAAATATATTGTTCCTAGCGCTGATTTCATGAAGTCTATTTTAAGAAATTACACACACGCAGCAATTAACTTACAACATCACATATTTGGGTCGATGACATAAAAACTAAATGGAGCCTGTGAGTTAGATCAGCCGGGCAACTCGAGCCGCACTGCATCACACACACGTAACACGACCCGCTCTCCTCACGTCGCACAGCAAACACAACCTCCTAATTTGTTTATTTTTCTATTTAAGCAGCAAAATTTCCCATCTTTCCCTCTGACGTGTCGATGATTCGCTACCTGCAGTTTCAGCCCCCTCCACAACCACAGCCTCCACCTGTTAGTGCCTGGGAGATGTTTAGTCATTACTCCCCAGTTTAGATTTGGGGGTGTGATAAGATAAACTCTATCTGATGGTTACTTCAGGACTGGTCAGTTGTGTAAATCAGACAAATGACATAAAACCAAGAACAAAGACCTAAATAATTACACAACGTAAACACACAAATTGACAATAATGCTGGACAAATCCAAACAGATTTAAAAGGTTGGCCCCTGTCAGTACATGAGCTTTAACCTCCAGCCTTCAGCTTCCCTAAATAAGTTAGTTTTTTTTTTTTTTTTTTCATTGCTTACTGAAATTACATAAAGTTACTAAAGCTGTCTGGAAAACAGGTCCTCGTTCTCATCTTTATCACCCTGGTTTCGCTCTTCCAAACAGAGCCATATGGTAGCCATTGCAGCAAAAGGCATGTCACTGTTTGCTGTTAACGATCTCAAGGAAGTCTGATCTCTCTGCAGGTGAGCTGTAAAGAATATTGCTTGCCCTGACCAAAAAGTAAACACAGGATATTTAGTCACTCTTTTCCTCTAGTACTACTTCAGCTAAGCTGCTACAATCACCGTCTCCTCAGTAACACCAAAGCAAGTCAGGGAATCGCTCCAACACACATTTATGTTAGTGGGTTGATTTTGACCGATTTTCTTTTTTCCCCCTCTTGAACGCTTGTTGTGATCCAAAACATTTCAAACAGTGCTTAAGGGGTTACCACTCTCTAAGCTGAATTCCCACCTGGTCTCTGCTGCTTACGCTTGTACTTTGTGTGAGATTAGTCACTGCATGTAATTGGGCCAGATGCAGACGAAACCGCTGACTAAGATAGCTGGCCTTTCCATGGTGGAGGAAAAAGATAAACAATGATGACAGATGGAGGAGGAGCTCAGCAGAAGAAGCAAAGAGAGTGGAGTCAGAGGAGCAGTGACCCAGTCTGAGCTTCTCAGCGAGGGGATGCTCATTCAGGTCTAAGTAAGCTCTGTACACACACATGCAAACACACAGAAGCAATGCTGAAAACTACAGTTAAAAGCTGGAGTCTGATTAAAGAGCTCATTCACAGTTTAACACACAGAGGAGGTCTTCCTCTAAACTAAAGCAGTTAAAGTTAAAACTGGTCTAAAAATTAGTTTTTTTGTTTGCACTGGGAAACACAGACAAGCCTTTTTTTAAACACAGTTTTCAGATAATAGATCAGATTTAAGTTGCACGTCAGGTTTTTGAGATGTTTTGATGTTTACACACTTTAAAAAAAAAAAAAAAAAAAAAAAAAGAAGCTTTTTCCCACCAAAATATTTTCATACATTTATTCTGAAAACTAACCAGAAGACAGTGGTCAAAAATGTTTGAGCTCTTGCTGGCTTGTACCGCACATCCGTGTCTCTTTGCTTGGACCAGCAGTAGTCGCCCATCATGTATGGAAATTTTCCCTGATAACAGTTTTCCATCACTTGTATATCTCGATGAAATCTTTCTCCATGATCATCGCAAACACCGCCCAGACAAGATGGAAGAAAGTCAAGACGGGAATGTAAAAAATGCATCTTCAGTGACATTCTGGCACGCATTAGCTGATATGCTTTCAGCATGTTATCCACAAGCTCAGCAATATTCTTTGCTCCGTGACTGCCAAGGACAACCTGCACGAATGCTTCCCGTGCTGCTGATTCAGACAGGCTTCAGTTTACTTTCAAGCTCACTGTCGAGCATCACTTCACAGATTTCAGGATCAACAAAAACACCTTCCTTCACATTTTTCATGACCATTATTACTTAAAAACAACAAACAAACAAAAGGGGACGTGCTAGATCCCAGTAGCGAAATGCTTGCTGACCAGTTTAACCTCCTAAAAATATATTTTTATAACTATGAAGGTAAAATTCAATCTTGCATCACTGCAAAACCACATATTGTAGCACTGCAACAACATGCAGTCACATTTGGCTCGACACAAAAAAGGATGACGAAAGGAGGCAATCTGTCACAACACCTGCATACAGACCGAGAGGAAATATGACTTCTGATCATACTGAGAAATATATAGCCTCCAAACTCACATATTTAACACCAGCAGCAGACAGCGATCTTTAACTTTAACGTCTTTTTCCAGCCAGGTATTTCCAGTAAAATGTAAATCAGAAATGTACTAAAAATAGCACAACAAATACTAAATATAAATATTAGGATACTAAAAATAGAGTCGTGCAGAGTGTGTAGGAACAGCTTCTTGTGAATATAGGTGTATTGTACTGGGAATGACATGCTTTTCCATCTGACAGTCATGGATCACAGACTGGATTTGACTGTTCCTCACCTGGAAAGGAGGAAAGGAAAACACCAGTTTCCACTCTACACCTGCTGAAACCAGCTGCTCCACATATTAGCAGCTCCATATTTTTGTCTGTAGAAGATTGTTGAGCAGAGACTGTGGGTTCTCTTGACATCTTTCCACTTCACAACTTCAAGGATGACAGCGGTCACTTGGATGTAACTGGGACACCATCATAAATAATGCAAACAACAAGCCTGCCCGGAGTTTCCATGCTTAGACTTCTCACACTGTTGTTATGGATCTGAGCTTCTACAAAGGAATAATAAAAGGAATCTATTCTTCGGTGAGGATTTGGAAACATGAGCACCGACTGGCTGCGATGACGTTAATATGCTATGCCTGCAGGGCTGGGCTGAATGCTGCCCCTCCCATATAAAGACGGTATAATGATCATGAGTGAATGGATACTTTAAACATTAGTCTCCTAAACGGATGACAATAGCAATAAGGTTGCTAATAAAAACACAACATCAAAGACAATGTGGTTCAGGGTGGAAGTCTGCTGAAGAGGCATGTCACTAAGTGCTGCGTTTTCCTTTTTAAAGCAGTTTCAGTTAAACATAAACAAACTATCTGCAGTGGAAACCAATTCATAGCCATGCCAGTGCCACAATAGGGCCTCAAATCAGTGAAATCCAAACTACAGTCAAGCTAAACTGAGCACACAAAAATACATGTTAAAACCCATCCCAGCTTTCCGCGTTACCTTCTGCTCCAACTAATTATTCAAAGCTGTCTCCTCTTCTTAGAAGGTAAGAGTCAGTCTGGCATTGAGGGAAGAAACCTTAAAGTTGTTTGTTACGGTAATTTGCCAAAAATGGCTTTGTTTTTGATTACATAATAATAATAATAATAATAATAATAATAATAATAATAACAACGAATCCAGCGTTTCATAGTGCACTGTGAACAGAAAAATCCTTTAAGAAGCTACAGTTGCAACTGACATTATCAAACGACTGCCAGGAAAGAAGGAAATTAGTAAAGCCAAGGTCACTGAGATCAGTTCCAGATGAATCAGAGCAGTTGGACTTTAGAGGTACTGCTTCTGCTTTTTTGTGTCTATTAAAAATCTGAACTTGAAATAGACTTCAGCTGCTGGAAAACTTAAGTTGTAAAAAACAAACAAAAACAAACAAACAAACAAACAAACAAAAAAAAAAAAAACTAAACCAACCAAACACAGCATTACCTTAATTAATTTACTGCAGCCCAAAACTGTACTTGATACAGTGTTGCAATAAAATGAGTAGCTGGACTATTTGAAGCAACTCTGCATTAGGAAAGAATAAGATTTAAAATTAATTAATTAATCATCCCTGTGCTTTCATGCTGAAATAAACACGATTTGTCTCCTACAGTTTCGGAAGTGTCATGCATGTAAATTATGAATGTGATTTTAATGATGCTGACTCCATAAAAGTGAACTCATGGAGAAGACAACTAATGACTCGTAGGTTTAACTCAGGCTTGTTTAGTTCAGAAAGTTACTGCGCTGCTTCCCAGTTTATGATTAACAGAACGCTGGACTGCAGTGGTTCGTAATACCTGCTGCGTTTGACTAAATTTTGCTGCTGACTGAAACAAGGTATAAGGAAGTCTGGACCCTAGTAAATTGCCTTTTCAAAATAAAACACTAAAAACTGCCATGACTGGGTTGTGTTTGGGGGGTTAGATTGATGCACGACTCATGAGAAATGACAGCTGATTGGTTTATGGTACGACAACAGAAAAGGATGTGCAGCAGGGCCAGAGGGACCGAGTAAATAACTTTTCCTCTTGTGCCATTTCAATTTGAGGCAAAGCTTTGCAAGCTACTTTGCAGCCCACCTTCAATCCAGTCCCACCGTTTCCTGCTGTATCCAACTTCCATGCTTCTTTCGATTATAACAGCCCTGACTGAACTAGTGTTTATAAATGATCAGTCAGTGGGTGATTCCACAGTGACTCAGGCCTGCCACAGGATATGTGCCAGAAAAGACAGCTAATTCAAACCAGCTAATTCTGACTTTGTTTCCAGTCAGTTTGTTTATGTCTATTATAGAAAAGCTGACAAGCCTTGTATTAAAAGCTTGTACTAAGTTCTTGTTCCTCCTTGATCACTGTCTACAGCTGTGTGATTTTTTCCCATATATCTTAATCCACAAATAGAGAACCTGCTCCATCTTACCCAGTGCACTTTTCCTATCAGCTGTTCAAAGATGAATGAAAGATTATGACAGCGGACGAGAGGTGGGGTCGCCAGTCGATTGCAGGGCTAAGACATACCCACACCTACCGATCAAGCATTTCTTTGGACTGATAGGAAACCAAAGGAAGGTTACAAGGTCCCCTTTTAATTAACTGTGTGGGTTTCTTTAACTTTTTTTTTCAAATCAATCGATTAATAAATGCAGAAATTTCAGGTTGTGTCTGGTTTCGACTCACGTCCGTATTCCTTGTTGTTATTAGCTTAACTATTAGCCAGCAGCAACAAAAGCAAACTCACTAACAATAACTAATGTGTCAGAGGGAGTATCAAGCTTCTTGAAAAACACAAAAACACATACATTTTCATTTTCTGTGCCAGCACAGTTTCATTGTGAGCAAATCGGGCTAAACAGTAACTAACAAGCCAAATTTCCTACAGCAGCATCAAGACAAATGAAGGGTGGAGTTAAAGGCGATTTGGTGGCTGAGTGCTGGCTGGCATGGGATGATGGGAGGTTAAGAGCACTTGCATAAGTCTGACCTTGTTCCTGGTTTGCGATGAGGTAAGCCATACATGCAAATAGGCAGGTATAATAGGACACTGCTTCGTTCAGGGTAAAAGAACAAGGAGAATAAACAAACATCTAGCACGAAGCATGCCTACAGGATAATGCTGACACAGTAAGAGCATTTATAAGGAAGTTAATTTATCCTTTACTCTATGAACAGATTACCTGCAAAATGGAAGAGAGGCTGGTTGTGTTACTGAGCTGGAAAGAAGGATCTAAGCCAGATAAACTACAGCTTTTCCATTGGACACCAAAGACAACTGATACATGAGAAAGCCATTGCTTCCATTTGAAACTCAAACTGAAATAAACAGCTAAGCTTACAAGTTCAGAATTCATGACAAATGCCCTGTGAGGCTTATTGCACACAGCGCTGCAGCGAGCTAAATCCTTAGGCCTAACATTGTCAAAATGCTGATCGATGCAGGTGCAGTTTGTTAGTTAAGTTTGTTAATATGCTAACATCTGCTAAATAAAAAAAGTCTTTAGTTAGAGCTGAATATCATTGTTTATGAAATGTATGATCCATCAGACACATTTGACCTAAAAGTAATTGAGAGATTTTTAAAAAGTCATCAAATTATTCCTGATATTTCAGTCTGGTATAAAGTGATTGGCCAGCCCAATGACACTGACCGACAAGCTCCACTGACATGAGCTAATAAAAATGCAATGATAATATGTGATGACTCAATAAAAATATTTCAGCTGTTTAATTACAAGTCACACTGAAAAGAGTTACTATCAATCTCAGAGAAACGGTGCCACTGAACGCTCGCTCTGGGGCATGACCTTTGGCGATCAGCTGAAGCAGCTGAATCCTCTCTGCATCACTGAAAGCACTGTGGCTGAGGACTGAAGCCGAACTACAGCAGAGCAGGCAGAGATTTAAGTGTTTTAAAAACAAGGCCAGAGCCAAATTGTGCAGTTACTGGGGAATTTCGGGTGAAGGGAACACAATAAATAAACACAGAGACAAAAAAAAAACACTGCTTAACTGTTCCCCACCTAACCACTTCCACTGAATCATGCTTCATAGTTACAAAAATACCCAATGTCCCATCACTATATCACTTACTATGAAGTCACGACTATTAAAATATGCTTCTTTTGTGACAGGTCACTCATCAAACCTTTTCTGTGGAAATAATTCTCAGCCTCCACTCGTGTTGTGTGGACATCTGAAGTCCCTCCTTTTTCCCCCTAAATCAAAACCAAAAGTCTCATCCTGCCTTTGTTGTGTGTCCTAAACATTTTTTATAGCATCCATACTGCAATAAAGAAATAAAGATTATTATAACAGCCAAGGTCCCAGTGATCCAGCCACATTCTGTGCAGGAAGTCCAGCAATTTCATGTTTGGGAAATCATCTTCATTTGACTCCAACTTTAGCTTTAGTAAAGATATTTTGTCCAAATGAGAAGATGTAATAAAATATCATATCATCACAGAATGTGTTCACGACCAACAAATCCAAAGAAAGGGATAAAAAATAGTCCATCTGATTGCAATCATTTATAATAATAAACAGTAGCAGTAATGGAAATGCTTAATTTCTTATCAAAAAAAGAGACTCTGCAGTTGCAGAGTGAAGTAAAACCAGATTTGACACTTGGGCAAAATAGAAGAAAGCTCAAAAACTTTTTGGTAGTTGACAACTTGTGTTTACAATGTGTTTGACACATTTATAAGCGATTTATAAGCTTCTCGTGTCCTCACTGATTTACAGCAAGTGCAACAGTAGAATGAGTCAGCACTCATGGGGTCCATCAGGCCAAACAGCAAAGTGGGGAAAACTTGGCTCCGTAACAAAGACGTATGGAACCGATTGAGGAGTGTGTGTGCACACTGCACTGCAGCGACAAGACTAACGAGTTCCCCAGGTCCACAGAACGGGTGTTCATCCTGTTTTCAGGGACAGGGCTTGAATTCCAGAGCAAGTCTCTAAAGCAGTGATGGGTTTGAAAATGGAGCACCAGCTCTGAGATGAAGTATGCACCTCCCTGCTGGAGAGACTAATGCAAACCAGCTGCTCTCATGCCGACTTGCTATTCAGCATCTGGCAGAGAAGGAACCACTGAGCGATGCTGGTGTCTGCTATTCTAGACAGATACAGTGACAGACTATTTTCTCTGCACGAACTGATACTCTTCTTAACCTCTTGTAAAAAGCTTTAGCAAGAGTGTGTGAGTGTCAACAATGTCTACAAAAGCTGAGTTAAATGCTGCAGGATTACATATGTTGTGCTGACTGGATATTATCTCAACCAAACCGACAGGTTTTAATGCATCACCTAGGAATCGAAGAATGCAAACAGCTTTCAGGTCTACCTGTTTTAAATGGACAAAGCATGTTTACAGTCTGAGGTACCGTACAGACACGTGGAAGAGGTTCCTAAGTTGAATGGTGGGTACGTTTTTCAGTTGCCTTTCAGGATATTTCTATATACAAGCCACAAAAAAAATATTGCAACCCCCCTTCATATAAACATTATGTCTCCAACATCAATGATGCAGCCATATCATTAAGTGGAAATGTGCTAAAAGTCTGTATCAGCTGTTTTATTAAGAGGACAGGGTTGAGGAAATGTTTCCAATATGCAAAACATACAATATCTCCCATAACTTCTCTTTAGGTGTGTTTTCTGCCGACCTGGCATTTAGAAACCAGGAAAAAACTGCCTCTCTGTGATGCAGCGATACAAAGTAAGGTGCACACAGTACACACTCCACTCCACCTGACACATTGTCCTCCAAGGCTAACCGGTTTTCTAACAAAAGAGACTGAACCTAATTTATCAGTGCTTTCTGACTACTTTCACCACAGGCAGTAAAAACTATAAGTCTGCCTGAAACAGCCAAGGTTGCCGCTTCTTATCATAGGATATGTTACACTCGTCAGGGATCAAAGATTAATAAAGCAGCGATTGTGGTTTAAACGATTTTTCTGTTAAAAGCCTCCAGTGAAGCAATCTGTGAGCTATATTTATGGACATGTGAGTTATCAGTTCGAATTTCGTTAATATTACTTAAGAAAACTTTCAATTAATATTTAAAATAAACACGTTTAACACCCGAGACAACTTTTATAAGCAGACTAGAAAAAGGAACCGCCGCTCCGTGGCAAATATTTGGATTATGATGACTATATTAAACAAATAGTGCCCTACTATCTCAGCCAGTGTAAACACCGCTCACCATCCTCTGTCCTCACAACAGTCGCAGTCTTCGATGTCGTATTCCCTGCGATCCAGTGTCTGAGCGAACCTCGGGGAAGTTCACGCTGTTTAAAACAAGGTCTGACTTGTTTAACCTAAAACCAAGCGACCAAATCCAAAATATACACAAGTTATTCCCGGTAAACTCCAGACAGCATGGATGCGGCTCCTTAGCGGTGCCCTCCGTCCATTGTTGTTCAGTCAGATGTGAGTCCTCCACTGACAGAAGCACAGCAGTCCTCAGACAACGAGCCGGATGGTCAATTTACGGAGGAGCAGTGCCCAAACAGCCCGACTCTAAACACAACACGGGAAACTCGGTCCAATCAAAGCGCGAGTGTTGTTAAATATTCATTAGCTCCTGGAGGGAGGGCAACTGGGCATGCGCAAGTTTGTCGTTCCCTAACAACAGACTCAAACATAAGAGGACGACTAATAAACATGAGCTGTCTTCAAAGAGAGAGCCAACAGCAAGGCAGATGGTACTATGATCCAGCGCAGGGGCGTAGCTTATAATGTCAGTGGGGTCTTAGCTTTTAGGAAAAGTGGCAAAGGAAAACTCATACAGGCTAAAGGTCGTGTTTTCAGATTACAGTACTCACTGAATGTTATAATACACTATTTCACGATCATTTCTACAAGTCTGCAGCTAGTAGAGACCTTATTCTAAACATTTTATATCCTGCATAGATGCAACAGGGTCTTGTGTGTGTGTGTTCCTGTCTAGCTATCTTTGTGAGGACCGAAATCTGCATTCTACTATACTTATGAGAACCAACAGGACCTTTGTCTGTGTCCTCACAAGTTTGAAGGCCTTTTTGAGGCTCAAAATGTGGTTTTAGGGTCAGGGTTATAATTAGGTTGTGGTTAGGGTTAGGGTAAGGGGCTGGGGAAACCATTATGTCAATGAAGGTCCTCACTAAGATAGCTGAACGGGGTTTTGTGTGTGTGTGTGTGTGTGTGTGTGTGTGTGTGTGTTTTAACCCATTACAATAGATTACCTACATGACCAAAGTATTGCTGCAGAGCAAATCTATAAATGACCTCAAAACTGAAATACTTAACTACACTGAATAACCTGACAAGTGTCTAAACATCATGTTATGTACAGAGGTTTGTAATGTAACACCATGAAACATGCAGAAGCTGGTATAAGTTAAAGAGCAACATTAAAACACTCTTTCTCTGTGTATTGCATGTGAAATAATAGTTTGAACTTCACACACAAATTTGGGGATGTCGGTCACACCATCTTCATAATGTTTGGACGCATGAGACTGTAAACTAAGAGATACAAACACTTTAACATTATGTAAAGAGCACAACTTACGGATTTCAACATATGAAGTTTTCATTTATTAAAAATCTTATCAGTGTTTGACTCAAATTACCAAATACAAATGTATAAACCAGGTGATAAGAACATCTATCTTAGTTATTTTAACGGGACAGTAATATTAATTCTTAAACCTAATCGTGAGTAATTGTCTAACATGCTGATGAAGAAAAATACTGTCAGCTTTATTCAGCAACTTTTAAGATCCACTACCAAATTAGGTATAGAGTCAGTGTGTAGGCCAGTAATTTAAAACATAGTTACAAAGACATGGTGTCACAGTCTAACAGCATGATGCAGAAAGGACCTCTAATCTATTGATTTGCATTTATGACAGCATATAAATCCTTTTCAAAAAGCATGGAGGGGAAGAGATGGATCAAAAGTCCAAAATGACAAGAGTTTTAAGCTTGCTGGTTTTCACTAAATAAAGGATTCCATTTTGACATTTTAATGGGGCAGTGTGTCCTGGGAAATACAAGTTTCAGTCTGCGTTCAATCTAGTAAATACAAAACATAAAAAAATACTTAGTAATCAGTCTAAATGACATAAACAATAACATTAACTTATTTTTAGAAACTCATTTCCACTTCTGCCTGTTTACCCTTTTTTTTTTAAATTTGGTTGCTCCCAAATTTAGTTCTGTTTTATCAGCAGACAAATAAAAATGCAGCTCAAAGGCCTTTTAGAAAATCCCTGTTAAGATTTTTGGGTGGCACTGGTATCCAGTTCTCACAACCAGTCTCCAGTCAGACTGAGGCTTGCCTTGGAATAATGTTGGGCGGTCAGGCAAGCCTCTGGGTGTAACCAGTGTAGCAGGGTGCCTCTGTATGCATAGACATATACTGTGTGTGTGTTTGTGTGTGTGTGCTTATTTGAATGGAACAAAATAAATAAATAAATAAATAAGAGATAAATTATTACAAAACTAAAAAGAAAAAAGTTTTCTACCATCTCTGATTCTTGCGATGCATTAAAAGATGAATCACATCATGATTTGAGTCAGTCTTGGTGTTTTATCACCACCGTGTGGTCACTTAGGGAGATGGCAGCAATTATTACAGAAACAGAACAAACTCAAAACCTTTTTATTCTCAGGAGCTTACAATTAACTACTGTTTGTAGTAGTAGTAAAAGTAGTAGTAGTAGTAGTTGTTGGTGTGTGTGTGTGTGTGTGTGTGTGTGTGTGTGTGTGTGTGTGTGTGTGTGTGTGTGTGTGTGTGTGTGAAAACCCAATTCATTGTGAACAGTTTCATGGCTTCATCACCTGTAGTTGTGGGTTTTTAATTACGAACTTATTTCAACGAGAAAACATTTCTGGATCTTATTCAATGTACAGCTCTTTTTTTGTTTTGCTTTTTGAGTTTAAAGACATTTAGTTTGGGAAGTGGTAGTATACAATACAGTACAAAACAATAACTTCTTTATTAATGTTGGAGCTATTTGTTCTTTATTTTTTATTATTTTGAAATTAGTTAAAGTTTGTTAGTTTATTTATATTTTGGGGTTTATTTGTTGGTTAATATTTTGTTTTAAATGATTTGTTTTGTTTGTTGTTATTTTGTTAAATTAGTCAGTAAGAAAACGTTAAGGAAGTGTCTTCTGAATTTGGGAAGTTTATTAAATGCTATCAAGATGCAAACGCTTTGCAAGAATCCTTTTTAAGTTTGCCACTGCCAGAAGATGAAGTGAAAAGGCAAGTTGCACATTTTCAGTCGAAGGTGACAGCATTCTCTGTTTTTATGGACAAAGTAAAGGTTTGGTTGCAGGAGGCGGGCGAGCCGTATACTGAACAAAACAATACTGTTCGCAATGATAAAGCTGTTGAAAGTTTGGATGAAATAAAACCTGAAGACAGTGTCTCTAATATCTCAAGTGTAAAACCACCTTCAAAAACCTTGTCACAGCAAAGTCGAATTTCATCAACATCTTCCGCATGCATTAAAGCTGCGGCTGACAAGGCAGCGCTCATGGAGCGACTGGCTGCATTAAAGAAAAAACATCCTATCGAAGCGCAAGAGGAAAAACTGAGAAAAGAAAAGGAGACATTATCCTTGGAAACAGAGCTGGCAGTCACTAATGCAAAGCTTCGTGTCTTAAAAATAAATTCAGTTTGTAGCTCTGAGCATTCTGATGGAATGAACTCTTATTTTGAAAGAGGGCACGTACAAGAAGCGCCTAGTTTAAATCCCTGTGCCGATACATTTGTTCCAACATCAAGAGATTACTCTGGTATAAATTCTGCATCTGAATCACAAGTAATCGTACCTAGACAAAGTCAAACCCAACATCAGGTTGATGATTCAGCTCAAGTGACGCAGCAAACACAGCCTCAGTCTCCTACTTTGACTGGGAACTGCACGAAGGAGATTGTAAATATTATGCAAAAACAAAATGACATCACTACTTTGCTTGTAAAACAAAACTTATCTTCTGTCCTCCCCGCCAGAAACATCCCTGTGTTTGATGGAGACCCTTTACAGTACAGATCATTTATGAATGCCTTTGAAAATGGAGTGGAAGTTAAAACTGATAACTGGAGCGACTGTCTGCATTTTTTAGAGCAGTTCACTAGGGGGCAGCCTAGAGATTTGGTGCATAGTTGTCAGCATTTACCTCCTGAGCAGGGCTATTCCACAGCTAAAGATCTTCTTGAAGAACATTTTGGGAACGAAAATAAAATTGCCTCTGCATATATGGAGAGGATTGTGAGTTGGGTACCTATTAAAAGTGAGGATGTGAAAGGTCTACAGTCATTCTCTCTTTTTCTTCAAGGATGTTCGAATCTAATGCAGCAAGTTGTTTATATGAAGGAGTTGGATTTGCCCTCAAATATGAGAATGGTTGTTATGAAACTTCCATACAAATTGAGGGAAAAATGGAGAGTTGTTGCCTATGAACTGCAGGAACAAAATGGTTACAGAGCAGTGTTCACTGATCTGGTTGCCTTTATAATAAAACAGGTAAAAGTAGCATCAGATCCAGTGTTTGGCAACATCCAAGACTCACAATCTGGAAGCAGCTTTAAAGCTTCAAGTTCTACCAAGCAAAGGAGAAAAGGAAGTAGTTTTGCCACTAATGTCAGTACAGTGCCAGGAATCAAAGCTCAATCAACTGGAAGCAGAACAACTTCCGTTGTTCTGCGTAGTTGTTTGTTTTGTTCACACAGCAACCATTTACTAGAGAATTGTAAGCAGTTTAAAGCTAAAACGCATCAGGATAAGTTGACTTTTATCAAGGAAAGGGGAATTTGTTTTGGTTGTTTAAAAGTTGGTCACACAAGCAAAGACTGTAGGAGTCGTTTGGATTGCGACGTGTGTCACCAAAGGCACCCAGGGGTTCTTCATATAGAGCGAAAGGATCCAGGTGCGTCTTCGGAACAAACTCAACAGAGGACAAACTCTAATGTCAACTTTTCAACTGCAACCACTCAGACATGTGGGTATATTGGGGCTGGTCATGAAGTTGATGCAATTTTTTTCTATAGTTCCAGTTCAAGTTAAGAGCCAAAAGAGTAATAAAATTGTGCAAACTTATGCGTTTTTGGTTCCTGGAAGTTCAGGTACATTCTGTACAGAAACTTTGGCAAAAAGGCTGAATGTAAAAGGTAAAAAGACCAATATCTTTTTGAGAACAATGAGTCAAGATAGGATTGTTAGTACACAAGTTCTGTCTGGTTTGGAAGCAAATGATTTCATGCCATTGCCAGATGTTTTGACTCAAAAGACTATGCCAGTTTCTACAGTTAATATTCCCCAGCAAAGCGACATCGATCAGTGGCCTCATCTTAAACCTGTTAAACTGTACAACGTTAATGCAGATGTGGAGCTACTGATAGGCACTGATGCTTCCAATGTTTTGGAGCCATGGAAGGTGATAAACAGTGTGGGAGGTGGACCTTATGCTGTAAAAACAAAAGTTGGCTGGGTCATAAATGGTCCCCTGCGCACTGGAAGTAACAGTGGAAATAAAACCAACTGCACTGCTGTAACAGCCAATAGGATTTCCGTTGAGCGTCTTGAAGACATGTTGATTAAACAGTACAATCATGATTTTAATGAAAGATCATCAGCGGAGCAGACTGAAATGTCTAGAGAAGATCTGTGTTTCATGGATATTGTTAGTAGTTCAATAAAGCTTATTGGAAATCATTATCACATTGATTTGCCTTTCAGGAGAGAAGGTTCCAGTTTGCCAAATAACCTCTGTGTCGCGGAGCAGCGTCTCCAGAGTCTCAGACGGAGATTTGAAAAGGATACTCATTATAAGGATGAATACACTAAATGTGTAAACAACATGCTTGAACGAGGATATGCCGAGTTTGTGCCTGTAGATGAGTTGCACAAAGATGATGGAAAGGTGTGGTACATCCCTCATCATGGAGTGTATCATCCCACAAAGGGCAAATTAAGAGTTGTATTTGACTGTGGAACAACTTATAAAGGAGCATCATTGAACAGTCAGCTTCTACAGGGACCTGATCTCACAAACTCGCTGGTTGGGGTTCTGATCAGATTTAGACAAGAGCCTGTTGCATTAATGGCGGACATTGATTCCATGTTTCACCAAGTGCACGTCTCAGAAAAACATGTCAACTTTCTCCGTTTCCTGTGGTGGCAACATGGCAACACTTCAAGGTCTGCACAGGAATGCAGGATGAAAGTGCATTTTTTTTGGAGCTGTATCTTCGCCAAGTTGTGCAAATTATGCTCTACAGAGAACTGCAGATGATAATGCACAACAGTTTCCAGCTGAAGTGGTTGATACAGTCAAAAGAAACTTTTATGTGGATGATTGTTTGAAATCTGTTGCTTCAGAAGAGGAGGCAGTGCACATGGTGAAGAGGCTGACAGATATCTGCGCTAAAGGAGGATTTAAGCTTTCAAAATGGATCAGCAACAGTCGCACAGTGCTCATGTCAATCCCAGAGGAAAGAAGAGCAAAGGAAATTAAGGATCTGGATTTGGACACAGATCAACTTCCAGTTGAGAGAGCACTGGGTTTACAGTGGTGCATAGCAACAGACAAGTTCCAGTTCAGAACCTCCCTGCAGGACCGTCCAACAACCAGAAGGGGCATTTTGTCTGTGGTCAGCTCACTGTATGATCCTTTGGGAATCTTGTCTCCCTTCAGTATGCCAGCTAAACTGTTGCTACAAGAGCTTTGCCGACAAAATTTGAAGTGGGATGAAGTTATTCCCCACTCTCTTTCCCAGCGGTGGCGTGATTGGCTGGAGGATCTCCAGCTGATTTCAAAGTTTAAAGTGGAACGTTGCATTAAACCAAATTGCTTTGGAAGACCAGGCACAACTTCATCATTTTTCTGATGCAAGTCAAGATGGGTATGGAACGGTGTCATATTTAAAGTTGGAAAAGAATAACGTCACGCATGTTGCTTTTATCCTGGGAAAGGCTAGAGTTGCTCCTCTCAAGCAAACTACAATTCCCAGGTTGGAATTGACGGCTGCAGTTCTTGCAGTTCGGGTGGACAGGCTTCTGCAAAAGGAGCTGCAAGTCAGGTTGGAAAAATCAGTTTTTTGGACTGATAGCACAACAGTACTGAAATACATCTCCAATGAAACCAGAAGATTCAATACTTTTGTTGCAAACAGAATTGCTGTTATTCGGGAAGCAACAGATGTGAATCAGTGGAGATACGTTTCTTCTAAGGAGAATCCTGCAGATGACGCATCCAGAGGTATGAGAGCTGGGGATCTCCTCAAATGTAGGAGATGGATAAAAGGGCCAGAATTTCTCTATGAGTCAGAAAAGGAATGGCCTAAACTGGATGTGGAGTACAGTGTAATTTCTGCAGATGACCCAGAGGTCAAAAGGGACCTGACAATGAATGCCATTGTGAGAGAATTACAAAATCCTACCAGCTATTTTATCCTCTACTTCTTGTCTTGGGCAAAACTTAAAATCTCTGTAGCCTGGCTTTTAAAGATGAAAGAGGTCTTGGTGTTGTTGGCACAGAAGAGGAAAGAGTTGCTTGCTGCAGGTTTGAATAAGAATGATCCGGAAGGTCAGAAAGAAGTGGAGATAAGAATGGAAAGATTTAAGACCACTTTGAAGAAAGGAAATCTCACTCCAGAAGACTTGGCAAAGGCAGAACAAGCTATTCTTCAATATGCACAACAACAGAAATTTACGACTGAAATGGCTTTAATCCGCAATGGCCTCAAAGGAGTCTCTAAGGGAAATTGGCTCTACAAACTTGATCCAGTGTTGGATGCAGGAATCCTCAGAGTGGGTGGCCGATTGAATAAAGCAGCCATGCCTATGGAATTAAAGCATCCTGTAATTTTGACAAAAGATATGCATGTGTCAACACTGATTTTACGCCATATCCATCAAAGGTTGGGACATGCAGGAAGAGCACACATGTTGTCAAAACTAAGACAAAATTACTGGATATTAAATGCAAATTCTGCTGCCAGGAAAATTATCTCTCGTTGTATCACGTGTAGACGCAACAGAGGAAAGTTTGTTGAACAAAAGATGGCGGATCTGCCTGAAGAGAGAGTCCTGCCAGACATAGCTCCATTCACAAATGTTGGAGTGGACTATTTTGGACCTATAAGTGTTAAAAGAGGACGAAGTCTCCTTAAAAGGTATGGAGTTCTTTTTACCTGTTTCACCAGTTGTGCAGTACATCTGGAGATTGCATGTACACTTGATACAGACTCTTGTATAAATGCTGTGAGGAGGTTCATCTGTAGACGAGGCCCAGTTACGACCATCAGATCTGATAATGCTACAAATTTTGTTGGGGCGAATCGAGAGTTGAAAGTTTGACTGAGCTGGACCATGCCAAAATTCAAAAGGCTTTTGTTCAGGATGGCATGAAATGGAACTTCAACATTCCAGCAGCCTCTCACCAAGGTGGTGTGTGGGAGCGTCTCGTTCGTTCAATAAAGAATATTTTAGCCTCAGTTCTTAAGGAGCAAGTTCTGGATGATGAAGGACTCCACACAGTCTTCTGTGAGGTTGAAGAATGAACGACAGACCCATTACTAAAGTTTCAGATGACTCAAATGATCTTGAAGCACTGACACCCAATCACTTGTTGTTGCTGAAAAATAAACCAGTTTTTCCACCAGGACTGTTTCATCCAAGTGATTTGCATGTCAGGAAAAGGTGGAAACAGGTACAGTACATGGCAGAGTTGTTCTGGAAGAGATGGCTTTCTGAGTACCTACCTTTGATGCAAGAAAGACAAAAAATGGATGAGGACTAAAAGATGTCTTATACCTGGAGATGTTGTTTTAATTGCAGACGCTACAGCTCCAAGAGGATCATGGATGATGGCGAAAGTCTTAAATGTAAACCAGGATGCAAAAGGCTTGGTGCGTTCTGTGAGACTACAAACAAGGACCAGTGTTTTGGAAAGGCCAGTGACAAAACTTATTTTGCTACTGGAAGCCTCATCGTGAAGAAAATCATCAATGAAAATTAAGGATTTGTTTAAGGGAATAGCTCCTCCTTTTGGGACTTTAAAGTAATTGTGATAGTATGCACAATTAGGGGCCGGAGTGTTGGAGCTATTTGTTCTTTATTTTTTTATTATTTTGAAATTAGTTAAAGTTTGTTAGTTTATTTATATTTTGGGGTTTATTTGTTGGTTAATATTTTGTTTTAAATGATTTGTTTTGTTTGTTGTTATTTTGTTAAATTAGTCAGTAAGAGCTGTAGGGCCATTTTGTTTCTATAAATAAAGAGACTGGTATAGGACCAGCATGCATTTGGGGTGGGCCTATGGTTTTTTACCAGAGCAGGAGAAGCAGTAGGAAGGATCTTGTTATTGCTTGCCAAATGGATAAATAAACCAAAACCAAAACTCTCAACTAAAAGGTTTGGACAATGGACTTCTTTTGCCTGCGTACGAAATATTACCTCAGTGCAGCAGTGGCTTGTGGACTTTAAGTTGTGGGACGTTTGATCATTCAAAAGTAAAGGAATTGCCACTACAATTAATAATCTAAATGACATAATAAAAGTGCTATGAATGCATTTCTGTTATAAGCTTTGAGTATCATGCTAAATAAAGTTAAGCAGTTGCGTTGAAAAAAACAAAGAGGAAAAACTAGGGCACGGTCGGTCGCCTAAGTTCTCTCTGTGTCTCATGGGAGTTGTAGTCCATAAGTGGTGCACTTGATGAACGCAAAAATAATTGTTGTTTAAAACTTTAACATGACAGGTTTATACGTGTTTACTATCGCACACAGTAGCAAATATCCATTTAGCAGAGGATAAAGCCAGAGTACCTTCCTGTCGCCTTCCAGCTTTTCGGAAACTTTAATGAAAGACGATCTCGGAGTGGAGTGGAGCCCGGAAGCAGGGCGGGACCTCTGCTCTGTATAAACATGGCCGTTAAATCCTTTACAGCGTCAGGTACTGCGTTTGGCTGAATTAGTTAGACTTTGAGGAAGTCGGTAAGGTTAACTAAAACTGTAACAGGTGTAAAGAAAATGTAGACACGCAGCCAGTGCGTCTTATCTTTTTTTTCCCTTCGTTTTTTTTTCTGTGCATGGGAGCGATATTTATAAACTTGATATAGTACTTTAAGCTAGCTAGCTAACACCGAGCTAACGCCGACGTCTCAGCGTCAACTTCTGTCAACTTTGTTCTGCCAGCCAGCCTCATCTGCTACTTGACTACTTCACAAAATGAAGGACTGCCGTCGCTTGCCCACAGTGTCTCAATGAATGTTTTACACACGGATATCTTGGATTTGCTCAGCTAAGGGCTGACCTAGAAACTTTCTCCAAGATTTTCCCTTGGATAGTTTTTATTATATTATTTTTAATATTACTGGCAGCAGGATATCGTTTGCCAGGCGTCCGTTTGGGAACGTAAATTACATAAACAATGTTTCCTGCCAAAGTCACGAAACCGACCTTCAAGTGTTATCTCCCTCCTGCTCAGGTATGTACGGGCTCATGATCGATAATGGTACAGCATATTTTGGTTAGCGCAGTAATTGCCTGGGTTGATTAACACTTTGTTAACTTGCTGTTCTACGTGTTTGCGCATTGTCAGATAAGTAACACATGAATTGCACATTAAGCATCCATGCCAGCGGAGGTATCTTCTTTCTGCAGCACCATCGTACCATAAAATAGGGAAGCACTTCACCACATTGCTTTTGCTTTACGGTTATATATGTCAAGTGAAAAGTCACAAGGTGCCACAAGCAAAGGAAAAAAAGCCCCCCACCCATTTCTCGTATAAATTCGAGAAATGAAACCTTTAACAAACATACAGCTAATGTGCCACCATTTTGAAAAAGAGAAATAATTACCCAGCGGTTGGGCGTCTCATGTTTTGCCTACAGGTGTATGCAGCTCTAGACAGAGGGTAAGTGTTTGCTTACAGTCGCTGGCGGAGCAACCCAAATAAAACCAGTGCTTGTCTGAGAAAGGCCAACACAAACATTGTACAAGGGTTTTAAAGTGTTTTGTATCTGTGTGACTTAAAAAAAAGTCGCTGTTTTCAAGTACATAATAAGGATGGCTGTGCTCTTTTGATTACCGAGCTGGTGATGATAGTGTTTTTGTGTATCTTGATTATTTAAAACTGGGCATTTCACATTTTGGGTGAGGCTAGAAGTGATGCACTTAACAATAAAACTTCAGCAGGATGGCAGTTCTTCATCAAGTTGTACTGAGTTGTTGTTGTTGTTGTTGTGGGGTGTGTGTTTTTGTTTGTTTGTTTGTTTGTTAAAGTAAGGTTTTGATCATTTAAAAAAAAAAAAAAACTTTTTTAATTTTGCTTTGTCAAGCATTTAAGCGCAGGGATCACCAAATGTTAGTTTTAAAATAAAACCATAACTGTGTATAATATGAGTATAAGCAGTAACATGTAGAAATTTTAGCCCAACGTGTAAAAGTAATTCCTGCATCCATTTACTCAATCTCAAAGAGTAGAGTTTTACTTTAAGCACACAGCCGTCCCGATACTAACAGACTGTCACAGCATCACAGGAAAGTTTTTAAGCATTTGCTGACAGCTGTACATGCTTGGTACCTAATTTTGTAAGCAGCAAAAATTAGGCAATGGTATTGTTACCTGGGGCATGTTGATGGTGTTTATGCAACAGTAATTTGCCAAAACAGCAACAGGATGTTCAGCTTGAATGCTAGGAGAGCACAGATTAATTTAAACTATGATTTGCGGGGTTCGGACATTGTAATAACACATTTGAACGGCAGGTTTTACTCTCTTACAGTGTAAAGATGCATAATTTTAATTGTTTATTAACTAATTAACTGTAGAGCTGGTAAATGACTAACTAAGATGTGGTGTATGTGTGTGTCTGTCTCCAGACTGATGTGAAGAATACAGTTGAAAAACCTCTTAAAAAGTTGGAGGCAAAGTTGCTTTCAGGTAAGTTTTTTTTTTTTTTTTTTCTGCATTAGAATAGTTGTCACTAAAATTTGTTTGATCACAGAGAAGTTAGTTTTCATGTTTACACGGTGTCTCATATTTTGCATTCATGAGTTGTGTGCTGTGTATAATCTGTGAATGAGCAGTTTTTCATTAACTAAAACGTTTTGTGCTTGGTTACAGAGGTTTACTGCTTTAAGCAGAGAGCAGGCAGAATTATCTAATAGTTATGCCTGATTATTTTTCTTAGTGACTTCAGAAATGTGAAATAGTTGGTCCAAAATGAATGAAAAATGAATGGTTTTGTTTCAATAGATGCAGATGAAAGAGACATTTTATCAAAAGCAGCTATTCTATTTCAGTTCACAGTACAAATTGATACCTTGGGTGTCTGTGAGAACTGAGCATAAGGTTCATGAAATGGAGAACTAGAATGAATGTTTCTGCTTTTTATTTTTTGTTTTATTCTAGTAAACTATTTGCAACACAGGGTCGGTGGTGCATTTCCTTAGACGGCTATCTAGTGTCAAAGTCTCAATACTTGACTATTAAAGTTTGTACAATGCCCACCGCAGACTGACTTACTGGTAATGGCTCCAGGCAGGTTTTTTTTTGCACATAGACTGTATATAAAAGACTGCCCCTCTTCTGGGTCTGAAAAGGGAAGGCGTTGTAGAAATGTCCTAAACTTGCAACCTGGTTGCTAGGAAACAAGATGACATACTACATGTGCAATGAAAGTTTTAATGAAGTCTTACTGTGCTTGTTCTTGTTTTTATCACAAGTGGGTCATTTTAGCCTTTTGGCACGTGGTTGATAGGCGATACGATTGTATCATAACATCTAGTCAACTGCACTGCAGCAGGTGCTCTGGCAGAAATTCCTCTTCATAACTATTTATAAACGTCACCCGAATGGTGTTTTGTCCTCTGTCAACATTTTTTTTGTTAACAGGAAACAACAGCCTTTAAACTTAGAAGCTAAAGTGGATTCAGCTTAGGAATCTCAACCGTTCAAGATGTGCCTACTGATGCAAATATTATCATTACAATGGCAGACTGTAGTTGTATCATTAACTGAAACAGCAGGAAAGCCTTTAGTTTAGTAGTTTCAGTATTATCTGGGAGCTTGTGAGCCTTGTGGAAATGGCTTGTCATGCTCTTTGTATAATATACTGTAAACTGAGCCTAATTTTGGTTGCAAGTTTTACTGTTTTTTTTTTTTGTTTTTTTTTTAATGAAGTTCTTCAGAGCTACTGTTTTTCATTTTCAGTCATGTGACATGTAAAATTGTAGTTTAATAAAGTGTAGGCTAATTTAGGTCACAAGTAAGATGACAGATTTAACTAACCTGATGTACTAGTTAGGAGGTAAGTGTGGTATTGCCTGAAGGCTGTTGGTTATTTCCCTTTTTGAATTGTGAGCAAGACAGACTAACAGGTTACATGATTAGCTTCCCTATTTTTAACTGTGCATTCTCAGTTGACTCCTCTGAGGCAGGGCTTTGAATTCGCCTCTAAAGAACTCCACCCTCTGTAACAGTTCTCATCTTTTTAAAATTTGCAGACCAACCTTTTATAGCCGGATTCACGTGAAGGTACAAAGTCTGCATTGCTCATGTAAATGGTGTATGAAAAGCGCTGACCCATTTAGATATGGGAGAACTGAGGGTTACCGTCTCACTTGTTTTTTGCAGACATTTAAGAGGTGTGTGGAGAGAATTGGCTTTTAGCGCCAGCTTTTTAAATTGTTTAGTGTTTGCTTTAGAAGCACATCCTTTTGCAGTCATACATGAGAAACGTGATCAGATATGCAAGAGTGATCTCAGTATCTTGTTGGCTCAACTAATGTACTTTCTAAGGAAAGTACCCCAATGCTTGCTGTGTTTTTTTTTTTTTTTTTTTTTTTTTTTTTTTTTTTTTGTTTGTTTTGTTTTTTTTTTAATCATCGCTTGTAAAAACGTAAAGAAAATTGAAACGATGGAGACATCCTTTTGAGTATGAAGACATTTGCCCCTCCAAAATCCAGCGGTGGAGGGCCTGAGTTAACTCGAGTTCCATCAGTCATTGGGTCTAACCCTGATCTAAAACGTTAGTTTCTCATAAAGCATAATAATGTTAAGTATTTCTTTCTTGTACTCTTCCTTCCAGTATTATGAAGTACAATTAACCTTGTTAGACTGGGTGGACTTGCTTTTTAAATCTGATGTGACATCATTGTTAAAGCATGCAAAGACTTGTAAAAACGCAGATACTTTATTAAAGTCTTTACTTAGTAAGAAGTTAATAGCATTATTATAGCATTACTGCTGTCTACTTATTAGTTTGCAGTAAAGTTTGTGGGATTATTTTTAATTGATGTGTATCAGCATGCATTGGTGTACTTTGCAAGCTGTGACTATTTTCCTTCTGCACTGTCAGCAAAACCCAGATCTGAGCTACTGCTTCACCATCCATCTTAACATATCAAGTAGCAGTAGATGGGGAAAGTAGCTGCAAGAAATTGTAATGATTTTTATTTATACAAGAGCTATCATGCACGCACAGGCAAAAGAAAATGCACTCTCTGGAAATTGTTTATAATTTACAATATATCACATGAGTACGGCTGTGAATAGAGTTTTCAGGTACTCGTCTTGATTAAAGTCCATGTTTTTATGACTCACCTGTGTCTGCGTATACTTCAAAGTCAGCATTGTTTGACTTGTGATATGATTGTTTCATTTTCCCTCTTCTCTAATTTATCTAGGTCAGCTTAAGTATTCAGGCTTCTTTGCTTTCCTTTGTCCTCCTCTGATGGCCATTCATAATTTAACTTAAAGGTTGTGTGGAAATTTTTTTGCAGTGTTAATCTTTCCCAGTATAAGAAGCATAGAAAATGATTGTGTAATTAAAATTTTAAGCAAGGTCTGCATGTATAATTATAAGTTCAAGAGATGGTATATGCAATTATGGAGTATGCATTTTGTCCAGAAAAGTATTCTGTCAGAATTTACTGTTTATGAATGTATGTAAATATAAAGCATAAATAAAACAGTTTGATGCTGTATTGCAACATGATACCTTTCTAAATTGATGTCAGTATAGTGGAAATACACAAGCTGTTTTTTGGACTTCCTTTGAGTTTCCAATTTTTGTTTTCTACTTGTTTCTTTGAATTGCAGCAATAACCTTTGGATTTACACTGGTCTTTTTGCTCATTTATTTGTCACTAGGTGAGATAGTAGTTAATGAGGTGAACTTTGTGAGGAAATGTATCAGCACTGAAAACAACCAAGAAGGCCTTTGGGGGAAGCTGATATGTACCAACTTTAAGGTGTCCTTCATTCCTCAGGACACTTCACCAAAGCAGGTATTTGAGTGGATTTCTTAGTAGCAGTTAAGCTATTTAGAGGAAAAATAGTGTGAAAATTCATTTTTGAGGTTCTTAAGAGTACCTAATGTTCGTTTGTCTTTTGTTTTTTGTTTTTTAAGGGGGGGGGGCAAATTTCAATTATATATTTAGATGTGATATATGTTAGTATCGCCAGCACCATGCTGCAGAATAGATTGAATACTGTTACTTTACAGCCTTCTTTCAAAGAGGAAGGAAAACTCGTGTACTTTCCTGCTCTACATTGTCAGTGATATCGCACAAGAAGTGAGAGAACAGACGTCATTTCCACCTATGTGGCAGATTGGCGACTTGATAAGAAAATGGAACTGGATCATTGCTTAGTCTGGGAAAGTTAACTCAATATATCAAACAGCCTTTTAAGACCGTTTTCAGTTAGTTTTGGGGGCTAATACATTTTCTGCAACACATCAAACCTACTTTTTTGTTTTTCTCCTTTCACTACAGAAGTCCACGTTGTCCCACCTGCTGCTCGGAGAGCATGACATCCCCCTGACCTGTCTGGAGCAAGTAGTAACAGGTATCTCATTACAATTCCAAATTTTAGGGAAAGAATTTTAAGGAAAAGCTTTGATATTCTTTTTTTCTTTTCTTTTTTTTCTTTCATTTCTTTTCTTAATGTTTGTGAGGAAAATATTCTTGGAATTCCTTGAGCCCAAATGAAATGTCTTGAAATCCCATTAGAGCACAGAATGTGAAATTTATTAATGATGTTAGGCCATCATTTTGTGCATTTGGCAACTGTGTGGTCACAAACACAGAAGCTTTGCCCACTCATTGTATAGGAGCACCTAGTGTCATTCCCTTTTTCCTGGTCAGTGATCTGATAGCAAATGATCTCATGGCTAATGCAGTGTTTAGCAACAATGCTACCCAGCTTAGGATTAGCTTTGTTTATATATCTCACTGCAGTCCATTGCTGACACTGTGAGGGTGTCTGTCCAGAACAAGGTTTATTGTGTTATGAGGGTTTGTTTTACCCAGCTTGTTTTTGAGCTGTATGACCTCGGCATCTAAGGACACTATCACTGTGGGACAAGAGCAAATATAAGGGCATCGGGAATAAAATAAGACCTTAATGCTGGTTCACTTATAAAATCAAATACTGGTATAAAATTAACTGCAGACATGCACTGTGATAGATGTGACAAAATGCTGTCAGCAGCACCGATGGTACAACAACACAGCGTCCCAGCACTACCCACAGGGCAGCCAAATAAAAATATCTGAATAAAATACAAATCTGAGCAGTTAAAAAGAAAGAGATGCATATATTTAATGAAATCTGGTCTTTTGTCATTATTTAATCTGAATATTGTGTCAAATCATTGTGATTTGCTCGACCCTGTTCCTCTTGTCATTATGCCATCAGTGTCATCATGCGGCAATATAAAGTAGTGACTTTAATAAGTTAGGTTGCTGAGGAAAGTAGTTCAAACGGCTTACATGGTGCTGTTGTATTATAGGAGAATGAGTACTATTAGAATCCAACTAAAGTTAGCATGCCCAGCTAATCAGGCTAAATTGTTTTAACCATGTTTGTTAGGTTCTTCATAAGAATCTAGTGAAATAAGCACAGTAGAACTCCATAACAATTAATTAAATCAAAGAGGCAGCAACAGAGACAGGAGAGAATGGGGCCAAAGTTTACCAAGTATCAAGTGGTGTCCTTCATTAGCAGTACACTCCACAGAATAGTAAATTTTTGGAAATTCAGTCATCAAAAATTTGTTTTCTTTTTAAGTTTTGTGTTTATTCCTTTCAGTGAATGATACAAAGGGAAAGAAGAAAGTATTGGGCTCCAACCAGAAGCTGAAGTTCAACCCCACTGAGCTCATACTGTACTGCAAAGACTTGCGCATGATACGGTTCTGTTTTGAAGAAGCTGGACCTGAAAGTGCCAGAAAGGTCAGTGAAACAGAAACATCTGCATGCTTTGAGTCAGAATGCCCATTTAAGCTGTTTAGGAGACTTTACTGGGTACATAATGCTAGTTTAGACCCCACACTGACATGTGACCCAAAAGTTTGATATAGTGGATTGAGGTCTGGGGACTACGTGGGCCTTTTGTCTGCAGAAAGGGCATGTTTTATTGTGGGTACATCGTGGTCAACATTAGGACTTGGCTAGGATGTGGCATCTAAATGAAGCTTGGTTGATGCTGTGGGGCCTAAATGGTGTCAAGAGAAATGTCTCCCTCATCATTACACCCCTACCCTCAACTGGGATTGTTCATACAATGCAGGGTTGAATCACACATATTAAAAAAAAAAAAAAAAAAAATTCTGATTGTACTATCTGTCACAGAGACTCATTGGACCAGGTACCAGGTTTTGTTTGAAAGGATTTTAGACACCCCCCCCCCCCCCCCCCCCAGTATTATTTTCATGAAGAGTGATGGACATGGGGATCTTGGGAATTTTGGCAATTGTAACATGGTTAAACATTTAAAGAGTTAATAAGCATTTGAACAGGGTACCTAATGAGACACTCTTAGTATTTATTTTCTCAGAGCTAACAGGAAATTGTGGGTGGATATTTGAAGTGCTAATAAATTATATACAGTAACCAAACAGGATATTGAAACTACTATTAAACTATGATAATACTGAACAACTGTGCATCATATCAGTGATATGTTGGTAGTGACGGTAGCAGCATTAAGAAAATGAGCAATGGCTACCTCATTTCCCACATTCACCATTTTCACCAAAGTTTACTGCAAGTAAAACTTTGACTTGTCACATTAATGTAGGTGTCAGATTTAAACAGTTGTTCTTTAATCATAGCCTTTAATCTTTAATCATAGTTCTTTAATCATTCTTTAATCAAGCCTATAAATGTATGCCTTGTATCTGAATAACTATTTAGAAATAACCTTTTGGTTTTCTAGTCTTCGATTTAAACGTTGGTTATTGTTGACCAAACGTTTTCTTTCCCATACTGACTACATACCCACATTGAGTTTCAAGTTATGACCACATCCTCTGTGACAGCAATATTTATATTAGACCAGGTTTTCTGTGTTTCTTTGTCAGCCTCCGTTAGAATAGGAACTTCTCAATTAGCATATTTGCTGAAGGTACAATACGAAAGGACCCTGAGAACAATACTCAGTCAAAGCAGAGGAAGCAGAATTTGATCCTGATTGTAGGAACGACTGGCAGTGTAACTCTGACTCATCTCCTGCACAGAGAACAGATGGTTCATTATTGATGCCCAGCTCATTTAGTAGAGCTACAGTTTGGTAGGCACCAAGTAGGCCCAGAAGCACAGTTGTGGAAATATACATGTTCTGTTTAAGGTTGATTATGTATAGAGCACTAAAATTAAAAATGTCTCCCCTCCTGCACTCCTTGTGAGCTTATTTATGGACACCATGTATGTAATTACAGCGTAAAACAGGACTCGGTTCTTTTTCTGACATATGGAATTATGCCAGCCTATAATGGCCCATTTTGCCATAGGAAATTACAGAGTGTGGAGCAGCCTTTGTATCCGCACACACACACACACGAGGACAGACGCACGCACTTGTTCTGTGCCCTCTAGTATCATTCACAGCTTTAGCTCTGAATGACTTGCTTTGTATGACTAAAGTTGAGCCTCACAGAGATTCAGCTCTGAACTCAGAGCACTAGAATGTGTGTTAGACATTTTCTACCCCAGGGTTGACTGCTTGTGTTGCTATTATTTAAAAAAACATGCCTCTGAGTTAATGTTAGCACTTGGATAAACCTGGACTGGGAAGTTATGATGAAACCCAATCTGCCTTGACAATATTTATTATACCTCTCACTTCTACTTCTTTTGTACTGCATATCCCATAGTACTTAGTAGTTCTCTTTTTTTAATTATAGGTTTGCCTGGCTATTGCCCACTACTCTCATCCAGCTGATCTTCAACTGCTGTTTGGCTTTGAGTATCAAGGACGGCGATACCATGAATCTAAAGGTAACGCCTGTGGATTGCTATAGTTCTTTCACTGTTTGTAAAAGACCTGCCATATTATTTGAAAGTGATAAATGTTTTAATTCCATGTATAAATAAGTGTATATGTTTTTTGTTTTGTTTTTCTCTCAGAGGAACGAGTCAATGGTTCCACCCCGAGAGGATTACAGACCCCCATTTTTGACCGTTCCTCTGATTGGGATCGGGAAATCAAGAGAACGAATGCTTCAGAGTGGAGAGTGTGCTCCATCAACCAGAGTTATACCGTCTCATCAAGGTTTTTATTTCATGCATTCAGTCCTACTTGTTACAAACTTCTTTTAAAATCATTTTTTGGATGACATGTGACATAATGTGCCTTTTCCACACTATATTGAGGTACCTGACAAGAAAAACAAAAACTAACATGTCAGTCTGGTTTTGACAAAACAGTCTATTCATCTCAGTTCAGCAGCATTATCGCCAGAGATGGTTTCAAAGCATAGACAGTATATGGTCGTAGCCAGAGTGATATTGCCCTTTAGTAAGCCTGGAGAAGAGCGTCTTCACTGTTGTCATCTTGGTAGTTTTGTAATAGGACATGACGACAAAGGAGTGGCTCTGACTTGCACTGGCTAAAAACTTAGTTTACATGTCATGAGACTGGAAAATCCTCCCTTTTGACTCTGTGATTTTTCAAAATGAACTTCATGTTTTATTCAGTATAACTGGAGACTAGCCATTGAGTTGTCAAGAAAGTTTTCAAGATCACAGAGGAAGGGAGCCAAATTCTGTTTTCAGTCAACTATTATAAAATCTAGTCTTTTAACCAAAGGAGTCGCCCCCTGGTGTTCATTACAGAGGATCAATTATTCACCAAGACAAACACACAACATGGGCCTGAAATAATCCAAAGCGATAGCAAAACAGTTCCAGTCCTTACAAGCTTTCACATTTATACTATACTACTTGAGAAATTTAATAGACCACCTGTCATAAAACCAAGAAAAATAATTTATTTAAAAGTAAGAATGACATTGTTGTTTATTTGGCAATTGACAGACTGAAGTCCCATTTTTATACCCAGATTTAAGCCAGCACGCTGGACTTCTCTGCAGAGTCATCAAGTGTAATATTCAACCACTAAAACTAATTTTTCTTTTCAGAAATATGGGTAAATAATTGTAATTTGTCATCTAAAAAGTGCTTCACCTTTTTCTGCTTCTTTATAAAACTGTAAATGACATAATTCAAGTATATAACAATAATTGTAGTTTAACATTAAAAATATGATTTTAATAAAAGGGCTTGCACATATCGGTTGATTAGAAACATAAACAAATATTTTGAGATGTTGTTTTTTTCCAATACTATTAATTTAGGGCATCTGTGCCATATACCTTTATTAGATGGTGGTCTAATAAATTTGTTAACCACTTATACCTTTTATTATTTTTTTTTTTTCACTCTGTTTTGGGTTAGTGTCTTAGTAGTTATTTACTTAATCCGCTTTAAATGAAGTCTTGTGTTTGTTTCATGTGTTAACACCAGTCTCTCTCTCTTTTTTTTTTTTTTTTTTTCTTTTTTCTTTTCTAGTCTTCCAGAGCACATTGTAGTCCCGTCATCTCTGACAGATCAAGATCTGATGCAGTATGCATCATCATTCACTGATCGTCGCATCCCTGTGAGCATCTACACTCTAACAGAGCGCACGTTTATCGGAAGTCTCCAATAAACGTTATGCTTCCAAATATAATTTCCATTTAGGTCATTATTTAACCTGCAGTGTTTTTTTTCAGACAAAGCGCAGGCCCACCAATGGAGTTATCCCACTTATTGTTTAATTTAACTGATCAGAGCCTCACTATTACTTTGTTGCTGATCAGTGACTGTTTAATTAATGTCTGTTTTTTGCAGATGTGGTGCTGGAGTCACTCCAATGGGAGTGCTCTTGTCCGGATGGCCAGCTTAACTGATCCATTACAGCTAAAGAAGACTGAGCAGAAGTAAGACTATTCAGATTCAGAACCTAAATTGAAAATGATTTTTTTTTTTTTTAATAACTCTAGCAGATTTTCAGCTCTCAGTCCATTAAGAAAGTGCTACTTTAGGAGAAGGAAATACAAGTCTGAACATTCAGTTTCTGCTCAGGTTTTTGATATTTAAATTGTTTACATTAGTCAAGTGTGCATCTTGTCATCACTGTCTGTGGTGTTGTGTTGTAGAATCTTTGCCGCTATCACAAAAAGCCACCCACAGCGCAATGAACCGTTTAGATCGGATCTGGACAAGAGTCTGCCTTCTATCCTGGACATCCAGAGCGCATTTGTTAAACTGAGGCAGATATGTATCCTAGGTGAGCTCCACTGCAGCTTATACAGTGGGGCAAAAAAGTATTTAGTCAGCCACCGATTGTGCAAGTTCCCCCACTTAAAATGATGACAGAGGTCAGTAATTTGCACCAGAGGTACACTTCAACTGTGAGAGACAGAATGTGAAAAAAAAATCCATGAATCCACATGGTAGGATTTGTAAAGAATTTATTCGTAAATCAGGGTGGAAAATAAGTATTTGGTCACCTCAAACAAGGAAAATCTCCGGCTCTCACAGACCTGTAACGTCTTCTGTAAGAAGCTTTTCTGTCCCCCACTCGTTACCTGTATGAATGGCACCTGTTTGAACTCATCATCTGTATAAAAGACACCTGTCCACAGCCTCAAACAGTCAGACTCCAAACTCCGCCATGGCCAAGACCAAAGAGCTTTCGAAGGACACCAGGAAAAGTATTGTAGACCTGCACCAGACTGGGAAGAGTGAATCTACAATAGGCAAGCAGCTTGGTGTGAAAAAATCAACTGTGGGAGCAATCATCAGAAAATGGAAGACATACAAGACCACTGATAATCTCCCTCGATCTGGGGCTCCACGCAAGATCTCATCCCGTGGGGTCAAAATGATCATGAGAACGGTGAGCAAAGATCCCAGAACCACACGGGGGGACCTGGTGAATGACCTGCAGAGAGCTGGGACCAAAGTAACAAAGGTCACCATCAGTAACACACTACAACGGCAGGGAATCAAATCCCGCAGTGCCAGACGTGTTCCGCTGCTGAAGCCAGTGCATGTCCAGGCCCGTCTGAAGTTTGCCAGAGAGCACATGGATGATACAGCAGAGGATTGGGAGAATGTCATGTGGTCAGATGAAACCAAAGTAGAACTTTTGGTATAAACTCAACTCGTCGTGTTTGGAGGAAGAAGAATACTGAGTTGCATCCCAAGAACACCATACCTACTGTGAAGCATGGGGGTGGAAACATCATGCTATGGGGCTGTTTTTCTGCCAAGGGGACAGGACGACTGATCCGTGTTAAGGACAGAATGAATGGGGCCATGTATCGTGAGATTTTGAGCCAAAACCTCCTTCCATCAGTGAGAACTTTGAAGATGAAACGAGGCTGGGTCTTCCAACATGACAATGATCCAAAACACACCGCCCGGGCAACAAAGGAGTGGCTCCGTAAGAAGCATTTGAAAGTCCTGGAGTGGCCTAGCCAGTCTCCAGACCTCAACCCCATAGAAAATCTGTGGCGGGAGTTGAAAGTCCGTGTTGCTCGGCGACAGCCCCAAAACATCACTGCTCTCGAGAAGATCTGCATGGAGGAATGGGCCAAAATACCAGCTACTGTGTGTGCAAACCTGGTAAAGACCTATAGTAAACGTTTGACCTCTGTTATTGCCAACAAAGGTTATGTTACAAAGTATTGAGTTGTATTTTTGTTATTGACCAAATACTTATTTTCCACCCTGATTTACGAATAAATTCTTTACAAATCCTATCATGTGAATTCATGGATTTTTTTTTTTCCACATTCTGTCTCTCACAGTTGAAGTGTACCTCTGGTGCAAATTACTGACCTCTGTCATCATTTTAGGTGGGGGAACTTGCACAATCGGTGGCTGACTAAATACTTTTTTGCCCCACTGTAAAAGCAGTGTAATTCAATGCTCTGCTGAAAAAATGCAGGAGACTTAATGGCATTGGCGTGTACAGTTTTATACATATAAACGTACTAATGTTTTTTATTGTGCAGATCCGTTTGAGGAGTCTGAGGAGAGGTGGCTTTCAACCATTGAAAACTCTCGATGGCTTGAATATGTCAGGTATGTAAACAAGCTGACAGTGCATGACTGTGCATTGTAAACTCAAGAGGGTCATATAAAATTTTCAAGGGACAAATTTAAAGTGCGCCATAAGGCTGCATGTTTGTAGAGTCACAGTTAAATCTAGAATATAGGATTAAAAGGTGCTTTTTAAAATGATTTCTTTACACTTTCATGTTTGCACAGGATTATTTAGATGCAGAAAAGACTAAAGGTATGATAACGGTTGACAATAAATATCAATGCAGTTAACATGTTTGTTTCTTTTGTGACCAAAGGGCCTTTTTAAAACACTCTGCTGAGATGGTCTATCACTTAGAGGGAGGGAATTCCTCTGTCATTCTTCAAGGTAAACTCTTTTTGAGCCTTATTTTGTAGCCTTCACTCCTGCATGTGGAGTTATGTTTTTCGATCATTTATTATATTACAGCTAAGTTTTTCTTAAAATGTACAATAATATGCATTTAATGTATCAGTGCCACATAAGAGTCTGTGACTTATTACTCCTTTGTTCTGCACCGGCACAGAAGAGGAAGACCGAGACCTAAACTGTGTAGTATCCGCATTGATGCAGCTCATGTTGGACCCTCGCTATCGCAGCCTCATTGGCTTTCAGAGTTTGGTGCAGAAGGAGTGGGTGATGGCTGGCCATCGCTTCTTGGACAGATGCAACCACTTGAAGAAAAATGACAAAGAGGAGGTACTTGATTAATGTAATTTAAATTAATCCAACTATTCAAGAGATGTGACTTGACACCCCTGCTTCCTGCATCTGTTTTTTTTTTTTTTTTTGTTTGTTTGTTTGTTTTATGGGTAAAGTCCCCACTGTTCCTGTTGTTCCTGGACTGCGTGTGGCAGATTATGAACCAGTACCCAGCAGCATTTGAGTTCACAGAGACCTATCTGACAGTACTGAGTGACAGCATGTGGATCCCACTGTTCAGTACTTTCCTGTTCAGTTCATCCAAGCAGCGTGCCCAGCACTTGATGGTGAGGGATAGATTAATGTTTATGTATGCACTTGATCTGGATAAATGTAATCATCAGTGGAAATGCCATAATGAGCAGTAAATGCAACTGTGTGTATGTTTGTGAGAGAGGTCTGTCTGTGGAAAAAATAAATAAATGAAGAGGAATAATGAATTGGAAATGAATAGAAAAGAAGGAAAGCATAACTTGAGGATGTGTCACTGAATGCTTCAGACTGTAATTTCCTTCTGTGCGTGCCAGATAATTGACAGGAAAGAGTACAACAAAAAGAGAGGATAACATTTAACTTGTGGTCAAGACAAAAGCAAGTTGTGGACCTTTCTTTTCTTTTTTCTCCTTCTTACTTTCATGTATTGAAACTGTTCCGCTTTGGAAGCTGCTTTTTATAGAGTATAGTAGTTCTTATTACGTACAGAGTCACAGGGTAACATTGTCTTTACTCTGCAGGACTTTGCCAAGCACAAAGCCATCCCTCAAGGAGAAGACCAGGTTGTGTATTTCCCTCCAGTTTGGGAGTGGTCACAGCAGTTCTCAACTAAAGATCAAACCCTCTTTAACAACCCCATGTATGTAGGCAAAGGAGCTGCCTGTGTTCAGAACGGTGAAGTGAAAACCTTCAAACGCAAGGTACGCAAAGCACTGAGGTTCACCAGTTTTCAGGATTCGAATTAGCACATTTACATGTGCATGGTCTCTCTCTCTCTCTCTTCTTTTTTTTTTTTTTTTTTTTTTTTTTAAACTGTCGTTATGCATGCTCTCTCTGTCGTTAAGAGGTTGACATCTTAAGATTTTTAAAGTGGCAATTTTCTGACAGTCAGATTGTAATTACAGAATTCCTGTCATTTGAAGGGAAAGTTTCACAGAACTCAAAGAATGCAAATACAGTAGTCTCTCTTCCACTTATCTCTTATTTATAGAAGTCAAAGGACATGTAGGTAAATTTGTATCGAGTCACCTTTGTCCTCTGAAATATCTGTAGTAAATGTACAGAAGGTGGATTATTAAACAGAAAATATACATTTTAAATTGTCATTTTTAGAGTCTTTGCAGTACAGCCTGTCACAGAGAGAGTCAAAATAGTCTAATTCTCAGTGTTTCCTCTTTTTGTAGCAGAAAGCCTACAGTTCCACATTACGAGGGACGCCCACAAATCTGCGTAATGGGGTAAAGGGTGGGGAGGAGTCCCTGACCCGACGAAGCTCTCTAGCTAACGAGTTGAAGTCTGAGCTGACACCAGTGAAAGACTTAAGTCCATCTGAGCGCTTCTTCAAGGACTGGTTCTCTCGACCCGCTGACCTGCAGGGCCTGCTGATTCCCTTGCTCATGCCCTCTCATATGGCTTTTTGGAAGCTCTTCTTTCTCCGTTGGGTTCCTGAAGCCTGCATCTCCAAAGGAGGCCCAGTCACCACCTACCACAAGCTCTCCCAGCTGGTTGATGAAATTGAGATACTGCAGAGCCAACTCAGGCAATATAAGGGAACCAGTCCAGGCAACACACCACTCACCAGCTCAGGTGGAAACCCTACAGACCAACGGAGGATGTATTTTCAAGCCAGTTCTCCTGATGACCCCTCTACACCTCCAGAATGCCTTACATCTTCCTTTCCTTTCACCCCAACGGGCAACCTTTCCCGCCGCACTGTCCAAGGGACTCCCATTAGCAAATTTCTGAATGGTGCAAGGATCTGGCTCTCAACAGAGACTCTTGCTAATGACACCGTCTGAGGACGTAGGACTCACTTTTTTGAGCCTAGTACAGGTTTTTCTAACAACTAATCATCTTATTTTCTCTTACCTCTTTCTTAAATACCAAGAACTAAACTTAGAATTAGAAATATATGCCATTTTGGACTTATACTGAATTATTTATAAGCTAGAACTTGCGCCATTGATGCTGCATCCAAATCTGAGGTAATTTCTAGAGTAATGTCTGTAGCACTGAAAAATACAGTTGAGGAATTCAGTCTTGTAAGCACATCATTATTGGCCTTACCATGAGCTCTTGTATGACTGTGAAAGATCATAACTTTTAAGATGGATGTATTTTTATTTTTTGTCATCCATCTACTTAAAGAGTGCTTTTTAATACACCTTTTCTGACATTTACCGCTGATTTACTGTATGTTTTAAAGCAATAATGGAATGAGGTATATTTGTGATAGTGCTATGAGTTAAATTGTTATTTCTTTGAATTCTTATTGGTCAATAAGACGTCTCACTGAAATGGAGTAATGTTATATGAACTTTAAAGAAAAATTGCCCATTTAGTGTTGCAGCAGCAATGATGCTTTTCACTGAACACTGACTTCCAAGTAGTCAAGTTGCTTGTGCCTTCATGGAGATTTAATTGAAGATTATTTTTTTTAATTTATATTTCAGAAAGAGGAACAGAAAATAATACTGCTAACATGTATTATGCGTCAAAAAAAGATCTGCCTTGGTTGAATGTAATGGTTTTTTTGTTTTGTTTTTCCTCTTGCACAAACTTACTGCTGTTTGCTACAAGTGCCCATATTTTAAGGGTTGTTTTTGTTTTCGGGTTTTTGCGATTGGTAGCAAATGGTGTGATTTCAGGGTCTAACTGTAGATTAACTCTTTTTTTTTTTTTGGAAGCAGCAATAAGGACCTGTATTTTTAGTCTGCGGGGAAATGGAGCTGTGAGGACTTCAATCTGTGGTAGATATTTCCTCTTTTCTTACGAAGCAGCTTTATTAAACTTAGAGGCCTTCTGGTAAGGCACCAAGGAGAAATTCTTCAGAATAATAGTAGCTGAATGGTAATTTTTTTTTTCTTTCTTCAAAGTAAAGGGATGGACAGATGCTATGACTCAATCCAGTCCCTAGTTTGGTAAATGATGAATCAGATATCAGGCACGGAGTCCAAGCATTCAGAGAGCATGACACAGTTTCAGGGCAGCACATTAGCAAGAAGTCATCTGGTTACTGCAAAGCCTCATAAATGCATGTGCCTGTAATTTTGACTTTGCAGGGTTCAGTTGTAGAGAATGAAAAGTTTAAAAGCATGAACTGCACACACTGTTCAGCATACTGTATCCTTCCTCATTTCTCTTGATACATTTACTCTGCAGAGACTAATGGCAGCATTCGAAAACAAGAACTGAAGATGTAGTGCTAAACATGCCCCGCTGTTCTTTGTGCAACTGTGTGCTGTCTTGGCAAGTTTGGGGAAAATGTCATCATCAATGGCATCAGTAAAAGATCACTGTGTAATTCCTCTTTAAAATGTTAAAATGCCGTTTATTGTCAAACCCTTTGTCATTCGCAGTGGTCCTGCGATGCTGGATTGATCAGTTTCCAGTGATATGAGGGTTTTATTCTGCAATAACTAGTTCAGGTGTTTCTGTAGTGTATAATGTGAGTGCAAAACTGCTCTCCCAACTGCTATTAATTGCACAGTTTACTCAGTATATAGGATAGATTTGTTAAATATAATTTTTGGCAAATATTATAAATATTGTATATGCTTGAAAATTTCCAATTAATATTTTTGATTAATGGTACTAAATAACTTTTATCCTTGATTTAGTCTCTATATTTTATGAAGAGATATTTATATGCTGTGTTATTTTTCCACTAATTCACAATGTTGCACTCTGCTGTAAGTGTATGATGACCGTGCTTCTTCTGTGGCACCGTTTGATATCGATTAACAGCAGATGTATTTATTCAGATATGCAAATGTTCTCTAAGAGGGATGGAGCAGCTGCTGGACGTCCTCTGTGCCTTTTTTTTTGTTTGTTTGTTTGTTTTTTGGGAAGATTGACCATTTTTGTAACTTTGTTCTAAATCTGTCGGCTTATCTTAGTTTTCTAAAACCTGTTGATTTGTACCAATTGTGTAAATTTAGTTAAATTTGGAGGTACTGCACTGAAGCTTTTTTTTTTCATAACAGAAAATACAGCTCAAATATGTACTAGTAACCAATCATTACATAAGTTTGCAAATGAAACTGTGTTCTGGCTTTTCTATGACATGTTCATGACAATAATATGTCTTTATCACAGCTAATTTGAAAGTATTTGTTGTGGCATGAAAATTACCAAGTTGATATTCATGGGGAAAAAATCCATTAATGCAAAATGAGGAAAACAAACCATTCCCCCCCCCCCAACAAACACCTGCTGGTTACCAATGGACACAAAAACTTTGAGTCCTCAAGTAGAATAAAAAAGAGCTGCCTAAGAGCCAGCGCATTTACCATCCTCGGTATGGTGTCATTAGTTATACATGGATTTTAAAGACTTTATCTTAGTAGGATACATTCATAGATTTGTTATAAACCCTTTTAACATTATTTGTTTATTTTATTTATTTATTTATTTAGGACAGTGCATGTTAATGAACATAAATGTAAAAAAAAAAAAAATTACATGAATGTAAACATACCAGATTATAGCCAAGGGCTAATTTCCATCTGTTGTCCTTAAGCATAAAAATAGACATAATAATTCATAAAAATTCATCATTCATTCATAATACATTGTTGATCAACAGATAGCAGAGGTCAAACACATTAGGTTGTCAAATAACATTATTTTATGTAGCACTAATTACACTACACTTAATAGCATGTTGACATGGAGGCATTACATTTTTGTGTACTTCCATAACAATGAAACTAGTGTGTGAAATGGCACAGCTGGAATACAAAAGGAGAAACTATATCTGAGAGTGCCCTTTGACAGTGGCTCAGAATAAAATTGCTGATTACAACAGGTGAGGTGCAGTAGTGGTTAGTTTAGTGTCACTAATGCTGCTGTTACGCAGCTCCAGAACTTTTCTCAGATGGGTTTTTTTGTTCAGTAATGTTGTCTGGACCCGGAGTTGTGGTAGGAGATAGTCAGAGAACTTATAATCATCATGGAATTTCTTAGAGAATATCTGCAAAACCAAACTTGTTGATAGAAGTATAACCTGGCGAATAGCTGGTTTGA
Organism: Copadichromis virginalis; assembly: GCF_057382275.1. Classification (NCBI taxonomy): domain Eukaryota; kingdom Metazoa; phylum Chordata; class Actinopteri; order Cichliformes; family Cichlidae; genus Copadichromis; species Copadichromis virginalis. Next base: position 19,764,476 of record NC_140618.1, read on the forward strand.
CTGATGATTCTGAGCCTTATTTTTTTATCTAAAGGAGACCACTGAAGTTAATTTGGAAAAAGCTTGGAAAACAAATCCCAAATGCATGCCTTGGAACCTTTTAGATGATTGCAGAGTAATGAGAATTGCTTTTAGATGGACATCAGTCAACCACACTACAAAACCAAAACAATGGATAACCAATGGATCTTATGAGATACCCTCATTGACTACTAAAAAAACAAAATTTGCAGGATAAGAAGCAAAAAAAAGTCAACATTGTTGTCAGTTTTGCATGATGTGCAGGATCAAAGGGGCCCTGAAGTAGCACTGTTGTTACTGATTTCATTGTTACAGGCTGTCGGCTGATTGTTGAAACATTACACAAACTTCTAAGATGAGCTTAGGCTAGTGTGTTACAAAGTTTCTTTTTTTGAAAATACAAATTTGCTTGCTTTTATAGAGCATACATTCTTTCAGTTCATAGAAGTAAAAACACTGGTATAACTACCAGCATCAACAAGAGTTCTGCTCCACTGTATCATCTCACTGACAGATGCCACGGTAAGTCAGCTGTGTGCAATGTAAGGGAACTGGAAATATCACCGCTTGCGTGTGAGCTTTACCTTTGAAGAAATGTCTGAAAAACATATTTCTTCTTAGAGTCTGTAAAGGCCTTGTGCTGGGGCTGGCACCTTTCAGATGTTTCCAGCCAATGTGGACACACCTGCATATTTTTACTCTACAGTCACATGCCTTTTGTTTAACTCAAAGGTGGATTATCAACAAGGCAACACTTTCTGGTTTTCAGAACCTCCATGTTCGCTGTTTGTCAGTTCAGAGAATTTGCTCTTTTCATGTAAAAGCAAAGCCTTTGTTCATATTTTTTTTCAGTCAAATCAGCATCTGCAGAGGAGATGACACAAAAAAAAAACTGCAGATCGTCATTTCAGGACAACAGGATTATGTACTGCTACTGTTTTTGAAATGAAACGGCTATTTTACTGCATCAAATGATTAAAGGTACCAAAACAAACGTATGAAGCATAAGCATTTAACTATTAATATACATAGGCTATAAAAATGACTAAAATTAATGGAGGGTTTCTGGTGCTACAGAAAATATGAAGTTACTACCCAATTGTAAATTCTATTTGGTGCATGTCTTCAGCTCCCCCTGCTGTGTGACACTTCGTATTGTACATTTAATTAATTTATACCGAGGTTATTAGAGTTCACGACACCCAAATTAAATAGTAAGTGGGTATGAAAAAAACTGAAAATCCCAAAAACTAGACGTTACAAAAACATGTATTTATATAAATGACTGAAATAAGACACACCAGCATGCAGGAAATGTATTTAGTTTTTCTCAATTTGATCACATCTGTGAAAAATGGCTGGAATTGATTCACATGTTTACTGAGATTGGGATGTCTATATGACTGTAGATAAAATAGTATATTGTATACTATACCTGTTTTGACCCTGTCATATTGTACCCCTTATAATATAACAATATAACTTCAGTCATATCTCTGTAAAAACTAAAGCTAAGGCAGGCACTGATCAAAACAAAGCAATAGCAAACAAAATTAAATGAAAATAACTGATACTAATATCTATATGTGCAATAAAGTGAATGAACGCCATGTTTTTTGGCTTTGATGTGTTGTGTTATTGCTGTTATTTTGAAAAAACTGGAAAAAATCTGCCAGAAAAGCAATTGTGAGTATCTGTTCGCGCAGCATTAAAAGTAATATTATATTTTTCATGTGCAAGTAGGATAAAAACTTCGTTCTGCTGGTAGTAGTGCACGCCTAATCTAAGGGAGTAAACGTAGTGACGTCATTGTTGAGCGCCTCTGCTGGCCTTCGAAATGGGCTCGACTCCTGAGCCTTGATTACTTCAATTGTCCCCTCCGAATATCAACTTTTTAATAAAGAAACTCCTGTTCGCGATGACATTTGGAGGTATGTGTGCAGGTCGAGACGAAGCACGGGCGTTTATTAGAGGCTCCCCGCGCGCTGCCATCGTAGTTATGAGCTGATGTGAGTCGAGCAGGGCTGGAGTCAGTTCATTTAGCTTTAGCCGTGGGGCTAACTAGCCTGAACCTCTGGGCTGATGCACAGTGATAAATTATAGCGATAGGCGTCGTGGCCTCGTATAACATTAGCTACCATTTAAACTCGTCGGCTACGCTTGGTGTTGCACTGCGAAGTGTCACACTGTCACTTCTTTCTCCTTAAAAGTAGGAATTCTAGTAGCTAGCTAACTTTAGCTAAGTCAGCTAACGGTAAACAAATTTCCCTGGAGTGTAGCGATAACAGGAAGAAAACTCTTGACTTGCTACAGCATTAGTTGAAGAGATGTTTTTAGATGAAAATTCACATTGTTTCCCGTATAGTCATGCTGAAAGAAGTCTGGATTCTGGACTTTGATTTATTTATTTATTTTTAAATATAAGCTTTTTCAAATTAAGTGTGTGCTAAATTAGCAAATGTGCCTTTTAGGAGCTGTCCAAAAAAATCTGTCAGCATGTTTTAATCTCTTTAGAATGGGGTTGTGTTTGTATAGTAAACAAGCTGATATGCATTGCAACAGTTATATTTCCAACTTTATTACTACTCAAGTAGACATGGAACAGCTTGAATGTTTACTGGAGGGGGGCAGGGAGTGTGTGAATTGGATGTATTGCACTTAATTGCAGTGGTTTTATTGTATTAAAATGTGACTGTAAAAAGTAGTTAATATAAAAAAATGCTAAATTTTTGAAAATGGGGCATTAAATTACATTTTGTCTGTGTGTAATAAACAGTAATGAGTATTCATGTATTAGTACTATGTATGTATATATATGTCAAGCAGCTTAAGGGTTTGTTTTCCCAGTCAAATGGTTTATTTTTGCTTCTACAGATAGACATGATCAAAGATGATTAACAAAATTCTGCTCTTAGATCAGCATAGCTGTACCTTTCAAAGTGGACTAATTTTTGCCCATTTCTAGCTCCATATTTTCTTTTACGATTCTACTACAGTAACTTTGAATAATTCAAAGTTATGCTAACTGAACTTGTCAAACAGAGATAAGAGCAGAAAAATCTGTTTGAAATCAAGAGTTTTGGGTAGTCTGAAGCCTGAGATTTTTTTTGGTTGTACTCAAACTGATCCTTTTCTTTCACCTGAGATCAAGTACAATTACGCATACATTCAAAAACAGGCTCAAAAACTTTTTATTCAGACATTGTTTTATCATATTTTGCCGTTTTTACTTCCTGAATGCATTGCAAACCTGTACTGGGATTTTATTTATTTATTTTTTGTCTTCTGTGTTGAGCACATTGAGTTTGCATATAATAAATGTGCTATATAAATAAAATTGCCATTGCCACAGCAAATACCCTAACCTGGTTGTGTTTAATATGCACATTGTGACTTTACTAGTATATATGAATGACCAAAAAAAGGAAACCATAAGAGGTTTGCTTTAGTGCTTTCTTTCTGTGGTTGAGGGTAAACTAACACAACTTGTGGCCGACCATAAAGCCTAAAAATCAAAGTTTTAAGCACTGATGCAATGAGACAGTATTATGTGTCTTATTTTATTGTATTTTTCTTTTCAGGTAGTTTGGTAGATGAGGTGAACCAGGTGATTTCAGAACTGGTTCCTGTGCGGGCTGACTGGCTTGCAAGTTTCAGTTCCTGTGCAGTACAATAAAGCTACTGGCTTTGTCTGAGGATAGCAATGAAACCAGCTCAGGAGCGTAATCAGGAGTGCCTGCCTCCTAAGAAAAGGGATCTCCCAATAAGTAACAGCAGCAGTGGAGCTGGAGGGACAGTGGGAGGTGGGGTTCCAGTCGGAGGGGCTAACAGCGGAGCTGGCAGTGCTGCTGGTGGTATTGCAGAAGAGGAAGTGGTTTCCATCCAGAATTGTGGAGCCAGCAGTGAAACTCAGGGAGGGACCCCCTCTGGAGAGTGGCTGCGAGCTCAGCCAGGGCTTCATTATGGAGTGGATAATTCTGACAGCATACCGGCAGTGCCCGTTGACCAGTACAGTATGCTCTACAAAGTGGCCCTTCCATCTGCTACCTACTCACCTACCAGTTTACACCCAGTGTTAAGCCACATTTCTCCAGCCTATACTGTACACTCTCCCCTCCTGCAGCATCATCCTGGCATTCCCTATTCCCCTCTTGGTTATGCACAGATCCCTCATTCTTCTCTCCAGTTTGTCAGTTCCCCTTATGCAGCAGTACCTTACGCGCTCCCCCCTGGTTTTGTCCCAGGATCATTAATCTCTCCCTCAGGGACCATCCCGCAGCCCCATGCTGTGTCCCACCTTGTTCCCTACCCATCTGTCATACAAGAAGGTGTTGTTTCTCCACCTCCTCAGGCCCAGGTGGCTGCTCATACCTTTGCCAAAGTTGCAGCTTCCAGTGGTGTCCCACTGATGCTGCCCTCAGAGCAAGCTGCCCAGCAGCACCTTGGTACTGTTGGAGTCCTGCCTGCAACAGAGCTTAGCTCCCGAGTGATGCCCATCTTCTGCCACCCTCAGGGAGCAAGGGGTGCCACTGCTGTCAGAGACTGCCACAGTTCCCAGCAGGAGAATGAATTGGAGGTGAATGGAGGGGACAAAGAGCAGGGAGCCAGAGAGGTTGTACCAGACTCGGTCTACACTGCCAGAAATGCACGTCTACCACAGGTTGCATCCAGCTCAGCATCACAGGAGCACAGCCAAGACAAAGTCCTGCAGAACCGAAGACTGGAAGAGAGAAGTTCTCCTGGTCAGCGCAGCACTCCGGACAGTGACCTGGAGGTGAGACACACTGATGGCTTTCTAACGTACCCTCTAACAGTGAAATGGTGATTTAATGCCTCTTTACAAGTTAATGCACAAAGAATAAACCAAAGTTAACAGTTAAATAAGAAGAGCCAGGAGTGATATAAGACGGTGTGTGACATTGTTCCATGTTACAGCTTAAGTTTTGTGTTTTACATGTACACTGAAGGGAAGCGTCACCTGATGCAAAGAAAATCTCACATTTGAACATGGCAAGCAGAGCATGACCAATAGAGAACACTTGAAGGGTCTAGAAATGATGTCCATGCAGATCAAACCATTTTACAGCCTTTCTGTAAAAGAAGTCAGAGGGAGCTCTATGGTGTCTGTCTTTTCTGACATCAGTTAAAAAATAATAATTTTGTGGTTGTTGTCTGGCCTGAAATCTCTTGTTGGAGAGGTTGAAGATTTAGGAACTCAATAATTAAAAGCCACTCATATTTTACACATTTGGTTTCTTCAGGCTGCTGTGAGGAAGCGTACCAAAAGCCATTTTTAAGTTGTTCTGTGAAATTAAGTTGTTCAAATAACTACTCATTTATTTATTCAACTCTCAGGTGCAGCAGGTGGTTGGGCGTTTGGTTTCCTCTAACCAAAGTGGTATCGGAGCACGGAAAGAGGTCTCCTTTGCTCCCTTGAACCTCTCTCAGGGTGGCCACAGAGCCAGAGATGTCCACGGAGAGAGTCCAGGTGTAATTTCCAGCCGAACGGCGTATGCGGCGCAGAACGCGAGTTACAGTGATCACAGAGTCACCGCCCTCCAGCAGCAAGCAGGACAGCCAGGCCACGCTGTCATGCTTGCCAATGGGCAACCGGTACTTATTCCCTTGGAGTGTCATCCGCATCAGCAACCACAGCAACACTACCCGGGACAGGCTAATGATGCCTCAGCCAGCCATGCCTTTACCACACTGGCCTCCCCTAGCCCAAGTTTTAAAGCCTCTGATTCTTCAGCCAGAGTGTGCCTCTCTGAAAGGGTGGAGCCAATCACAGCTCAGCAGCAGCCTCTCCCGCAGCCTCCAGTCCAGCCTACAGCAGATGCGACTCAGGCCTTAACTTCAAGCCTTGCTCCCGCACCGGCTTCTTGCAACCCATCGCACTTCATGAAGGGGGCAATTATTCAGCTGGCTACTGGGGAGCTGAAGCGTGTGGAGGACCTGCAGACTCAGGATTTTGTGCGTAGCGCCGAAGTGAGCGGAGGGCTTAAAATCGACTCAAGCTTGGTGATGGACATCCGCGCCAGCCAGCAGAGACCCGGCCTGGTTTCACTTCATTTTACTGTGGGGGAGCAGCAGAGCAAAGTGACCATCGACGTGCCCCCGGAGCACCCCTTCTTTGTCTTTGGCCAGGGATGGTCATCTTGCAGCCCCGAACGCACGGCCCAGCTCTACGGCTTGGCCTGCCATCATCTACAAGTTGGTGACATGTGTGTGTCCATCACCCTGCAGCAGCAGCAGCAGCCACCGCTTCCTCCACAACAACAGAAGCAACCACAGCACCATCATTCACAAACGCAACAACAACAGAACCTGTCCAGGACTATAAGCAAAGCCAATGCTATATCAGGACCTGGTCACCAGCTAATGGGGCCTCCAGCCCCTCAGCAGTCACGGCCACCATCTCATTTCAGGTTGGACCGCATTCACAGAGAAAGACAGAAGGATGGAGAGAAAGATTTGGCCGATAAAGAGGAAGCCACACAGCTCGGGGCTGTAGGCCGCACTGAGTCGCCCATCAGACCAAGTAGGACCTCAGGAGAGCATCCAAGGAGCCAGAGCAGTTACCACTTGCACACAGAAGGCTCTGCTTTTGCAGAGGCAGGGATGGGAGCAATGCAGGCTGCAGTAGGTGCCTCACAGAGACGCTGGTCCTCGCCTGGCCTCCGAAGATACAGTATGAAGGGAGACGAAGGGCCACGCCCTCAGATAATCAGCTCCAGCCACACAAGGCCTTCTTTCATCCCACAGGAGGTCAAACTGTCCATTGAGGGGCGCTCTAATGCAGGGAAGTAGCATCACATTTGGTAGCAACTATAGATGAGACTGCCACAAGTAAGAATGAGTCTGACAAGGAGAGAAAGAGGGAAAAAAAGAGTGTGAATGTATCCTCAGAATGTTTGAGATTTTGCACACCTAAAATATACAAAAAAATGACCAGATCCTTGTCTGTCTGGTGAGAAGTTTGATTTTGTTCGAATGCCACTCAGCCAAAAGATGCAGACCTTTCGGTCTCTAGCCAGCTGAGTTCATGGCGACGGGGCGGGGCGGGGCATGAAAAGTGGAGCAGAAAGTATGTAGCTGAAGAAATGCCTACCATAGAGTCCTTATACGCTGCATTTCTCTTCCTCCCTCCCTCCTCCGTCTCCACTTCCTCTTAACCATACTTGGAGGTTTCCATTGCATTCAAATCACTCTAGCTTCCTTTTTGACCAGACCGTCTCTTCAGAAGAACACAGACTACAGAAAAATAATATACGTGTATTGCAGTGAAACTACCAACCCTGCAAGTCGTGATCTATTAAAAAGATCACCGCCAGGGATCTTTAATCTGCTTCACTGCTAAGATCCTATTTCTATGAAAAGCACCCCCCCCCCCCCCCAAAAAAAAAAAAAAATAGAGTAGAATTGCAGACATCAGCAGCTCCTTTGGTGATGTTGGCACTGTTGATGCTTTCATCAGTGTATGTTACATTATGCTTCTCCTGCAGGAGTCTGAAACCTCTGCTGTCAGCAGAGATACTCTCTCCCCTCTCTCGTTTCTGCAAAGATCTCGTCTCAGGCCAAGTGTGGCATGTCCCACTTGTCTTACACTGAAATAGCGATAAATCAATCAGCTTGTTTGTTCAGCAATCAATTTCTCCTTCTCCAAAAGCCATTCACCATCATACTCTCAGATTTAGGTTGATGGCCCCAACGTAGATTTACAGAAATAATAAGCGATGTCACGCATTCCACTATTAACTTTCCCCCATGTAGGGAATCATTTTACTTCTCTCCTCACTTCCTCATCACCCAAACTGGTCGAGACAGATGGCCACGCCCCTCAGCTGGGTATTGTCAGGCTTCTTCTCGCTACTGTCACCAAGTCCTTGCTCATAGGAATTTGTTGCATGACCTTTTACATTAGTTAAATGATTTAATTTCCCTTCCAAAGTCATGGCCTCCTCTCCTCACTTTACCTCAGAGCTTTCACAACCAGACTGGGGAATTTAGTTTTCTCTTGTGAACTTTGTAAGTAAGGAGGAGGCACCGCCTGGTCATCACTAAAGCCACCTGTGGGAATGAGCCAGCAAGTTGTTTCCCTTTTTGCTTCGCTGGCTGCACTGCCACCTACAGCCCAGGAGTCCGGAGTTGGAGGGTGTAGTAGTTTTTTGTGTATATGAGTGGGGCCGTGATGTTCTAAACTTGACTTGCTCAGTAACCAGATTAAAGCAATAGTTATTTTTATGCTATGTGGCTTTACTGATCCGTATTGCCCTCTCCCAGGAACTTCTTGTGGGGTGTGGTAAATCTCGATAAATGTGCAGTGTGAGATCTCACCCTCTCATCCCTTGACTCTTAAAGGCGATGCACTCTTTTTAATGCTCATTTTCATTAATTTAGCAATCCTGCACAAACAAAGCCTTTGGAAACTTTCTCAAGAAGTCGTTGTCCAAACATGGATTTTTCACTTCACTGATATTTTTTAATTTTTTTTTAATGGATTTACTGAAGTGCACATCCAAGAGATGCCCGGCTCTAATGAAATCACAATCATCATCAACTTCTTTTTTTTACCTTTTAAAGTGTACGTTTTGCATTGATACTAGGCTGTCTTTATTCCAGTGGTTCCTAAGATTGTCTTGTGTTGCACATAGCAGATGTCACATTTATTTCATACTGACCTTTAAATAGGAATCACAGTACAGTAGTTTATTTTTTTAATGAAGGGAATAGGTTTAAAGTATTGTTGTTGGGGTTTTGTGGCGAGAGGAAAAAAAACTGACTTGCGTTTCTAAATCTGTTTACAAATTAGCCGACATAAATGCTGCAGTTTCTTCCTTTTGTCTTTCTTACAGGAGAAAAAAAAAAGAATCAAAAAAGGGTGTAATTAAAAATAAGTGCAATTAGACCATACATAAAATCGTAGTCAGACGACATTCCTCATTCAGACATTCCCATCAAAAAGTACTTCTTTTGCCATAGATATCTGGACTTACCTTTGGCAAATTACTCTGACAGCAGCATCAGTTGTGTGGTTGTTATTGTCATGTGTGCTGTTATGGACTAGTTTGTTTGTGAGGTCCAGACACTGTTGTGTGTTTCCCTTATATCCTCGTGATTCACTGAACTTCTATCAGCAGATAGAAGGGGTCATGAGATTGAGCCTGAGCAGTTTTAAAGGATGGGTTCACATTTTTCTTTCTCTCACGCACACATATTACTTATTCCTCCTATCCATTCTTGCTTGTATAAAGATTCCCTCTCAAAGCTACAGCGGTCTTTCAATGCAGTGTTGTGGAATAGTAATATTGGGCTTCAGGAGTCATATGGCAAAGTCGCACATTAAAATAACTTTTAGACGTTTAAAATGTAACAGTCGTGCCATATCTATAAAAATAATACTTTAGTTTATTGCGTGTGCAGTTTCTTTCCAAAAAGTATTAACAATTGTAGGGATGTGGAAAACAAAATCTGTAACTATAACTGTTAGACAGTTATTTGATATTTTCAAGTGTGTATTAATAATATGTCAGTATTTCTTTTCTTTCTTTAAAAAAAAAAAAATCATGGTTATCCTAACACCCGCATATCATGCTTGTTGGAGATACACATTGTGATTTGTGAAAGTCAGACTCCTGAAGACGCCAAGTTGTGGAGAATGATGAAAGAGTGAGACTGTGGGTGCACGCGGTAGAGATGAGCGTCTTCTAAAGAGTGCTGGGGCTCAGCCTTTAGAGACAGGGTGAGGAGTTTGGTTTTTTAGAAAGGGCACAGAGTAGAGCTGCTGCTACTCATCGACGCTGAAAGGACGAAGTTCAGGTTGTTCGGACATGTGGTCAAGATGTCTCCTGCATTCTTGGTAAGGTCCAGGTGTGTCCTACTCGGAAAACCCTTACTGTCCTTCCAGAAGAGCTGGCCATGGAGAGCCAAGTCTGGATGTCTCTGTTTCGCCTGCTGCCCTCACATCCCACTTAAATGTCAGTGTAGGCCTGAAATGAACCTTTTTACAGCCGGTGTGGACAGGAGGAAAGATTTCAACTAATAACTGTCAAACTTGATATGGACAGGTTAGTCAAACTAGCAAACATGTGAACCCAGACTTTTTTTTTTTTTTTATATCTGATCATCTGATTGGAGTTTTTCATCCTGTAAGCAATATACACAATACCTGAAAACATTTCACGTAGTCTTCTCTATGCAGTAACCTCAGTATTGTACCCTTCATTGTCTTAACTCTGAAGCAGCGGGGCAGGTCGGCGGATGCAGTCGTTCCACGCTGATTTTTGCTTTAAATTACTCTTCTAATAGGAATCTAAGCAGTGTTTTGCTTTACCACTTTGTATTTTATGCTCAGTGATTCTCATCGATGTTTATTGTCCTGCGACGCCACACACTTTGCCAAATAGCAATGCATTCGTCCTGCATTACCATGGCGCGATTGCTGCTTCTGCATTATGTGTAAGGTCAGGATTCAATTGACGACATTTAAATGGTGCGAGCAGTGCCACCTGTGACTTTTTTCTTTTCCCCCTCTGCTTTTGGGAAGTATCCACTCAAATAAAGATGTCTAATGATCCACATCACTGATCGTCTGTTGCTGTAAGTAATTGCACTAAATGTCCTCCTTTACAGTGTTTGAAATCTGTTGGTAGTTTGAAGAGTTTCAAAATGTAAAGCACACAAAAAAATCACGGAGAAATCACAGGTTGTGCGTTTCTGTAGATAGCTGTATTTTTTGTATAGATAGCTTCGATGATGCTTGTCGTTAATGCCTTAAATTCTGCTTTGTACAATATGTGAAATTGAAACGATGCTCCAGGTAGGCTCAGCGTCCCAGTTTCAGGTTGAATAAGAGTGAATCAGAAATGACAAACATTCATATTTAGATGTCTCAAAGGTTGACTGTGGGCTTTCTTTGGGACATGAACTCTGCAACGTTTTGGTTTGGTTTCATTTTTCTTTTTAAACACATTTCTTATTCCGTTTTTAATAGATTCTTTAGGCTCATATTTAACATTCAGATCCTTTATTTTTTTTTTTCCAGTATGTGGGAATGGAAAGGAGGCTTTTCTCTGCACTTTTTTTGTACACAAGACAGCAAAAGGAGGGCAATCTATTAATTCCTCACATGCATAGACAGATGCACAGTTGTTTTTATTGTTGTTGCACAGAATTTGTAGGGTTTTTTTTTTTTCTTTCCTCCTTAGAAATTAATGGGTGGTGTTTGGTGTTTTGTGCTCTGACAGTCTGAACAGCAGAGGCGGGTTTGGATAAGTGAGAAAGGCTGCATAAAGCCAAAACTTTTCTATCGGTGGTAATGTGACTATTTTTTTTTCTCTTCAATGTTTTGTGGCGTTGCTCGATGGGATTTCTATGTGAACTACTTCCTGTTGATCCAGTATTGCAAAGGTGAATTTAGGACGGTTTTGGTGCCGCTGATGTCGAATTAAATCAGGAGAAATGAGAACGGTTAAAAGTTTTAAAAAGTCTGTGTATTTTCAGATATGACTTTGTACTATTTTTTTTTTCCTTCTGCACACGGTGACACTGCTTTTTATGTGACGCATAACTAAAAACAAAACAAAAAACAGCATCTTTTTAAATGCCTAAATCTGCAAAAATATATGCAATTATGTAAATGTAACATTCAATCCTCAAGTATAATCCAGGTTGTATGAACTTTGTATAGTGAGTTTTAATATCGTATGGCCGTACCAATATGTATTGATCTTAATCAGAAGCCTTAGAGTTGTCGACCCAAAGTGCTCCCTTAGAATATCCTACACCTACCTGACTTTAACAAAGCATTACTATCTCTATTTTGTTGCGTTTTTATTTGTATCCTTTTTGAATAAAATAGATTTGTACTGTATATTTGTACCTCTCTGTGAACTACTTAGAGCGGTTTTTTTGTTTGTTTGTTTTGATTTGTTTTGCTGTTTTAATTCTATGTACTTTAAGGACACAAAGATATTGTATTTTTATTGTTACAGCTAACTTGGAGACATTGCATTTATCATGTTTGTTAAGTAAACACAATATAATATATATATATATAAATATATATACAAATATAAATATAAACAATTATCCAACTTGTGTGCTGTGATTCTTAGTCCTGTTGTGCATTTATTATTTTAGAGAAACTGGTGGCTTCAGTTTCTTTATTGTAGGTTCTATACACCTACAATAGTATATAAAAGATCTTCTCAGGATTATACGGTATATAATATATATATATATAGTCCTTTTGGTGAAAAAATGCTTTTAATTATAGTTGTGGTCAGAGGTTTACACGCACTCATCCCATCATGGCCATGAATGTTATGGTAACTCGTGGCTTTTTTTTTTTTAAACTGTTCTTTTTTCAGAGCATACAGCTTTCATGACCAGCTTTAAGAAGTGGGTGCACACTGGTTCTACACAAGCTACACCCACTTTAGAGGGAGGTTATTTTATCTACTTTATATTTTGCTGCTTGTGAATAACCCATTTTACAAGTTGATTGTCACATCTTGACCTGTAATGTATAGCTGGTAAATATAGTAGTATACAATAAGAGCTGCTGAACAAAAGTGCTCATGTCACATTGTTACACAGTGTTAGTGTAACCCGTTCATGCGTTACGCCTGTTGTTCTGCGTTGTGTTCTGGCGTGAAAGTAAGAGGCAGGAGACAGTACTGAGTCTTTGGCTCTTTACTGCACATCTGCAACACAGAAATATGCGTTCGATCTGTGTGTGTCATGCGACTGCCAGTACACCTCTCCTCCGGCCATGCTGAAAGGAGCTGAGCCTGCAGCTTCATTAATGTACATTAATGTAATGAATCAAATACAACAAATTGTTTTAAAACATTAACTTAAGCTCTCAAAAACAAAAAGCACAAAATAAATAATATGTCACTGAAAAAACATCAAAACAACTTATAAGAACAATAAATGAAAGACTGCATCTCCAAAACATAAGAACATCTCCATACCTGCAACACAGAAATATGCGTTCGATCTGTGTGTGTCATGCGACTGCCAGTACACCTCTCCTCCGGCCATGCTGAAAGGAGCTGTGACCGGGGCACACATGCACGCGCCTACGTCACCACGCAGCGCACACATGCACATGAACGCACACAGACTTGGATCACACAGGTAGGAGAGTGAGATGCAAAAATGACATATTTAATCCAAAAAAAGAAAGTGTTTTGGGTGAAATTCACAAGTATTTAACACATATGTTACATTAGCTTAGTTTTATATGTGTTATAAGCCAAATTGTATAAAATGTATCAATTTACTTTCAGTAAATGGAAACATTCAGAAGATACACGTCTGTACACAGCTGTCCAAAGTAAAATGCACACAGGTAACCCTATTATGTAATCTAGTTATTTGGGATTTGAGCGCATTTGGTACTTGCACTGGTTACCTCACATAGTATATCACAATAGGTCCTGAAATTTGTTTCTCCTTTTATTATGTCTGTTATTTTGCAGGACATTTCTTGTTTGTGTTTCATCATTTCCTGATGGTCTTGGGGAGTATATCATAGCTGGCTATTTTGATGTCGGTGTCAACTACTACCCTGTCCACCATAATGTTTATGAATTTCAGTCTAAGCGTGCATGGTGCCCACTAAAGTCCTGAGTTGTTATGAGGATACGTGCGTAGACCTACATTTTTTAAGTTTGGCACTCAGTGATGATCTCACTCTGTGCTTAAAGTTTAAGCTATTAACCTTTACAACTATTAGCACTTACAGACAATTTAGAATTGCCAATTAACCCAGTGTATCTAAAAATAGGGGTCAGGTTCTCCTGGGAGGACAAAGCCACTTCAGCTAAAACAATGAATGACCAGGGTGGTAATGCAGCGAGTTTAAGTTGAACTAATGATTCATGTATAAACACAATTTGCAGGTGAGATTGTGCTTTTACTTTAGTTTGATTCTTGAAACCTAAATGCTTCCCCTTGTTAATGATTAATGAAGACAATGGGCTGCAGGGGCTCAAGGTTTGGAAACAACAGAACTGATCTTATGCAGTGCTTTGTAGGAAAAAAAAAACAATGCAAAAAATGTAAACAATGCTGCAAACCAACATTATAATAAATTCAATGTTTATTTCCACATTCTTATCCAGGTTTCGTCACGGTCTGTACATCTGTTATTCCAGTAACAGAGGATGGCGTCCCCCAAAGTGCCATCCAGTCAGAATGCATTGATATCACAACTAGCATGTTGTCATTAGCAGTTTAGCTCATTCATTTGGCCTTGATCAGAAAGACTTCTTTTGTAAACATGGACATTGAGAGAAAATCCTGATAGAATATAGAAAGGCCAACATCTTGAAACATTTTTCGATTAAACTGTAAAAAACAGGCAGGCATAAACAAACAGAACACAAGCTCATGTTGAACCATTCTAGGACGAGTGCAGTTTCAGGACATGCAGTGTTTTTACCTAATCCACACTGAGAGAGCGCTGCTGCCAAAGAACAGCGCCACGTCAGAGTCCACAGAACTTCCTTTCAACTAGTAAGTGAAGTTGTAGGACAAACAGGGTCACAGCAATTTCAAAGAGCAACCTCTGAGAATACCCAGTATTCATATTCTGAGAGAAAGAGACGACACCTGAAGCCTTTGTTGAGAACACTGATCTGCCCTTGGTAGAGTGTATAATGAGAAGGATGGCAGTGAAACCCTGTTGCTTTTTGTGCTGAACTAGGAAGAGGAAACATCTCTCAAAAAAAGACAAAAATGTCTCTACTAAAAGTCCCAAAACTGCCTAAAACTGTTCTGTTTGCATGACAGGTCTACAAATGATTCTTATGGGCTGGGGTGCCGTATCCAGGCCCTGAGCCCTCTGAGTTAAACTGCCTGAGTAGCTGAACTGTTTGCTTTGAAGTCTGTTTAAAATTGAGGTCGCATTCTGCATAGTTTCAGTGAAAAGTGAATTAATTTCCTTTAATAAATAACATCTGTTGCATAGAGGTTTGATGCACTCCTAGAAAAAAGCCTCTGAGGATAAAACCAAAACTCCCTTTAATTTTTTGGTCTTTTGTTTTTTCTTCATTAAACCTGCTGGAACTAACAGCCAGGTGGGTTGCGGCTTGTCTAGGAGTGACTCAAACAGAACCGCTGCTCGTTCTTCTTTAAAGAGTACTTCTGAAACTGCTCATTTGACACTGTTAAATGTTTCCATCTGGATAAGCAAAGACAAGAAGTGGAGGTAACAGGCAGGAAATTAAACAAGGGTTATCCAACCATGGCCTCTAATTTTAACATTTTGTAAATCAACAAAACACCTCAAAACACTTTTACAAGAAAAAAAAAACCAGATATATATATATATATATTCACATCATATTGCATAAATATGTGCTGGAATGAGGTTAATGAATCTCCTGGTATGGGCTGTATGTGCCGTGAAGTTAGCCCCAGTGCTCAGTAACAGATGAAGGAAACAAACAAAAAAAGTGTTTAGAACAATTTCCACTTGTCATGTGACTCCATAAAAGTGACTTGCAGATATAAAACATAATTTAAGTGGTACTGTTTACACATCTTGAAGGTACTGCAGCCTTACAATACATGTGGATGCTACACAAATTGCACAAAGCAGAGGTTGCATTATCTATGTACGATTTCCCGTATGACGGTAAAAACCCACCATGTCGGAACCCGCTCATGAGGAAAACGAATGCATCTTTTAGGGCAGAATTCAAGTAATGCGACAAATTCTGAGGTCAACGGGTAACATGTTGTGTACTGTTTCTTTGCAACCACTTACAGGAATAGAATATTCCTCAATGCAATGAGCCCAAACATATAAGAGGTAACTAATGTATTTTACAGTACAATAACAGCAGCACAGACTTTATGACTTTACTTTTTTGTTGTTTTTTAAGAGCCAGAGAAAACCTCTGTAAAAGAAAGTCAAAATATAAATGACATTGGCAAAAATGTTCGGAGCGTAAAGACGCGAGAGTCGTATCTTGGCAAAGAGAATATACAAAGGTGGACTGCATTGAGATGTAAAACTCAGAAATAAGAGGAATGTAGCTCAACACTGAACACGTTCAATAGGACATTCATTCAAACTTTATGTCAGAATCTATAACGCCTCTTGTTTTTAAAATCACTTGTGAATGTGTGTGTCCTATTAAAGTGCCTGAATGATCAATACAAACATAACAATGTAAAGAAAACAAACAAAAATGACCTGCATCCTCGGTAGTAGTGTACAGTACATATAGAGCTTTGGAAGCTTGGAGTTGGAACGCAGTAAGCCACAGGACAGAGGGCGCGTCCACGGCGCCAGCTGAGGTAGTAGTTTGACTGAACACTTCCCAGGGACCCATGGTAGCAGCTTGAAGAGAGGTGTAGCTACCTGGAAATCAGAGTCACTGGGCTGGCGGAGTGGACCAGAAAGGAGAGGGGACTGTGGCTACAAAGTCCCCTCTCCTGTCACTGAAGGTCCATGTGCAAATGATTTTTTTTTGTCCCCTCAAAGGAAGTGTAACTGCTCCTATGAGTATGAACTGTGTTAAATCTGCTAGTCCACTGACGCAACAGATAAAATCTCTTTACAACATGCTCTTATGTCATCATCCATACAATAAGAAACATTCTCATCCCTGTTCCCAAGGTTTTCTAGGCTGTTTAAAAAAAGACGTTGAAGAAGTTTTTGTTGTATTTAACAAAGCAGCTTGTGTGCGAAGCTGTTCGACGCAGATCGAGCTGAGAGGAAACCAGCTAGGAATGGTTCTCTGTGAACAGGCAGCCTGATGGCGCAGTGCAGAGGTTAATGATGCTGCGAGAAGCCAACTGGATTCTGCCCTCACCCGATTGGCCTGGACCCACTAGGGCAGCTTCATGAATAGACCATTATCAATGGAGGGGACAGGCATAGGGCAGGGAAACTGGAAGAGACTCATGTCTGCTGTGAGGGCAGCCATGGCTGCAGGATCGTGCTCTATCTGTGTCCTCAGAGCAGGGTCAATCTTGTCCAGCCGTCGCTTGATCCTCTTTGCCTCCCTCTCGCGGATCAGCCTGGCCTGCCTCTTCTCTGGTGTCTCGTTGGCCCTCTTTAATCGCATGGCCTCCCTGTCCCTCTGCAGCCTGCGTGCCCGCTGCTCCTCCGTTTCCTGCATCCTCTGCATGCGCTTGGCCTCGCGGTCCCGCAGCCGCCTCAGCTCCCTCTCTTCTTCTGTCTCACACGCCCGCTTGTTCTTCTTTGCCGTGCGCTCACGCTCCAGACGCTGCAGTCGGGCCTCCAAGGGCTCGTTCTTCCGACGCAGAGCCCATTTTCGCATCGGTGACTGGGCCGCCACTAGCTGCTGATAAGCCACGCAGCTGTTGCACACCAGCAGCACTCCGGCAGGATACACTGGCATAGGGCTCAGGATATCAGGGATAGGAGGAAGGCCTGAAGAGGAGGAGTTGAGTGCATCAGGGATTGAGGCGAGGGATGGCCCTTCAGAGAGGAGACTATCGGGCAGTGAGGGAAATGCGGGTCCCTGGTCTGTGCACGGTCCTGATCCTGGCCCAGGGCCATGACATGGTCTGGGGCCTTGACACTGGCTTGAGATATGACCCTGCCCTTGGCAGGAACGTTGGGCTTGACATAGGTTGGGATTGGGGTTAGTTGCTTGACACGGGCAAGGACCCTGACACGAACTGGGACTAGGGCCCAGTCCATGGCAAGAGTCAGTGCAGGGGCCCGGGCTGCTCATGGGGCTGCTCGAGAGGGACTGGGACATGGAACTGGTGTCCCTTCCCCCAGTAAAATCCATCCTAGTTGTGTCGAGGACTTCTTTAAGCTTCTCCCTACGACAGGAAACATGAATCAGGTAAACATCCTTTTTTTTTTTTTTTTTTTTTTTTTTTTTTTTTTAAGTGGTCTGGACTCTTCCAGGGAAGCATTAGATCCCTGATAGAAAGCTTGCTCCTGTCTAAATCTTTAATGTGGGGATCATAGAGCCTTTCACTTGAGGTCTCCTAGACGAGATTTGTTTCCTGTTAAAAATAAACGTATTCATTTTATACTGCGTCTAAGTAAAATGCTTTTAGCTCTCTCACCGTCACTATAAACTAACTTTCATCTGAGTTTTGAACAGCTGGTGGGGTTTCTGTGCACACAGCCACAGCGTGCCTGAGATCACGATATCTGTGATATACTCTCTCGCTTACGTTACACAGAGACAAGAGCAGGAGGAAAAAAAAACACTAAACTATCTGAAACTAAGTGTTCAGAGCAGTCTGAAATCCGAGATTTCACCCCGCAGGGATTTTTTTCCACCAGCCTGCAACAAAGGCTTCATACATCAGACTGACAGGCATTGTTTTTGCCTTGAATTTTTGTTAGCCTGGCTCGTATGGTCACATATTTTAGGCAACAGTAAAATTTAGCTTCTGTCAAGCTGCGATGAGTTACATGACTTGAAACCACTTTGCTGCAATGGGAAGAGATGACTGATTCCATGTTAGTCGTTTCCCAAACTTTTTTGCTTCAGAGAGGAATAAGGGCCATGCGTCAAATGAACTCTGGCTAGCTCTCTGGAGAGAAGTTTAACAGGCTGTTAACAGCCTCAGAGGAGGTGACTGTTCAGAAAACACTGGTTGCCAGATGCTGGTTATGTTACTTTATTGTAGCTGGCTGGAACAACATGAAACAGCTTTTCCACGTACATCTAAGATACACCTTTTTTTGTCTCTCTTTAGAATAACAAGTATTTATGTTTTATTTTTCCAAACTTAGCAGCAAATGCTTCTGCCAACTGTAATGCTTCATGACTTTTCTCTTTTCTCCTTTTCATCACTTCACACTGCTTCTCCTTCTACAATGCGTCCTGACCTTGTCAGTGCTGTTTAAATTAGAAATGTAATGGTAGTTGCTAAGCAACACGCAAGTTTATTTCCATTAAATCTGTCATTGCAGTACTAATTTTATTCATCCCTCATGCTCTGCATTCTGTCTAATCCCACACTTGGAAAACCATTGCTCTTTCTCATTCTATTATAATGTATTAAAGAGAAAATGTGACTTCTTTTTACTCAATTTATATTTTCAAAGGTTCGACAAAAGAAAAGGTTTGTCTTTAAAAAAAAAGAAAGAAAAAAGTAGCATGCAGTTTTTTATGTTTCTACATTACACTCCTGCCAGAATCAATTTTTAGATACTAGAAAAATTAAAAGGCCTCATTTTAAATAGCTCATCCTTCTGAATCAGTGGTGTCTTTTCACCTTGTCATAAAGGGACCACATATGAGATATTGTTTTAAAAAATTTTAAGATAAATGACATAATTAAATAATAAGCACTAAATAAACACAGAAACTTCAGGACCCGGTTAGTATAATTTTATCACAACATCTATATTCAATCTGCATTTAAGACCTGAGATGAGAGCTACAGCAGAGATGAGCTCAACCTGTTAAAGTTGTTGGTGTCTGTGAAGCGTGCACCACAGACAGCGCAGTTGGAGAGGCGGTCCTCGGAGTGGATGAGAAGATGGCGTCCAAGTGAGCCGGGCGAACTCAGGGCTCGCCCACACACTGGGCACACATAGCTCTTGGTGTTGCTCATCATAGTCGTGTGCTGTTACAAGACAGCAAACAGAGATGAGAAAAGCAGCAAACTTAAAAGATATAATAACTTTGTATTGCAGGCGATTATCAGTTTGCAATATGTTTGCAAAAGAAAAAAATAACAAAGGAAATATACATTTAAAATATTATGAACTTGAAAAGTAAAATTATAATATTTAAATTCATGTCTGCAACAGTTATAATTGATGCTGTGGTTGTTATGCATGGTAGTATAAATGCAAACAGCATACAGAGTTTAAAAAACAAAACTATGCAGCTATATGACAAAGTAGACAGATTGCAGAGCAGATAGGCTGCTGCCACACGGCTTTGAAAATTGCATTTCTTTTTTTGGTTCTGTACTAGATCGGGGCAGGTGAGACGATGTTATTCTCACCTGGTAGACATGGGAGATGAGCTTATCTGGGCTGCTGAAATCCAGCGGGCAGAGAGGACAAACAAAGTTGTTGCTGTGCTCTCCCCCTTCCTCGCTCTCCTGAGGAAAGTCAAGAACCATTTAAACTCGTTTCAGAAGCACATTAACACTACATTCAAATGATTTTACACCTACATCTTACAGTTGTAAATCACAAATCTGAATTCTGAGTTATTTATTAAATTAAGATTTCCAATTTGTATGATGGCAGTTAAAACGTAAAAGAGGCCTTGTTTTGGTCTGAAGCATTTTCACAAGTGGATGAAGATGTGTTGAGTGCATGACTGAGCAAAATTCCCACAAGTCCCGGTGACTCACTGACAGTGACATCACACTGTGTGCTGAGACAGATGTGACTCACAGAACATTTTCAAACAGAAGGTGCAGGCAGAAAACATATTGGTTGGACCTGGGGGTGTTTAATAACTCAAAGGGCACTTTTGAATAAAAATATTGGGCCAGACCTCTTCATCTTTGAATCCAGGTGTTCTCGAACCATTGCACAGGTCTAAAAAAATCAAACAGCCATATGGTCTGCCTTTACAAACATTTGTGAAAAAATGGTTTGCTCTCTGAATTCATGTGTGTTGCTGTAAAATGACGCCAGCGTTGCGAGGACAAGTCCGTTCATGAAATTTCTTCCCTCACAAACAGTCACGATCAGCTGTAAGCTGTATTATTGCAAAGTGGAAGCTTTTAGGAACCACAGCAACTCATCTGTGAATGTGACAGATCATGTAAAGTTACAGAGCAGTGCATAAAATTCACCAACGCTCTGCTGATTCAGTAACTGCATGTGGTTTCATGGCATGGGTTTCCATGGCTCCTGTAGATGTACTAAGTAGGTAGCCCACTACTCCCCCCACACTTTTACTATATTAGTGATGTCTTTTAACTGATTATTTATCATTTTCACTTTTATCTTTTCAAAGTAATAAAACAAAAATGTCAAAAGTTTATTATGTTAATTGTTATTTTGCATACAAATAGAAAGATTTTGGTGAAATATCACTACTTCCTTTCCGGTTATCTCAGGAGAAATATCTGCAATATTCTCTAGCACAGCACATTAGCTTTAAATTCACAGATGCATGAACCTAATTAAACATCATAAAACTGGAGCAGATGACAGGGTGGGCATCTAGATGCAAATTACGGTTCACATTGACTTGTTTTTCATGCACGACTGATGGATGAGAGTTGATAAATTCTTCTCACGCCTACCAACTCGTTTATAAACCACATATTTCATAATCAAACAGATGCAGGGCAGATACTTGTCTTCATTTTTTTTTTTAATCTCTGTCGTGTTTTGTTTGTGTGTTTATTCCACACCACAACGTTACCAGTATGGTCTCTTCTAGTGTAATGCATAAGTTGTGTTCAAACCAATTGATGATGTGCCAAGAAGTTGTTTTCAAAGACGTACACAGTGAGAAATAGATAAAATTATTTTTCCAGTTATGAGAACCTTACCACAACCTTTGTGCGTGTTCCTTTTTTGTATTTGTTAGAATGAAATAAACATTATTGCCATTCAAAGCACCATCATAACAAACACTGGAGTGAAGGTGTCTAAATTAGCAGCCCTCTCACCTCTTTGACTCCTGCTCCTTGTAGGAGACACTGCGTTCTCTTGGTGGTCATGTGGTCGTCAGCAGAGGTGTTGGAGGACGAGTCTTCGCCGTGGTTTTCTGGGTCACTATCGCTGTCTTCTATGGAGGCAAACACAGCCCTATCAATACGGACAGACAACAAAACACAGGGCAGGGCTTATTCTCACTAACACCCCTCATTCCAAGGACATTCCTACAGAGTCCAACAGTCCTTCCCTGACCCTTCCCTCCATCCTGTACCTGAGAAGCTATCCTGCCCTTGGACTTCCTGGGAGTTGTTGCTGCAGCATTCACTGTCCTCTGTGAATTCGTCTCTGCCATCCATGTTAATAGTGTGCTGGAGTCCTGTGATGGTTGAAGTGTGGAATGGCCCTGGAGATAAAAAGACAGTAGAAGGACCGTCGGTAAGATTCTTGAAAAGTTGACTTTCTCACTTGTGGTACATGTAGAAAAAGCCAACAAGCTCTTTCAAACTAGGCTTCAAGACAAGACTGGAGTTGACCTTCTCATAGTCTTGAGACACAACCATAAGACCCGTCATGCCAGTATTAACAACATGTTGGAAATGGACACCAACAGAAACTGTACTACAGGCTAAATCAGCACTCCATCCTTCTAAGATTGGGAGCTACATTCAGCAAAGGAGAGTAGGAGTGGGCCTGTTTCCAGATAGACCCTTGTGGAACAAAGGAAAATGGCGAAAGCTGGTAGTTTTAGAACTCCAGTGTAGGGCTGGGCCATATTATACCCTTCACGGTAATACCGGTATAATGTTAGGCAACGATAGGAAAATGAAATATCGCGATAGAATGGGAGTAAAACGCGCATGCGCAGTGCCTTTGTTTTCATACGCACATGGCCGATTGTTGAGTGAAACAGATGAACCAGAATTGGTTTGTAAAAATGGTGCAACTTCCGTGATGTGGAACTGTTTTGGTGTTTGTCCGTCAGATACACAACAAAGCACATTTTTTGCAGAACATGCAAGCGGCCGTTGTTATTGTCATATTTGTCGGACTAAGATGCTCTTAAATCTGGGAGTAATCTGGGTCCTAAACTCCGTATGCTTCAGGTCAAACAACACTGCAGCATCACTTAGAGTTAAAAACTGTCTAAATTCTTTCATCTTTAATAAAACGATCAGCATTGCTGCTTTACCAGGTGTAACTATAAAGTTTAACTTCCAGGCATCCATGAAAACAAAAGTTATTACATTTAACGGAGTTAGAAGTTAGCAGGAAGCTAGCGGAAGTTAGCTCGCTAGTTTCGCTAGTTACCTAAGCATGATATTGCATGTTCTGACTGAGAGATTTCTGAAAAAAATCAAACGTACAGCTCTGCTATCACTTCCAACATAAATGAAGACAGGAAACTAAACAGCAGTGACGTTTGTAGGGTTACTGAAGTTGGGCTAGCTGGTATATAATGATGTGCTACGTGATCGCTAGCGACACAGCTATGTTAGCATAACATAAACAGTGAAGCTGGAGGACGAACACTAACACTTTTCCACTTATAAAAGTTAACGTGAAGGTTCTTCATGGTTAGAGACAAATGCAATCGCATGGCAGGATGCTGTAAACGGACCAAACTTCAGTCAGGAGAACAACTGAGATAATCCATCCACAATACCAGGTTAGTCATTAATATACTGCAACAACATGGGAATAGAGCAGCTGCCAGAGAATTCAACATTAATGAAACAATGGTACAGAAGTGGAGGAAGCAAGAAGAATGAGTTTAATAAAGTTTGATTTATCTGACTGCTTTGTTTCGCTTAATGTGCCTTATAATCCCGTGCACCTTATGGTCCGAAAAATACGTACTGCACACTGCAGTTTAATGTTGCAAAGCACCTCTTTTTAACTTCAGTGGATATTATACATGGTTATGCTCAGGATATGTCAGCCCATTTCTACTGGAAATGCCTTTTGGTTAAACTTTCAGCAAGGAATTTGCATTTGCACTGTTACATTTTTATAAAGCTTTAATGTACATAAAAACCAGCTTCTTAAGTGAAAATAAATGGAAGGTTGTCTTTTTGCGCTAGTAATGTTGTGGAGTTGTATTTTGTCTCGCATCAATTATATCGTCGGTTATATCGTTATTGCAAATTTTCAAATATATATCGTGATAAATATTTTTGGCCATATCGCCCTGCTCTACTCCAGTGGCAGGAGGCGGCTGCAAGATTTGCTAATCTTAGAAGCCCAACAGCAAAAGTGGATGAAGTGGGAAATATTGAATAAAGGGACAATCAACTGGAAACGCACTCAGGCACATCATGACTTTAATTAAAGTGAGCCTTTGTCAAGGCAGGTATACTTAGAGACACAACCAGGTGCTGAAGTCTCTGTCTATCAATGCCAAAAGAGCAGCACCACTGCCACTTTAAGAACAATGACAAAAATACCCTCCATCACTGACCAGGAAGACTTTTGAAGGAGGTTGTTACTAGAAAATGTTCTTTGATACAGGTCAACAGCTTATAATCCCATCAGAAATAGTTGCTTCTGCCCAAAGACCAGATCTGGTACTTTGGTCCACCACTCTCTGTATTGTCTACTTTATAGAACTAAAAGTACCATGGGAAAAAGCTGTGACACACTCAGCTGAAATCAGATGCAGAGCATTGAGGCTGGATAGCAACAGTTTAGCATTCCACAGTTAAACTTATTAAACACTTGGAGATGCACAGCCAAACCCTATGCCACCACCTTCAAGGTGATTCCAGGGATTGCTTAGCGCTGCAGTCAATGGCTGTGGATGAGGAGGAAAGACCCCAGCTGTGCGACAAGATGTTAGGGACAAACACCCAGATCTGATTCGCCTGTGGTGGACCTGCCCCGGTACAGGGTGTACAGGGAGTGCAGAATTATTAGGCAAATGAGTATTTTGTCCACATCATCCTCTTCATGCATGTTGTCTTACTCCAAGCTGTATAGGCTCGAAAGCCTACTACCAATTAAGCATATTAGGTGATGTGCATCTCTGTAATGAGAAGGGGTGTGGTCTAATGACATCAACACCCTATATCAGGTGTGCATAATTATTAGGCAACGTCCTTTCCTTTGGCAAAATGGGTCAAAAGAAGGACTTGACAGGCTCAGAAAAGTCAAAAATGGTGAGATATCTTGCAGAGGGATGCAGCAGTCTCAAAATTGCAAAGCTTCTGAAGCGTGATCATCGAACAATCAAGCGTTTCATTCAAAATAGTCAACAGGGTCGCAAGAAGCGTGTGGAAAAACCAAGGCGCAAAATAACTGCCCATGAACTGAGAAAAGTCAAGCGTGCAGCTGCCAAGATGCCACTTGCCACCAGTTTGGCCAAATTTCAGAGCTGCAACATCACTGGAGTGCCCAAAAGCACAAGGTGTGCAATACTCAGAGACATGGCCAAGGTAAGAAAGGCTGAAAGACGACCACCACTGAACAAGACACACAAGCTGAAACGTCAAGACTGGGCCAAGAAATATGTCAAGACTGGTTTTTCTAAGGTTTTATGGACTGATGAAATGAGAGTGAGTCTTGATGGGCCAGATGGATGGGCCCGTGGCTGGATTGGTAAAGGGCAGAGAGCTCCAGTCCGACTCAGATGCCAGCAAGGTGGAGGTGGAGTACTGGTTTGGGCTGGTATCATCAAAGATGAGCTTGTGGGGCCTTTTCGGGTTGAGGATGGAGTCAAGCTCAACTCCCAGTCCCACTGCCAGTTTCTGGAAGACACCTTCTTCAAGTAGTGGTACAGGAAGAAGTCTGCATCCTTCAAGAAAAACATGATTTTCATGCAGGACAATGCTCCATCACACGCGTCCAAGTACTCCACAGCGTGGCTGGCAAGAAAGGGTATAAAAGAAGAAAAACTAATGACATGGCCTCCTTGTTCACCTGATCTGAACCCCATTGAGAACCTGTGGTCCATCATCAAATGTGAGATTTACAAGGAGGGAAAACAGTACACCTCTCTGAACAGTGTCTGGGAGGCTGTGGTTGGTGCTGCACGCAATGTTGATGGTGAACAGATCAAAACACTGACAGAATCCATGGATGGCAGGCTTTTGAGTGTCCTTGCAAAGAAAGGTGGCTATATTGGTCGCTGATTTGTTTTTGTTTTGTTTTTGAATGTCAGAAATGTATATTTGTGAATGTGGAGATGTTATATTGGTTTCACTGGTAAAAAATAAATAATTGAAATGGGTATACATTTGTTTTTTGTTAAGTTGCCTAATAATTATGCACAGTAATAGTCACCTGCACAGATATCCCCCTAAAATAGCTAAAACTAAAAACAAACTAAAAACTACTTCCAAAAACATTCAGCTTTGATATTAATGAGTTTTTTGGGTTCATTGAGAACATGGTTGTTGTTCAATAATAAAATTATTCCTCAAAAATACAACTTGCCTAATAATTCTGCACTCCCTGTATTGTAAGCAAAAAGTCACAACACATAAAGATGCTGAGAAATACAAATGAGGATGTGTCCCTAACATATCCTGGACATTGATAGAACAATAATCTTATACAGAGGACAACTACTACCATCTGGTTCTATGCGTCAAAATCTTGGGCCATAATAGTGTGCCTTAATAGTACTGCAGGTATACTTTTTGTGCAGTTAAATATTAAAAAGCCATGACTGACAGTCACTGGCCTTCAGCCTGACTGCAGCTGTTGTTGGAAGGAGTTAAAAATGCCAACATGTTGCCAAGGAAGCTAAAGAGGCACCTGGAATCCTGACATAACTTCAGAGAGAAATCTCCACTTCAGCAGATGCTGGATCAGAACCAGGGACAACAAGACTGCCTGTTGGATTGTGTATGACAGAATCTGATGAGTTTAGTGCAGCCTATAGTGAAGCACAAAAAGAACTGAAGGCTTTTTGCTCAAAAATATCTTCACCTGACTGCACAATCAGAAGAACTGATGATATTCCAAATGAGGCTTCTTTTATAGGTATACCTTGAAATTTTGTCCTGCCTTGGGCACAAAAAGAAAACGATTCTGAGCAACTGTCTCTACCCATACATTGTACCCGGCATATGAAAGCTTTATCTCCATAGCAACTTCATTACAGCATCCGCTACTGTAGTGTATCACAAGAAGGTATAAATCTTTAAATCTTTTAATAGAAGTGGTTTCACCTATTGCTGAAGTTCTATGGTTTGATCACACTTAATGTGGATCACGCCATCCAATTACAATTAAAA
Source organism: Copadichromis virginalis (assembly GCF_057382275.1). Taxonomy (NCBI): domain Eukaryota; kingdom Metazoa; phylum Chordata; class Actinopteri; order Cichliformes; family Cichlidae; genus Copadichromis; species Copadichromis virginalis. Next base: position 19,791,338 of record NC_140618.1, read on the forward strand.
AAATCTTGAGATTATTGCAGAAATATAACACGCTAATGAAAACAAAACCTATAATCAGAGCAAAACTGATAGAAAGCTGTCCCAGAGAGTAAATTATTGAAACCATTCTACCTTTTTCTTAGCACTCTGGGGGCGCGATCAGCTTGAGAAGAACTTCTTAGCAGATTCATCTGGTTTTATATGACCTATACAACAAGCAGCAGGATTCATACAAAAGCAGCGAGACAAGCCCAGTTGCATATATGCATGCACATTTACTTCATTTGCATCCCAACCCCCACTATTTTTACACACATATACAATCACAGATACATGCTAGCTGTTCCGACAGCCATGCTGCAGTCCCACGGGGGTAGCAGCCTGCACTGTTATCCTCCAGCTAACTGCCTAGCTGCTCCGTTTCTCTCTCTCTCCTTCAGTACCACCCACACACTGAACAGCCTGGCTCGCCCTCTGTCCTCCCAGCTTATATATGGAGCTCTGTCTACTTCTATATCTTTACCATCAGCTCCGAGGGGGAGGATAAAGCTTTGCACCATGACAGCCCATATGTAGCTCATTTCACTTGCCGCGATGCCACACTTTATTGTACACAGCGGCTCTTTTTGGCTGCAGGATGCGATGCAATCCCTTCACTTTTCTTCTTATTACACTGGACTCCGCAAATGCTCATTCAACTGCCAGCACTGCTCCTTTGGATGCAGTCTTGGTGAAAACTCCTCTGGCATTCACACATAGGAACATCACCACTTGAGATAGCGAAAATTAATGATAGCTTAAAATCCAATTTTCTTCCCTTGTGTGCTCCCTCTCCATTTACACAGATCAGAAGATGGGAGAGAGAGATCCTGACTTCAGTTACCTGAGACTGGCAGAAGTAATTACAGCATTCATCACAATCCTGAGGTACTGTGCACGGTGCACAGACACACACTTTCTCTTTTATTGTGTGTGTGAGCAAGACAGAAGTATAATCTTAAAGCTAGTCATTTGGCTACTTGTGAGAAGTTGGTATGTGAACACAGTTTGGGCACTTTTCCCACAGAAATCCAAGCATTCGTTAGAGTGGGTCCGAGTATTGAACTGTGAACTACTACAACAGGCTGGCTTCTCGGCACATAGCCAATGATTGATGTGTGAGAGATACCCATCCCCCCACCGCTACGGTTCTGTCTGTACATCTGTCTCTCCTTGCTCCCCCCCGCCGCCACCATCACCACTACCCACCCTCCTCGCTCCCTCAGTCTCTAGCACTGCGATGTTATCTCTGAGTCTGTGTGTCTGTAGGCAGGAGGTGACGCAGTGTCTGACTGAATCCAGACAAAGAGACAAACTCATCAGCCAAGAGACACACACAAGAGGGAGAGGGCTGGTTGGGGGGGGGGGCAGGCCGGGGGTGGTAGGGTGACGGAGGGGTAGCGCGCAAAACAAAACAGACAAAAGACAGAATGCCAAAACTCTACTCAAACACAGAGCAATGGGGGTCCTGTTGAATTCAAAGGCCCCTCCTTCTCCTTTTCAGCAGCCATCCCCTCCAAAAACGCACACATGCAGACACACAACACTGTCTGAATCTGCAGAAGTACTGGGGCCCCCCCCTCTTACGTCCACAGACTTTCTGGAGAACAAGGACGGTGGGCCAGACATCGGATCAGTTCTCACCACGAATAACCTACATGTTTAGATTAGGATTTTGCTTCAACTACAAGACTGACAAACACCTTGTAGCCACACGAGACTCAAAGTTGGATTCATAACAGCCCCCCCACCTGAGAACTCAATTTCATAGTTGGATCAACAATACATATATAATGTGAAATATTCTGAAATAACACCTTATTTGTTATAATTAATACTAATAAAGGTTTTCAGAACTTCTACATTTAGGTACAGAAAAATTATGAAACCAAAGCCTCACATATACTGTTACACAAATATACTGTACTTCCCTGACAGGCATCCACTTGACACCACGAGGGTATGCACCACCACCTCCAAACAAAATACTTTTATGTAATGCATAAAAATCTTGAGTATTGTTGTACATCAAACTTAACAGCTAGACAGACACCGCTGTTGTATCATTGTCTGGAATTCCCTGTGTGTGTGTTTGTGTGTGTGTGTGTGCGTACTACTGAGTGTGTGCATTTGTGTGTGTGTGTGAGCATGTGCATGTGTGTCAGCCCGCCTGCCTGTCAGACTGTCTCCCTGCCTGTCTGGTCTGTCAGTCTGTCTGGTCTGACCCACTCAAAGGGGACAGCTCTTTGAATGCAATTCATACCTCACAAGAAAAGACAGGTAAAACAAATCATGGTGAGGAAGAATGAAAGTTGGTGTGCAAAAGGTGTCCTTCTGCACTCACAAGAATTTAAAAAACAAACAACATATTATACAACAGTCTTGGGGCCTCCTGAGGCCTTTCGCTCACTCTCAAAGGTGTTTCAGAGCAACAAATGAGCTCATTAGCTCACAGGGATGACTGCGGTCTGCAGCAAGTGTGAGATGCATTTCTCCAGAAGTTTAAACAAACTCTTTAGAAAGGAGGGTCGCAGCATACTTCAGTAGATTACACTGGGCAATCCCCTTCAGTGGACAAAAACTAGCTTAAGATAAGAGGTCAGCAGGGTAAGCACTGACAAGAGCATCCTGGTAGAAGATGAGTCACCAACAAAATATCTACATTAGAGGGTCTCCCAAGAGCTCCTGAGATCTGCTTCAATAAATTTATCTGTGCTTTATAAAAATATGACACTATTTTAAAATAGAATTTGGTCAACAAATGTCAGTAATCCAGTCAGTATGCATTACACTGTAAGCGACCAGTAAGCCCAAGGTCCCTTCTTTAAATGGAAGAAATTACTATTTAGCTAAAAAATTATTTAACAGATGAGCAGCAAACCATCACATATAAACAACAGAAACCAGATGTTTGTTTATTCAGATGACTGCTTACCATTAAAATAAAATCTTAATTAAAATCTGGGATGGAAAACTAAGATGTTGAACAGAATTAGAAAGTAAGCATGAAAAGTGTTTGTGTAGTAGAAAAATATTAGACGTATCATTCAATAAGGGAAGAAAGGGGAAATAACAGAAACACTCTTGCATACAACACAAGGGAAGTCTTTCTGCTTGTGTGCTCAGTAATGCTCTCCTGCAATCTTGTCCTAAATCTGAGCTGTCAGAGAAAACTGAATCAAGTGCACGCATAGCTACTGTTTGTACAAGCTGAAACCTCTGTCCCTTCTGTTCATGGTTTAGTCATAGGTGGGGGGTTTTTTGTTTTGTTTTTTTAAATGCCTCATACTTTTTTTTTTTTAAAAGAGCAGATAACTGACAAAAATAACATCTCAAAACTGAAACCAGAAACATGGTTAGCCACAAGCCTTGATACCTAAATTAACTGAAAGATTCTTTCACACAACATTTCTAGTCAATATAAGCTTGTCGGCCTTAAAGGAGAGATATTTATAAAAAATATTTTAAGCCTGTAATCAGCACCAACAAGTAATAAGCTCCACTATTAAAATACAAGTGATAGTGGCTACTTAAATTCTTTTTAAAAATGTACCAGGAGTGTGCTCTTTCACATATTATGTAACACATTCAGTTATTTGTCATTACATGCTGCAATAGTGTAGCTTGCATTGTTATAAGCTTGTGTACCTGTATGTGTGTGAGTACTTTGGCAGGTGTTTGTCTGTCTGTGGGTAGCTTGTTGTTGTGATTTGGCACTGTATAAATAAAATTGAACTGAAGTGAAAGACAGTGCCAACAACAGTACTAATCACACACACACAAAACTTTACAGATGAGATCTAAATGAGGCCGAGTTTGAGATTGTGTGTGGTGCGGCGAGTATTTGCATTAAAGTGTAGTAATGCCTTCTGATCACCAGACAAGGTTTTTCCTGGCTCAAAATTGGCCTTTTGGGGATGACGCCACATACAGGTAAGGTGAGAGTATTGGGTATCTTACATATCTTAGTTATTTTTAAACAACTGATAAATGAAAAAGCGAGTCGGGTTAAAGACTAAATTTAACCCTACATAAAAACTGACTGATAGTTTTATCACTGTGCGAGTGGTTTTTCTGTGGTGTGGTAAACACTAAAATTATGCTGGAAAAACCTTGCAAGATGGTCACTATTGATTTTCTAGTCTGTTGAGTGCATCTGACCTGAGCTTGCTCTCACTGCATTTATTGCCCATTTCATGCCCGTTTCTTTTGTTTTCATATACCTGTAAATAATAACTGTGGTCAAGTGGGACCGCACTAAGATTGGATCAAAGTGGCTGCATCACCCGTCAACACGCTGGCATTAAGTATGCATGGTTATTACTGCATTATTACCAAGCATGATAGAGTAGCTATTATTGGTTTCTACTTGTGATTCTGTGTGTGTCATCATGGTAAAATGTACCATAGAGATACCTCAAACTGAATTTCGAAAATGCTGACAGTTGTTTGTATATGTGTCTGTGGGCAAATTTTTCCAGTGCAGTAATGTCACAAAAGCTGTAAGGCGCTGACACAAAACATTACATATCTGTATTCTTCAGCGAAATAACGGTTAAGTCAGAAGATGGGTGTGGTCCAACTCATGAGTGCTGAATACTTAGTACTAATGAGTCTAAATGTCAGTATTCTGGCATGTGTCACAACTTGTGTGATCCCACTGCAAGATGGTCTCTAGTTATAGGGCTCATGGGCTGGATCACACAAGTTTACCAGCTCGGCATCAACTACAAACCTGCCACATTTCATGGCTTTATCTGTTATTTTGGCAAAACCTGTTCCCAAATATACACATTTTGGCACATTCCAAAAAGGTTTTTACCTTCAATACAAAGAAAAGTCACCAGGACTGTAATATTTAAAAAACCCCAAAAAAACCCAGTAGTCTTGGTAAATGGGGGTTGATTTACTCAAACTTAAAATACATGTTTGTTTATCAAATAATCAAAGAATTCTGATAAGGAAGTTACCACTCTTTGCATTGGCTCTATGTGGACCAATCACACTTACAGCCACCTCACAAAATCCAACTTCCACCCATGAAAAAACAAACAAACCCAAAACTCAATGCATGCACAAAAGCACCTGCCAAAATACTCAAAACTAATTCTGTGGTAGTTCCTGCAACAGTAGGTGTCCTGGGACTGCATTTTTAAACTATGATACACATGCATATCTTTTTGGACAATCTTCATAGAGTTAAAATACTCCCTAACCCCTTACCCTCACATTAACCATCACAATTAAAGTGCTAACCCTAACCTACCTCTACCTCAAAAAATAAATAAATAAAAACAAAAAACAACTTTTGAACCCCAAACTGCCTTTTGCCTAATTCCTGGTTCTTTAAAAGCTGTCTGGCAACACAAATATCATTAGTTACGATGTTTATATCCTACAAATATAGATAAAACAAACAAACAAACACACACGGAGAGAGAGAAAACTCACAATGCTTGCCTCGCAGCGTGATCATGTCAACCGACCCAAGTATACACGGATAGCGCAAGTGTCATCAATAAAACTCGTGAAATAGTAAGAGAGACAATACCTGAAATACCTACAGTTAACTTTGAAGGGGTTGGTCTGTTTTCGCCTGGACATATTACTGCCCAAACCGGTTGGAAAAATTGAAAAAAAGAAAAGAAAAACAGAATATCCTAACCCCGGACGGTCCAAGTATGTTCAGAGGGAGCAGATGATGAAGAAAATAATAATATAAAAAAATCAAATCGTTTAGATCAGAAACTGGGTCGTTTTCGGAGATTAAAAAATAAAAAAAACGGGCACATTTAAGAGTCACATTCTTGCGGTCTTTTTTGTTGTTGTCTTTTTTAAAAGCCCCTTCTTCAGCCGATTATCGGGTTAAGACGATGTCCAAGCCCGGACAGAGAGACTCCGAGCAGCTCCGAGCTGCTCCGATCCCGATCCGCTGGCACCCGCGCACTACTGCAGCGCAGCACGAGCTCAGCTGATATCTAAACGTAAAAGGAATGAAGCTAACGTCGAACAGCATTGTGGGATGTGTAGGGACGCAGGGGAGTTCAAGTGAAAGATACTATGCTGCATTCAGGTCGTGTGGGAGAAAAAAACCCGACCATGTTCAAATATCAATTTAAAGTAAGTAAATTTCTGTGGGCGGTTTTGACGAAGCAATGATTCCTATTTAACTTCATAAGCTCTGTAACTATAACCTGACAATGACACCTCAACTAATAACTAATAAATATCCATCCAAGGACTACTCAGCACATCACATCCCCAATAAACACTATCATAAGAACTCACCCACGCATCTGAAATCTACCGAAAATAAATGAATAAATAGATAGATAAATAAAACATAAAAACAAACCCATAATCTGAAAGGACCTTGAAGGATTAATGTGTCAAATCATATTCTTAGGTTAAATTATTGTTCTAATCATATTCTTGTATTATGAATATTGTTATTAAATAGAAAGGGGAAATTAATGTTCAAGCAATTATTTTGCACTTACACATTTGATAAGTCAGTTACACTTTTGAGTTCATGTTGCCATTAGACAAAGAGTACAAACACAACATACAACGGGATGCTGCATCCTGTCACAGTGACAAAGTAAACTTTTTTTCCTGCTGTATGGCCAAATGAAGAAACTGACAACATACAGAAGCCTTCTAGAGTGATTCTGGACAACCAAATTTAAAAAAGAAAAGTACAGTATGCAACAAATAAATAGCACATCTTTAGATTTACAACAAACAAAAAACTAAACTGAAAACTGCAACGACTCAGTTCTGTTTAGTACAGATATACACTCAGTATTTCTGTAACTTACATTATACAATATAAGTCTTTTGTTTTACACAATGAAATTATGTGAGAGCGGCAGTCCAGGGAGTGTGCTAGGGCCTCATAGGAGAATTTTTACAATAAATACACACATAAAAAAAATACATTCAATTTGGCATTTTTCGATTAACAGGGATATATTTTTAAGATTACCACTAAAGTGTATAGATAAACCTATAGGATAGAGGTACTTTTATAGGCTAAATAAAATGATCATCCAGTCCTTCACTTTCCTTGAGTGAAGTGTGTGTGTGTGTGTGTGTGTGGGGGGGGGGGGGGGGGGGGGGGGCAGTTGTAGCCTATCCCAGTCAGAGTCAGGGTATGGACAAGCTGCCAATCTATTGCAGGGCTAACCCATAGAGACTATTCAAACTCATATTCACACTTGAAGCTAATTTAGGATCACCAGTTAATCTAACCCCATGCATGTCTTTGACCTGTGGGAGGAAGTTAAGAGTTTTCGGAGAGTGAACCCACCATACAGATGTGGAAAGAACATCCAGAAAGGCCTCAGACTGAATTTAAACCAAGAAGCTTCTTGCTGTGAGGCGACAGTGCTATTTCAAATAATAAAAAAAAATACATGAACATTTACTTTTTATTATGCATATATTTTTTATTCTAAAATGCACAGAGATGCCTCCACTGATTGGACACTGACAAAGCTGAGAGTATTTTTCTGTTACAAAAGCCTTACTATTTCTGAGCCTCTCGCACAGTTTGTGATACCTTTGTGCTCCCTTTAGCCATAATAGGAAGAAAAAGTAGTGCTACAATTGATCATGACACTTGTAATTTCATTTTCAACTCTCTTTCTAACTGCATATCCTACAGTCAACACTAGATGTCGCTACAAACCGTTGGACTGTCAATGTCATAACATTGCATGTAGTCGTCATCACTGACTGCCACGAGTAAACTGACCGCAGCACCACATTGACCGGGTGAAAATGTACTCTTCCGCACGCTCGAGCAAAAATATGCCATCTCAACAAAATAATCTCGTCAGGTCATGAAATCGCCTTTGTGAGGCAAGTGGCAGATGACACACATTCAGACGCAAACGGCACGTCACGTTATGCACTGTTATTTAGATATCCAGTCAGTGAGTACAACGGGATAACATCAGCTAGCTGGCTAATGATAACAAGCCTAACGTTAGCCCATTATAGTTACTGTGAGAACGATGGAAGCGAACAAGCCACACAGCAATTAGTAAATGATAAGAAAGGGTTGAGTACAGTCACCTACCTACATCTCCCATCATAATGAAGACATAATTCAACTATTACCCATGTTGTCCAGTGAACATATGAGGCAGGAGTCTCGAGTAAGGGGCACAGACTGTGATTAAGTCCTCCCGTACAGCTAACGTTACTGTACGCTGATGATAAACATGAGCTCTTCTTTCGCGAACCCCTTGCGATCTGTCAGTGTAACCCTCCGCCTGCGGTAGATGTGCTGAGGCTGGAGTAGCCACCATTTTGCATGTCTAGTGTGTTCCTCCCTCCATTGCTAATAGAGACGATTCCAGTCATTTTCTGGCATCATTACGGCTAGTAAGTACATCCTAGCAACAATATGTCGGCATAAATTTGGGAAAATGGCTTTGCCTGTGAGTAGTTGTCCGCGGTTTGACTGTATTTACGTTGACAACTGTCACTGTGGCGCTGCATAGGAAGTCGCAGCCCTTAGTGCACCGGGGCTGTGCTAAGTTAGCTAGCATGTTTAGCATAGTTATAGTCTTGCTGCACTAGGGATGTGTAGCTCAGCAGTATGCTGTGTCCACTAAATCAAAGTCATCAAGGCAACGCGCAGTGACAATGTATTATTTCCTGTCTTTCTAACTAGCGGGCACAAGTTGCATTTAATTCAGAGAGTATTCGGTTAAGGTAATGAAGAAGCAAGCTAATGGTCAGGTGGCTACGTTAGCTTGATAATCCAAATGCCTCAAGAAGGCCTAAACTGCATTATGTCCTGATCAATCGGCGATCAGAGCCAGGTGTAATGGCCTGCCTCTGATTGTATACAGCTGATGATGTAAACTTTAATGTAATACAGCGCCAGCTAAGATGAAGCTACTCCTGTAGTGTCATCATGATATCTTGCCCTTTTAAGATGCTACTAAATTAGCTAGTTGTTAGCTGGCTCTTCAGAGGTGTGATTTGCGTTTTCTAAGTCATATTAAACATGTGACACTTCACGGCGTGGTTATTAATACAGTTAGACTTTCCTAATATGTAACCAACTGTAAGCGTTTAATCCATAAGTTAGCGTTTAATTGAAATACCAAGGAAGCTAACGATAGCTAGCTTGGTGTTCTGAGGACGTGGACTTGGGTTTTTGTCCAGTTTCGTGAGATGGTTAATTAGTGTTGACAAGCTGTTAAATGAGAAGGAAATACCTAGACACGCGCTTTTTTGTTTTTATAACTGCGTTATCAACGTCCCAGTTTAATTCATTTTCCAGGATCACTTTACATGTAAGTGTTAAGGAAGTCAGGTGCAAGTAGGAAGTGAGCAAATGAGGTGACGTACAGTATGGGTGATTTCTCTACGGGTTTTGACAGGAGCTGTAAATTACGCCTCCACAAGCTTAGGTCGAAGTAAGCTCTTCAGGTCCACTGTTTGTGGCACCGACACACAAAACCAGTCTTGATAAACTACAAGCCAAGTGTATTGCAACGCCTTTGACGCGCAGTTTACTTTATCTGTATGCTTGACGTGGGCTTTCGAGGGATTCCGGACCAACTGTACTGATACGTTTGAAGGCCTAATGAAAATCAACCTGTTAAATGTATAATTTTACTTTCCTCACAGTCAAGTCACACGCAGTACTGTAGATTCCAGCCATATTCAGTTCCTACTGGCTTCACTTTATAAAACTAAATATGCAGTATGTTGTCCTGCATTACCTTTTCTGTTCACATGTATTGTCTGTTATATGGGGTAGATTATTATTATTGTTATTAGCTGTAGTTAGGTGAGAGTTAATGATAAAAAGTCATATTTAGTTGTAGCAAAGGAATAGCCAGGATGCATTATTATAGAACGGCGCATAATGTTGTGCTTGAAACATGCAGTTATGACCTTAATTAAAAACATTTAACCTTTACCTCTAATGGCAGTGATGCCATGCATAAAATGTACTCGAGCAGGTGCATTATAAGCAGGGTTAGCGTGCATTAATCACACAGCACTGAAACAACTTAACATGATCACTGTGTCTGCATATCAGTGCCCCACACAATGTGAAATCAGATAGCTCCAGGCTTTGCCTCAGGGCTATTTAAGATCTTTTGGTTTGGTTTCCAGTTTAGGATTCATTTTGACTCCACATCAATGTCATTTGGCCAACCTAAGTACTGAGTGAGTTAGCACTGTCTCTGTATCTTGTTTGGACAGAAACTGATTAGTCTTTATGGTTTTTCCCTAAGTAAATAGCCGCACAAACTTAGTGATAAATAAGGTACTGTAAATGCCATTTGTTATTTTGTCTTTTTTCCTCCTCATTTTAGCATTGGGGTTGTTGCACATTTGGCCTCTGATTAGTTTTGAGCAGGAAAAGCTTACCAAAGACCCGTTCTAAGCAGGGCTAGTTTCCAGCAGGCTTTGTCAATTTGCAGGCTGACAAAGCTAAATTAAGAAGTGCTTAGCTTAACTGACTCCAACTGATGGTGAAGGCACACACAGACCTTTGTAGATCTCCTGTGTACCTTCAGAGTCTCTGAACTTAAAGTTGATCTCATTATTGGCTCTTTGATGGCTCTTTTGATCCTCAGTCAAAAAAAAGCAATTTCTCTATTTTCAGTGTTGTCTTCAGCAGGTTAAGATTTTTTAAGTGGTAGAAGAAAGGCGTGGTAGCTGCAACAGTAAAATGACTATTTGCAGTTGCACATAGATGTAGAAATCGGCAGGCTTTTTGATCTGTCTGATCTCTGCATGTTTGCTAAGAGAGGAAAACAAAATCTGGAAAACCATAAAGGTCTGGAGTGAGTACATGTAAAACACCCGACAGAATATTTTGACTATTACGAGTGCTTCTTCCCCATACACAAGTACGGTACTCAACATTTGAATGTGCACATAGGAACCAAGGTGTAAATGTAATCCATGTCAAAGCTGATACTCACGTTTGAACTTCAGTGTTTAGTTATTTGTAGCTCTGTAAAGCCGAGCATCTATAGTTGGTTATAAAAGAAGCAGTAGAATAGTCTGTGTTGGTATTATTTAATTTAGAACGTCTTGATGTCTAGCTGAATGGTGTGGTGAGAGGAAGAAAAAAAACAAAAACCCTATGCAGTCTGCCAAAGTTTGCCAGTCACAGCTCTGTATATGGTTCTTTTTGGAGCTGTCTGACCTTTTTGTCTACTTTAAATGTGCAGTTCTTTAAAAAAGGGAAAAAAGACAGCATAAATGGATGTTACATCATGCTTTCTATTTCTACCCATACAGTGCTTTTGGCATTTAGGAATATAATCTAAAACCACAAAAAAAAAAAAAAAAAAAAGTGGTTCTTTGTGTCTCGACAGGGTGACTGCTCCCTGTGGTAAATGGGAAGTGTTACGTGCTTTTTAACCTGTTGCTGGTTGTCAGGCTCTTTGAAAACAGATTTGGGTTAGCTCTTCTATGAATGTTTCAGTGTATGCAAAACATGTCAGCAGATGCATGCGATAACTCATAGTGTTAGGCTTTTATATGGTCTGAGGAGTGTAAAAATGTCCAAAGCAATCTGGATGCAGTATAACAGCTGTTCTTCTTGTATATAAATATTATCAGGGTTTATCCTAGCTCGAAATGGGCCTTTGAGGGGTTGTTGCCTTACAAAATAGAAGTTGCTCCATTTTCTTGTTATTTCTGGTTATTTGGTAAAGGAAAAAACAAAGTGTTGTTTAGTGAATTAAGCCTCCCGAAACTCATTTAAGGCCAAAAACCTTTGATAAGAACAGAAACAATTTTACAAAATTTGGTCTTTGTAGTGAGGAACAATAAAGTGAACTAAAAGCTGTCGCTCGACAAGTGTTGAACAAGCTTGCTTCCCCACCGCAGTTTCACATTCATCTGTGGATGAGAAGGCAAACTACACTGTTCATCTGAAGGCAATGTCAGTAATTTGCAATTAAAATTGATATTTTGTTTGTAGAAGAATGTGCTGCTGTTTTGCAACTGCAAGAATGTGAAACTGTAATTTAATCAGCTCTCAGCAGTGGCTGGATTTACGTTCTTTAATGTGTACACATTTGATTATGAGCACAGCAAGAGTCGGGGAGCCATGATTAATGGAGCCCAACACTGGGTCCATTCAGTGCAGGTAATTTAAACGGTGTTAAGATGAACAGTAAGTCTCTGGCTTTATTAAAGTGTGGCCTTGCCTGACCACCCTTCCTATTCTTCTTTGATCAAAGTGAATTCTTAGATTGTCCACAAGCCACCACCTTACTCAGCAAAGGATGTTCTCATTCCTCGTGTGTGTGTGTGTGTGTGTGTGTGTGTGTGTGTGTGTGTGTGTGTGTGTGTGTGTGTGTGTGTGTGTGTGTGTGTGTGTGTGTGTGTGTGTGTGTGTGTGTGTGTGTCCTTATTTCCTTCAGACTGGCATAATTTCAGAGGATTTCCTTTGATCCCACAAGTGTTAGCGTTAATAACGAAATGTTAAGGAGTTTTTTCCGCCCCTCTTTATTCATTCAGATGAAAAAAATCTAGCTTCTGCTGAATACTGGCCAATGTAATCAGGTATATTGTAGACAGATGTAAAGTTTGTATTTGGTTACATAAAAGCCTGTTCTAAACAGTCAGAGATTGTACATTTCTTGTTACACTGACAACATATGATTTCCATAAGACATGACAGAGCTGTTGTGGATAAATCAGAGGCTTGATTTCATTATGTGTTCGTGTAATGATTTAATAGAGCCACACGGTTGATCTGTTTTTCTTGTTTCATACAGTGTCACTTATGGTTCATTAAGATGTTTGAGGAGGACAAAAGTCAAAAACTCAAAAGCAAATATTTATCGTGACAGCAGTAATTGCCTCTGAGGGATAAATTCTCTCTTGACTACAAAATGAATAAAAAAATATGTTAAATTACTGTGTGTCACTGTTTTATAAAACTTCTTTTTTTCCTGCTAGTATGAGATTGTTTATGAAACAAAAATATAATCATTTTTGTTTTGTGAATGTTATTAAAATCCTTGTGCTTATCAAGATCGGCTATTTCCAAAGTCAAGAGTGCTGTGGCCCACTTAAAAACCAGCCGATCTCAAATCTTCAAAAACAAGCGAAAGGGTGTTGGCTGTAAATTGGTAATGCTAACCAGTCATATGCAGGCCAATGTGTGACAAACCTACCACTTGGACACAAACTTAAGTGCAACTTAAATTAATTCACTTACTTATACTGCAGTCCACCTGCAGTGCCTTCACAGCCTAGCAGCGGTCCCTGGTCCGCTGATCTAGACAATAAAACCAAGGAAAGCCTGTGACTTCTAACCATCTTTTTACTGTATGCTACTCGGTTAAGGTCGTAGACATTATTTTATAAAGCACTAATCGATGCAGTCGCACATTTAGAGGACTGACAGGCTCATTAAACTTGCTGTTCTCACCTTCTGCAACAGCGGTGCACACCAAAAGTGACGTCATCTGCTGGCGCGAACCGTCCTTTTGTGTTTTGGCCGGTCATGCACCTCTGTTTCTGTAGCTTCAGGGTTGAAAACACGAATTTACGATCATGTGGGTTTTTTGTTTGTTTGTTTGTTTGTTTTTTTTAGTATAATATTGTATCTGTACAGAAGTTTGTTTACAGATTATACTGAGGGAAATGTTGTATCAGTTTGAATGAGGCTTTCAAAGAGACCGTGAGGAAAATGAGTTTGTCTTGAAAAAAACTTTGGAGCAAAAGAAGGAAAAACTCAGATTTCTTTTTTCCAGATTTTGACAACTTCTCCTGAACCAGTGCTGATGTGAAGGTTATGTCTGAAAAACAGGAGTGGTGCCTCAGTGCATGCCTCTGGCAACACGTATTGTATGTGGAATATTGCATTACTCATGCCCTCAGTGCTGGTATAAATTGTATGGAACTGTGGCGAAGTCACTGTTTGTGTGCAACACAACCAATACGTGAGATTGTTCCTGAAAAATGTTGTGGATCTGCTAGGCCATCAGCTCTTTGCTCTGGTTCATATGTCAGAGTGCATTATGTTCCCACTTCAGCACTGCATAGCTGGAGTTGGATAGAGTTATGGCTTTGCTCATCAAGTAATTACCATAATTTCTGTTGCAGTAGCAGCTTAATTATGTCCTGCATCCTACTACATAAAAGCTTTCCATTAGATGGGAGACAAAATGTACCTATTGCTCAGTAAAACACCACAATTAATAACTTTCCAGTTTATTTGACAGTTAAAATTAAGGTGGATGTTAGAAATGTGTGGTCATTAGTTAAATTACCTGAATAAACCTAGTTAAAAACTTGGTTTTTAACTTAAATATTCTCTAAAATGTTATTGTGTTAAATTCAATTTGGCTGAGCATATTTTGCAAGCCTCCCGTCTGCTCCAACAACCTGACATTTGCTGGGCTGCATATTAAATAAATTTAACTGACTTTGCTCTCAGTCTCTGTGCTGTAGTAATCATTAAACCCCGGTCATTTAAGATAATTTACTCACTGGTACAGACCGGAATAGCTCTCTCCTAACATGTTAAAAAAATCTCAGACCCTGCCAACGAAACGGTGTTCTGTGCTTGTATAAAATGAAAGTAGACTTGATAAAGTATGGATAATATCCGGGTGAGTTTCCTCTAGAGGATGGCAAAAGCTTCCCCGAGGTTTGTTGCATTGGCTCACAGCTTTCTTGTAATATTCATATTAGTGCTAGATTTGCCTCATCGAAGAGTTCATTTAACATGCAGTTTGCAATTCATGTTTTCATCTTTGTAGCTCTTGGATCTGTTTTGGTAAAGTGTAGTTTCGGGTAATTGGTAGATGCAAACACATAAAAGTTGATTTTCAAGCAAGCATGTGCCTTCATAAATATTTAAACATCTTTCTGTAGCTTGTGTTTGCTTAGAAGCTTCTGTGTGCAAGGATTGAATTTCACCATTTCTTCTTTGCCTTTGCACTTTTATTTTTTTTAAAAGATCTAAACAAAAGAGACAGTTTCCACCTAAAGTCAAATCTTACACAACATGGATTTTTTTTAATTAGTCTGTTTTACTGGAAAACTGACAAATACTTTTTATTCCTAAAAACATAAAATCCTTTTGTTATTCTTGCTACCCAAGTAAAATTTATGATTGTAGTTTCAGCGAACATTTTAGGAAGTGAAGTCTAGACTGTTGATTGGTACCTGTAAAACCTACATTTCTGCCTACATGCACAGCAGCTAAAACCCTTTCTTGGTTTCTAGTATACGTTGTCATATTTTAGGTAAAAAAAGTGACATACCATGCTGCAGACTGGAGAGTTCTATATTTGTCTTAAATTTCAGAATTGTAGCTTTTCTCCATTAGTGAAGTCTGTCCTGATGCCAACTGGTTTCCTTTCTTTGTGTTTTCCAGAGAATGCCAGCTCCGATCAGACTGCGGGAGCTGATCCGGACTATCCGGACAGCACGGACCCAGGCAGAGGAGCGTGAGATGATCCAGAAAGAGTGTGCTGCTATCCGCTCGTCCTTTAGAGAGGAAGACAATACGTACCGTTGCAGAAATGTCGCAAAGTTGCTTTATATGCACATGTTGGGCTACCCAGCGCACTTTGGACAGGTATGTTTGGTTATGTTGGGGGGGGGGGCAGTATGTATACAAAGGAGTTTTAAGTTTGCACCTCTGAATAGTTTGATGATGCGGTTTTTTTCCTTTTAGTTGGAGTGTCTGAAGCTGATTGCATCCCAGAAGTTCACTGACAAACGAATAGGTTATTTGGGAGCTATGCTGCTTTTGGACGAGAGGCAGGATGTCCATCTCCTAATGACAAATTGCATTAAGAAGTAAGTGGAGGCTACACTGGGTTAAGACACGCACACTTAAATTAAAAAAAAAAAAAATTTTTAGTCCAGTACTTAAAATATGAGTTTATGGTCCCCTGAACACAGTTGAAAACCTTCTTCATCGACTTCTTCATAGTCTTCATAAGATTGTGAAGTATTCATATGCTCCTCTCTGGTATAGCATATAAAGTGACTCTGTTTCCGTGACTTATTTGACTCTCTTCTCCCACACCAGTGATTTGAATCACAGCACACAGTATGTCCAGGGCCTGGCGTTGTGTACTTTAGGCTGCATGGGTTCTTCAGAAATGTGTCGTGACCTGGCAGGAGAGGTCGAGAAGCTGCTTAAAACGTCCAACTCCTACTTAAGGAAAAAGGTGAGCTTTACTCTTGTCATGTTTTAATTATCTACTACTACTACTTTATTAATGTGTTGGGGGTGAAAGGTAGGTATGTGTGCTGAGCACTTAACACCACACCCAACACTTAAAAAAAAAGGAGAGATTGTGTGAACGGCTTCAGCATATCTTATTTAAAGATTTGTATATTTGTCTACAGGCGGCATTGTGCGCCGTACATGTCATCAGGAAGGTCCCAGAACTCATGGAAATGTTCCTTCCAGCAACAAAAAACCTGCTGAGCGAGAAGAACCACGGTAAGTGTAAATGGTTTGTCGGGATGCAGTTGCTGGCTCATGGGGAAATGCGGTTGTCCTGCACAAAAACGGAGTGTTTCCTCTTTCCTGCCACTCATATTGGTCTGTTCATAACAGCTGGGCAGCTGATGCCCTTTCTCTGTTGTCCTTTGCAGAGGGTGGTGGAATTAATGAGTCTGTCAGATACTCCAGGGGCTTGTGTGTTATAGCATACAGAGGATATATCAAAGGAAAAGTTGTTTTGGCTTTTTTTGTTGTTGTT